>NW_027412088.1:82313646-82942478 GCF_047663935.1 Musca autumnalis
CAAAATTGTTCGGAAAAAAATGTGAGCACAATAACTCTTGAAGGGAGTGACCGATTTGGTCCATACTTTACACATCCTAATATATCTAACACATATAGATTAGGTTCGAATATGGACAATAGTTGTCCACTCCTTCGAGTACCTCTCACACGAAATTTCGGATAAGTTCACTTTAAGACCTGTTCTCGAATCACTGTGATTTCTGATGAAGCAACTTACATTCGCTGCCTTAATTACGACGGTAAAAGTTTTTTCAGGGACAAGTCCATACTTCTTGAGAAAACAGGCCGAAAGGTATAAAAACTCGCTATGGCACCATATGTAGTGGCTGGAGAATACGATAACTCACGAACTTATCAACCGATTTGGTCCAAAATTTGGCCATCGTTATATTTTGTCAAAACTTAGTTTCAGTTCGATGATAGGCAACAACTTCCCAATATTTAAAAAATGTCACTAAAATTTTATGCGCGATATCTCTTGAACGGGGCAACGAATTTGGTCCAAACTTTGTCCAAATTTAGTTTAACTTATAAAATGGCCCATTTCGGTCCTCTTTCACTCAAAAGTTCAACATTTGTGTCTATGTGCAGTTAAAGGTCTGTTCGAAGATTTTTTGGAAATGTATACCGATACTGTCCGTTTTGGTCTTGTTTACAGCGATAGTATGTTTTCCGTAGCATACTGGTCCAAAAGTTATACGATGACCCACTGAAATGACTAGAGCACGCGATATTTATCGAAATGTTATGACTTCCGAAAGAAGATCCACTGCCATGATGGACCATATCGGTCCATTCCCTTACCTACTTCCTCCTCAACACTTTTAAACTTTCATCCTAATCCACATTTTTGTCGGCAAGTTCAAATGTCCAAACAGGGCCACAAAATTCTGAAAAGACCCTAAATACATTCGTATTTGTCCGTAGATGAAAGTTTTAATTCACAAGGCAGAAGAAACAACCCAACAGCAATGTTGTGTTTTAATCTGGTCCTGTTTTATTTATTTATTTATTTTTTTTTTTTTTTTTGGCTCAGCGAAGACTCTCAACCTCATTTCGATATCAAATTTTTCACTGTCGATACTAGATTTATTAAAAACTGTTACAAAGTATTCTCTTTTGCAATTATGTCATCACAACCGCCTAGAACAATTTAACTATCATTATCTCTACTTAATGATGCGTATAAGTATCGACATAAATCATAAGACCCAATACACTCCCACAGCATGAATGAATAAGAAGCCGTGAAAATCATATTTTTTATTTAAAAACTTCATAGAAAAAAATCCGAAATCTTCATTTACGCACAAACAAATACACAGATCTCATCTTAGGATATCATTTCTTCTCATTTTTTTACATGCAAACAATTTTGCCTATATAACAAGACGATAGCAAATATCATCCATAAATGTATTATGGTTCTTCACACCCAACAATCTTATTTATTACGCTTAGTGAATTTCAAATAAGCTAATTTTGGTTGCAAGCCTAAAGAAGACACTACGAAATTATTATCATTTCTTCTTTTCACAGCTATACCCGTACGACTGGCTACTCTTCAATTATCATAATTACAATTTTGATTTCCGTTACACTTCATTTCAATTAGCGAATTATTTTCTTTATCGTTTTTTTCGTTCTCCTTAGTCAAGCAAATAATTTTCTTTTACTGATATCCTTTACAAAATACTTACAACTGTTTTTATTGACGGTATGCCTTCGGGAAAATCGAATTCATGGAAAAAAGACATTGCACCAAAATTTGTAATATTTACACTGCATTACCCAACGTCTACTTTTAAAAGTTTTAAGCGAGGCCCAGATTTTATGCTAGCAACAAGAAAATTAAAACCCAAGAGGGAAAAGTATTTGCAATGGTTCATAATTTAAGGCAAAATAAAAACGCCATTCATTTTCAATTTTGTTTCCTGACCAGTTTTTTCCACTTCACCTGCTGTTGTGTGCTGTTGTTGGCACTCGAATTGAGAAATGTTCGTTGGTTGTGTGCGATTTCCGTTTCTTTTTTCGGCCACATCCAAACATTGAGTGGATATTTGGCAGAAGGCTACCAAGTACAATAGTTTCCATTGGAATAATATATTGTGATACCCAGCTGGCGGAATTAGAAAACAAGTGAAGAAATTAATTAAATATCAACAAAGGCGGCGTAAAATTAGTGACAAAAATCATACGCACCATACTTTAATAAATTGTCCGACTATATTGCATATTCTACAAAGCAGGATTCGAAAGATCTTATAACACTATGCAACAATGTCGGAGGCTAAAATCTTTAGAATACCAATAATCGGGAGGAACCGTTCCAAGGGGGCTATATCGAAACATAGACATTTTTCTGGGGGAAAGTTTTGTAGTCCCAAAGAAGACAAAATACCAAATTTCAGACATTTCGGTGTAATATTGAGGGTAAAACCTTCAAAATATCGAATATCGGTAGATACTGTACTATGGGGGCTAAATCAAAACGTAGACTTATATATCCTATTTTCAATACCAAACATCCTAGGATTAATAGAAACTTCTGTAACAAATTACAAAGCTTCATACACTGATGGGTCCAAGATAGAAGAAGGCACTGCCGCCGGCATTTACTGCGAGAACCCATTAATTAAATACTCAGAAAAGCCTCAGAATTGGTGAAAGGGATTGAAGGTGATCTTACTGGACCGTTGACTATACACGTCGATAGTGGTCAAGGGGCGCTCAAGGCTCTAAAGTCACGGACCATAATTTTCGAGCTACCTTTGACTGCTAGAAAGCTCTGCGTGATATATGTAATATTCTTAAACTTTGTTGAGCTGCATGTTATAGTAATATAATGGTAAACGAATATAGTAATATAATGGTAAACTAGTTCGCGGTGGCTCTAAGTCTGTCGATCTACCAGTTAGCGACATGGTCCGGATATCAATGTGCTATTACAACGGCAAACTTCGTGAAATATACAACGAGAAGGCAAATCTGAGATGACTCTTGGAACCTGGATGCATGACTTTCAAAGTAATCTGGCTTGTGTTCTCTCATCGTAGAACGACCTAACTTCTCTCACTCGAAATGTTATCGATGACAAGTAAAAAAGCGGTAGGTTCGGCCGGCGAAACATGTTATACATTTCACAACGAAATACTCTAATCGGCCGGTCGGTACCGTTATGCGGGGAGTGCAATAAAACGTGGACCTATGTCCATAATTTTTGTTGGAGAAGTTTCTTGATCACTGGGAACCCTAAATGACAAATTATAGCTAAATCGGTCTGCAAATGTAGCTAAAAACGTCAAAAACTTGAAATCGGGCGGTACCGTTGTATGGGGCTATACCAAAACGTGGGCCTGTATTGTCAATTTTTAGTGGAGAAGTTTTCATTGGGAAACTCAAATGTCAATTTTCAGCTAATTCGGTCAGCAAATGTAGCTAAAAGCCTCAAAGTTTCTTAAATATTGAGGCACCGTTAAAAGCGGGCTCTTGTAGCTAAAATCGCCAAAATACTTTAAATCTGGAGGCACCGTTATATCGTGGCTATAACAAAACATGGACCTGTACCAAAATGTGGACCTATCTTCACCATTTTTGGTGCAGAATTTTTTTGATCTCTTGAAACTGCAAGTGCCAAATTGAAGCCAATCTGGGAGTAAAATGTAGGTAAATTCCTCAAAATACTTAAAATCGGGAGGTAACGTTATCTGGGGGCTGTACCTTAACGTGGACCTATATAGCCCATCTTCGAACATGAAAAAAAGACACTCGGGTGGAAAATTTTTGCGTTCTATCTCAATTATTGCGGACGCTAGAGTGATTACAACAGACAGACAGACGGATATGGCTGTATCGACTTAGAATTTTATCTTCATCAAGAATATATATATGGTAATATTCAAAAAAGTTTTACAATCGTTGAAGTTGAGGTTCACCATTTAATAAGTCGCGAACTGTTGATATATTTTATAAAATATGGATATATTTTTATTAATTGAAGTGTTTTAGCCAAGATCTCATAATATGGACCATAACAATTAATTTTCGTGGAAGCTGCGTTGGTGGTAATATAAAAAAATGGGAAAAATGTGTTGAAGTAATCAAGTTTTTTTGTGTTCTTTCTTGATTTCTGGTCAAACCACGCAAAATTCAAACCTGTGCTCAAAGAAAGAACTAAAGAATACCCCTTGGGAAACATGGTTCTAGTGCATGACTTTTCGATATATACACTACATCCCACTAAAATCGATGCTGACATTTTGAAGTTTTGATTTCAGTGTTTTTCGAATTTTTCTTATAATTATATGGTGCAACTGGATAATATTTTCAAAATAGTTACAGGATTGTAGAACTCGCGATTCCACGTCGTTCGATGTATATCTCATGAGTGTGCTCCCTACAGCTTCCTAGTAATAGGAGCCCAAAGGCCAAAATTTGGTGCGTAAATTTTCTGAAAAAAACTATTTTTTGGCTTTAAAATTTACAACTGTCGTACAGGTACCCCTGAACCCCGCGTGATTTTAGTTTTTTTACGTGCCGGATCTAATAAGACCTTTCGCGTTCGAATCCATCCACTAAAACGCCGGATATATATACCTTGAAAGTAGGAAATTCTGCAAAAATATATTTTGACAATTCCGCGAATTGAACCGCGATTTTCTTTGATTATTTTTACATAAATGTAATCCTTTATACGCGATTATAATATTTGCCAAAAAGAGGTGTCACAAATTACAAAGATTCGGGAGTAATATCCCTATTTATCCCAAAATAGGATGTGGTGGCACATCCGCAGTTCTTGACGAATCTGTCTAAAATCATTTATATTGACGTATTTTTAATTGGCGGCCATTGAAATCGGATGCACCTTATAATCATATGCACATCGCGCAATTTTTGCCCACTTGAATGTTTTTTGAATAGTAAGATGCAACTGATGGCACACTTTGGCCGCTGAATGAAACATGGGAAAATCCATGCATATTGATAGACATGGACTCCCTGTATCCGAAAAGCACATGCACCTCAACTGATTTAAACGGATTCGAGAATTACACGCTTTTTAACTTTTGTGTTTTTTCTTTGATTGTGATTTCAATATTACTCTGTACTTCTTATTTCTATTGCTTATCACAGAAAGCAAATATACTTTCACGATGACTAATTACTTTTTTCGTAGAAGTTTAAGCAAAATACTTCAGGATTTGGATGGAAATTTAGCGAAATAATGGAATAACTACCAACATTTATTTTTCAAATTTTTCGTATTTAACCAAAAATATATGTTTGAAATAATTTCCAACAATAAGTTTCCGTTCTTTGTAGTTGCTGTAATATGCAAGTTATAAGCGCGATCTTTATATTTTTTCTCACATTTTTCTACGCGTTGTCTAGATTCTGTACGTATTTTTAAATTATTTTTTTATAGATTTTTTGGCCTCTGATTTAGAATAAATAAAATTTATTCCAAGATTTCTTCAATATTTTTTGATTTTCCGCGAAAATAAAAATAAATTTAGCAAATATTTTAGCATCTACGGATAGATATCAAATGCTGCTAACGATTCATATATACATCTTCTTATTACAACACAATAGGAATTTTTAAATATTTTTTCTTTACAAGAGAGTAAAACCGCATATAACTTTTGAGTGCAGCATCCAATTTTGTGAACGCGAACAGATTTGAAACCACGATTTTTTTCGTAACCCATGTACCAAAAATGGCGGATGTGCTCGCCAAAAAAGTTTTTAATTTTTTTTCTATGTAATTGTAAAGGAAATTTGAAATTTACCATATATATACTTTTTAGGGTCGCAAATGATTAGTTCGATGTGTTACAAACAGAAAAATAAACTTAATATACCATCCATACTATGGTGGAGGGTATAAAAATTACTGTGGGACTTATAATGGGTCACGGCAGTGTGACATCTCTAACTTCAAAAGGGGATGACAGTGGCATTGACTACTGCAGGCTATGTGAAGATGCAGAAGAGATAGTCGCTGTCGAATATCAACTTTGTAGGAGTCCCTTGTTGCAAACAAGGAGACATTGAATACTGGGTAGATATGAGATAGATACTCTCACCTTCCTTATCCTTACCCTAACTTCTTCCGACTTGATAAAGGTCTGTCCATAGCTACTAAAAATTTTCATTCTATTTCCTGTAAAGCCATCTATCAGCAACACTGCTACACTCTGGAAATCTACTATTCTTCATCTCTAACCCAACGAGCAATATCCACAAACCTCATCATCACTACCTCATCCCCTTCATCATCTTCGACTCTTCGAGCAATAACTCTTAATAATCTATCGTCATCTTTATCTGATACCTCTTAATCAGCTTTACTTCATCATGAGGCTCATCGCCTTACCTAACCCACATCTTCATATAATTTAACCTACCCAGGATGAACACAATTGACCAACGGTCTCCGAGTGAGGCAGTCACCTATACTATTTGATGGCTAACCTACTCCATCGTGATTTTAAATAGTGGAGGGACAGATCACGAATGTATATGATTTATGGGGTCTCCGACGAATATTTCCACGTTATTATGGTGGAGGGTATAAAAAGATACCCACAAAGGCGTATAAGTACCGGGAATAATCATACGCACCATATTGAATGTCCAACTATAAAGTATATATATATAGAAAACAGTAGGTGCTGATATAAAACCTTTATTATTGACCGAACAAAATGGTGGATGTTATTGAAAGCGTATTAACAAGGTATTTATATAGAAGACGAACACCAGGTCTTTATGTAAAAGACAATAAGTTCGAGGTTCAAGACATACATAAGTAAGCCTTTCTTTAAGAAGAACTTTAGAGTTTTTACAGGAGACACACTTCCTTCCAACAGAACTTCACCAGGTATTCTTAAAGAGGGTCGTATTGTAGAAAAACCAAAAGACCTTCTTATGTGGTCTTGTTCTCCCCGCAGAAATGGTTGACCACATATCTTATTTGTTTGACAAGGTCGAATGAGTTCTGCCTGTTTGGCACTGGAGTGCTGTGGAATTACTGAAAAGGCCTTCTTATAAAGTACATCAAGGTCCTTTTAAACCACACCCCGAATTCTGACATTCCTTAAAAACATAACGTTTACTTATAGAATAAAACAAGGCCTTCTTTTAGATAATCACAAGGTCTTAATGTAGAATACCACATGGTATTCTTGTAGAAGACCGCAAGTTCTCCTTCTAGTGGACCATAAGATCATCATAAAGAGTATCACACCGTCTTATAAAATCCCACGAGACTTTCATAGAGCAGACCATAGAAAACCCTAAATCTTTCCCTTAGAAGACCACAAGGTACACAGAAAAAATAATTACTACATTTCAGGAATAGTGTTCATAAAGTCTTGCCAAAGTTCAAATTTCTGCATTTCATGAACCCCTTTCATAAAGTAAATAAAAATACTGTTTTTTCTGAGAGATTGAAAAAAATTTTTTGGCAAGTTGTTGTTTTTGTTATTGTTGGGCTAACAACCGCCACACACCACCAACCAAACCAGAGACAAATTTTGCTTATTTTATTAATTCTTTTATTTTGTATTATTGTAACTTTCCGTTTTTTCTAATGATTTTCACTGTAGTTGTTATCGTCTTGTGAACATAGCATAACAATACGAACCGTATGTTCCTACATGTTGAGTCTACCAGCACTAGGTTAAGATATTAGATGTTGCCTTTATATTAAAGAAATTAAAAATTTGTAGTTGCGAACTATACAGCCCCAAACACTTTGTTTTTTCGACACCAAACGCACTGTAGTTGATTGGTTTGTCAGTTAACTAACAACAAAATTGTTGCTACGTAGTTTGGGTATGTTGTTGGGGTGGGTATGTGTGTGGTGTGGTTTGTTGATATAGTCCATTGATGCTCAAAATAAAAAAGAGAGTAAAGTAGTGAGAGAATCCCAAGAAAGTTTGTATCAGCATTCAGTGGTTGTTAGAACAGCAACCAGTAAACATGTGGCGGGTGTGTTCAGTGTCCCCACTAAAATTACGCGTACATCCATGCACATGTTTACTTGTCGGCTGCTTAACGACGACTGATTGTTATTCTCATATACGTTAACGTATATGGATGATCTTGGCTGATATAGTCTCAATGTTGTGATGAGACGATGGTGGGGGTTGTGTTGTGGTTTGTTGATACATTGTCAATACGATGGTGAGACGACGAGACCATTCAAAAGGAATCGAGAACAAAGTTGAGAGCATTTACCAACCAAGGAAGGAAATATGAGAGAATATAGGGAAAAATAAGAAAACGATTTTGTATCTCATGAAAATCTTACATATTTTTGAAAAAATAGTGGCTTTTGGATGGAAATAAGAAACTGCACATGTATTTCATGTGAAGTACCCGTACAGTATGAAAAAACTACGTCACGAACGAAAATATGTAAAAATTCTTGAAATATTTTTTCTGTGTAGTGTTTTCCAGAAGTTCCAACACACATTAAAGTAAACAATTTATCATGAGTTCTCCTAAGAAAGAAGGAGACTTGTCCCATATCAGTGAGTGCTGCCCAATTCTATTTTTTGCTCAATTATATGGTACCACCAGTTTGTTGCCCAGTCCGACGCTGTTCAACATACTAAAGAAGGTTTGAATTGCGGAAATACCCAGAAAATATGATTACCATATTGCAAAGGGGTATGTATTTGATATCGAAAAATGTGAGAGAAGTCTTCCTGGTCGCTTCGGGGATGTTGTGGGAACATATATGTATGTGTAGAAAAATATGAGGTTTTCTTGTATGGGACTTAAACCCAGACATTTATTGAACATTACTGTTGCACATAACTTGCATTTTTTTAAATAACACTGTGAACACAAATTTTGGGGAAGAGGTAATTCCTTTTGGAGATGAAAGCCCTGGGTGAGTATATTAAGAATCCCAAAGGAATCGATTAGTTGTCAATGAGAGCCGTACCTAAAATTTTCTGAGCGCCATTTTTGCAGAACATTTCCAAGCTGAAGCGGCTATTAAAATAAAGGACGAAACGGACATTGAAGAAAGCGAGTTAGAAGGTCGAAGTGCTCTACTGTTGCTAAAGCAACAGTGATCAAAGATAGAACGTTAATTCCTGATGGTTTACAGGGTCTCTAGCAAAAAATTCATCACGCCATAACGCGGAAGTTCGACTCACGGCGGATCTGTCCTTCGGGGTTCTTAATATACTCACCAAGGCCTTTCTTCCCCAACAGGAATATTCCGTTCCCAGACTTTCACCACCATTTTGTTGCACAGTGTTATTAAATGAATTTACATCAAATGAACTTGATATAAAACATGGTGTATAAGTAACGGCAATAGTCATACGTAACCTAGGCCAACAGTTTGTGCAAAATAAAAAATTATATATGTATTACCATTTACAATATTTGCTTCCATCGAACGAAGATTGACAAATTAATACCTTTGCGGCGTGATGAAAAAATAAAAAACTGAGATACCCTGAAAATCACTGTAACAACAAACATTCTTGTCATTTTTGTTGGCCTTTCATTGAACTGAATCATTCGAACCATTCGTTTGACTACCCGGGTAAACTATAACTAGCTTAAAAACTGCTCACTCCTCCCTACTCTGTGAAAATTGCCTTGAAATCCATTAAATAAACAAGCGACCAAACTCCTTGAAACTTCCACTACCAAATAGTAGAGTATCTGTTGCAATCGAAAGAAAATGGAGAAAAAAAACAACAACTCCAAACATAATCAAGTACAAAGAAAATACTTAGTAAACGCAATGTCTGATTTTTCGTTGGTTGACTATCAAAACCAACTGTGAAGCACACTTTTCGCTTTTTGAGAACTCTGCGTAGTTGTGTTGGAAATTGGGATTTGCAGATTTTAGCCGGATAATTGCAATTGAAAATCAGCAAATTGTGAAAAACACACAACACAAAGCAACATGATGCGAATCTGTTTCAGTCAGCAGCTAATAAGCTGTAATTTTTTCTTGCAGGTCTTTGTTAAAAAAAAAAAAACAAATTGTGTTATGCTTGAATAGAGGGGCAATAATGAAGCAAATAAAGTACTGTTAACAGGCTTAATGCCTTCGCAACTATAATCAGCCATAACAAGCTTTCATTGGTAATTGAAGGGTGCAGGTTGTTTGTAACACTGAATTTCAACGTAAACTAAATATTAGCTTCTTTTAAAATGAGATGAATGTTGAAAGTGAGATGGTTTTTTATCCGGCAGAAAACATATCAGATAACCAATTTTTAATACACAGTTCGTTATTAACGATTTTATAGGTGATGGTTGTTCTATTGTATATACAGAAAGAACTAGGAGTATTCTATGTATATGCTTATAAAAGCCTTTAAATTAGCAAACAATCTCCATACTTATTCTTGTTAATATGAATCTATGTTTTACTGTATCAATCCTATAACGATATTTTAGTTAAACTTCAGAAAAACATGTACTTGAAAAAGTGATTTACTGCGTATAAGTAATGACAATAGTTATACGGGCCAGAGAACACACAATAAATTCTCTTTCAAATCATGATCAAACTTAAATAAAAGTAAGAATTATTTACGACTAAAAATACGTTGAGCCTGCGATACGAAAAGTGAAAAGCCACTTATAGATTTTTAGACTAAAAGGATACAATTCTCCAGGTAACAAATATACACTAATTATGTGACTTTTTTACATTTGGTGTTGAGGTGTAGTAGGTTGCCGCCATTCTCTCAAAAATTTCGGGCGTCGTGCTAAAGACGGAGGCAAAACTGGCTACACAAACAAAATTCTGATCTTGTATCAGTAATGTAATGAATGGTAGCCTTTTTAACAGGAATGTAAAACATAGACATAACATGGAACTGTTTCTTTTTCAGAGATATACCCTCAGCCTGTGTGAATTGAAATGTCCATCTCTTGACAATATCGAATCTACGGATTACGGATTTTGTGGCCCTTTTTGAAATTTGCCGGCAAAAAATATATTTGGTTTGATCTCCAAAGCGTTGCGGAGTATGTACATGAAGAAATGGACCGAAATAGGTCATTTTGGTAGTGGATCTAATTTTGGGATTCATTCCTTTTAGTGCCCACCATTCATTTTAGTTGGTCAGCGTATATCTTAGAGGTTTTGAGCCACGATGTCAGGAAGCATGGACTTGCCCACGAAAAACATAATATCGCTTAAACAGAACCACAAAGGATAGCATCGGTATAATTTTCCAAAGGTTCTTCGAACAGATCATAAACTGCGCCTAAACAAAAATGTTGAGCTTTTGTGGGGGAGGTACCCTAAGGAGGAGACCGATTTCTGAAGTTAAACTACATTTGGACAAAATATTAGGATATCCAATGTTTGGACGGTTGCTCCGTTCAGCTGATTTAGCACGTACTGTTATAGTGACATTTGTAATTTTCGGGGTGGGGCGAGGTACCGGAAAGTGCGCCCCGTAGTGCCAACCTTTAAACTTAAACTTAGTTCAGACAAAATATTACGAAGGTCAAATTTTAGGCCGAATCGGCAGATCTGTTCCCCATAGGGATTTTTTTACAGCTTTCTGTCTATTTTCTCAGGAAGTGTGGACTTGTACCGTCGTAATGGGGGTAGCGAATACATGTTGTTACAAAAAAAATTAAAGCGATTCGAAAGCAGGACTTAAAGTGCATTTTTCCGAAATTTTGTATGGATTGGTAGTAATATTACGATGTGAAAAGTATGGACCAAATCCGTTACTGCCTTGAGAAGTTATCGTGGGCACAAATTTTCCGAATATTTTAAACTTTTGTGGGAGAGGTACTGAAAGGAATGTGCGATATGGCTCAACTTCGGACTTAAATTAAGTTCAGACAAAATATTACGAAGGCCAAATTTTAGGCCGAATCGGCAGATCCGTTCGAGAGTTATCCTACGCTCCAACCGCTACACATTGTGCAATAGGGGATTTTTACAACTCTGGCTATTTGCTCAGGAAGTATGGACTTGCCCCTGATGAAACTTGTACCTTCGTAATGGGGGTAGCGAATACAAGTTGCTACAACAAAAATCAAAACGATCCGAGAGCAGATCCTAAACTGAACTTTTTCGAAATTTTGTGTTTAAGCTACCCGAAGGAGTGGACCGATAAAGTCTATATTGGAACCTCATCTATGTCGGGTAGAAATTTCATGATGTGCAAAGTATGTACCAAATCTCTTACTCCCTTCAAGAGTTATCGTTCCAAAAATTTTCCGAACATTTTCGAATTTTGTGTGGGAGGGACCGATATGGCCCATCTTCGAATTTAAACTAAGCTTGGACAAAATATTACGAAAGCCAAATTTTTGACCAAATCGGCTCATCCGTTCGAAAATTATCATGCACACCAGCCATCCAGACAGACAGACAAATGGACGGACGTACATTGCTAAATCGACTCCAATTTGTCTGAAACTGATTTCGTCCAAATATACTTGGGGTCTAAAACCATTATTTTGATGAGGCACATTTTGTGCGTATGAAAGTGTATACACCCTCGTTAGCAGAAATATGTAAATGCTGAGGGTATAATCACTCCACAGAAAGTCATGTTGTTGTTACACCCTGCACGACTATGTGGGGAAGGTATTACGAGGGCAGTTCGGAAACTTCTTAGCCTAGCACAAAAAGCGCGGTATAAACAGAAAAAAGTTAAGTGTTTTGGAAACTTCCATCTCTGTTATGAACACATGTTAAATTTTGTTTCGATCTGGCAACTCCTTCATATAGAAACAGGTGTTCAAAAAAGATGCATCCGCAATTTTTTTACAATGGAAAAATTAGAAATGCGTGCTGTCATTAAATGTTTACATAAAAAAGGTTTATCGGGACAAGAAATTCATAATGATATGGTGAATGTGTCAGGTGAAAGTGCTCCTTCATATGCAACAGTAAAAAATTGGGTTGCTGAATTAAACGTGGTCGTACAAGCATTGAAGATGAACCACGTAGTGGACGTCCAAAAACAGCAACAACAACAGAAATTGTAGCCAAAGTGCATGATATGGTTTTAAATGATCGACGAATAAAAGTGCGTGAAATTGCTAATATCATGGGCATCTCAAAAGATCGAGTCCATTTAATTTTGCATGAAGAACTACAGATGAAAAAGCTTTCTGCAAGATGGGTGCCGCATTTGTTAACAGTCGATCAAAAACGCATAAGAATGAACATTTCTTAAGCTTGTTTGGATCGTTTTAAGCGAAATAAAATGGATTTTAAGCGTCGTTTCATAACTGTTGATGAAACATGGATCCACCACTATACTCCAGAGACAAAAGAACAATCCAAACAATGGACTGAAGCTGGAGGAAGTGCCCCAAAGAAGGGAAAAAAATTCAATCGGCTGGTAAGGTTATGGCAACGGTTTTTTGGGACTTCAAAGGTATTTTATTGATTGACTATCTGCAAAAGGGTAAACCAATAAATTCAGCGTACTATTGCAACCTTTTGGATCAATTAAATGTACAAATTCGAGAAAAACGTCCTGGCTTACAACACAAAAAAATAATTTTTCATCAAGCCAACGCATCAGCGCACAAGACTGTTTTAACAATGGCTAAAATCAACGAATTAAAGTACGAGTTGCTTGACCACCCACCTTATTCTCCTGATTTAGCTCCCAGTGACATTTACTTGTTCCCAAATCTAAAAAAATTCCTTGCTGGCAAGCGTTTTTCAAATGAAGATGCAATTACAGTTGTAAACCACTATTTTGAAGACATTGAGGAAATCTATTTTAATCAAGGGATAGAATTGCTAGAAAAGCGCTGGACTAAGTGTATTGAAGTTTCAGGAGATTATGTTGAAAAATAAAAATATTTTTGAAAAATTAACTAATTAAAAATTAATGGATCGTCATGAGGGGAAGAAGACTTTTGAATTTGGTGATGGTCGGATTATATAGGTTTTATTCTAATGTGAATATCTCCGCTTCTATAAAAAACAACTTCACATTAACAACAAGGCAAAGTAGGTTGACATTGGTTGACAAACAACGGAGACATCGCAATAGTTGCCAATCCAACCCAATTTTTCATTTTTGAGATTTTAATTGTAATGTCGATTATCACAGCTCTGGCTAGTGGCCTTCCAAAAGCAAATCATGCATATGAAAGTAGAAAATCTCACCTTTACAACGATGCAAAGTAGGTTGACGTATGTGGTCAAACGATGTACTCACGCTACAAATCTCAATTTCGGATCGTCACGAAATTTTAGAGGCTGATGGGGGTCCCACACAGGGAAACATCGAAAACATCCGATCTGCATCAATGTCTTTCAAAATTTTATAGATTTCTTAATACCTAGGCTTCTAAATCATAAAAACATGATTAGGAAGTGTAATTCATGCCCTTAATATCGGAAAAAAATTACACTGTGCAACACTGGAAATGCAAACAACTTCTAATGGGCATTTTCTGAAAGTATATATTGAGACTACAAAAACCTTGTGTGGGTTTTGTGTTGTTAGGTCGGGATTAGATTTTATGGCCTCATCTAAACCGAGCTAAAATTAGCCTTTTTTCAATGATCGGACCTTTATATCCGAAACTCATAAGAATTATACTTTGCAGTCGTCAGCAACATTGTAGCCCTAAAGTAGTAGAACTTATGTGTCAAACAGATGAGCTAGGAAAAATTGCATCTAGCACATCAAAATCGTTAAAATATAGAAAAGTTTACATAATTTCTGGAATTCTGGTCAGTAGCAAATAAACTGTTTCGCAAAATTTTCCAAATAATGTGCCCATCAATTCCTCCCCAGCAAAAAATCGGATCCGGTACACGGTGCTCTTGAATCAAATTTAAATGGAAGGTGCTTACATCAGGTAAGTTTTGCCGGATTCTGAAACAACATTGTTCATAGATGAGAAAAATCAAAAAACAAAAAAAAATCGCCGGAGCGCCTTTTTAATAAATCGCGATTCATGTTGACATTTTTAGGGGTTGTTTAGGTTTTTGCAATTTTGCTTGAAAACCGCAAGTCCTATCAAAATGGGAAAATGTTGTAGCTATTAAAATTCTCTACAAGATTGGCCTTAATGATATTTTCGTAGGTTTTACAACTTTTGAGATATAGAAGTTGAAATTGGGACTATTTAAATTCAATTCAATTCTGTATCGTCTCCTTATAAAACAATGTCATGACTGCAATTTCACAACTTAAACTTATATATCTAAAAAATGGTACAACCTAGGAAAAATTACATAAGCCAGTCTTGTAGAGAATTTTCACAGCTATAAGATTTTCTCAGGTCCCATGCCGAAAAGTCTTGCCGTATTCAAGCAAAATCGCGAAACCCAAACAGAAAAACCTAAAAATGTAAACTGAGCTTCTTTATCTCAAAAATGGTACAGCCTGAGAACAAATCATAAACGTCAATCCTGTAGAGAATTTTCACAGCTACAACATTTTCCTTAGCTCCATTTCGATTGGACTTGCGGTTTTCAAGCAAAATCGTGAAAACTAAAAAAACACCTAAAAATGTGAATTTTGATCGCGATTATTTAAAAATCCCTACAGCGATTTTTTCTTGTTTTTTGGATTTTTCTCATCTATCAACATTGCTGTTTCAGAATTCACAAAAACTTCCCCTGTGTAAGCGGTTTTCATTAAAAGTTAGTTAGGCGCACCCTTCATGACATTGTTTTATAAAGGGGCGATACAGTCAGTGCATTGTCCCAATTTGAACTTCAATATCTCAAAAACGGTAAAACCTACGAAAATATCATTAAGGTAAGTCTTGTAGAGAATTTTCATAGCTACAACATTTACATCAGTCGTATTTTGATACGAGTTGCGGTTTCTAAGCAAAATCGTGAAAACCTAAACAACCTTTAAAAATGTCAACTTGAATCGCGATTTATTTAAAAAGCGCTCCGGCGATTTTTTTTCATTTTTAGATTTTTCTCGTCTATGAACATTGTAGTTTCAGAATCCGCAAAAACTTCCTAGGTGTAAGCACCTTCCATTTAAATTTGACTCAAGAGCACCGTGGGTAGTCATTATGTAACCCATTACAAAGTAATGTAAACAAAAATAACTACTTAAATTACTCCTTAATAAGTTATGAGTACGGTGGCACAGAGCTAGTGTGTCCAACTACAAATCAGAGTGTTGTGTGTTCAGCGCTCATTGCCGGCCGGTTCTTTTTGTTAAAAAAAAGCAATGAACACTTGGTGGTGCACAAGTAATCATTGCAACAACCTTTAATTTCCTGTGCGTGGTCTAATATGTAGTGTGTTCATGTGTCCAAATCCAATAAGATGCGAAATAAAATAAAAATATGAAGTGTGTTGAAATTGAAAACAAATTCCAACTAAACTGTTCTAAAAATAAAAAAAATATATTTTTTATCATATAGCTTATTTTTCAACTTCCAGTGGCCGTAGAATAACTTGTTATTCTAGTGGTCATAGAATAACTAGTAATTCAGTGCGGATGCTTGTTAAAATAATGGGTTAGTAGGGGGATTTGTAAGGAGTTACGGCTGCCAAAAATCCCTTACAAAACCGATTATTTTGGGAGGATTTTTTTTTGCTGGGTCAGAACATTCTGAAACTCTAAAATGCTTATTTCATGTTGTTTAACGCGCCAGCCACACAGACAGACGGACATGGATAAATCGACTCTAAATAGTCCATATTCCAAACTGTAGTGCGATTCTCTAATACATTTTTTGAGTTAGCGACAAAAATCGGTAAAATTAAAATGCTTATAATTTCGGTAATTAACGATGATTTGATTTCCTTCAAAAATATTGAAATTCTAAATAAAACATAATGCTTAACAAACCCAATTTCTTCACTAAAATGTTACCACAATCCAACTTAACCTTAATAACCCAATCATCTTCAATAATTCTTTGGCCGCAAATCAAGTACAGTACAACACAAACAAACAATTTGGCCTACTTAGGATGAGCTCAATATTCTAGAGATTTGTTCTTACCAAAAAAAAATGTACTTGTATATTTCTTGCTTAGCATAATCTAGAATAATTGCCACTCAACAAAGCGCATAACCAACATAACCTTGCAATAGACACTAACACAAATACAAGGTGGGTGAGGTAAATAGAGGAAGAGACAGAGGCAAGTAAAACATTCACAAATCTGTAAAGTTGTATACTTTGGACAATTTTTCATTGGTTGCTGGAAGTGGTGGTAACAGTCGAAAACAACAGCAAAACAAACGTATTCAAATGCCAAAAACTTAAGAACAATATAACTCTCACACACACACCCACACAAATTTCCTTTTTTTCTTAAAACACA
Organism: Musca autumnalis; assembly: GCF_047663935.1. Taxonomy (NCBI): domain Eukaryota; kingdom Metazoa; phylum Arthropoda; class Insecta; order Diptera; family Muscidae; genus Musca; species Musca autumnalis. The sequence continues at coordinate 82,330,956 of NW_027412088.1, forward strand.
CACAAGTGCAAGAAGAAGCAGATTTAGACAATAAAAACAAGTTTTTCATTTCTTGCATTTGCAACTCAAGGTTGCCAGGCAAAAAATGGGAATAAGGTCGGGTATTAAACGTAACTGAAAAACGTTTCATAGAATTTAGGGTTTCTTTTGAAGATTTCTTGGATTTAAGGTAGCTAAGACAAAAACAAAAAACAGAAACACAAAAAAATTGCAAGCAAAAAAACAGGACTAACTGTTCGTAACACGATAAATGAATTAAACACACCTCTTGATTTTCAGGTTTTTGTTTTTTGTTGTTATTTTTGTTTTGCTTTTTGTTTTATTAAAATTAAAAGATTGATATTTGCCTGCGGCATATTTTTGTTTGTTGGCCTCTTAATATAACATTTGCAGAAAAGCAATGTCAGGTAATGAAATGAAAGGAAGGGAAACAATGTAGTTTGAAATTTTACACAAAAGGTTTATTTGAAATCATAAAGATAATGTATTATAAACCGATCTTAATTTATAAAAAGTAAAAAATCGCTGAAATTGGCAGAGCAAAATTTTTCATTTTCTCCACGATAAATACATAGAATAGTTAGTTTACTTACCTATCCACAATTATAGGTGGATAATTTTTTCGACCACGGATACCACAAATGGCTAAATTTGGTTAGAAAATTTATTTAAAAATGCCTCTACCTTCATATGGGGGCTATGTAAAAGTGGGGACCTATGTTAACAATTTTGGTGGAGAATTCGTATAAGCACTGGAAGCCTCATATGACAATTAACAGGTAGTTCGCTCAACAAATGTTGCTAATCTCCTCATATTACCTAAAATCGGGAGGTACCAGGCTATACCTATGTTGAAAAATGTTGGTGTATATATTTTCTTTAAAATACATATAATCGGAAGATACCGTTATATAGGCGCTATAAGCAGAACATTGACCTATGTTGTCAATTCTTGGTGTATAAGTTTTACCACAACTGGGAACATCAAATACCAAATTACAGCTAGTTCGATTAAAATTGTAGCTAAAATCCTCAAAATACCCAAAATTCGGGAGGTACCTTTATATCGGGGCTATACCAAAATATGGACCTATTATGAAACATTTTGGTGTACATGTTTTTCGGCTACTGGGAGCCTAAATTGACAAATTACAGCACGTTTCTTTCAACAATTTTAGCTAATCTCCTTAAAATACTTAAAATCGGAAGATACCGTTATATATGGGCTATAAGAAGAACATGGACCAATGTTGTCAATTCTTGGTGTAGAAGTTTTACCAAAACTGGGAACATCAAATGACAAATTACAGCTAGTTCGGTTAAAAATTGTAGCTTAAAATCTTCAAAAATCGGGAGGTACCGTTATATGGAGACTATATCAAAACATGGACCTATGTTGATCATTTTTGGAGGATACGCTTTTGAACCGCTAGGAACCTCAAATGCCCAATTACTGGGTAAGAATTTTAGCTGAAATCCCCAAATACCCAAATTCGGGAGGCATAGCTATATGAGGGATACACAAAAACTTCGACCTATGTTGACAATTTTTTATATAGAAATTTTTGGACCCCTTTAAACCTCAAATGCCAAACTACGGCTTGTGCGAATAAATATTGTAGCTAAAGTCCTAAAAATAATGAAAATAGAGAGGAACGGTTATATAGGTGTTATACCAAAAAATTCACCTATGTTCACACTTTTTGATGAAGTTTTGTGTAACCGCTGGGAACCTCAAATGGCAAATTAATCCTCAAATGAAATCCTCCAAATACCGAAATTTGGGAGGTACCGTTATCTGGGAGCCATAACAAGCATGGACCTATGTTGATAATTGTTAGTGTACAAGTATTTCGACCACTAGGAACCTTAAATGCAAATAACAGCCAGTTTGGTCAAGAAAAATTAGCTATAATTCTGAAAATACCGAAAATCCTGAGGTACCTTTATATGGGGGATATATCAAAACATAGACCTATGTTGAACAATTTTTGTGAATAAGTTGTTCGACCACTGGGAACCTCAAATGATAAGATACAGCTAGTTTTGTCAACGAATGTAACTGAACTCCCCATAGTACCTAAAATCCGGAGGTATGGTTATATTTGGGCTATACCAAAACGTGGGCCGAAAAATATATTCGGTTGAAACAATATAGCGCTCTAGACAACAGACGCACGGGCGGACGGAACCAGATCGACTCAACATTATATGCTGTTTTCGAATATATATATATACGAGGGCTACTACAAAAGTTTCGGGTTCAATAATGAAAATGCGAATATGACAGAAAATAGTCTCCAGCATGCCCGGAAACCAATTGCCGAATCAATTTTTCCATTCCGATTGAAACACCTCCAAAACTTGGTATTTCAATGCTTCAACAGAATCTTCTGGCGACGAAATCGTTGACCACGCATTTTTTCTTCATGTGCAGAAATAAAAAGTAAGAAAAGCGTTAAGTTCGGTCGCGCCGAACTTTTTATACGCTCCACCACAAATTTCAGCCATTTCGGTGGATTAATGTGGCCGCAACCTTCAAAATACCGAAATTCGGAAGGCACCGTTCTATGGGGGCTATATGATGGCGTGGATCTATACCTACAAATTTCTGGGGGAAAGTTTTATACGCCTAAAGAAGACTAAATACCAAATTTCAGCCATCTCGGTGTGATAATCAGGCTAAAACCTTCAAAATATCGGAAATCGAGAGATATCGTATTATGGGTGCTATATCAACACGTGGACCTATATAAACATTTTATGGTAGAAATGTTTCTTAGCCTCTGGAAACACAAAATACAAAGTTACAACCGATTCTTTGGTCAAATGGGTCTAATACATTCAAAATATATTAAAATGACGCGTACTTTATAAGGGGCCTTATGTGGGGGCTATACCAAAACGTGGACCTATATAACCCAACTTTGGTAAAAAATTTTTCTGGCCTCTGAAGACACTATGTACCAAATTACAAGCAATTCGGTGGTAAAATGGGACAAATATCTTAAAAATTCCTTAAAACGACGACGCGTCACGCTTCATTTTGTATGGGGGCTATACGAAAGCGTGGACCTACATAGCCCGCTTTCAATACCAAAAGTCCTGCGTACATATATTATATTTTCCCAAAATTTCATCAACCTACGTCAATCCGTTCGGACGCTAGGGTGATTTCCACAGACGGACGGACATGGCTATATCGATGTAGAATTGCACGCTGATCAAGAATATATATACTTTGTGGGGTCTACAATGATTATTTCGAGTAGTTACAAACGTAGTGACAAACTTAATATACCCCCATCCTATGGTGGAGAATATAAAAATAACTGATTGGGGGCCAAGTCATTTCTGTACGGCGGCTGACCCAGCAATTCCACGTTTTGGCCTGTCAAAAAGCACTGGTTTGAACTCACATTGTCATGGTGCGAAATGATTCGTCTTCTCTGGTTAATTTTTCGAATTTCTCCAAAGACTTCGGGCAAAGATATTGTGGTGTATAACTCTGAATTGACCGTGCTACGTTGCTTAAGCGGAGTACTTGCCACATGGCCAGTTTTGCCGAAGAAACAGATGACCAGTTGCTTCGATATGTTTCTTCCACGAACAAATTTCGTTAGATTTGGATCGTCTCCAAAAACCCACACGGGGTCATACGCATTGATCCATAATTCTTCGCATGTGACAATCTTATAAACGTCTTTAGAAGCATCGCGATCGTATTCCTTCAAAATTTCTTTGCACTAATCGACATGAACCTTTTGTTTTGAGCGGTTGTCAAATTGTGCTGGACCCAACGTGAGCAAACATTTTTTACGGGCGGGTGTTCATGCAATATCGGATGTAGGCTGGTAAAGGAAATGTCCAAGGATGTCTCTATCTCACGGTATATCACATGTATGTTTTTGCACGACCTTTTCGACTATCGTCTTTGAACGAGCGTCGGTCACGATTGAAATAATTAAACATATTTTACCCAGCAATGATGCTTCTTCGCCACACATAGACTTAATTTAATCGATGCACTCTTGCCGAGGTAATCCACGTCGGAAGTTGTGAAAATTTTTCGGACGAAAATGTTTACATATAAGTTCCATTTTTTGTTTTGGCAAATTGATTTCAAGTCACTGCAAACAATGCAACACGTGGTCGTACGTCAAACCGTCCCAATGTTCAACGGAAATTCCAAATGTGTTGACTAAGCCAGAAACTTATCTAGTAGCCCTCGTACTGTATAAGGTAGCTAATAATTATTTCAAAGCATTACAAACAGAAAAACAAACTTAATATACCTTCAATACTATGGTGGAGGGTATAACAAATGGTCAAATATTCAATATGAAACATGTGGCGTATACGTTGTGACATCAGTTATTCGCCCCAGAGCTCAGTGAAATAAGTATTACACTATGCAACATTTTTAAGGTAATCTTGTGCAAAAAGTTTGGATTGAGTATTTTTTTGAAAGTACAGACCCAAAACGACAAAAGCCCTAGTTGGGTTTTGTTGTGTCAGATCCAACTTGGATTTTATGGCCTCATCTAAACATGGTTAAATATTCACTTTTTAAAGCGATTCTGGCTATATCTCTGAAACCTATGTGAATCTTCATCTGACCTCTGGAGCAAATTTGTAGATAAGGGCAAGAGCAAAATATTTGGAGAAATAATGAACTCCAAACACTACATTTATTGCCTCAAATTTTATAAAATATCGAAAATTTCCATAATTTGTATACATTTCACACCATATCTCCAAAACCGTTAATTTGTTCTTATTATCTTCTTTTTGAAAAATATTCGATTGAATGTAATACACAACTCTTTATTAAACATGCCATTGTTGTAAAATCTCTCTATTACACTGTTTTCGGTATATTTTTCAATGACGATTTAATAAATATGTATAACTGTTGGTGTGAACTGTGTTTGAAATACGTGTTGTAAAAGATACGATGCAAAATACCGCTGAAACCACATGATGTAAGCATTTTAGAGATTCAGAATGTTCGGAAGAATTGCTGAGACCTTAATTTGGAATATTTTTGAAAACGGTTACTTGGTTCAACTCCCAATAGTTTAGCTGATACTGCAATTATGATTTTGATGCCCTAAATGGAGTTTGTGATTTGTTCAAAAGATAATTTCTACTAGTTTATGGCTACAATATTGTCAAAGACAGCAAGACCAAATTCGTAATCGTTTCTGAGATAAATGGCCGATAAATGCAAAAAATTGTAGTTTTAGCCCGGTTGAGATGAGGCCATATAATCCGAACTGTATCTGACAGGACAAAATGCATACTAGAAGTTGTTTGCATTTTCAGTGTTGCATAGTGTTATTTTATATCCATTTATATTTGTTTTCCTTCTTCAAATGTTTAAGGATGGGTATAAATTTTCCAAAGGATTTTCATGATATTTAATTTCATGAACAAGAAAGCCATCGAAACGTTTTATTATTTTTTAAAAATTGCTTTATTTTCAAAGATATTTAAGAAATGAAACTTTAGATTTTTTAAATGATTTCAAATCACTCATCTTAGCTTTAGACATACCCTTAGCAGCTAGTTTCATCAACTATCCTTCGAACATGACCTTGTCATTTTTAGTTTCAAAACTTAACATTCAACTCTTTTGTTTTGGAGTTGGTTTTTGTGTTTCACAAAATGGAAATATTTTGCAGGATATTGCATTTCTTCTATTCATAATTCTGGGCAACATGTAAAGACCGACTATTCATCAAAACGAAACAAGAAAAAAGTTTGATTTTTGAATGAATGAAAACAGCCAGAAGAAAATCTGACAGACAATTACAATAACTAGCTTGGCAGGAGAAACTGAATAGAAGCATCAGCATAAATCCAATTACCTCAATTTTTACAACAACAGCAAAAAATACAAGTTGGATTCTGTGAAGAATATAAAAACTAATTCAACATCGAAGTTATGATGATTAGGATGAAGATGAGTGCTGATAACTGACCACAGTCCTCATGTTGGGGGGAAAATTCTTTGCGGCACATAAGTCATGTCTATGGTTCTTTGTTTTTTGCAATTTAATTTCAACATTTTGAAAGAAAATTTGAAAATGAAAAAGTTTTCCTTTCACATGGCATATAAGAAGCAAATTTCTTAATTATTACGAAATATGAAATATTTCTTGTCGAATGTAAATTGTTGGAATAATAAAAAGAAATAAAATTCCTTGTGTTTAAATAATAATTTTATATAAATATGTATCTAAGACGATAAGAACGATTAAAATAAATTTAAAGTTTTTGCTTGCAAAGAATTTAAAAAATATTTTTATGTTTTAATTATAATATTTTTCTGTTTCTCTTTACTTACAGGGATTTGAAAGACACTTGTTGTGTAAGTATAACATTTCCTATTTAAATTTCCCTCCATTCGTATGGAAATATAAATTAAGTGGAATATGACAAAAACCATTTTTTTTTGCAATTCCATTTGAAAAATTTTAAATATTTACTAATTTGTTTTTTTTTTGCGAAAAATCAACAAATATAAAAAAATCTAGAAGCAAATCCAAATTATCCTGAGTCCGTACAAACCTCTAAAAAATAAATTAAAGTTTTTTTATTGTTTTAAGTCTGGAGTATTACCCAATGACTTAACTTCATCATTACTCTCTATTACAGAGAGTAATGTTCTTCAAAACGAACTGAGAGTGCTGCAAAATTTTACTGATCGCTACCAATATCATGATTTCATCCCGGCGAAGGGAATTATCAATTGGTTTTTCAGCTTTTTGGAATGATGCATTTTTTTAGCGAAAACCGAACTCTTTAAGTGTCTAGTATTCTCATACAAATGAGAATCACACTCACCTTTCGGCGTTCCCAAAAACATCAGAACAGAAATATTTGCAAACAACCATCAGCACTTATCAACTTAGTACTCATCAAGTTCTGTAAGTTGAAAAAACGTCAACACAGTTGCCTGTGAGCTGATGCAGTGGATATATCGAAAAAATGATACACTAGTATCAGTTTGCCCATGGAGTATTCTTTGAGTCTTTCTTTGGATATAGATCTATGAAATTTAAGGTTAAGGTTAAGGGAACATAAAAAACTTGTTGGCTTCAACCCATTCTTCAATGTTGTCAACACAGCTTCCACGTAAATTATTTTTAATGGTCGATATTATGAGACCCCTCCTAATACACTTCATTTTAAAGAATTTCAGTCATACTATATAGAACATGTAAACAGTTCGCAAATTCTGAAAGAGCGAATTTCGGATTCATCGATTATAAAACTCTTTTGATTTTTACCACATATTTGTAACAAAAAACATTGCTCGTGATTATGTTGCATATAAGTATTGTCAAAAGTTATACGCTATATATAGCAATAATTTTCCTTGAAAAAACTTTGCAAATATTTATAGTTCCCTGATTTTTAAATTACACAATCGAAAAATTATGTTTTGTTCTGTTTCAACTTGGGACCTACCTACAATGTCACCTTGCCCATAGGAAATACTTACTTTCCTACATGGCCCTCTGCAGAGCATTTGTTACCTAAGCCGTACTAAGAAAAGATCTCCATTTGTCTCTATTTGTTGTTTTATTTTGCCAGTTCGGGACATCGCGTTTCCGATTTTGTCTTCCACTAAGCTTTGGTCTTGCAGTTCTGCGTGTACCGCCATGTGGCCGTATTTGGACGCCTTTATAGTGGGATCAGCATCGCTCAACGCAGATTGAGTCATAGGTCTTTCGAAGAATTTTCCTCTCGGACACACCCAGCTTGCGCTAGTACAAATGTTTCGGAGCCATACATTAGCAGGAGTGGTATCAGTGTTTTGTAGAGCTTTTGTTTTGTTTGACGAGATGTGGCTTTGTTTTTAAGCTGCTTACTTAGCCCAAAGTACCATATGTTAGCCACTACTATTCTTCTTATTTCACAACTGGTGTTGTTGTGTGTTGAGTTTATGGCAGTGCCAAGATAGAAGAATTCTTTAACTAACTAAAAATTATAAGTACAAACTTCCACAGTTGAACCCAAGTTTATGGGCGCATTGCGCGTCGATACCTTCAACTTGGTCTTGTCATCGTTTACCGTCAGACCCACTTTAGCAGATTCTCCTTTAACCTTCTTAAAGGTATTAGTTACTTCTTTTACTGATCGACCCATGGTGTCAATATCGGCAGCAGAAGCAAGTAAAATGTGGTCATAGGATGTTAAATAGATTACACGAGTGACTGTCTCCTTATCTGAAACCTCTGTTTGGAGAGGCCCTTTCTTTTTTTAACTGAGGACCGAGTATCAGGTCGAGCCATCTTACAAAGCAGAATGAGATTTGCTGAAATACAAAATTCAGACATGGCTTGAAATACCTTTGAACGTATAGGGCTGTCGAAGTCTGCTTTATAATCCACAAAAAAAGAGATCTGCATTACTTGGGTTTTTCACACGGATTTGTCTAAAGGTAAATATCTAGTCAATGGTCCCACTGATATGGCCTAATTATTTGGTTAACCATAGGCTTTAGTTGTTCGCACAATATCCCTGACAACATCGTGTAAGCGATATGGAGAAGACTTATGCCCCTATAATTAGAGCATACAGTACTATCTCCTTTTGTGTAGACAGAATACAGGATGCTCTGGTAATACTCCTTGGGTGCGAGTTTCTACTGCCAGATGATGCTAACTAGCTGATGCATACACATTATTAGCATGTCGCCTCCAGTTCGGCTGGTAAGCAAGCCATCAGCTCCTACGGCGTTATTATTCTTCAACCTGTTTACAGTTGTCTGTACCTTATCTTGGCTTCGCGGTATACATATAGCATATTCTGTGATTGGATATGTATTAACTTCGTCGTCTTCGATAGTATTCGATACCAACAGTTTGGATAAGTGCTCCATCAATATCCTTAGTAGACCATTTGTATCCGTTACCAAATTATCTTGCTGGACTCTACAGGAGGATGTGCCTGTGCTAAAGCCATCAGTTTGATGCTTCACACGTTGGTAGAATTTTCGGACTTCATTGTGGTTCGTGTACATTTCGATATATTTACACTCCCGCTTTTCAATTTCTCTATTTTTCCAGCGGCAAAGACGTTTCTCCTCTTACCATTTGTCCCGACACTTCTCTCGTGTCGCATTTTTCTCTTCAATAACAGCACGACATTCCTGGTCATACCATGGGTTCCTTGGTGGAAGCCTTTAGTATCCAAGAATGGATGTTGCGGCTGTTTGCATGGAATGGGCAATATGTTGCCACTGTGTTGATATGTAATAGGGACGAGGGTTGCTTCCATTAAGCAATTGGGCCAGTTTAGTGGAATATGCTGTGGGTATCTGTGGAGTTTCCAGCTTACGGAGATCCAATTCCGTGTTTTTTCTGTTCATATCTTATTTGCTACTTTTAATGTTGATCAGAATCGATATTTGCTACGTTTGTACATCCAGCGCGCTAACTATAAATCCTAACTATAAATCCGCAACCAAACTCGTGTTTAATTCTTTTGGCATCTAAAATACAGTGTCACCTTTAGGTGTTGTTGTGACACCTTTCCCACTCCATCGTATTTCCTGTATGACAATAATATCGGTCTTGTACATTGCAAGTACATCTGCCAATGCGTAAGCTGCACTTTCTCTACAAAGAGTCCAAACATTCCAGAACATTCCATCGGCAGATTCGGTGCCGTCACCTCCCAATATTCGGCATTTTTAGAAATTTGGCAACAATTTGAGATTCTTAGTGGTCACAGCATTTCTCCACCTTCTTAACGGTACCTTCCGCTTTTAGATATTTTAGATATATTAGCAAACATTTTTGACGGAAATAGCTGTAATTTCTCATTTGAAGTTCGCAGTGGCCACAAAACTTCTTCCCCAAATATTGTCAAAGTGGGTCCATATGTTGTTATTGACCCCATATAACCGTACCTCGCGAGTTTTCGTATTTTGACGATATTAGCTATTTTTTTAGCGAACTACCTGTAAAGTTTCTCCACCCAAAACTGTCAACATAGGTCCATGAACTACCCTATTCCTGGGATTTTGAAGTTTTCATCGACGTTTTCGGCAGAAATTGGCTGTTTTTGGGAGTTTACGGTTAAAAGCAGTAAATAAAATTCTACAAAAAAAATTGGACATACATAGGTCTTCGTTTTGGAATAGCCCCCGTATAACGTTACGGTTGTTGGTGACATTAAATTGAATTTAAGCCGTAGGGACCTTAAATATGAGGACCATACCCAAAAATTAACCTGTTAATGTAGGTATATGCAAAAATTATAATCAAACTTCTTTTCCTAAATGGGCGTAATGGTTACCTGGTTCGATCATAAGATCTGAAAATATTCATACACTTTGTGCATTATGGCCTCCCTATCGATAGTCACAAATCCCAAATTAAATAGGACACAACGTCTAATTATATCCTGAGCATTTTCGGTAAACGATACGAATGTTTGGAGAATAAACAAACCCATTTTAGACGTACTGTGAAGCGGAATCATCTAAATTCAATCTTCCACCTGACCGATTTTCCATTATCAACCTACTTTTCCCAAAAAGTTTTGAATTCTCTGCAAAAAAGGGTATCATGACAAATACAAAAAAAAATAATTTAACTTTTCAACTTCTTTGATTCCATCAAAAAGTTTGTCATTCACCCTAATTCCCGCACTCTGTCAAAGCTGTGATACTTTTCTCCAACAATTTATCAACTAACAATTACCTACAACATTTTTTTCTTGATTTGAAACAAATTAAATTTGATCCAAACCTGGAAATTCAATTTCAGGCCATATCATCACCAGCGAAACTTGATAGGAAACACAGAGCAAAACGAAACAGGCTGTAAGTCGTAAATTTTACACACATCAAATAGTTCAGGCATTCAATCTTTCGAGTGTTTTTTTTTTTTGCTAAGTTTGGAAATAAAACACAGTTTCCAATTTGCAACGTTTGAAAAATCTAGTTTTATTTTCTGTCATTGCACAAACACACACACACACTCTCCCACCCATGCATACATTCAGAGAGTAAAGTTCTTTCTGTCTTAGCCAAAACTGATTGAAAACAATGTTGCACATGTTTTGTTGAAGATTTTTTTCTGGATTTTATTATGTTATACCCAACTAGGAATAGTGTGACGTAGTAAATTGGCCTTTTTCGGCATGACGGCATTTGAAACTGACTCATGTTGAGGCAAAAGGTTCTCATTTGACCCCATTCTGTTTTTTGTTCTTTTGCTATTTTTCCTATTGTTGAGGGCACAATTTATCCAAACTAAAACTAACTAAATCGTGGCTTTTGGAAACAATTGAATGAGAAATTGCAGCAGAGAGATACAGGGTAAAACTCGAACTGAAACCAAAACAAAGATGCAAGGCATGGTAATACAAAGTATTAGAAAATTTTTAGAAGAAAAAAGTTTAATATCAAATTGTAGAAAATTGCAAACTAACGAGAAGGATTTTACAAAGTATCATGTTAAGTGGGTGAAGAAATATGCTAATCAAGGCTAACTTATTTTAACCAATAACACCATCTGCTCCCTCAGAAAAGCAAATGAGAATTACTTTTATAACTAAACCTTTTTCTAAAATATCTCTTTTGTTATCGAAAGAAATAAGGTCTTCTATAGAAAAACAGAAAGATCTGTGCTCTGCTATATGTAGAAACACCTGTGGTCTTCTATGGGAATTCATATGGTCTCCTAACGGAAGACCGACTTCTAAAATAAGACCAGAGGACTTCTAAAAGAAGACCAGCAGACTTGAGAATTTCTAATAGAAGACTTGAGGACTATTATAAGAAGACTTGAGGTCTTCTAATAGAAGACTTTTGGGCTTCTTCTATAAGAAAGCTTGAGGTCTTTTATAAGAAGGCTTGAGGTCTTCTATAAGAAGACTTGACGACTTCTGTGAGAAGACTTGAAGTTTTCTAATAGAAGGCGTGAGGTCTTCTATAAGAAGACTTGAGGTCTTCTATAAGAAGAACTGAGGTCTTGTATATGAAGACTTGAGGTCTTCTATAAGAAGACTTGAGGCCCTCTATTAAAAGGCTTGAGGTCCTTTATACAAAGATTTGTGGGCTTCTATAACAAGACTTAAAGTCTTCTTTAAGAAGACTTGAAATATTCTGTAAGAAGACGTGAAGTCTTCTGTAAGAAAACTAGAAGGCTTCTATAAGAAGACATGAGGTCTTCTAACCGAAGAGTTCAGGTCTTCTATAAGTAGACTTGAGGTCTTCTAGTGGTGGACTTGAGGTCTTATATAAAATGGCGTGAGATCTTCTATAAAAAGACTTGATATCTTCTATAAGAAGACTTGACGTCTTCAATAGTATGAGAAGATTTGAAGTCCTTTATTAGAAGACTTGAGGTCTTTTTTGTGAGGGCTCGAGGTCTTCTTTCAGACGACTTGAGGGCTTCTACAAAAAGAATTGAGTTTTCCTAGATGAAGACTTGTGGTCTTCAGTAAGAATACTTGAGGTCTTCTGTAAGAAGGCTTGAGATCTTTTGTAAAAAGTCTTGAGATCTTCTGTCAGAAGAATTGAAGGCTTCCATAAAAAGGCTTGAGATTTCCTAGAAGAAGGCTAGAGGTATTCTATAAGAAAACTTGAGTTCTTCTATAAGACCTCAGAAGACTCGATGTCTTCTAATGGAAGACTTAAGGTAATCTGATGAAGATTAGAGGTCTTCTAATAGAAGACTTGAGGTCTGCTTATAGAAGAATTCATGTATTCTAATGGAGGACTATATAAAGTTTTCAGTTTTCCTTAAATGTTATTTATTTTTGGTATACGAGGTTGAGAAATTAAGCATCGATATGAAGTGCATTTCTCCTTTGTATTTTCAGCAAATTGAAATCTTTTTTTCTTTCCCTATGACTCCTCCAGACCACTTAACTTAATTAACAAGCAGTGGAGTAGAACATAAGCCCCTAACATAAAATCAATTGAATTACTAACTGAAGTGGGTAACAATAGCCAACCACAAAATATTCAACATCCAACTGGGTTTACTGATGATCAAGAAGAAGACGAGGGAATACAAATTCAACATCAAATACTGGTTGTGACTAACGTGTTTTACAGATTTTGAATGGCACCCCTATGTGTGCTGCACTGAAATCTATAATGTTTCAAACAATTGTTATTGCACAACAACAACAAAAATAGAAAATGAAAATAAAAATTATTTTACCCAAATGCAAAGAAGAACTAAAGTATGTGGTGGCTTGTTACACACATCCATAACTGGATATAGACAAACATATAAAACAAAAATAAATAAACTTAACCCACAATAGTTTTTAGGGGGGTTTTTTAGAACCAACGCATGGGAGTTGCCATACTGATGGTATTGAGAATTACTTAACAAAACATCTGCTACCATTACTTATGGTTATTACACACACACACAATCAAAATGATAATAAAATCAAATGAACAATTTGCTTTAATATTTTTGTTCTCAAAAAAAGGGAAACTGCTTAGTTTCCTAAATAAGAGAAAAATGGAAATATATGTGGTTCTTGAATATGTAGGGTTTCTAAGTGCTGAGGTAGCCCAATCCTCCCCTGCTGCTGTGAACAATTGTTGTTGTGTCATTTTTTCTGTGCTCTGTGGCTAACAATTAAAAGTTATAAAACTCAATGTTTAGCAAAAGTTCTTGTGATATTTTTTTCGTTTAGTTTTAAATTAAAATTAAATTCAAAAGTTTATTGAAGAGAATACAGAGCATGTAAAATATGAAAACGAAAATATATAATTTTTAATTAAAAACTCACAATTTGTTATTATTATGCTGTGTGGCACAGTTTTATATATCTTTTATGTTTGTAATTGTATATACATATATTTGTATGTGTATGTCCATCGTGTAGGTGTAGGTTAACTTAGATAACATAACGATAAACTTTAAATAGTGCAAGTGATTTGTTAGCCTATTTACATACAACTTACATAGCAACTTTTCAAATGGATGAAATAGATTATTTTCAAATTTGTAGTAAATTAGAGTGGGAAAACGTGTTTTTTTTTAAGTTTTACTTTGTCGAGCTAGCGTATGAAATGCACGTCTGATATACATCCCGACACCTCCGTCAAATTAAAAATTGTTTATTCAACTGTCCCCGTTCATGTGTCTAATACTCCATTAATGAACTCTTTTTCTAAGGTAGTTGATGATTGTACATGTCATCCTGGTTATGTAATAATTGTTCCATTTGTAACACATCGAAATATTCATCGGAGACCCTATAAAGTATATACATATATTATTGATCAGGGTAAAATTCTAAAGCGATATAACCATGTCCGTCTGCTGTCCGCCCGTCTGATGAAATCAAGATAGAGCCTTGTAATTTGGTACATTACTTTCTATTAATTCTAGGATGTTCGGTATTGCAAATGGGCTATATCAGTCCAGGTTTTGATATAGCCCCCATAGAACGGTACCACCCGATTTTCGTTATTTTGAAGTTTTTAGCTTCATTATCACACCGAAATGGCTGAAATTCGGTATATAGTCATCGTTGGGATATAAAACATTCCGTATGAAATTTGTCGGTATACGTCCACGCCTTCATATAGCTCCCATAGAACGGTAACTGCCGATTTTCGGTATTTTGAAGGTTGTGGCCTCAATATTCCTCCGAAATGGCCGACATTTTTTGTTTAGTCTTCGTTGGTGGTATAAAACTTTCCCCCAGAAATGTGTCGGTACAGGTACATAACCCCCATAAAACGGTACCTCCCCATTTTCGGTATTTCCAAGGTTATGGCCAGGTGCACGCCTACGTACAGCTGCACGCCTACCTATAGCGCCCATAGAAGGGTACCTCCCGAATTTCGGCATTTTGAAAGTCAGCCACATTGTTTTACAGAAATTGGTGGAATTTCTTATTTAGTCTTTTACATAAACGAAAGCAAACTAATTGTTCAGTTTTACTTGAATACAACTCGTGGTGGTTGGAGGGTATAACAATTTCGGCCGGGCGAAACATTACGCCGTTCTTACTTGTTTCCTTTTATAGACGTTAACTAAAATTCCTAGTTTACAAAAAAAAACATTGTTCCACAACATCCCATACGGGACAAGGGAGACTTCTCTCATATCAATGAGTGCACCCCGATTCATATTTAGCTCAATGATATGGGACCTACTGTTTATCGCCGAGTCCGAACGGCGTGTCTTAAGACACCACTTGTGGAGAAGTTTTTCAAAGCTGAAATACTCAGGAAATGTCGCCAACATTACTGAGGGGTTTTTTGCCAACGTTGAAAAATGTTTGATGTTGCTTGGCCGGGGAATCGAACCCCCGACCTTCTGCGTGCAAGGCGGGCGTGCGTACCATTGCACCACGGTGGCACCCTAAAAATTCCTAGTTTAGTGGAGTATAAATTTTAGGGAACAACTTGGAACAAAGTTTCGTATTCACAGTAAGATTGCTGAGGGTTTCTTCACATTGTTAAATTTATTATACCGTACACCACTATGTGGGGAAGGTATTATAAGTTGGTTTTGTCCAAAAAGTTTGTAACGCATCGAAATAATGGTCGTAGACCCATACTTATATATACCAAAATGATTGTCTCGACGAGCTGAGTCGATTGGGATATGTGCGTCCGTCCGTCCGTCTGTCCGTCTGTCCATCTAAACCTTGTAATCACGCTACAGGTCGCAATTTTTATCGGATCGTCACCAAATTTTGGGTGTTGATGAGGGTCCCAGAGGGGAAGAAGCCTATTGATTTTGGTGATGGTCTGATAATATTTAGGGGTCGGAATGGGCAAAAAACTTATTTGGAGAAAAAGTCAACGTTTTTTTCCAAAGCAAATATCTCAGCTTCTATAAGGGGTATATCAAAAGCAAAACCTGCTAATGAAAGAAGAAAATATCGCCTTTGCAACGATGTAACGTAGGTTGTCGTAGGTGGTCAAACAACGAAGAGATCGCAATAACCGCTAATAGAACACAACTTTTAATTTTTGCGATTTAAGATATAATGACGAATAACACAGCATAGGTTGGCGACTTTCCAAAAGCAAAGTCTGACTATGAAAGTAGAAAATCCCACCTTTACAATGATGCAAAGTAGGCTGGCGTAGGTGGCCAAATAACGGTGACATCGCAGTAGTCGGTAATACATCCCATTTTTCTATTTTTTTTGTAATCACGCTACAGGTCGCAATTTTAGTCCGATTGTCACCAAATTTTGGGTGTTGATGAAGGTTCCGGAGGGGAAGAAGCCTATTAATTTTGGTGATGGTCGGATAATATTCAGGGGTCGGAATAGGCAAAAATGTTATTTGGAGCAAAAGTTAACATTTTATTTCAAAGCGAATATCTCCGCTTTTGTACGGGGTATATCAAAAGCAAAACCTGCTGATGAAAGTAGAAAATATCACCTTTGCAGCGATGTAAATGTCGTAGGTGGTCAAACAACAGAGATATCGCAATAGTCGGTAATGCATCCCATTTGCCGATTTTTTTTGTAATCACGCTACAGGTCGCAATTTTGATCGGATCGTCACGTTTTTTGGGAGTTGATGCAGTCCCCTCAGAGGAAGAAGCCTATTAAGTTTGGTGGTAGTCGGATAATATTCAGGAGTCGGAATAAGCAAAAAGCTTATGTGGAGAAACGTCAACGTTTTTTTTTCGTATGCGAATATCTCCGCTTCTGGTAGGAGTACATATTCCAAAAGGAAAGCCCGCCAATGAAAGAAGAAAAGATCTCCTTTATATTGACGCAAAGTATGTTGGCGTAAGTGAGCAAACAACCAATATATCGCAAGAGGCAGTAATATATCCAATCTTTCCATTTTTTTGTAATCACGCTACATGTTGGAATTTTGATCGGATAGTCACGAAATTTTGGGGCTAGATGGGGCCCCACAGATGAAAAAACGTATTGCTTTTGGTGATAGTCAGATAATATTTAGGGGTCGGAATGGAGAAAAACTCATGTGGAGACAAACTTTAATTCTTTGTGAATATGTCGGCTTCTAGTAGAGGTATTCCAACGGCCTGTCGATGGAAGAAGAAAATATTACTTTACATTGGTGTAAAGTAGTTGGGCGAAGATGGTCAAAAAAGGGAGATACCACAATAGTTGGTAATGCATCCAATTCTTCCTTTTTTTGCAATCACGTTACAGGTCGTAATTTTGATCGGATGGTCACGAAATTTTGGTTGCTTATGGGGGTCCCAGAGATAAAGAGGCATATGATGTTTGGTGGTAGTCGGATTATATTCCCTAAAAGAAATGTTTACCAGTGAAAAGCTTATGCACAGGGGTAGTGGTGTAGGGTATCACATGGTCGGCGTCGTCCAGACTATAGCCTTTGCTCACTTGTTTAAATTAAATTAGTAAAAATGAGTGTTTTTCCATACCGTTTTCCATATGTTTACTATTTCGGTCGAACATTAAGGGCCTCTGCTGGTAGCCTATTTCAAAGGTATAATTTTAATATCCGGATAGTCCATTCTTCTCTACAAAATGATCAGAACCCCACCTCTTGGTAATAAATGCCGGATTGGTGCTTTTATTGGTGTAGACTGTATCAAAAACTCCTAGAAATTTCTAGTCCAAATGATCCGTTCATAGGACATTTAGATCAACTACTGGTGGTACGATTCTTATTAATTTTCTCGTTTAGCTCGTTAAGTTTGATGATCGAAATTTGTTGGTGGCATTTGTTATTTTATTTTCTTTTTACATTCATAGGATGAGCGGTAAAAGGTGCATTCCGCGGAGGTATGCCCTCCCAGATATCATTGTTGGCTTGGTCGTCTAGGCGGATTGGAAACGTAGAATGCGGCGCAATTAGTTTTTGTCAATGCGTACTCCCCGGACATTACCATCATACTGTGTCCATCATAATAAAAGGCTTACTATTTTGTTTTGGAGAGCAGACTTCTAAAATGCTTTCCAACGCGAGGATGCTGCTTCATCGTCTAAATGTTACTAAGTTATATCAAGGTGACGGGTTTCATCTTCCAAATAAAAATGTCCATTGGCCTCAACAAGAGAAACTCGTGCACCTTCTTCAACATGCATACGTCCTACAACGTTTTTCTATTTCTCCAAGCAATACATGTATGTATTTATATATCTCTGCCTCTAAGGATCTCCCTCTTCCCATAAAAGAACTTGACAAATAATAATTGCATAATGCCTGTAAAATCCATCAAGAGATTCAACTGTCAAACTTTGTCAATTGTCCCTTATATCTTAAAAATCCTTAAAATGCCAAAGAATGTGCCAAATAGAAGGTTTGGTATGAACGATTTGACACTTCAACAATTTACACACCCTCATCGTATATATGGTACAGTAAGCAAAATACATACACACACAAAAAAAACAACAAAAAAGAACTCGAAACATTGCCACACAGAACACAATACAAGAAGACAATTGGGGTCCACATAGAATAGCTTGTCATTTGAATGTACACGATGACAAGTGCTATATTAAAGGGTTAAACACATACTCAAAGTGCTAGACAGAATGAGTCATATATGTATGTATATGTGTACATATGCATTTGTATATAGCAGTAATTCTTGTGATGCATACATATACAAACAGGGACAGAATGTAAGTGAGAGGTGGTTATATTTTGTATTTTTTGTAACAACAACAATACAATGGCTTACTTTGCCTTTTATATTTTTAGAAAGCTTTTGTTACAACACAGTGGGCTTGATACCCTCAAAATGTGTACGTACATATACATATGTATGGTTACAACATATTATTGCTTACGTATCACAGTGGTTCAGACATCGAAACCTGGCCAAACCCGAATTTTTTTTGTCGGCACTGATTGTTAATTTCTGTATGGGATTCGATGGTACACATACTGAAACTAAGGAAACCAAAAAAATTGGTCAATATATTGAAAGGTGTGGGCGTGGCGTGCTCCTAAAAACGACCATTTTTTCCAATTTTGGAAAATAAGTAATTTTTGCAAATTTCAGGAGAAGGAAATTGCTATTTCTCGGAAACTAAAACAGATATTTGTGTTCACTGTTTTTCGTTAGGTAGGTAGCATTGTTGTCTTTAAGAACCCTTTCAATGAATTACCGTAGCGTTTACACGAAGTGACCTATTTTATTTTTCTCAGGTACTAAATTTTAGTGAAATTTTTAGCGAACAGCGTGGAACAATGTTCCGTTTTTACAGAATGATGTCCGAAGGTGTCCTCTTTCAGCCCATATATACTTTTGTACACGTTCCGTTCGTTTAACACATTTTTAAATTTTTTGAAAAATGTGTGTTTTTATACCCTTTCCCATAAAAAGTGTAGCCTTTTTCTACAAATGGGCATTTTTTTAATATATGAATAATTATAAGAGTTATATGAATTTTATGAAAACCCAACGAGTATTTTTTTTAATTTTGGAAAAACATTTTTTAAAAAAATGTTTCGAAAAAAATGTTCTTAATTTTTTTGTATTTTTATGGTTTTTGACCTTTTAAAACATTGGAAAAACTCAACAGCACTCATATTATGATGCA
Source organism: Musca autumnalis (assembly GCF_047663935.1). NCBI lineage: Eukaryota > Metazoa > Arthropoda > Insecta > Diptera > Muscidae > Musca > Musca autumnalis. The sequence goes on from NW_027412088.1 coordinate 82,350,483, forward strand.
AAATATGAAATAACTCAATTTTAAACATTGACCTTGAATCCCTCTGCAACGACTACACCGAAATCGAGTGTTCTTAATGCACCGGAAATCTGATTCTGAAAATATATCCGTTCAAAAGTTACAGAGTTTTGACAAGGAAAGAAATTCTTGACCACTGTGCGTATAATTAACGCCATCGTGTATACGACACAATGTGCAAACTTAACACCATAACAAGTAAAAAAGTATCAGGTATCAGTCGACATAGATCTACCCTCAGCCTATGTGGATTGAAACTTTCATCTACGCACAGATCGAATGTATTTAGGGTCTTTTCAGAATTTTGTGGCACTTTTTGGACATTTGAACTTGCCGACAAAAATGTGGATTAGGATTGAAGTTCAAAAGTTTTGCGGAGGAGGGAATGGAGCGACATAGAGCATAACGAAAGTGGATCTTATTTTGAGAGTCATATATTTTCGATATATATCGCGCCTACTAGTCATTTCAGTGGGTTGTCGTACACCTGTTGGACCAGTATGCAAGGAAGCATGGTCTTATCCACGGAAAACATAATATGGCTGTAAATTTCCAAAGGATATCCTAACAGACACTAAACTGCACTTGGACACAAATGTTGAACTTTTGTGGAGGTGGTTCCTAAGGAGAGCACCGATATGGGCCATTTTTGAAGTTAAACTAAGTTTGGACAAAATATGACGATGTTCAAATTTTTGACCAAATCGGTTTATCAGTTCAGGAGTTATTGTGCTCTCCAGCTACTACATAGAGTGCCATAGGGATTTTTTACAACTTTCGTGCCACTGGAAAACGTTTACCGTCGTAATTGAGACATCGATTGCATGTTGCTTCAACAGAAATCAAAGTTAGTTTTCCGAAATTTTGTGTGAGAGGTACCCGAAGGAATGGACAAATATAGTCCATATAAAAACCTGATCTATATCTGATAGATATAATAGGATGCGTAAAGTGTGGACCAAATCGCTCCTTACCTTTAAGAGTTATCGTGTGCACAATTTTTCCGAATATTTTTGAACTTTTGTGGGGGAGGTACCGATACGGCTTATCTTCGAATTTAAACTAAGTTTGGATAAAATATTATGAACGCCAAATTTTGGATCGAATCGGCAGATCCGTTCGAGAGTTATCTTGTGCTCCAACCACGACACATGGTGTCATAGGGGTTTTTGGAATTTTCGGGCTATTTTCTCCGGAAGTATGGTTTTGACCTTGATGAAACTTGTACCATCGTATGGGGGCCGTGAAAAGAAGTTGTTACAACAAAAATCAAACCGTTTCGATAGCAGGTCCTAAACTGAACTTTTCCGAAATTTTGTGTTGGAGGTACCCGAGGGCGTGGACCGATTAAGTCCATATTGGAACCTCATCTAAGTCTGATAGAAATTTCACGATGTATAAAGTATGGACCAAATCGGGTTCTCCCTTCAAGAGTTATCGTGCGCACAAATTTTCCGAACATTTTCAAACTTTTGTGGGGGAGGTACCGGAAGGAGTAGACGATCTTCGAACTTAAACTAAGTTTGGACAAAATATTGCGAAAGCCAAATTTTGGACCAAATCGGTTCATCCGTTCGGGAGCCAGACAGACAGACGGACGGACATTGCTATGTCGACTCCAAATTGTCTGAAACACATTTCGTGCAAACATACTCGGGGTCTAAAACCATTATTTCGATGAGGCACATTTTGCCCGTTAGCATAAATGCTGAGGGAATAACAAGCAAAAACGGTTTATGAAGAATTGTACCAATTTCGACAAAACAATGTGACTACTCTTCAAAATACCGAAATACGTGGGGTACTATGGGGGCTATATCTCAATGTCGATCTATACCGACCAAATTGCTGGCGGAAAGAAGGATAAATACCAAATTTCCGATATTTCGGTAAGATAATGTGCCTAAAACCTTAAAATTTTCGAAAATCAAGAGGTACGCTTCTAAGGGGGATATAAAACGACGTGGACCTGTACTGATAATTCTCTTTTTTAAAATTGTATAACCCCATGGAAGACTAAATAAAAAAATTCAGTCATTTCGGTGGGATATTGACGTCAGAACCTTCAGAATTACGAAAATCGGGAGGTACTCTTCTACGGGAGGTATATCGAAACGTGCACTTATGCCGACGAATTTCACTCCGAAAGGTTTTTACCTCCAACGTAGGCTAATTACCAAATTTCAGCCATTTCGATGAGTTATTGTGGCCACACTTTCAAAATACCGAAAATCGGGAGGTACCGTTCTATGGAGGCTATATTAAGGCATGGACCCGTACCAAAAAATTTCTGGGGGAAAGTTTTTTACCCACTACAAAGAATAAATAATAAAGTTCAGCCATGTCGGTGGAATATTGAGGCCAAGGCCTTCAAAATACCGAAAATCGTGAGGTGCCGTTCTATGGGGGCTATATGAAGGTATGGACCTATACCGACAAATTAAGGGGGGAATACCTCCAATGAAGACTAAATACCAAATTTCAGCCATTTTGCTGGAATACTGAGGCCAAAACCTTCAAAATACCAAAAATCTGGAGGTACCGTTCTATGGGGAAAGTTGAATACCCCCAAACAAAGACTAAAAATTGTGGCCACAACTAAATTACCGAAAATGGAAGGTACTGTTCTATGGGGGCTACATGAAGGCCTGGTTTATACCTACAAATTTAGTGGGGGGAAGGTGAATACCTCTAACGAAGACTTAATACCAAATTTGAGCCATTTCGCTGGAATATTGAGGCCACAACCTACAAAATACCGAAAATCGGAAGGTACTGTTCTATGGGGGCTATATGTCCTGACCCTGTGTCTGAAAATTTCTGGGGGAAAAGTTTTCTACCCACAACGACGACTAAATACCAAATTTCAGCCATTTCGGTGGAATATTGAGGCCAAGGCTTTCAAAATACCGAAAATCGTGAGGTTCCGTTTTATGGCGCTTTATGAAGCCGAGGACCTATCCCGAAAATTTTCTGGGGAAAATTTTTATACACCCAACGAAGACTAAGTACAAAATTTCATCCATTTCGTTGAGATAATGAGGCTAAACCCTTCAAAATACCGAAAATTGGGTGGTACCGTTCTATGGGGGCTATATGAAGGCGTGGACCTATACCGACAAATTTCTAAGGGAAAATGTTATACCCTCAACGAAGACTAAGTACCACATTTCAGCCATTTTGGTGTGATAATGAGGCTAAAACCTTCAAAATACCGAAAATAGGGTTGTACCGTTCTATGGGGGCAATATCAAAACCTGGACCGATATAACCCATTTGCAATACCAAACATCCTAGGGGAACAGAAACTTCGAAACCAAATTACAAAGCTCTATCTTCAAATTGCGAGCTTTATCTTGATTTCAACAGATGGACGGACGGACAAGCGAACATGGTTATATCGACTTTGAATTTTACCCTGATTAAGAATATATACACTTTATAAGGTCTCCGATGAATATTTCGACGTGTTACAAACGGAATGACAAATTGAATTATACCCTCCATATTATGGTGGAGGGTATATATAACAAGGAGCAATGTTAAAAAGACCGGCGCACAGAAGCTCCTGAAGTCGAGTTTCCGACACTACAATTTTCAGCGGTTGTATAAACATAAACTTACAAATACATCTCGGTGATTACAAGGATGTCCCTTATCAGTGGTATAAATATAGAATCTGGAGCTGGAGCATTTTATACAGTCTTCTTTGAGTTTATACAGAGGTCGACCCTAACCTAACTTAATGTCGTTTCTGTTTTTTTTTTTTTTTTTTTTTGTTTTTTTATATTTTCTCTTAAACACATTGCACGTTTTCTTCACATATGTAAGTGCCGCATACATATGTATCCATTAAATGTCATTAACAATGTAATGGCATCATCTACTCATCATCATCATTCAGACATTGGCCGTACTCAAGTGTTGTCTTTTCTAGGACTCTCTATCATACTTGAGCAAGCTGTCAGACTGACAGGCAACAATAGCCCTAGACCAAAAAAAAAGACTTTAAATTATTAAGGAATTTATTAAAACAACAACAGAAAACAGCTACAACAAATAGCATACAGCAAAAAAGGACTATATAATGAAAATAAATTGGGTATAATTTCACATTTTTCGAGGCCCTGTCTGTCTGGCCTCTTATAAAAAGACAAAACAAAAACAAGTAAAAGGAAATTAAAAATATCTCAAGTGTTTAAATCTAAGCATGAAACATATTCTAATTACCGCACATATACCTACACCTGATGTTTTATGTAAGAAAGCCAAAGAACGGCTACAAATTATGGTTTTAGATTATTTATTGCCCCCTCCCTGCAACATAGCGACCTTAAATTTTCCTTGGTCCTTTGTCATCAAAAGAAATAATATTTCAAACCCCAACGAGATTGCTCCCTTTAGCCATTATAGCCATCATCTGTGGCAACATCTTCAACATAATTGCTGTGGTTTGCAACATCAGCAGTAGCATCATCATAGCCATAACAGCCACAACCTTCATTGTGATTGCTTCTTCCTTTTAACACAAAAAAACAACAACAACGAAGCATGACTCCTAAGATCCATAACATATTTTCAGCTAATTACCAACACTTGTTAGGGCTTCAACATGCTTACGTTGTCGGATTACTTTTTATTTTTTATATTATTTTATTTTTTTTTTCTTTGGGGAGAAGTAACCATAGCTTCTACCACATCTACAAAATCTCCAGGGTAAAATGGTCAGCATTTTGTTTTTCTGCCATATTTTCTCTTTTCTAATTTTATAGGTGGCAGTAATTCCAAATTTATGATAGCGAGAAAAATGTGTTGAAAATATTTTCAATTACAAAACCAAACAAGACCTTTTGAAATTATTTTATGTGAGTAGGTATGGGTGTGGATATAATGTGGATATACTCCAACAATTCCGGTTAGGATATGCTGAATTTTAAGACAGAATTTTATTTAAAAACCAGGCTCTTGGAATGTTATAAAAAACACAAAACTTAATTAAAACAAGTAAAAAAACGTTAAGTTCGGCCGGGGCGAACTTTTTATACCCTCCACCATAAAATATTCTGAATTAAAATGGAATAATTAGTTTTCATTCTTGTCCCCAACTTTAAGTGGGTACGTTAAAATGTCAGATAATGTACATAAAATGCTTCATTCGGGAGGCCCTTTTTTATGGTGCCTATATCTAACAATGTACATATGTTGGCAATTTTGGTGGGCTAGAAATTGGGAGGTACCGTTATATAGGGGTTATAATAAAACATGGACCTATTTTGACAGTTTTTGATGGGAGCCTTTAATGTCAAATAACTCCTAATTCGGTTAAAAATTGTAGCTAGAATCCTCAAAATACCGAAAATCGGTACATAACCTGGGAACTGCAAATGTAATTAACAGCTAGTTCGGAGGTATGTGGGCCATACGAAAATGTGAACTTAAATGAACAATTTTTGTTGCAGAATTTTTGTTGACTTTTAAATTTCAAATTACAGAAAGTTCGTCCAAAACTAAAGCTAAGGTACGGAAAATCGGGAGGTTTGTTTTGGGGCTATACCAAAACATGGACCTACGTTCGGTTAAAAATTTTAAGTAAAATATTGGGGCTATGTTGAAAATTGTTGATGCAGATGTGTGGTGACCACTACAACCTTCAAATGTCAAATTACAGTTAGCTAAAATTGCCAAATTACTGAAAATTGGGAGGTACCGTTATATGGGAGCTATATCCGAACATGGACCTATGTTGACAATTTTTGATGGAGAGGTGTTGTGACCACTAAGAACTTCAAATGTCAAATTACTGCTAGTTCGGTTTAATATTGTAGGTAAAATTATCAAATTACTGAAAATCGGGAGGTACTTTTATATGGGGGCTTTATCAATACATCACCCTTTCTTGACAATTTTTGGTGGAGAAGTGTGGTGACCACTAAGAATTTCAAATGTCAAATGTTCAAATTACAGATAATTCGGTTAAAACTTGTAAACATGGACCTATGTTCATATTTTTTTCGAATATAAGTTTTTTGGTCACTAAGAACCCTAAATATCAAATTATATCTAATTTGGTCTAGAAATGTGAATTAAATGGGATGGGGGCTACTCCAAAACATGGACCTATGTCCACTAGTTATATAAGTTTATTGACATTTAAGAACCCTAATTCAATATCAATTTATAGCTAAGTCGGTCCGAAATTGTAGCTAAAAACGCCAAAATGCCGTAAATCAAGGGTACCGTTATATGGGGGCTATACCAAAACGTGGACCTATGTCCACAACTTTTGTTATATAAGTTTATTGACATTTAAGAACCCTAAATGTTAAGTTATAGCTACATCAGTCTGAAAATGTAGCTACAAACGTCAAAATACCGTAAATCGGGGGGTACCGTTATACGTGGGCTATACCAAAACGTGGACCGATATATCCCATCTTCGGACTTGACCTGCCTGCAAACAAAAGACGCATATTCCCAAAATTTCAGACAATTTTAGTGGAGAGGTGTGGTGACCACTAAGAACTTCAAATGTCAAATGTTCAAATTACAGCTAAAAACTTGTAGGTAAAAATCTCAAAATACCGAAAATCGGGAGGTACCGTTATATGGGGCTATACCAAAACATGTACCTATGTTCATAATTTTTTTGAATATAAGTTTTTTGGTCACTTAGACCCCGAAATATCAAATTATAGATAATTCGGTCTAGAAATGTGACTTAAAATGTCAAAATACCTGAAATCGGGCGGTAACGTTATATGGGATCTATTCCAAAACATAGACCTATGTCCACTAGTTTTGTTATATAAATTTATCTATGTCCACAAGTTTTGTTTTATAAGTTTTTTGACACTCGGTCTGAAAATCGGTCTGAAAGTGTAGCTAAAAAAAATTATCAGTCGGCCGTTTGAACCGACAAAAATGTTGATTAGGATGAAAGATCAAAAGTTTTGCGGAGGAGATACTAAAAGGATTGGATCGACATTGACCATTATGGAAGTGGATCTCCAGCCACTACATATGGTGTTTTTACACCCTTCGGGCTGTTTGCTCAAGAAGTATGGACTTGCCCCTGAAAAAAATTTTACCATTGTAATTGAGGCAGCGAATGCAAATTGCTTCAACAAAAATCTAAGTGATTCGATATCAGGTCTTAAAGTGAACTTTTCCGAAATTTTGTGTGGGACGTACCGGATGGAGTGGACAAATATAGTGCATATTTGAACTTGATCTATATCTGGTAGATATATTAGGATATGTAAAGTATGGACCAATTCGGCCACTCCCTACAAGAGTTACCGTACGAACAATTTTTCCGTACATTTTTAAACTTTTATGGGGGAACTTAAACTATGTTTGGACAAGATATTACTAAGGCCAAATGTTGGACCGAATCGGCAGATCCGTTCTAGAGTTATCTTGCGCTCCAACCACCTCACGCGGTATCATCGGGGTTTTTTACAATTTTTATGCTATTTTCTCAGGAAGTATGGACTTGCCCCTAATGAAACTTGTACCGCCGTATGGGTGACAGTGAATACAAGTTGCTAAAACAAAAATCAAAGCGATTCGAGAAATGACCCTAAACTGAACTTTTCCCAAATTTTGTGTGGGAGGTACCCGAAGGAGAAGACCGATTGAGTCCATATTTAAACCTTATCTAAGTCTCGTACACATTTCAGGATGTGCAAAGTATGGACCAAATCGGTTACTCCCTTCAAGAGTTATCGTGCGCACAAATTTTCCGAACATTTGCGAACTTTTGTGTGGGAGGTACCGGAAGGAGTGGACCGATATAACCCATCTTCGAACTTAAACTAAGTTTGGGCAAAATGTTACGAAAGCCAAAATTTAAACAGAATCGGTTCATCCGTTCGTGCGCACCAGCCAGCCAGACGGACGGACATTGCTAAATCGGCTCCAAATTGTCTGAAACGGATTTCGTCCAAACATACTTGGGATCTAAAACCATTATTGCGATGAGACACATTTTGCCCGTATGAAAGTGTATATACCCTCGTTAGCATAAATGCTGAGGTTATAAAAAGTAAAGTAGAACTGAAAAAAAAATTAAAAAATGCACACGCTTTTAAAAAATAATTAAACAAAATTTAAAAATTTTAAATTTTAAACTTTTGAAAAATTATAAAGAATAAATATTATTGAAAATATGAAATGAAATATTATTTAAACAAATTGATGAAAGAACAATTGAGAAAATATCAACCATTTTGAATAAATATTTGTAAAAAATATCCACCCTTTGAAAAATTTTTGTTACAAAAATTAACGTTTTTGAAAAATTACACTGTGCGACACGAAAAAAATTAACCACATTCTGACACCGCAGCGTGATAGAAGACGAAAAATAAGAAGACACGTGTCTCGGCGTTTTCCCTGTTACTTCGAATTTCGCGGGTATGGGCCCCCAAAGACCTGAGGCCTTGATGTCAAAAAGGACCATTTTGTCAGCCTCATATCTTCTAAACCGCTAAGAATTTTGGTTTACTCGTGGAGGCAAAGCTGTAGCTCTCATCTTAAAGAATAATAATTGTGAAGACATAAAATCCATTCAACCTTATCTTCAAGGTCAAAATCGTTAAAGTCAAGTTTCCTTTACAATTTTTTCTCAGATTTTGGCCTACAGATATCAAACCGATCAAAATTGAATCAAACAACCAACTACAAAAATGTACCTTAGATCTCAATAAACAACTTTCTAGAACATACGAACCCTGTAGAAATGGTTCTTAAAGGTCAAAATAGCAAAACAAATGCAATTTTTATTTTCTTTTTTCGGTTTCTGCTCAATAGAAATTAAACCATTCAAAATTCAAGAAAACATTCAACCACAATAATGCAGCGAATATATCAGTATACAACTTTGTGGAACATCAGAGCCCACTACGAACTGTTTTTAAAGGTCAAAATAGCAAAAAACTTTAGAAAATATTCGATTTTTATACTTTTTTCTCCGATTCTGGTCCATAGATACTGAACCGTTCAAAATTGAAGAATACAAGCAACTACAAAAATGTAGTTGCGATCTCAGTTAACAACTTCCTAGAACATATGAACATTCTAGGAACGGGCCTTCAAGTTCAAAGTTCACTAACAATTATATTATGGTTAAGGCTCAGGTTTGGAAATAACAAACTGTTCAACACTCTAGAAAATTTGAAAGGTTTGTTATTTACGGACCTGACCAGGAAAGAATGAGTAAAACTAATCGAATTTTGAGCTTAAAGGGCCGCTCCTAGAATGTTCATATGTTCTAGAAAGTTGTTAACTGAGATCTTAGGTACATTTTTGTAGTTGCTTGTATTCTTGAATTTTGAACGGTTCGGTATCTATGCAACAGAATCGGAGAAAAAAGTATAAAAATCGAATATTTTCTAAAGTGTTTTGCTATTTTGACCTTTAAGAACAGTTCGTAGTGGGCTCTGATGTTCCACAAAGTTGTATTGTATACTGATATATTCGCTACATTATTGTGGTTGAATGTTTTCTTGAATTTTGAATGGTTTAATTTCTATGGAGCAGAAACCGAAAAAAGAAAATAAAAATTGCATTTGTTTTGCAATTTTGACCTTTAATAGGCCGTTTATATATAACAAGGTTAACCCAGTGGGTCTGGGTTTCAAATGTCATTTCCATTGTATATACTTCAAACAAATCCTCATAAAGAAGGTTAACCCTGCAAAAAACTATAATATAAACGCCGTATAAGAACCATTTCTACAGGGTTTGTATGTTCTAGAAAGTTGTTTATTAAGATCTAAGGTACATTTTTGTAGTTGGTTGTTTGATTCAATTTTGATCGGTTTGATATCTATAAGAAAATAAAAAGAAAAGAATTACAATGCATCAAGCAATTATATTGGAACCAAACAGCACAAGTCGACATTAATGGAGATCTGACAGAATGCATTGCAATATCGAAAGGAGTTAGACAGGGTTGTATATTGTCGCCATTTTTATTCAATATCTATACCGAAAGAATTTTTGAAGAATCAATGTCCAACGCTCGTAAAGGCGTATATATTGGTGGAAAATTCGTCAACAATATCAGATATGCAGATGATACCACTTTAATTGCGAGTAGTGTATCAGAACTACAATTTCTTTTGAGTCGGCTAAATTCCTATAGCGAAAAGCATGGGTTAAAGATTAATATATCAAAAACTAAATATATGGTGATAACCAGGTATAGAAACCAAAGTACAACCGAAGTATATATAAATAATACACATATCGATAAAGTACAGAACTTTAAATATCTTGGCGTCAAAATAAATGAAAACTGGGACAACTCGAAAGAAATACGATGCAGAATTGAAATGGCAAGAGATGCATTTTTCAAATACAAAAATATTTTATGTAGTCATGACATAAATATGGAAACAAAAATACGATTTATTAAAACTTATGTCTGGTCGGTTCTGCTGTACGGCTCAGAAGTATGGACACTAAAAACCGCTGAAATAAAGAAATTGGAAGCCTTTGAAATGTGGATCTACCGTCGTATCCTAAAAATTCCATGGACACATCTAACACCAAATTCTGTGGTTCTTTCAAGGGTTAACCGTCAACGGGAACTCATTGGAACAATAAACAGAAGAAAAACATCATATCTTGTACATGTAATGAGGAACGCAAAATACAAACTGCTCCAAACCATAATCACTGGAACAATAGAAGGGAAGCCATCCAGAGGACGGAAAGAAATATCATGGATTGACAATATTCTTAAATGGACCGGCATTGGAAATATCTCAACCCTACTGAGTGAAGCCAGAAATAGAGACGTCTTTATGGAGATCATGGAAAATATATGAACATACCTTAAAATTTGTAACAGATAATTATATATAATTGTATTGGTCGCTTATATTCGGAGATCGAATATGCAAATAAAGAAGAAGAGATATCTGTAGGCCAAAATCTGAGAAAAAATTATAAAGGAAACTTGACCTTAACGATTTTGACCTTGAAGATAAGGTTGAATGGATTTTATGTCTTCACAATTATTATTCTTTAAGATGAGAGCTACAACTTTACCTACACGAGTAAACCAAAATTCTTAGCGGTTTAGAAAATATGAGGCTGACAAAATGGTCCTTTTTGACATCAAGGCCTCAGGTCTTTGGGGGCCCATAACCGCGAAATTCGAAGTAACAGGGAAAAACGCCGAGACACGTGTCTTCTTATTTTTCGTCTGCGGTGTCAGAATATGGTTAATTTTCCATGACACAAAAAATTACACACAGTGTTATTTAAAAAATTCTAAGCTTTAAAAAACTATTTAATGGCTGGATTCATAATAAAATTCCAATTATTTAAAAATATATAAATATCTACACTTTGGAAAAATTAATTAAAAAATAAAAATCAAGAATTTAAAAACAATTAACAAATATAGATGGTTTTGAAAAAATATTTTTAAATCCAGTTTTGTGAAAAATTATATTAAAAAATGTCAATTCCTTAGAACAATTATTTTTAAAAATGATAGTTTATAAAAAATTATTTAAAAAACGCAATTCGCGATTTTGAAAAATTATTTTTAACAAATTCCATGCTTTAAAAAATTGTTTTAAATAAATTCTAATCTTTAAAAATTTGCTTTAAAAAAATTCCCCGCTTTAGAAAATTATTAAAAACGAATCGACGCTTTCGAATAAATTCTTTAAAAAAATCCAGCCTTTAAAAATGATTTAAAAATATCCACCATTTTGGAAAAATTACCACGCTTATAAAGCGTGGATTTTGTAAATTTTAATAATATCCGCGCTTATTAGGCTTGGATTTTTTAAAACAATTTTTAAAAATATTATAATAAGTAATAAGATTTTTTAAAATATCAACGATTATAAAGCGTGAAGTTTTTAAAATGATTTTTTAAAATATCAACGATTATAAAGCGTGGAGTTTTTAAAATATCAACGATTATAAAGTGTGGAGTTTTTAAAATAATTTTTTAAAATATCAACGATTATAAAGCGTGGAGTTTTTAAATTTTTTTTTAAATATCAACGATTATAGAGCGTGGAGTTTTTAAAATAATTTTTTTAAATTTTAAAGATTATAAAGCGTGGAGTTTTAAAAATAATTTTTAAAATATCCACGCTTTTTAAAAATGCAGTCTTTCAAAACAACAAAAAGGAAAATATATTCAAAATTTTGAAAAATAATTTTTAAAAAATCAACGCTTTTGAAATTTTATTTCGCAAAAAATTACATAAAACTCCATGCTTAATAATATTCCAAATATTTTAGAAAACATACTTTTTAAAATTCGACGCTTTAAAAAATTAATTAAACAAGAACTTAAAAGCATTTCAAGAAAATATAAACTCGAATTTTGTTAAAAAATGTGTTTAAAAAAATACACGTTATTAAACAGTTATTTTTAAAAATAATATCTAGCAAACTAAATTAATGAAAATTCCACTACATTGTGATTTTGCAAAATAATTTTTAAAAAATTCCACTCTTTAAAAAAAATTCCAAGCTTTTAATTTTGTTTTCAAAAAATTCACTTATTTAAAAAATATTTTAAAAATAATCCATTTCAAAGATTCACACTTTTATTTTTTTTTTCTAATCCTAAACCTTTGGATTAAAATTATTTCAAACAAAATCCACGTTCTTAAAAAATTATTTTAAAAAACTTTTACAATTTCTTTAGTATCCACTCTATGGCAAAGTTATTTAAAAAACGGAAAAAAATTATTATAAACGCTTTTGAAAGGAAATTGTTGTTAGAAAATATCCACACTTTTGCAAATTTATTTTCAAAAATAACGATTTTGAAAAATTATTCCCATAAAAATTATAAAAAACAAAAATTGAAAAGTTAGAAAGAAAAAAGAAAGTTGAAAACTTTTTGAAAAAATCAAGCTTTCGAAATGTTTCTTTAAATCAACAACTGGGGGTTATTGAAAAATAATTGTTTAAATAATCGACGTTTTTTGGGGGAAAAATATAGGTTTACCACGCTTGTAGTAGGTCAATCGACAAATTGCAATTTTCAAACAATCCCCATTTGAAGTTCTGTTGATGTTTGAAAAAAAATTTTGTTTAAAACTCCTGAATTTTTCATTAATTTATTCCCTTCTGATCTCTTTCTGTCTCTTGTAAACGTTTTCTTTTTATAAATCAACAACAATTATACATCAATTATCTTGGAGTCAAGGAAAACAGAAGAAGAAAAATCATTGATGATAACCATAAGAATCCTTATTATAATGTAAATACCACAATTTTAAAATTTTGCCATTACATAAATACGGAGGGTTGGCGTTTTTTGTTTGGGATGACGACTTCTATTTTGTTTTTCAAAATAGTCAGGCTTAATCCCATAGTCGTTGTCTTAATATTTTATTAAAACAACTTTAATTTATTAGTGGGAAAATTAATTAATTAATAATAAATTTAAGTTGTTTTAATAAAATATTAAGACAACGACTATGGGATTAAGCCTGACTATTTTTACATAAATACTTCAAATTTATCCCTCCCTGCCGCATCTTGCTCTTCAAACGAGAAAATACAATTTCGTTGGCACGTTTTCTTGCACAAATTCTCAAAAGAAAATTAGATTTTTTTCTTTGCTGCATCAGCAGAAAAAATAATGCAATGAGTGATTTGCCAGCGAAAAAGGGGGTTGTAAAGGAATGAGAAGGACACTTGAATAAGGCAAAAGAGTAACACTGTTGCCAAAGCGAAAAAGTATATAAAAATTATTTAATTTGCCATAAAAAATTGCTGAAGAAGATGGAGTAAAAGAATAATAAAACTTTCCTATCATAAATACATTTTTTAAAATGGTTTTTAGCACGCTGCCACCAACACATGACCAAGTGGATGGTTGATGGTTAAAAAGTGTTGGCCATCAAGTCGACATAATTTAACACAGGCAAACAATTTAGACAACTAAGAAGAAGAAGAGGGGAATTATACACATAAAAAATGTGTGTGGTGGTGCAAAATTGTTTTTATAAATTCTTCTCTCCTCTCGCCTTAAGAATTTTGCAAGTTGATCGTTTTGTTACTTCTACTTTTTCGTCTTCATTTCACGTCCACACTCCACCTTTAAGTGTTTTTGTAATGAAAAGAAGAAAACAAATACCAAACTTCCAAGTATTGGTAAAGAATGAAACTGAATAAGTTTTTCTAGAAGAAAAATCACGTTCAAAGAAAATTGTTTTGTTTGCCACGTATTCGCAAAAAAAGGTTTAGTTAGTATTTTTATTATACTGCCTGGTTATACACGGCCCTTGGCCATTGTTAGTATTAAAAGAAAAGGAATTGCAGTGCTGTGTAATGGAAATTCTTGTTAAATGGTTGTTAGAAAGTTAAATCAACAGAGACTTCTTTAGGGAACTTGTCTCCTATGCGATTAGAGAAATAAAAATTAAGTTGATATAAATAACAACTTATTTAAAAATTTAATTTGATTCAACGAATCCATTTGCAAAATATAAAACTTGATCAACAGTGTGAAATCCGTTTGCATTAAATTCAAATTTCTTGGAAATTTATAAAATAAAATTGTGTAAATGTTTTTACATGCTCACTCTGAAATATTCACTTCCAGCTAATTAATTAGCTAATATTAAAATCATTTTATATCATTAAATCAAAATAGTCTTTCAGTAAATATTTTAATTTTAATTAACACTAATTATTAGCTACTGATAAATGCGTGAAAAAAATACAGATATTCAGAAACAACAAAGGCTAAAAATGCACAAAATAAAATTCATTCCATTTTATTACAAAGTTTCCACACAAAACACTTTAAAAAAATGTGTTTTTTTTAAATACTGTGAAGTGAAACATTTTTTTTAATTATATCCTGTTGGATGAATGAATGACCTTTTACCTATTAATGACTAAAGTAACTTTTATTTAATTTCATTAATGAAAAATGTGCCGCACAAACCACATTTAATTTTTATGATATATGAAATAAAGTTATATACAATGGAAAATTATATATATGTAAAAAGAATGATAAAATTAAAGCTCTGAAAAATGAAAACTTTAAAAGCTTTTCTGCGGAAGCTTTTTTAATTAAGATTTAATGAAATCTTAGGTAAAAACTAATCAAAATATCATACAGGGATAAGAGGTTGTAAAAAAGCCATAACCCTAGTGTATATTACATTTGGTTTTCCGTTTGTAATTCATCGAAATACGCATTTGCGACCCCATTAAGTATAAATATTAGGGTTGGGCGAGCTTAACATCTTAAAAAGCGCTTCCCGTTTTCTCGGGATTGAACTGAGCAAAAGAGTCTACGGTAAAAATCGAACTTCCACATTTTGACTTGAAGTTTTTTATAACCTCCACCATAGTAAGGAGGGTATATTAAGTTTTGTTTCCGTTTGTAACACATCGAACCACTCATATGCGACCATATAAACTATATATAATCTTGATCAGCATAAAATTCTAAGACCATCTAGCCATGTCCGTCTCTCCATCTGTTGTACTCACTCTAGCCGCCGCAATAATTGATATAAAATGGTAAAATTTTCCACCCCAGTGTCTTTTTTGGCTATGATCGTAATATATGTAGGGGATGAAATGGACCAAAAACAAAATTTTTATCTAATTTTGTAGCGGATCTGTAGGCCGCAATGGTAGTCTGATCGGCGCGAAATTTTAAATAATGTATGGATTTACGATAAAGAATATGATTGAAATTGTAGATAATGGTCAGATTATATTTAGTCGGCTAAATTAACCAAAACTTTTGTGTGAAAATTTATAAAATGTTTAATATAATAACTATATCTTTATTGCTGGAACACATGTTCCTCCCACGTAAGTTATATTTGAAAGTGGAACTCTTGATCTTTCCATTGATGCAAATTATGTTGATGTGAGTGGCCAGATAGCAGAGTTACAGCCTATTTTTTACAAGGTTCCCACAGTTTTAATTGTGTAGTGTAATAATAATCACGCTCGATATCGCAGTTATAGCTCAATACTGAAACATTTTTGCACGAGGTAAGAGTTTTGGTCAAGGAGAATGCCAACCATCTTGGATAATAATAGGATAGAAGTTAGCGGGTGAAATTGACCCTAATGCTCGTGGGAAAAATATTCAAATTTAGTTTTCGATCCATATTTTACATTCTTGGGGCTTATTCCGACAAATTAGGAACGCGAAACTTGAAAACTAACTCTTGACCTATCTGTTGATGCAAATACCGTTTAAATAACAAAACTACTATTGTCGAACATATAAGTGGGTTCCTTTCTTCTTTTGGTTGGCTTGCAAAGAACTATATTTAACGCATGCTGGAAAATGGGTAAACAGCAATACAATATCTTGAAATAGTAGTATTTATATACCTCAGCCTTTAGGATAACGACGGTTTATACACTTTGATTCGACCAAATATGTGCCTAATCGAAAAAAATGGTTTTAAACTCAAAGTATGTTAGTCGGAAATTCGGAATATCAGACAATTTTGAGTCGATTTAGCCCTGTCTGTCCATGTGTCTGGCTGGTGGAATCAAATTTTGAAGTTCGTAATATTTTTCCCGAAATTAGTTTAAGTTTGAAGGGCCATATCGATCCACTCCTTTTTCCGACACAAAATTTCACAAATTTTCTGTAAAATTACCCTTGAAGCAATCGATTTGGTCCCAACTTCGAACATCATATTATTCCTTCTAGACATACGTAGTGTTCGAATATCAACTACATCGCTAGACACCTTCGGGTACCTTTCACACAAAATTCGTAGAAAATGAAGTTTAAGAGATACTCTCGGATTATTCTGATTCTTTTCAGCACGTTCTCCTTGCAGTCTCCTTTACGACGGTACAAGTTAAGGCCATACTTCCTGAGATAATGGCCTAAAAGCATCAAGAAACCTTGACGATACCAACTAAAAAGACAAATTCGCAAGATAACTCTCGTAAGTAGTTTCTGATTTGTGCAAACTTTGCACATTGGATTATTTTACCCAGTTGTGCATCAGGTAGGAATATGGACTATATAGGTCCCGATCTGCAGGTACCTCTCACACAAAATTTGGAAAAAGTGCAGTGCGTCTCGGATCTATTAAACATTTTTTGCAAAAGGTTGTTTTCACGCTCTCTATTACAACGATACATTTTTTCCGGAGTAAGACCATATTTCCTGAAATAGCCAAAAAACCCTGCCGGAACATACTAAAGTGTCTGATATGCAAAGATGACCCTCAAACTTGTTTTTTTAATGCATCCTAACTTACCTTAACGTAATTTAGTATATAGAGTTATCTATGCATTAGAAGTTAGCTTACTAAACATTTTTTGTACACCTCTGCGATTTGGTACAGCCCCACATTACGGTACTACAGATTAACACGAATTTAGAAACAAACTCGTGATACAAAATCAATATATTTTATATACTGTAAAATTATTGTGTTTGCTTCGTTTTTGGTCAGAGGCTGAGGATATATATTCGCCAGTACAGCTGACTGATGCTCTCTTACGTGTTCTTGGGCAATTCGGTAAAAGTAATCTAATGCTATTTTTAAATACTTTTAGCCTCTTTTAATGGAAATTTTAAAACAAAATATAACGGGTCGCAATTTTATAAAATAAACTAGCGGACCCGGCGAACTTCGTCTCGCTATTAAGGAATAAAATTTCATACAAAAACTCAATTTTCGATTTTTCCAATTTTCCGACTTTTTCAGAGAGATTTTCCAAAATTTTCTTCCGTAAAGACCTTCTCCTCGAAAATACGAATAACTGACAAAAAATTTTACAGAAATCGGCCTAGCCGTTCTCATTTTATGAGTTACTATACATTTTTTACACCATTTTTATATATATAGATTCCGTGCTAAACTACTGCTGAAGGCAAATGGTATAGGGTATAACATGGTCGGCCCGTCCGACTATAGCCCTCTATCACTTGTTCTTTTTAGGTAAAGTTCGAAGATGGGCTATAAAGGTCCACGTGTTGGTATAGCCCCCATATAACGGTCCCACCCAACTTAAGGCATTTTGAGGATTTAAGCTACATTTTCCGCCCAATTGGGTTCCCAATTTGGCACCTGGAGTTTCAAAAGATCAATAAACATCTGCACCAAAAATGATGGAGATAGGTCCATGTTTTGGTATAAGCCCCATATAACGGTATTTAAAGTATTTTGAGGCTTTTAGCTACATTTTCTGACCGAATTAGCTGAAATTTGACATTTGAGGTTCCCAATGACCATAAACTTCTCCACTAACGGTAACTCCCCATTGAAGGTATTTGGGGATTGACGCTAAATTGTTTGACCAAACTAGCTGTAATTCGAAACTTCTCCTCCAAAAATCGTCAATATAGGTCCATGTTTTGGAATAGCCCCATATAACAGTACCTACCTATTTTCGGATTTTAGCTACAATTTAAAACCGAACTAGCAGTAATTTGACCGTTGAGGTTTTCAGTGACCACGAAACTCTCCCCTCTAAATGTCGTCAATTTAGGTCCACGTTTTGGAATAGTCCCATATACGGTACCTCGCGTTTTTCGGTATTTTGAGAATTTTAGTTACAATTTTTAACCAATCTAGCTGTAAATTGACATTTGATGTTTTCAGTGACCACGAAACTTCTTCGCAAAATGACGTCAATGCAGGTCCATGTTTTGGTGTAGCCCACATATAACGGTACCTCCCGATTTTCGGCATTTTGAGGATTTTAGTTACAATTTTTAACCGAACTAACTGTAGTTTGATATTTGAGGTTCTCTGTGGTCACGAAATTTCTTCATTAAAAATCGTCAACATAGGTTCATGATTTGGTATAGCTACCATATAACGGTACCTCCCGATTTTCGATACATTGAGGGGTTTCGCTAAAATTTTTAACAGAACTAGCTATAGTTTGACATTTGAGGTTCCCTGTGGAGGTTCTCGTGTGGGTCTTCGCCCCCGAGGCAAATGCATAAAAAGGTGTCCGTGGAAGAATTATTTTCAAACAAATGGTCGACTGATTCTTCGGCAAAACTGACCATGGGGCGTGCAAGTCTAAGTGGTACACTACAATTTGTTTGCCTCAAGTCTTCGGAGAAATTCGAAAAAGGAACAAGACAAGACGAATCATTATACACGATGACAATGCAAGCTCTGACAATTCGGCTCAAACTAGAGCCTTTTTGACTGCCCGCAACGTGGAATTGATGATACACAATGATTTTTTATTCACGAAGGCCAAGCAAACAAATGCGTTATTGGCAGTTTTCGTCGCCAAAAGATATTGTTGAAGTGTTTTGGAGGTGTCTGAATCGAAGTGGAAAAAGTGCTTCGACAATTGACTTGAGCGCATGCAAAAGTGCATCATGCCGTACCTCCCGATTTTCGGTATTTTGCTAATTTTTGCTAAAATTGTTGAACGAACTAACTGTAATTTGACTTTTGAGGTTCCCAGTGTACACATAACTTGCCCACCAAAAATTGTCAACAATGGACCATCTTTTTGTATAGGCCCCATTTCACGGTAACTCTCGATTTTTTGTGTTTTGGGGATTTCAGCTACATTTTTTGACCAAAATACCTGTTACTTGACATTTGAGGCGCCAGTGGTCACGAAACTTCTCAAAAAAAAAAAAAAACAAATTGTCAACATATGTCCAAATTTTGGTAGCCCCCATATAACATTACCTCTAGATTTTAGAAACTCGCCGTCGCCTGTAGCTTGCAACATTTTGATGGTTACATCCATTTCCGGAAGAATCATATACGAAGCGAATCATATACGAAGTCAAGATTGAGCTTGACTCTCGTGATTCATAAAAGAAATGTATGGTAGTAGCAGTAAAGTGTGGAAGATATACTGATGAATATATTACCTCACTTTTGGGCCCTAGTGACATCAACGCTCATCATGAGCTTCGGCATTCCTTCGTAGGTAATGACCAGGAGGGTATAGTACTGGGCGAGAAAAGTTATAATTTTTACACGGTGTGGAGATTGTAACAAGTAATCTGACTTCAGCATTGTGACACTCGATCATTTCGTTTGGTTCAGATCACCTTCCTATCGTCGTCTCCGTTAACAGACCACCCTACATCATAACCCCTTGCCAATCAGTTCAGAGAATTTACCAATCACAGCTTCAGGGAGCTGCCAAGTCTCTTAAATTCCCCGGTAAGTAAGAGAATTTTCCGGGACATCATCAAAGATCACATTTCCCAGCAAGATGACATAAAAAAACAACAACAAAAAAACATTGTTCCACAACATCCCATACGGGACAAGGGGGACTTCTCTCATATCAATGAGTGCACCCCGATTCATATTTAACTCAATGATATGGGACCTACTGTTTATCGCCGAGTCCGAACGGCGTGTCTTAAGACACCACTTATGGAGAGGTTGTTCAAGGCTGAAATACTCAGGAAATGTCGCCAACATTACTGAGGGGTATTTTGCCACCGTTGAAAAATGTTTGATGTTGCTTGGCCAGGGAATCGAACCCCCGACCTTATGCGTGCAAGGCGGGCGTGCGTACCATTGCACCACGGTGGCACCCAGCAAGATTACGGGACTAGCAAATGAGCGCGATGAGTTTCGTCACACAAACTCTGAAGACCTTACAGTTAAAGGACATACTCTTGAAGTTAACAGCATAAACGGAAAAGAACATATATTCCTGATTAGGGTAAAGTTCTGAGATATTCACTCTAGCATCCAGACAAATTGAGGTAAGACGTTATAGATGTGTCTTTTGTTTGCAGGAAGGTCAAGTTCGAAGATGGTCTATACCGGACCACGCTTTGATGAACTATACCGAACCACCGCCATATAACAATACCGCCCAATTTCAGGTACTATGAAGTTTTATCGACGTTTTCGGGCCAATTTGGATGTAATTTGGGATTGACCGTTCGAGGTGGCCAAAAAGTTATATTTTGAGAAATTTAGCAACACATTTTATAAAATTGTGGTAATTTGACATTTTAAGTTCTTAGGGGTCAGAAATTGTCAACACAGGTCAGCACATTGTGGTCGATCGGTGGTCGGAAAACTTCTCCACCTCATATAGTGGACAGGAATTGAAACTATTTTCACCATTTAAGTTCAGAATATTTTATGGTGGAGGGTATCAAAAGAAGGTTTAACGATTATTTACTTTTTAGTTTTATTTTAAATATAATTATGTTTTACTTCCTTCGCATAAAAAATAGCAAAAGCATCAACAAAAACCACATATTTATTATTCTAAATTTTATCCCTCTAATCCCTCTCACCATCATATACATTAATTTTTATTTTATTTTTTCCTTTCTTTTACTATCTTTCAGTATATACATATATTCCAGCCACAATGATGTTCAAGAATAATAACGATGAAATGAATTTAATTAACAACTACTACTCAATTTTACAAACAGAGGTAAGTAATTAAAAAAATAGGAAGAAAGGAAGGAAAACAAAAAAAACACTCTTCGTACCAAGAGATACCATAATAATTTAGGAACAATTCTAAGCTATTGCAAATTACTAGAATAGGGAAAAACTGAGAACTCTTAAGGAGGACTTAATGCATGCAAAACATTATCCGATCAAAAGTTGCTTTCCTGTAATTTTCATTTGAATTTATTTTATTTTCTTAAGCTAAAAGACTTAGATAATAATGATAAAATACCAAACAAACATTTTAAGGAAGATTATATAAACGAAAAGGATTTCTTATACGAAACGAAAAATAGTCCTTCAAAGTCAACAATTTCTGATTGTAGCTCTAATAGCAGCTGAGATATCAATTAGCTGTCCCAATATTCACTTTTCATGCCCTAATAGTACCCGGAAAAATATTTAACTAATATAATGCTCGTAGTATTGCAAGACTTGTTTTTTATAGGGAGGGTATTGTAAGTTGGTTTTGGCCAAAAAGTTTGTAACGCATCGAAATAATAGTCGTGAATGTCTCGACGAGCTGAGTCGATCTGGTTATGTGTGTCCGTCCCTCCGTCTCTATGTCCATCTAAATCTTCTAATCACACTACAGATCGCAATTTTAATAAGTTCGTCAAAAAATTTTGGGTGTTGATGGGGGTCCCGGAGGGGAAGAAGCATATCGATTTTGGTGATGGTCGGATAATACTTAGGGGTCGGAATGGGCAAAAAACTTATTTTGAGAAAAAGTCAACGTCTTTTCAAAGTGAATATCTCAGGTTCTATAAGGGGTATGCCAAACGCAAAACCAATGAAAGTAGAAAATATCACCTTTCTAACGATGTAAAGGAGGTTGTCGTAGGTGGTCAAACAACGAAGATATCAAAACAGTCGCAAATAAACCCCAACTTTTCTTTTTTGCGATTTTAATTATAATGACGAATATCTCTGCTTTGGTTGGGGACTTCCCAAAAGCAAAGCCAGACTATGAAAATAGAAATAGTCGGTAGTACATCCCATTTTTCCATTTTCTTTTAATCATGCTACAGGTCGCAATTTTGATAGAATCGTCACGAAATTTTGGTGGTTAATAGGGCTCTCAGAGAGGAAGAAGCATATTGAGTTTGGTGATGGTCGGATAATATTCAAGAGTCTGAATGAGCAAAAAGACTTTTGTGGACAAAAATTCAAAGTTTTATTCTTAAGCGAATATCGCCGCTTTAGTAGTCGTATTCCAAATGGAAAGCCGGTCCGTCAATTGCTAAGAAAACAAATAAGAAAGTATCAGTCAGAAATATACCCTCAGCTTATGTGAATTGAAACTTTCATCTACAGACAGATCGAATGTATTTAGGGCCTTTTCAGAATTTTGTGGCCCTTTTTGCCGACAAAAATGTGGATTAGGATTAATGTTCAAGATAAAGTTCAAGAAGTGAATCTTATTTTAGTATAATCAGTGGATCATCGTATAACTTTTGGACCAGTATGCCAGGAAGCATGGACTTGTCAACGGAGAACATAATATTGCTGTAAACAGGACCACAACGAACGGTATCGGTATACATATTCTAAAGGATCTTCGAACAGACCCAAAACTGCACTTAGACACAAATGTTGACCTTTTGTGGATGAGGTACCCTAAGAAGGGGACCGATATGGAACATTTTAGAAGTTATATTAAACTAAATATCGTGCACACCATTTTAATGACATTTTTAAATATTGGGGGGAAGTACTGGAAGTTCTTGCCCATCTTCGAACTGAAACTAAGTTTGGAAAAAATATGACGAAGGCCAAATTTTTTACCAAACCGGTTGATCAGTTCGAGAGTTATCGTGGCCTCCAGCCACTACATATTGTACCATGGGGGTTTTTAACACCTTTAGGACTGTTTTCTCAAGAAGTATGGACATGCCCCGGAAAAAATTTTACCGTCGTAATTGAGGCAGCAAATGAAATAGTTTCAAAAACAATCAAAGCGATTCGAGAGCGGTCCTAAACTGAATATATCCGAAATGTTGTGTGGGAGGTACTCGAAGCAGTGGACAAAAATAGTCCATATTCTGTGGACCGACATGGCTTATCTTTGAAGTTAAACTAAGTTTGGACAAAATATTTTGGACCGACTCTGCAGATCCGTTCGAGGGTTAGCTTACGCTCAAACAGTATCATAGGGGTTTTTTGCAACTTTCAGGCTGTTTTTCAGGAAGTATGGACTTGCCCCCGATAAAACTTGTACCGTCGTATAGGCGAGAGTGAATACAAGCTAGAACAACAAAAATCAACGCGATTGGAGAGCAGGTCCTAAACTTAACTTTTCCGAAATTTTGGTACCTTATCTAAGTCTTGTAGAACGATGTGCGACGTATGGACCAAATCGGTTATTCTCTTCAAGAGTTATCGTGCGCACAAATTTTTCGAACCTTTTCGAACTTTTGTGGGGGAGGTACCCGAGTGAGTGGACCGATATGGCCCAGCTTCGAACATGAACTAAATTTGCACAAAATATTACGAAAGCCAAATTTTGGACCAAATCGGTTAATCCGTTCGAGAGTTATAGTGCGCTCAACGGACGGACATGGCTAAATCAACTCCAAATAGTCTGAAACGGATTTCGTCCAAACATACTACTTGGCACATTTTGCCCCACGGTGCTCTTGAACCAATTTTAAATGGAAGGTGCTTACACCTGAGAAGTTTTTACGGATTCTGAAACTACAATGTTCAGAGATGAGAAAAATCAAAAAACAAAAAAAATCGCCTGAGCGCTTTTTAAATAAATCGCGAAGTTGACATTTTTAAGGGTTTTCCAAGTTTTAACAATTTTGCTTGGAAACCGCGAGTCCTACCGAAATGGGACTAAAGAAAATGTTGTAGCTATGAAAATTCTCTACAAGATAGACTTTTATGATTTCTTCCTAGTTTTTACCGTTAATGAGATATCGAAGTTAAAATTAGGACAATGAATTGGCTTTATCGCCTTCTTATATTACAATATTTTGCAGAGTGCACCTTACCTAACTTTAAATGAAAACCTCTTACACTAGGGAAGTTTTTGCGGATACTGAAACAGCAATGTTTATAGATGAGAAAAATCCAAAAAACAAGTAAAAATCGCTAGATGTATTTTTTAATAAATCGCGATCAAAGTTCAAATTTTTAGGTTTTTGTTAGTTTTTCACGATTTTACATGGAAGCCGCAAGTCATATCGAAATGAGACTAAAGAAAATGTTGTAGCAGTGAAAGTTCTGTACAAGACTGGCTGATTGGTATTTTCCTAGTTTTTACCATTTTTGAGATATAGACGTTCAGATCAAACTTTCAGATTTTTTTTCCTTTGGTCTTCAGGATTTATATAGAATACCACAAATCCTTTTGAAATGAGACTAAAGAATATGTTGTAGCTTTGAAAATTCTTTACAAGATTAGCTTTTTTCCTACGTTGTACCATTTATGAGATATGTAAGCTTAAGGTGGGAAATTGTAGTCATGACATTGTTTTATAAGGAGGCGATGCAGTCAATCTATTGTACTAATTTGAACTTCTATATCTCATTAACGGTGAAAACTACGAGGATATCATAAAAGTCAATATTGTAGAGAATATTCATAGCTACTACATTTTCTTTAGTCCCATTTGAGTTTTAAGCATTTGTAGTAAAATATCAGAATATTTTGCTTCTATTTGGTGTTTTAAAGACAAGTAAAATCCTAATAAACAAGACCAGCAAACCTTTCAGTCAGTATTAAGTAGATATCGACAGTAGTCAAATATAAAATTTAATATTAATTATTTTAGTTCACTTTGCCATAAGTCATTTGGCATAAAAGCCAGATAGGTGACAAACATTAGTATCTCCCTAAAACAAATGTTTACGAATGAAAAGCTTAATCACAGGGGTAGTGGTGTAGGGTATCACATAGTCAGCCCCTTTCCGACTATAGCCTTTGCTCACTTGTTTTTTTTTTTCGATAGATTAATATCAGAACTTTTATATTCCTCGAAAATATAGATCTTTGAATATTTCTTTAAATTACAGTTACATTTTTTAAAAAATGTTTGCTGGGTTTTAAAGTCTTATACGCACAGTTATGTCCTTTTACAAGCAGATTTGCCTTGCATAAAGCGGGATTAAAGACCCCATAAGTAGCACAAGGGGATGGTATTATACACAAACTATTGCTTTACCACACAAAAACAATTAGTTGAATCTACACACACAGACAGAAACTACCTGTCTCGACATGTCGTCTTTCAAAAACAATGTAGGAAAGGAAAGACAACAGTCAGTCGTAAAAAGGATATGCCATAAAAGAAACTAAAAACTATGCCGTTAATAATAGTTTCAATGTGGTTGCAGCTGCAATTAATATTGAAATGGGGAAAAGGATTTTCAGTCGGGTTACTGACGTAACATCTACGGCTGAGGAAACTTTTCCTGGAACACATAAGCAGCTGAAGTTGTTGGGAGTTTCTTTTTTTCTTCTTTTTTCCCCGGAATAAAAGGTAAAGCCGTTTTGGGCTGGCATATTCCTTCCTTCTTGACTTATGTGGACCATAGTACCGTTTTCTTTTACGTTCTCTCTGCTCTGTCATTTTGTAATTCTTTTCCATTGTTCTTTTCAAATGACTTTTGTTCATTAATTTTTGAAAAAAAAAATGAAAAAAACGCACACACAATACTTCATCTTTTGTGTTCTTATGCTCAATCTTTCTTCTTTTGTTTCAACATTCATCCTCTGTCATGATTCATTGCATATGTTTCCTTGCTGATTTTACAGGTTGTTTTTCATAACAAACGTTGTTTCCTATGGTTTTTCTTTTCATTTTGTTTTGCGTGATTGTCATGTTGTTTTTTATGTTTTTCTGTGGTTTGTTTTCCTGCTCATAGTTTTTTTTTTTTTATTTCAAAGAAGATTGTAATAAGACTATGAAAGATTACATTGCTGGTTTTTATTACACTTGATTAATGACTATTCGATTCAGCCAAGCGGCAACAAAAGGATGTTGTTGTTGTTGAAGGGAATAATGTTTGTGGATTTGTAGAGTTTTGTTTTTTCTTATGAACCGATAATTTGTTAATGCCATGTCATTGTGACCAACCTGCAAATAGTTATGAATTCCCCTCAAATTAGTAGTAATCAGTTTATGGCTTTTAGTCTTTAGTTTCCAAAGAGAACAAATCATTAATCATTTGCTAAGCTATATGAGGGAAATTATAATTACAAAACTGTGGCGTATACATAATAGAAAGGCAGAAAATCTATATTTATCATACGCATTGAAAAAGACCAGAAGTCGTCTGTCTAAACAGTTTGCTCATATTAATAGATAATTAAAGGACAATTTTAATGGATGATCCTAAGACTTTCTCTGTAGATGAACTTATAAACTTATAGAGATGAACTAAAAAGAGATGAACTTAAGGTCGTCTATATAGATGAGCTGTAGGTCATCTACATAGATGAGCTTTAGGTCATCTACATAGATGAGCTTTAGGTCATCTACATAGATGAGCTTTAGGTCATCTACATAGATGAGCTTTAGGTCATCTATATAGATGAGCTTTAGGTCATCCCTATAGATGTGCTTTAGGTCATCTTTATAGATGAGCTTTAGGTCAATTTTATAGATGAGCTTTAGCTCATCTTTATATATGAGCTTTAGGTCATCTTAATAGCTGAGCTTTAGGTCATCTTAATAGCTGAGCTTTAGGTCATCTTTATAGATGAGCTATAGGTCATCTTTATAGATGAGCTATAGGTCATCTTTATAGATGAGCTATAGGTCATCTTTATAGATGAGCTATAGGTCATCTTTATAGATGAGCTATAGGTCATCTTTATAGATGAGCGTTAGGTCATCTTTATAGACGAGCTTTAGGTCATCTTTATAGATGAGCTTTAGGTCATCTTTATAGATGAGTTTTAGGTCATCTTTATAGATGAGCTTTAGGTCATCTTTATAGATGAGCTTTAGGTCATCTTTATAGGTGAGCTTTAGGTCATCTTTATAGATGAGCTTTAGGCATCTTTATATATGAGCTTTAGGTCATCTTTATAGATGAGCTTTAGGTCATCTATATAGATGAGCTTTAGGTCATCTTTATAGATGGGCTTTAGGTCATCTTTATAGATGGGCTTTAGGTCATTTTTATAGATGAGCTTTAGGTCATCTTTTTAGATGAGCTGTAGGTCATCTTTTTAGATGAGCTGTAGGTCATCTTTTTAGATGAGCTGTAGGTCATCTTTTTAGATGAGCTGTAGGTCATCTTTTTAGATGAGCTGTAGGTCATCTTTTTAGATGAGCTGTAGGTCATCTTTTTAGATGAGCTGTAGGTCATCTTTTTAGATGAACTTTAGGTCATCTTTATAGATGAGCTTTAGGTCATCTTTTTAGATGAGCTTTAGGTCATCTTTATAGATGAGCTTTAGGTCATCTTCATAGATGAGCTTTAGGTCATCTTTATAGATGAGCTTTAGGTCATCTTCATAGATGAGCTTTAGGTCATCTTCAAAGATGAGCTTTAGGTCATCTTCCCATAGATGAGCTTTAGGTCATCTTCCCATAGATGAGCTTTAGGTCATCTTCATAGATGAGCTTTAGGTCATCTTTATAGATGAGCTTTAGGTCATCTTTATAGATGAGCTTTAGGTCATCTTCATAGATGAGCTTTAGGTCATCTTTATAGATGAGCTTTAGGTCATCTTTATAGGTGAGCTTTAGGTCATCTTTATAGGTGAGCTTTAGGTCATCTTTATAGATGAGCTTTAGGCATCTTTATATATGAGCTTTAGGTCATCTTTATAGATGAGCTTTAGGTCATCTATATAGATGAGCTTTAGATAATCCTTATAGATGAGCTTTAGATAATCTTTATAGATGAGTTTTAGGTCATCTTTATAGATTAGCTTTAGGTCATCTTTATAGATGAGCTTTAGGTCATCTTTATAGATGAGCTTTAGGTCATCTTTATAGATGAGCTTTAGGTCATCTTTATAGATGAGCTTTAGGTCATCTTTATAGATGAGCTTTAGGTCATCTTTATAGATGAGCTTTAGGTCATCTTTATAGATGAGCTTTAGGTCATCTTTATAGATGAGCTTTAGGTCATCTTTATAGATGAGCTTTAGGTCATCTTTATAGATGAGCTTTAGGTCATCTTTATAGATGAGCTTTAGGTCATCTTTATAGATGAGCTTTAGGGCATCTTTATAGATGAGCTTTAGGTCATCTTTATAGATGAGCTTTAGGTCATCGTTATAGATGAGCTTTAGGTCATCTTTATAGATGAGCTTTAGGTCATCTTTATAGATGAGCTTTAGGTCATCTTTATAGATGAGCTTTAGGTCATCTTTATAGATGAGCTTTAGGTCATCTTTATAGATGAGCTTTAGGTCATCTTTATAGATGAGCTTTAGGTCATCTTTATAGATGAGCTTTAGGTCATCTTTATAGATGAGCTTTAGGTCATCTTTTTAGATGAGCTTTAGGTCATCTTTATAGATGAGCTTTAGGTCATCTTTATAGATGAGCTTTAGGTCATCTTTATAGATAAGCTTTAGGTCATCTTCATAGATGAGCTTTAGGTCATCTTTATAGATGAGCTTTAGGTCATCTTTATAGATGAGCTTTAGGTCATCTTTATAGATGAGCTTTAGGTCATCTTTATAGATGAGCTTTAGGTCATCTTTATAGATGAGCTTTAGGTCATCTTTATAGATGAGCTTTAGGTCATCTTTATAGATGAGCTTTAGGTCATCTTTATAGATGAGCTTTAGGTCATCTTTATAGATGAGCTTTAGGTCATCTTTATAGATGAGCTTTAGGTCATCTTTATAGATGAGCTTTAGGTAATCTTTATAGATGAGCTTTAGGTCATCTTTATAGATGAGCTTTAGGTCATCTTTATAGATGAGCTTTAGGTCATCTTTATAGATGAGCTTTAGGTCATCTTTATAGATGAGCTTTAGGTCATCTTTATAGATGAGCTTTAGGTCATCTTTATAGATGAGCTTTAGGTCATCTTTATAGATGAGCTTTAGGTCATCTTTATAGATGAGCTTTAGGTCATCTTTATAGATGAGCTTTAGGTCATCTTTATAGATGAGCTTTAGGTCATCTTTATAGATGAGCTTTAGGTCATCTTTATAGATGAGCTTTAGGTCATCTTTATAGATGAGCTTTAGGTCATCCTTATAGATGAGCTTTAGGTCATCTTTATAGATGAGCTTTAGCTTTACTTCAAAAATTATTACACAAAAAATAAACTCAAAAAATTGTTTGTTAAATTATGTCAAACCTTTAGGCTGTATCTCGTTGAGTTTTAGAGATATCAACATAAAAATTTGACACAAGATAAAGTAGAAGTCGGAGAAAAAATAGAGATTGCTAACTCAGAAAACGCTTTTTTGGGTTAAGCTACTCTTTTAGTAAATGAGCAATATGTGTATATGAGGAAAAGTCAAAATTTTTTAGTTTCCATGAAGCCAAGGTTTGCACTATTATAATACGCGAACTATTGTAGTTTACCAGTAACTATGACTATTGCTGGATTATTTTAGATGTTTTTGTACAAAGCTCAAAAATTTAGCAAAAAAATTTAATTTACGTGGTAGTTACGACCGCGTAAAGGAAAAAACATAGGTAAAAACACGTTGAAGCTAAACAGGTTTTTTACATTGCTATTCGATTTCTGATTAAACCATTCAAATGACGGACATCTGTCCAAAGTAAAAGTAGGAGAATACAAAATGAAGATTACACTTCTAATGTATCACTTTCCAAAATTTCCACTGCATCCACCTTTTATGGATGCTGACATTTTGAAGCCGGATTTCAGGTGTTTTTTTGTATTTTTTATGTAACTGGGACGCGCATTCGGATATTTCGAAAAACCAATTATAGGATTAAAGAACTCGCGATTTCGCATAATCTGATATGTATATTGAGTATGTAGCCCACACAACAGCAGAGTAATCTACTGCCAAAGGCCAAAATTTAGTGTGATATTTTTTCTAAAAAACCTATTTTTTGGGTACAGTATTTACAATATCGTTTTGAGTGTGCTGGTACCCCGCGATATTTTAGTTTTTCGACGATCCGGATCATAGGAATCACAGATCATAAAAATCCATCTACTAGAACGGCGGAAATGGCTACTGCAAAAATTGAAAAATTTGCGAAAAATGTTTTTCAAAATATCGCTGACTAATTCGCGTTTTATGTGGATCGTTTCCATTTCAATGAAGAAAGTGAATCATCACTCGCGTTTGTGCGAAAACAGCGGTTTGAAAAATTTAGTGGCGTGGGAGCTGTATACGATTTATCCAAAAAATACTGTGTGATGCTACATCCACGGTTCTTGATGGATTTTATTGAAATATGTTTAGATCGATGTATTTTTTCACGGTTGATGGTGAAATCGGATGCGCATAAAAAGTGTATGCACTTTGTGCAAAATATAAGCGTTATACAGTTTGTTGCACACTAAACTGCAGACGATGCTACATCTTAGGGGTCAAAGTAAAACTTGGCAAATGTGTACAAATTAAAAGAGAAGAATTCGCTGTATTGGTAAACCGCATGCGCATCAAGTGATTTTGAGGATTTCGCGATTTACACGCATTGCAAAATGAACATTACTCGATACAATTTTATTTCAAGATTATACCCCATTTAAAGGAACCCAACATTTATTTGAAAGATATCCATATCTTCTGCTACATGTTAGCGTGTTTTCGAGAAGTGATTAGAATAAAAAATGTGATTTATTGCGTGAAATTTAACTAAAATAGAAGAAAAACTCCGACGTATTTTTCTTACATTTTGTTCAACTAACTCACAAAATAAATTTTAATAAATATTTTCTCTTACAAAAATTTTATAAATTTCCTCAATATATTTTTTTGTTTTCGCTATAATATGAAAACCACTAAACGGATTTGTATAGTTTTGGTTTCATTTGAATCCTCGCGATGTATAGATTACGTACATATATTTATATATTTTTCAGAGGCATAAGCAGGTTGAATTTTATTAAAACAAGTTGCAAACTACCAATTGTTTGGAATTCTTTCCTAATTTTCGCGAAAATGCACAACTTTTTCACTAAAGTTATGGGACCTCGGTAAACATATAGTATGTAGGGAGCCCCTAATTAAGAGAGTTTCTCAATATAATGATTAGAGTCTTTTAAAGATTTTTTTCTTTTTATCAGAATTGAAACCGCCATAACTTTTGCGCGCAACAACCAAAATTAGTATCACGAACAGATTTAAGAATGGCATTTTTTTCCCAATCTATGTACCAAAAATCTTTCATGTAGCTTAAAAAAAAAATTTTAATTTTTTTTATGGAAAACTAAAAAATTTTGTCCTTTCTTCATATATTTGTGTATATGGGAAATCATTAACCTACTCATTGGGGTTCATAACACAAATGGTTTGTTCCAGTACTGCAAGAATCTATTAATTTGAACAATTTTTTCCGATAACATAAAGGAAAAAATGTTATCGTAGTATAATTTAGTAGCTTCTTGCAGGTTCTGGAACAGAGCAATAGTTATGAAATTTTTTGCATTATCTGTCATAAATTTTTAAATTTTGCAAAAAAAAAAGCCAACAAAGCCAACAAAATTCCACTCTAAAATAACAAAAATATAAAATTTAACAAGACGAATCAATCCTCAGAAGCGAGCTTACCTATCCGTCTGAAAAATAAGTGTTGTCCACACTGGAGTCATTCTTTTGCCGACCAGCATGTGCTACTACTATATTAAAGCAAATATAGAAAAATTAAAAATATATGTATGTATGTACATGCACACACATATGTACATGTATGTCAATGCACATATGCATGTACATTCATGTCTATGTATGACCCATATATGTAAATTAGAGTGGCCCAAACAACAACAATTTTAATTTTTGGAATTCCCATGCCACAGTTCTGGTCCAATGGATAAAGAACTTTACTAGTTCATTATTGTGGCTAAAAAGTATTTCTACAAAAAATTTGAAAATCGGATCGGATTTTAATATAGCTATATAGGCACCAAAATCGGCCAATAATGCATATTTGAGCTATATCAAAACCAACCAGATTTTCAACATTTTTTTAGAAATCGTTTTTTGGTCACAACAATGAATTGGTAAAATTTTTTCATCGATCGGACCATAATTGTTTCATTTAGAGAATTTTGAAAAATGAAAATTGGCCTGTGGCCCCAAACAATTTACTACGAAACCAAAGATCGCTAGGTTGGCAATGGTTAACCTTAAGCGATCGCATTAAAATTTCATATATGTATACATAAGGTTTTTGGATCAAATGGAAACAAATTTGGGGGGTAGGTGTTCAAAAAAAATTTGTTTTGTATTTTTTTGGGGTTACTCTAATGTACATACATAGTTACTTAGAATATATTAAACTGTACAAATTTTAGTACACAATTCCGAAAAAGCAATGAATTGCAAATTCATGAAAGCAAAGCAAATCTTTTTATTAGAACAGCTCAGAATTCAATGAAAAGATATAACGTTTTATTATGTATCTTCAGATAAAATGGTCACTAAATGTACATGACATATGCACATATGTATGTATGTGAATTTTAATTTTATAGATAAACGTAGAGATATTGGTTTCAATTTATAAAATTAATTTAGTTTTATTGAATTACTCATATAAATAAGTAACTGGAATTTTAACAGAAAAGAACATATACTTCAACTGCAGGAGAAACATTGAAATGCAGTACAAATGTTATCTCGGAAAAAATAGAAGAATATTTTTTTTAAAATTTTTCTGTGCAATACAAAAAAATAATTACAAGAAAGTCGGGAAGATTATGATAGGGGCTTTCGCCATATATTTCATCGGACGGTTATCTGAATCTCAGGGCGGGTATTTCGCCTTTAACGCTTCTTGGAATATTTGCAATATAATTGAAAAAATTGCGAGGAACCAATCTGAGGAAAACTATAACCCTCTAGCAGATAAACTATTTTTTTAATTTTTCAATAAAGGGTTATTTTTGAATGTCCTTCATAAAATTCTAATAAAACAACTTTAATACTTAGGGCCTGTTTATGTATGTCGATAAGAAAATGAATACGCAAGAAAAACTACCAAATTTGAGTGTGCTTTTCAAATTTGTTTTTTTGTTTTGAAGCAAAAGCAAAGGAAATAATATTTCCAAAACTAAGGTTTGGGTGTGTTTCATGCGCACACATTTTCGTTTCGAAATACATAAACTGGGGGTTAAGAAATAATTTAATAAAAAACAAGTGAGCAAAGGCTATAGTCGGGATGGGACCGACCATGTGATACCCTACACCACTACCCCTGTGCGTAAGCTTTTCACTGGTAAACATTTCTTTTAGGTATAATCCTACTACCACCAAAAATAATATGCCTCTTTCTCTCTGGGACCCCCATAAGCAACCAAAATTTCGTGACCATCCGATAAAAATTACGACCTGTAGATTGATTGCAAAAAATGGAAGAATTGGATGCATTACCCACTATTGTGGTATCTCCCTTGTTTGAGCACCTTCGCCAACCTGCTTTACACCAATGTAAAGGTAATATTTTCTTCTTCCATTGACAGGTTTTGCCGTTGGAATACCACTACTAGAAGCCGATATATTCACAAAGAATAAAACTTTGAATTTGTCTCCAAATGAGTTTTTTCCCCATTCCGACCCCTAAATATTATCCGACTATCACCAAAATCAATAGGCTTCTTCCTCTGTGGGGCCCCCATCTACCCCCAAAATTTTGTCACAATCCGATCAAAATTCCAACTTGTAGCGTAATTACAAAAAATGGAAAAATTGGGTTTATTACTGAATTTTGCAATATCTCGGTTTGCTCACTTACGCCAACATACTTTTCATCAATATAAACGATATCTTTTCTTCTTCCATTGACGGGTATTCGTTTTGGAATACTCCAACCAGAAACGGAGATATTCGCATAAGAAAAAAACGTTGAATTTCCTCCACATACGCTTTTCGCTTATTCCGACTCCTGAATATTATCTGACCATCACCAAACTAAATAGGCTTCTTCCTCCGTGGGACCCGCATCCACTCCCAAAAAATTCGTGTCGATCCGATCAAAATTGCGACCTGTAGCGTGATTACAAAAAAATCGGAAAATGGGATGCATTATCGACTATTGTCATATCTCTGCTATTTGACCACCTACGACAACATACTTTACATCGTTGTAAAGGTGATATTTTCTACTTTCCTTGCCAGGTTTTGCTTTAGATATACCTCTTAAAGAAACAGAGATATTGGTTTTGAAATAAAACGTTGACCTTTCTCCAAATAAGTGTTTGCCATTAACCCTCAAACCTTTGGAAAAAAACGTTGTGTTTTTATCCACCTAAGTTTTTTGCCCTTTCCGACCCCTAAATATTATCCGACCATCACCAAAATCAATAGGCTTCTTTCTTCCCCTCCGGGACCCCCATCAACATGCAAAATTTCCTGACAATCCGATCAAAATTGCGACCAGTAGCGTGATTACAAGGTTTAGATGGACAGACGGACAGACGGACGGACGGACACACATATCCAGATCGACTCAGCTCGTCGAGACATTCATTTTGGTATATATAAGTATGGGTCTACGACCATTATTTCGATGCGTTACAAACTTTTTGGGCAAAACCAACTTATAATACCCTCCCCACATAGTGGTGTAGGGTATAATAAAACCCCATAAGTGAGATGATTGTATGGTATATTTTCAAATTTTAATCATAAATATTTCTTCTCTCCCCCCTCAAATAAAACACTTTTCAAAGTAACAAAACTCTTTTTTTCTAATTTGAAAGAAAATTCGCCACAACAACTTTTACTCATTATTATTCAATAAGTACAAGGAACATTTATGGCTTCCTTAGGTCAAACGACAATAATAACAAAATGTGAGAAAGAACAACTGAGAAAATTGAATCCTTTATTGCAATTTTCAAAGGAATTTCATAAGCGCCTTAAAAATCATTTAGTGTACTAGGAAAATATCATTATTAAGAATACAATCATTATTTCCAGTCATATTTCATTGGAATTTCTGTACAACCCTTTTGTTCGTAAGTAATTGGGGGGGGAAATAAACAATAAATGAGCAAGGGGAATATTTGTTAAAGAAATTATAATTGAATTAAATTGAAAAAAATTAAAAGATAGTTATTTATTATATAAATTTCGTCGAAATATATATATATATTGTTATACTTTTACAATACTTCAATCAAAACCATCACCCACAACAATATCAACAAATTCCCTATTGAATGCGTGTCATACTGACAGCACACATGTTTGACTTCATCTTAATATAAAAAAGAGCCTAATGATAACTGAGTGAGGGAGTGAGTGACTCACTGACAGATCATCGCCCATACGAAACGGCTGAAGCTAGAAGCTTGCAATGTTGAGTAAGGGTTGCTGTTGGTGTGTAGAGGTGAGATAAGACTGGGGTTTTGGAAATTGAAACTGGAAGGGTAGGAAAAGTACTAAATATGGTACCCTTTGTATTAGGCAAACGGGAAAAGCTAGAATTCTGAAATGTGGAATGAGGGTCACCAATGGAGACTTTAAAAGATGTACCAAAGGGTTTTTGGAAATTCGAACTATAAGTGTACGAAAAGTACTAAATTTAGTACCAATTGTATGTTTTGAATGGAAATAGCTAGAATATTCAAATCTGCTATGGAATCAAGGTTGGGAAGTGGTGTTGATATTTGGAAAAGGTTTTAGATATTCGTTCTTATGTGTACGAAAGATGGTACTAAATTGTACTAAATTTAGTCCAATTATGGATATGGGTGAACGGATAGATCTGGAAACCTGAAATTTGGAATTAAGATTACTGTTAAAGTTTAGGATTAAGATATGGGGTTGGTTTTGGAAATTCCTACTTACGTGTACGAAAGGTACTAAATTTGGTACAGTTTGGATTTGAGCAAACGGTTAGAGCTGGAATCCTGAAATTTGTGATTATGATTACTGTACTAAATAGTACAGTTTAGATTTGGTTAAACGAATAGAGCTGCGATTCTGAAATTCGAAATTAAGATTACTGTTGGAGTGTAGGATTCAAGAAGTTTTGGAAATTCGTTCTTATGGCGACGAAAAATACTAAATTGTACTATTTGAATTTGGGTGAACGGTTAGCGCTGGAATCCTGTTGCCCTGCAGGATTGAAGAAGTTTTAAACATTCCTTCTTATGGGTATGAGAAGTACTAAGTAGTACTAAAATTAGTACAATTTGGATTTGGTTGAACGGATAGAGCTGGAATCCTGAAATTTGCAATTAAGATTACTGTTAAAGTGAAGGATTGAGGTAGTTTTGGAAAATCGTATTTATGGGTACGAAGAGTATTAAATGGTACTAGGTTTTGTACGTATTGGACTAACGGAAACAGCTGCAATCCGGAGATTCACTATTATGATTACTGCTATTTTTTTGTATTAATGTCAGTGTAGAGTTGAGATATGTGGTTGTCGAATTACGTGCCATAAGTAAACGAAAATTACTAAATGAGACTCAAGCTGGAATCTGTACTTTCTTTTTTTTTGAGTTAGGATGAGTATTGGCTTGTAACGTTGGTGATTTAAGAAATACCTACCATAAATTTGCGTAAAGTACTAAAGCGGTCTAAAAGTTGTGTAGGAACAGAGCTGGAATATTGTTTATTGTTTTTTATATCTTTTTCGCATACAAAGTAGCGGGCACTTTGCTAGTTCTTCTCATAAAAGACCAAGTGGTCTTCTCATAGACAATATGGTATCCTCGTAGAAGGCCAAGACCTCTTCTCCATAGAAAACCAAGAGGTCTTCTCATAGAAGCCCAGCCTTCTCATGGAAAACCAGCCTTCTCATAGAAGACGTTGTGGTCTACTCATAGAAGACCAAGTGTCTTCACATAGAAGAACAAGTGGTTTTCTCATAGAAGATCAAGTGGTCCTCTCATAGAAGATCAAGTGATCTTCTCATAGAAGACAAAGGGATCTTCTCATAGAAGACAAAGGGATCTTCTCCTAGAAGACCATGTGGTCTTCCTACAGAAGATCAAGCGCTCTTTCCATAGAAGAACAAGTGGTCTTCTCATAGAAGATCAAGTGGTCTTCTCATAGAAGAACAAGTGGTCTTCTTATAGAAGACCAAGTGGTCTTCTCATAGAAAATCAAGTGGTCTTCTCATAGAAGACCAAATAATCTTCTCCTAGAATTGGTCTTCTTAAAGAAGATCAAGCGGCCTTCCCATAGAAGAACAAGTGCCCTTCTCACAGAAGATAAAGTGGTATTTTCATAGAAGAACAAGTGGTCTTTCTATAGAAGAACAAGTGGTCTTCTCATAGAAGATCAAGTGGTCTTCTCATAGAAAAACAAGTGGTCTTCTTATGGAAGACCAAGTGGTATTCTAATAGGAGACCAAGTGGTCTTCTCACAGAAGACCAAGTGATCTCTTCCTAGAAGACCATCATCCCATAGAAGATCAAGTGGTCTCATAGAAGACCAAGTGTCTTCCCATAGAAGAACAAGTGGCCTTCTCACAGAAGATCAAGTGGTATTTTCATAGAAGAACAAGTGGACTTCTTATAGAAGACCCAGTTGTCTTCTCATTGAAGACAAGTTGGTTTTCTAACAGAAGACATAGCAATCTTCTCCTAGAAGACATAGTAATCTTCTCCTAGAAGACCATGTGGTCTTCTCATAGAAGAACAAGTGGTCTTCCCATAGAAGAACAAGTGTTCTTGTCATAAAATACCATGTGCCCTTCTCATAGAAGACCAAGTGGCATTCTAATAGGAGACCAAGTGGTCTTCTCACAGAAGACCAAATGATCTACTCCTATAAGACCGAGTGGTCTTCCCACAGAAGAACAAGTGGCTCACATAGAAGATCAAATGCACTTGTCATACAAAACCGAGTGGTCTTTTCATAGAAGACCAAGTGATCTCTTACTAGAAGACCATCATCTCATAGAAGATCAAGTGGTCTTCCCATAGAAGAACAAGTGGCGCATATAGAAGAACAAATAGACTTCTTGTAGAAAACCAAGTGGTCTTCTCATAGATGATCAAGTGGCCTTCCCATACAAGAACAAATGGTCTTCTCATAGGAGATCAAGTGGTCTTCTCATAGAAGACCATGTGATCTTATCTTAGAAGACCATGTGGTCTTTTCATAGAAGATCAAGTGGTCTTCCCATAGAAGAACAATTGGTCTTCTCATAGGAGACGAAGTGCTCTCCTCATAGCAGATCAACTAATCTTCTCATAAAGGACCATGAGGTCTTCATTCTTCTCATAAAATACCAAGTGATCTTCCCATAGAAGAACAAGATCAAGTGGTCTTCTCATAGAAGAACAAGTGGTCTTCTCATAGGAGACCAAGTGATCTTCTCATAAAAGACCAAGGGGCCATCTGATAGAAGACCAAATGGTCTTCATTCTTCTTATTGAAGCCCAATTGGTATTTTCATAGAACACCTAGTGGTCTTCTCAAAGAAAAGAAACCTGTTTCTTTTCTTATAGAAGACATAGTGGTTTTCATGAGAGAGAACCAAGTGGTCTTTATAGAGAAGAACATCAAGTCCTCTTAGGGAGGCTTATTTTAAAAGGAGAAGTGTTCTTCTCATAAAAGACCAAGTGGTATTCTCACAGAGTACCAAATTGTCTTCTCACAGAAGACCAATTGGTCTGCTCATAGAATACCAAGTACATAGTAAAGAAGGCAAATCTGCTTGTCTTCGCATAGAAGACCTAGTGGTCGCCTGGCAAAGCTGCCCTCTTTTCGTAGAAGTTAAATATAATTCGTTTTTCATAGAAGAACGAGTTGTATTTTCCATGAAGACAGTGCATGAGTACCAAATGGTCTTCTCATTGGAGACCAAGTTATATTTCTCAGAATCCCTGATAGTGCAGTAGCTATAAATGTTTGTCATGACCATAACGGTAAATTAAAATTAAACGATTTATTACAGTAATAATGATTACATGTGTATATCGTTATTGACAACTATGATTGTAATTATGTACATGTGTTATATTGTGATTGCACACAATTTCTCAATTTTCCGTATTCCCGCCAAAACCCAAAAACAATTCACAGCGCACAGCACACACAACTATTATTGAAAAGAAAATAAAATACAATGACTTTTACATCTACATTTTCCAGTGTGGGAAAATGATTGAAAAATTATAATTTTTTTCACACCTCGTTGTTTTTTCACGTTTTGTTTATTTTGCTATAGCACGTTTTCTTCTGCTTTTATTTTATGTTTTTTTTTCATATTTTTCTCTCACTTTAAATTCTGTTTAACAAAAAAATTGTTTATGCTTCGCGTAGCATGTAACTGCAAATATGCCAGAAACAAACGCTTACAGACCAATGCAAACAACCAAACACACACGCAGTTGCTTGTGGACGTGCCGGCTTACACCCAATTGCATGCAGTCAACATAGGCAACGTAGCGGAAAAACGGTGAGAAAATTGAAACTCTGAAAATGCAATGCAACTTTTCCACTGGAATTATGTGAAGCGTGGTAAGGGAGGGTGTAGGGATATGGGAGGTAAACGTGAAATGGCAAAAATTTTATGATTTTTATAATGCAGCAGCATTTGATTGCTAACAGCCATATGTTATGCTATTGTTGTTGTCGTTACTGTTCTTGGCCAAATCCGTTGTCGATGTTATGGCTAGCCATGCCATTATTATGGCTGCTGCCATACCAGTGCCTTTATTGCACTTATATTTGATATTTGTTGCTGCGATGACGTTGTTATTACACAAATGGTCATAACGTTATTTACAAAATGTGGACAACCGTTTGGTCATAACATACACTCGGCGAAAATTTGTTAATCAAAATAAAGTACATGATTTCAAAGGAAAAAATCATTTATTCTTTTAGTGCTTTAAAAATATTTAAATATGGCAATTATAGAAAAAATATAAAAATATATAACATTTTTAATAATAATAGCACCAGTGGCGTTCCTATAAAAGAACCACTTGTTTTTTCCAAGAAAATTGCAACTTTGTCCCATTGAAATTTTCATTAATTTTTCCTTGGTTGTAGATAAAATTAAGCAATATTTCATAACACTGCGTCCTTTAGACCTTCTGTGGCAACTGCATTCTGCATTAACCGTTTTGTGTTTTTGGTAATTTTAAATGTCAGTTCGGGTTAATAGCAATTGCTGGCTATTACTCTGTGATGACTTCTTTTAACTGGTTGAACATCAAATATTATTGGGGAAGAAAAAATAGTGGAATTATAGCTGAAACTGTTTGCTAGCAAATTAAATAACTTTTTTTTTGAAACTTGTAATATTTCTAGGAAATTTTTCCTTGTCTTTCTCCCACTCTCTTTTCAAATTACAAATTAATTCACTTGCTGACACTTTGACAACTTCAACTATTCTGTGTTTTTTTTTTCTCATCGTCTTTCTCAAATTTAAAGCAAATGTATCCGGCTTTTGCAATACTTGAGAATTTTTGATTTGTTTTTCTTAGCGAAGAGGAAAATTGAAAGAAAAAGACGCAACCTACCGTTTTGATTCTTTGACTTGGCAAAAATTCACAAAAGAACGAAGAAAAAACTTTGAATGAAATGAGGAAATGAATGAAGTTTTCAGTTTTTTTTTTCTTTTTTCCTTTTTGTATGAGAACATTTGCCAAATTGCGTTTGTTAGTCAGTATTGTTTTAGAATGAATCCCAGATTTCAAATAGTTTCTTTTAACATTCTTTGTAAAAAGAAACATTGAAATCAAAGTTTGCTACAAATCATTTTATTTATATTTCAATTATTCAAGGTAAACATTTTTCTACATTTTATATTAAAATGGAAGTAAATGAGTATGGAATAAGGTCATTCACAGGTAGTCATTTTATGCAAGAACAAGCCATATTTGCATAGATCGAGCGGTCTTCTAATAGAAGACCATGGGGACTTTTTGTATAAGCCCAAGTGTTCTTTCACGAAGAGGAACAAGTGCTATCCTTACAAAAAGACAAATTGTTTTCTTAAAGAAAATCAAGCTCTTTATAGGCCCAACAGACCATCAACTCTTAATTATGAGGCTCGTTACAGAACATTTGTCCTATAAACCAAATAAGAATAGATGTTAGCCGATAGATATTGTTGCAATTGCTTTGTAATTATAATTATACCCTCAGCATTTATGCTAACGAGGGTCACGGTGCGGCTTAACTAATTTTAAATGGAAGGTGCTTACACCTGGGAAGTTTTTGCAGATTCTGAAACTACAATGCTCATAGATGAGAAATATCAAGAAACAAAAAAATCGCCGGAGGGATTTTCGAATAAATCGCGATTTAAGTTCACATTTTTAAGGGTTCTTTAGTTTTTTATGATTTTTCTTGGAATCCGCGAGCCGTATGTATATTTTCACAGCTTCAACATTTACTTTAGTCCCATTTTGATATGACATGCGGTTTCCAAGCAAAATCTTGAAGACTTAAGATAAAAATCAAAAAATTTGAACTGAACCTCTATATCTCAAAAATGGTAAAACCTACGAATAAACCTAAAGGACAGTCTTGTAGAGAAATTTCACAGCTACAACATTTTCTTTAGACTCATTTCGTTACGACTTGCGGTTTCCAAGCAAAATCGTGAAAACCTAAAAAAACCCTAAAATTGTGAATATTGATCGCGATTTATTTAAAAATCCCTCCGGCGATTTTTTCCGTTTTTTTTTTGTTTTTCTTATCTATGAACATTGCTGTTTCAGAATCCGCGAAATCTTCCCATGTGTAAGCGGTTTTCATCAAAAGTTAGATAAGGCGCACTGAGCATGATATTGTTTTATAAGGAGGCGATACAGTCAGTGCATTGTCTCAATTTGAACTTTTATATCTCAAAAAGGGTAAAACCTACGAAAATATCATAAAGTTCAATCTGGTGGAGAATTTTCACAGCTACATGCAGCTCTTTATGCATATTTACATAGGGCTCGCGGTTTCCAAGCAAAATCATGAAAACATAAAGAATCCCTAAAAATGTGAGCTTAAATCGCGATTTATTTGAAAATCCCTCCGGCGATTTTTTGTTTCTTGATATTTCTCATCTATGAGCATTGTAGTTTAAGAATCTGCAAAAACTCCCCAGGTGTAAGCACCTTCCATTTAAATTTGGTTAAGACACACCGTGGGGTATATACATACACTTTCATACGGGCAAAATGTGCCCCATCGAAACCCCAAGTATGTTTGGACGAAATGTGTTTTAGACAATTTGGAGTCGATTGAGCAATGTCCGACTCCAAATGTCTGTCTGTCTGTCTGTCTGTCTGGCTGGAGCGCACGATAACTCTCGAACGGATGAACCGATTCAGTCCTTAATTTGGCCTTCGCAATATTTCGTCCAAACTTAGTTTAAGTTCGAAGTTGGGTTATATCGGTCCACTCCTCATCAATCATTTTTACATCTACAGCTACAATTTAAAAACAAAGTAACTTTATTTTATAGCAAGTATATATTCGAAAAATTATAAGATTAAAGCGTATTTCTTGTAATATAGTCGAATAACTACATGGTATGTTAATGCGCAATTTTGATGTAAGCGACAATTCGCTGTCAACTAAAAATGTAAACAAAACAAAAACGGCGCTTACATCAAAATTGTCTTTATCGCGGGAAGGGTTCGATATGTAGTGGCTGGAGGGCTCCAACCGAATATATTACCGAATATAGCTGTATTATGTTTTTCGCAAGCTAGTGTAATAAAAAAGCCCTATCTATCGATATCCCCGCAAATTTTTGAGCTTTAATCCTATCC
The DNA here is from genome assembly GCF_047663935.1 of Musca autumnalis. NCBI lineage: Eukaryota > Metazoa > Arthropoda > Insecta > Diptera > Muscidae > Musca > Musca autumnalis. The sequence goes on from NW_027412088.1 coordinate 82,393,757, forward strand.
ATACTTTTGTCGGTGCATACGGCCAAAATTTTGAAAACCCCTCTAAATACATAAGTTTTTTTTTGGGAACAAAGGATTTCAATCCACACAGGGTATACAACTTTGCCCCAAAAGTTTCTCGGTACCTCCAGATTTTCGGTATTTTGAAGACCTGTCCTCAACATTCCACCGAAATGGCTGAAATTTGGTATATAGTCTTCGTTGTGGGTATAAAACTTTCCCTCAGAAATTTGTCCGTATAGGTACAAGCCTTAATATAGCCCCAATAGAACGGTACCTCCCGATTTTCGATATTTTGAAGGATTGACCTCAATAACCCATCGAAATGGCTGAAATTTGGTATTTAGTCTTTGTTGGTGTTATTCAACTATTCCCTCTAAATTTGTTGGTTGGTAGAACGGTACCTCCCGATTTTCGGTATTTTGAAGGTTATGGCCTCAATAACCCACCGAAATGGCTGAAAGTTGGTATTTAGTCTTCGTTTGGGGTATTCAACTTACCCTTCTAAATTTGTCGGTATAGGTCCACGCCTTCATATAGCCCCATAGAACGGTACCTTAACGGCCTTAACTAACTTTAAAAGAAACTCGCTTATACCTAGGAATTTTTTTGCGGATTCTGAAACATCTATTTTTGTAGATGATAAAAATCCAAAAACAAGAAAAATAGCTGGAGGGATTTTTAAATAAATCGCGGTCAAAGTTCAAATTTTTAGGGTTTTGTTAGGTTTTTACGATTTTGCTTCAGAACGGTAAGTCCTATCGAAATGAGGCTAAGGAAAATATTGTAGCTGCAAAAATTCTCTAGAGGAGTGGCGTTTATAATTTGATCGTAGGTTTTACCATTTTTGAAATATGGAAGTTTAGGTCACATTTTTTGTTTTTTTTTTAGGTTTTCACGATTTTTTTTTTTTTGTTTTTTTTTTTTTTTTTGGGAACGGCAAGTCTTATCGAAATGGGACTGGAGAAAATCATATAGCTGTGGAAGTTCTCTACAAGATTTACTTTTGTAATTTTTTCCTAGTTTATACCATTTTTGAGATATATAAGTTCAAGTTGGTAAATTGTAGTCATGGCATTATTCTTGTAGTCATGGCATTATTATACAGTCAGTGCATTGTCCCAATTTGAACTTCTATACCTCAAAAACGGTAAAACCTACGACAATATCATGAAGGTCAGTCTTGTAGAGAATTTTCACTGCTACAACATTTTCTTTAGTCTTATTTCCATATGACTTGCGGTTTTCAAGCAAAATCGTGACAACTTAAAAAACCCCTTTAAAGTGTAAACTTTGACCGCGATTTAATTAAAAAGCCCTCTGGGGATTTTTTTGTTTTTTTTTTTTTTTTTGATTTTTTCTCATCTATGAACATTGCAGTTTCAGAATCCGCAAAAACTTCCCAGGTCTAAGCTCTTTCCATTTAAATTTGGTTAAGGCGCAACGTGTTTAGTCTTCCTTGGGGTTATAAAATATTCCAGAAGATAATTTTCAGTATATTATAACGAGTGGTTTTATCGAAGGCTGAGGTTAGCTCAGCCGTTGCCAGGGTCGACTTAAGGACCCACGAACCTTAAGTAAGACAACAGTTAATTGTGCTTCAATTCTTTATTGATACAACTAAGCAAATATAAATATTCAATGGTTTTGGGATTTATTGGAGGTGTAGGGTATGTTGGCTGGCTGATTTTACGAACAATCTCGGGTGGATGCCTGTCGGCTCGACGGTGATCGGGTGTGGGGCTCTGATTAATACTATTTGGGTGACTGTCGGCTTGACAGTCGTCGGATGTGTGGATCGGCTCGGTGGTATTCGGCAATCGTAAGGTGTGTTGCTCGGCTCGGTGGTATTCGGTTGCTGGTGGCTCGTCGGCGATTTTCGGGTTTATTGCTCGGCTCTGGGTGATCGGATGCCGTCAAATACTCTCGGCTCGTTGGCAGTCGTCGGGTGTGTTGCTCTGTAAAGAGAAGAGTCGGAAATGGTTAGGTAACGGAGCGAACAAATCGCAAGGAGCGAACGGATCGCAAGGCCGAAGGCTGTTTGCTAGATTCGGTTCAAGTGACTTCGGTCAATGCCACACGTCTTATCTTGTACTTCGTTCAACAACAGCACTCAACAAATTCAGCGACGAAAACTAAACATCTTATCCATCTGGGTTTACAGAGTGAATGAGAATTATTTGCAAGGCGAGACAACCAGGAAATACACTGAAGTTTAAATAATGTATGAATAGGATTGTAATTATGCATGAAGTTGGGATTATGCATGCACTGATAAGGTAGTTTTGTATTGATACTGGATGTAATATCAGAGAGGCGGTTTTGCAATGTAGCGGTCACGTTACAATAGGTCCACGACTTTCTAAATCTCAAATAAAAGCGTACATCTTGATTTTCGGTATTTTTAAGGTTTTATGCACATTATCTTACCAAAATTTCGGAAATTTGGTATTTCTTTTTAATTCATCCAGAAATTTGTCGGTATACATCGATGTTGTGATGTAGACCCCATAGAACGGTACCTTCCGAATTTCGGTATTTTGAAGGTTAGCCACATTGTTTTACCGAAATTTGGTGTTTAGTATTCATCATACAATACAACCCGTGGTGGAGGGTATAACAAGTTCGGCCCGGCCGAACTTAACCCAGTTTAAGCCACTGGTCGTTTAAACGCCACAAAAAATGGTTGCAAACATTGACGTAAAACTCTGTTTTTTTTTTTTTTTTTGAATATTTTTGTGGAGCTTTTAGAATTTTGTTATAGTATTTTCTGTAATCTATCATTTCACGCTTATAAAGCTTCATTTGACCTATACATTTTTTATAAATACATTTTTAATAAATTGATTTTACTATTCCTCCGAACTTACGAACAACCTCCACCGAACCGCCGAATAACCTCCACCGAACCTCTCAACTTGACCTTTCGTCCTTCAAAGGAACTCCATTACCAAATTACAGCCAATTTAGGCCGAAAATGTAGATAAAGACTTTAATATATCTGAAATCGGGTGGTACCGCTATATGGGGGCTATACCAAAACCTGGACCTATGTCCACAATTTTTGGTTGGGAAGTTTCTGCACCATTGGGAACAACAAGTTCCAAATAACAGCCAATTTGGATTAAAAATTATGATAAAACCCCAAAACACCTGAAATCGGGTGGTACCGCTATATGGGGGCTATAGGAAGAAATGGGCCCATATTTGTTTTGGTTTCATATTCATGTACATGTCATACAAATCTGAAAAGTGTGAAAAGTTTGACATGTCATCTCTCACACCCAAGTTTTTATCGTACTTATGGTCATGGACATGTTAGCTCAATATCTTTAAACGCTTTTAAGGACAGCTCTCTAGGTGACACTACGCCAAGCTGAGTGTCCACTTGTGATGAAACAAACATTACTCTCGATTCAAATCCATACATACAGATAATAACTCCATAAGTTGTGTAGCAGTCTGCAATTTGTATTCACTTTCGCATCACGTATAACCTGCCTGATAACTTTCACCTTGTCTGACGGCTGGTTTGATGCAGAACAGTTTGGGAAGATTCTATCCTTCTTCTTCGTTCTTTGAATCATTCTTTGCTTCGGTAACAGCTAGTTTTATTGACCTAGGCATATAGTACCCAAGTACGAAATTTGCTGTATGAAATCATACCTGATTTTTTGGTGAGGTCTTCTGATTGGTCTTGATCAGCTGATAGCCTCTTGGCATTTTTATCGAGATAAGTCAATATTATAGATGGTACATTTTTAAACACCAAAAAAATCCTTAAAATTACTTTTACCTTAAACAAAAAATGTCTTTCATTCTATCACAAGTCCTTTATAACAAGGATACAAAATGATATTTTAACAGAAAATCAATCTACCTTTAGAGCTTCAATTAATTGTTCAGATTTCATTTCATTTACCATGAAACTGTTCTATTATTCCTTTAAGTTTTTCTCCATGGTTTTCTTTGTTCTTGTCTCGTTCTTCACTTGCAATAATTAAAAAACACTTTGTAAATGAAGATATCCTTTCAACAAGAAGTAAATCAAAAAAATAAAAATACACAAAAGAAAAATATTCTACGAAAACCAAAAAAGTAACCTAAGTAGAATGAAGAGCTCTTTGGTTTGGGTTGCTTTTTTCTCCCTCCGGCTAGACAATGGCAAAACAGCTCACTTCTGTTCTTTGTTTTGGGCCACTAGACAATGTCCTTCAAAAAAGCTGAAAAAGAAAACAAAAGATTTCATTTATCTTGTTTTATGATATTGATGTTAAAAAGTTACGATTTTTCTTCGTTGCTTTGGTAGCTTACAGTAACTGTAATTTGATTAGGAACCCCAACAAAACTTTCCAGTGTTGGCCGAGACATATATACATGGCTTAAGATATCTAGTCACAAACTTTAATTATGAGAATAAAGATTGGAGATTTTACTTTATCACAAACCTTAATTTTAGGGAATGGAAGTGCAAAGGGGATTTGAAGTAAAACAAAAGCAATTTGATATCATAATAAAATGAAAATGATGACAATATCTCACTTAGCTGCAGGGCAGTCGGTGACAGCTGGTTTGGAAATTAAGTTGTTGTTATCGTTTTTTTTTTTTGTCTCTTCTTAATAAAAATATTTGAGTGGAGGATTTACTTTGGCCTGAGGTTATGTGATTTGGATTGATAAGAAATAAATGTTTTTATTTTTCTTATTTTTATGATAAAGGGTTAAGTGCAATATTAAATAATAATAATGAATTATTATAATAATAATGAGTTATTAAATTTAAGGAAGTATAAAATGGAACATTTAATGTTAAATTCTACATGTGACCACAGATTATGGCAACACTTTTTATTTAGAAGACCTCCTTAGGTTTTCTATACACAGATTACGTCCTGAAGTCTTCTGTACCCAGAAGAACTCTTGAAGTGTTCCACAAACAGAAAACCTCTTGAGGTCTTCCATAGAAAGAGGTTAAGGTGTTTTACTGACAAAAGACCTCTTGAGGTGTTCTAAAGAGGGAAGACCCCTTGAGAACTTCTATAGATACCATCCAACCTCTTCAGATCGCCTCTAGACAACAGAACCCTTGATGTCTTCTTAAGGTCTTCTACACAAAAGACCGCTTGATGTCCTCTATAGAAAGAAGACCTCTTGAGGTTTTCTATAGAAAGAAGACCTTGTAAGGGCTTCTGTAGATAAAAACTTATTGAGGTCTTCTTTAGCTAAAGCACCTTCTGAGTTCTTCTAAAGACAGGACTCTTTTTGAGGTCATCTTTAGGTAGAACAGAAGACCTCATGAGGACTTCCATAGGTAACAGCCAAACCTCTCTTGAGGTTTTCTACAAACAGAATACCTCTTCTATAGACAGAAGACCTCTAAAGGTATCCTATAGATAACAAAAATTTCTGTGGGCAGTCTTAAGACATCATAGCCGTTGATGTCTTCTATACACAGAAGATGTCTTGAGGCCTTCCATACACAGAAGACCACTCGAGGTATTCCATATACAAAAGACCTCTTGAGGTATTCTATAATCAGAAGACCTCGTGAGGTATTCTATGGCAGAAGAGATCTTCCGCGCATAGCAGACCTCAAGAGGTCATCAGATTATAGAAGACCTCAAGAGATCTTCTATATATAGAAGACCTCAAGAAGTCCAAGAATTCTTCTATCTATAGAAGACCTCAAGAGGTATATATTGTATATATTGTTCCACTTTTTTGACCTTCGCATCTCGTATAACCTTTTCCAGCAGAATGTTGAATAAGTCACACGAGAGACCGTCTCTTTGTCTAAAACCTCTTTTGGTACTAAAACCTCTTTTGGTACTTTCCTATTTGAACTGAGGACCTAGCATCAGTTAATGTCATTCTACAAAGCCGAATGAGCTTTGCAGGGATACCAAATTCAGACATGGCTTAGAATACCTTTGAACGAATCGACAAAAAGGTGGTTGTTGTCAATCTGCATCTCTTCGGTCTTCTCCAGGATTTGCCGCAAGGCAAAGGGGTTCCGCCAGTGGACAAAAATCGAAAAATTGATGGCGACAAATTTGATTGCGATTGAAATAAATATTCTCTAAACATATTAAATTTTTAACATCCAGCATTATTTTTGTAAATTTACAGCGGTTATATGCCAAGTTAAGTCGAAGAATTTGTGATTTGTGTATGAGGCCTTAAAAATGAAAACTACATCCGCAAAGCATTCGTAGGTTATGAGTAAAATTATAAAAAATTGGAGAGGTGAATGTGCAATTTTCAAAATGAAACTTATAGGTGATAGCATTGACAATGTTTTAACGAAAAAACAAATTCAAAATTCATTTTCTAACTTCATTAAAAGTAATTTCTTTATAAATGACCTTTTCTGCTATTTATACCCTATACCACAATGTGGAAAAGGGTATTATAAGTTTGTTTTGGTAAAAATTCATGTAACACCGCGAAATATTCGTCGGAGACCCCCAATGTGGTATGCCAATCTTCATATATGGAGGTCGGGTTCAGATCAGAATAGATCCCTATTCTTATTGGTGATGATCGTGAAATATTTAGCGGGTAAAATGGACCAAAAACATAATACTTATCCAATTTTCTGGCGGCTCTGTAGGTCTCAATAATAGTCCGATCAACGCGTAATTTTAAACAAGGTAAGAGTATATCACAAAGGAGAATCTTGCAATTTGAGATGGCGATCGGATAATATTTAGAGGGTTAAATGAACCAAAACTTTTGTGTGAAAATTGTGCAAATTTTTAATATACAGCTTATATCTTAATTCCTGGAAGTGACATTCCGGACAAGTGAGATATACTTGAAAGTGGAACGCTTGACCTTTTAATTGATGCTAATTATGTTGGTGTGCATGATCAGATAACAGAGTTACATCCTAATATATTCCGTTATTTGTTTGTAGTGTAATAATAAACTCGCTAGAAGTCGCAATTATACATCAATAGTCACGAAATTTTGCACCGGGTAAGAGTATAGGTCGAAAAAGATGCCTACAATTTTGAATGATGATCTGATATTCTTTAGCGGGTGAAATGGACCATTACTTTTGTATGAAAAATATAAAAATTTTATTTTTGGTCGATATTTTAATTCCTTGAGTACATATATATTTCTTAAAGTAGCCTATATATGGGAAAAAACTACTGACCTTTCCTCTGATGTAAATTGCAATAAAGTGTTTGCTAGATAACGGGCCTACTGCCTAATATATAATGGGTTCTGGGTAGAGAACCACATTTTTATCCCATGCTACATATTGTCTCTCCAAAAGTTTATGTAACACCACGAAATATTCGTCCTAGGCCCCTTATTTGGTATGCTAAAATTCATATCTCGACGAGATAAAGCGATTTAGCGATGTGTGTCCGGCCATTAAAAATTGTAAACAAGCTTAAGGCCGCAATTATGGACCGATTGTAACGAATTTTTTAAGGAGGTTGGGTTCGGGCCAGAATATAAATTATTAGTTTTTGGTGATGATCGTGAAATGTTCAGGGGATGAAATGGACCAAAAACAAAATTTTAACCGATTTTGTAGCGACTCTGTAGGTCAAAATAATAACCCGCAAAAATTTTTAAACAAAGTTTGAGTTTATGATGAAGAAGAAGCGTACAAACCAACGTGAAGATCAGATAATACTTAGCGGGTTAAATGGACTGAAACTTTTGTGTGAAATCGTTAAAAATTTCAATAACGTAGCGGTTAAACAACGGAAGTAGTAGTACTTCATAAGCGGGTTTCATTACATTTTAGTTTGTGTGAACTAAATTTTCCTTTCCTGCTACAAAAATGTCTTTGTCATGCTAGATAACTTTTTGGTTTTGGTCATAAGTATTATACACTACATCTCTGATATTTGATAATTAAATTTTCACAATCATTGAAAAAATCTTCCGTGGAGAGCGATTGTCCAGGCATAGTGGTATAGGGTATCCCATGGTCGGCTCCGGCCGACTATAGGCTTTTCTTACTTGTTTTAATATAATTACTATTAATTTATGTTGAGTTTTACTAATGTTGTGAGCATGTGTGAGTCTCGAACATTTTATTAAAATGCAGGGGATAGTCTCTAGCTTACGATTAAAAAAGTCCAGCTGCCCCCATCTGGCATCCGCTAAGTTATTCCTCTTATACCACGCATGTAAAATCATCAAAATTCCGAAAATCGGGAGGTACGTTTATATGGGAGCTATACTTAAACATGGACATATACTGAAAATTTTTTGCAAGGAGGTATTTTGCTCACTCAGAACTCAAAATGCAAAATTACAACGAAATCGGGTGGAAAATGTGGGTAAAATCAAAAATCGAGAGGTACGATTATATGGGGGCTATACCTAAACGAAGACCGATATTGACCATTTTTTGCATGGAGGTATTTGGTTCACTCAGAACTCAAAATGCCAAATTACAGCCAAATCAGTAGGAAAATTTCGCTAAAATTGTCAAAATACCGAAAATTTGAGGGTACATTTATATGGGAGCTATACCTAAACGTGGACCTATATTGAATATTTTTTGCAAGGAGATAGTTTATTCCCTCAAAATGTGAAATAACATCCAAATCGGTTGGTAAATTTGGCCAATATCGTCAAAATACCAAAAATCGGGCGGTACCTTTCTATGGGAGCTATACCCAAATATGGACCTACATCCACTAAAACTGGTTTTCTACCTTACTGGCTTGTTATAAACCTACGTTTAAAATTTGGAGGCGGTAGCTTGATTATAACTATTTTTGGCACTCTTTTCCATACAAGTGGGACCACTGTGCAAGGTAAATATCTGGTCAACGGTGGATTTTCCAGGTCGAAAGCCGCATTGGTATGGTCCAATTATTTCATTGACCATAAGCTTTAGTCATTCGCATAATATCCCAAACACTATGTTGTATGCAATAGGGAGAAGGCGTATGCGCCTATAGTTAGAGCATACAGTAATATCTCCTTTCTTGTGGACAGGGCATAGGATGCTCATGTTCCAATCGTCGGGTACTCGTTCTTACTGTCAGATGGTGCTAACTAGCTGCTAAATAGACCTTATCAGCGTGTCGCCTCCGGTTTTGAACAGCTCGGTTGGTAAGCCATGGGCTCCTGTTGCCTTATTTTTCTTCAGCCGGTTTATTGCTGTCTTTACCTTATCTTGGCTGGGCGGTATACATTTAATAGCAACTTCTGGGATTGGATCTGTGGTATCTTCGCCGTCATCACTACTATCGAAAGATGTTCTTTGGAAACATTTTATTTCCTGAGCACACTATCTGTATCAGTTACCAAATAATTTTGCTGGTGCCTACAGGAGGATGTGCCTGTACCAAAGCCATTAGTTTTATGTTCCACTTTGTGGTAGAACTTTCGGACTTAACTCTGGCTCCGGTACATCTCGACTTTTTCACACTCTCGCCTTTCCATTTCTCTCTTTTTTCTGTGGGAAAAAACGTTTCTCCTCTCTCCTTTTCTCCCGATAGCTCTCTCGTGCGCTACTTCTACTACATTGCCACTGTTTATAGAGTAGCCCTATATGCCGAATTTTTCTCTTCGGTACGACACTCCTGGTCATACCATGGATTCCTTGGTGGAGCTCTCTGTTATCCAAGTACTGATTTTGCGGCTCTTTGCATGGAGTGGGCAATACTTTGCCATTGTGCTGATATGTTATCGGGACGAGGAGTGCTTTCATTCAGCAATTGGGTTAGATCAGTAGAATATGCTGTGGCTATCTGTTGTGTTTTCAGCTTACCGATGTCCAACTTCCGCGATGTATCTGTTAGTGATTTATTTGCTAAGTTTAGACGGATTCGTACCTTTGCTGCAACAAGGTACAGACCCGAATCTATGTTTGCTCCTCGGAATGATCGTACATCCACCACGCTCGAGAAATGTCTTCCATCTATCACAACATGATCAATTTGATTACTTGTTCTTTGATCTTGAGACAGCCAGGTGCCCTTATGAATATCGAGATGCTTAAATGTGGTACTGCTAACTACCATGTTTTTGCAGCTGCAAAGTCTATCACCATCATACCATTGTCAGATGTTTCACTGTGGAGACTGAATTTCCCGACTGTTGGTCCAAAGATATTCTCCATTTCAATTTTGGCATTAAAATCACCTAGCATAATTTTAACGTCATGGGCAGGGCAAAAGTCATAAGTTTCTTCTAAGCGCTCGTAAAATATATCTTTGGTCTGTTCGTCCTAGTCTTCAATGGGAGCATAAGCACAAATAATGCTGGTATTGAAGAATTTAGCTTTTAATCGAATTGTAGCGAGTCTTTCATTTACGGGGGTGCAGCTGGAGACCAGATGTTTTTTGCCTTCGGCTAACTACAAATCCGCAGCCAAACTCATATTTTGTATCATGCCAGCTTTAATTCCGTGCTTCACCTTTAGGTGTTGTTGTGACGCTTTTCCCAATCCATCGTATTTCCTGTTTGGCAGTAATGTCGGACTTGAACGTTTCATGTACATCTGCCAATGCGTAAACTGCATCTTCTCTATAAAGAATGCGAACATTCCAGGTGCAGATTCACAGATCATAGTCCTTAAAACGTTTGCGGGGTTCGTCAACTTTTTTCTAGGGGAGTATTACTAACCTGACGTCCAAACCCAAGTTTTTAACGTTCGTATGGGTGAACGAGCGGCACATGTTAGCTCACTGCATTTAACGTGTGTTAAAGGTAGCTCCCCAGGTGAAACCACGGGGAGGTCAGTGTCCACTTGAGATGATAGAGGGACCAAGATAAATCCTGGGTTTTGCCATGCTAAAGCCGGTCAGGACCGTTCCTCGGTATCTTTCATTCCCTACGTCACCCAAACTACGTTGTCATATTAGTTGTCCTAATATTGTGTTTTCTATCGGGTATACCTACAAGCATACTTTAACATCTATGTACTTGTCCCACCTCAATTTGATGCAAATTGAGTTGACGTTACTCTTATTGCTTTTTCATTTCTCACAAACACACAGACACATCCACACACACATATATAACTTAATTTTGTTAATTGATTTGCAGTTTACCCAAAGACAATGACTTGCAATAATTTTTGTCTATGACAACAATGTACCAAGTCACTCCTATGACAGGAATGCTATCTTTATAACACAAAAACAACATGACAGACACTCAGACAAGCATACGATTGCTAAGAATCTTAGACAATTGTCATTGATATGTTATTTAAAATGATAATTGTATTATTGATTTGAGGATTTTAGGGAATACAAATAAGCAGAAGACGTATTGGAAATATCTAAATGAATTTCAATTGGCTACAGATTTGCAGAGAAAGAGATTAAAATAATTCTTTGGCCAGAGGAGTAAGTAAATGGGCTAGAAATAGATAATCAAATTAGTTTGATATAATCTTATTATGCCGAATTTGGAAATTGCAATGGAAAATCGTATTAGCATAAGTGTTGATAGTATTTAAGATAAAATGTATACTAAGACGTTGGGTGAATAGAGAATAAGTCAATTATTTAATAAAATTACTTATTGTGAATTATTTTAATATCATAATATTTTTAAAATAATCAAGAGCTTAATTTCAGAGCAGTTAATTACTGTGACATTTGTTGAAATTCCAAATGCTGAATTGAATTTAAAATATAGTTATAGGGAAAGCTCTAAAAGAGATTTACAATATCAAACTTTATTCGGGCAATAATGCCTACAAATTGTACTGGTGTTGTGGGTGGTTATGAATAAACCATAAAGGTCAAGTATCTTCCTTTAGTATATAAAATAAAAAGGTCACAAAACATTTGAAATTCTTTACTCCCTGACAAGGGTGTATTTCAATTAAAAGAGGATATTGTTTATGAATGTAAAAAAATCTTCTTTTTTTGACATTTTAAAAATAAACATGCAAATTACCTTTCCATGACCCTTTCCGCAATGTATTTATTGCAAAAGCTTCTAGGAAATCTTTGGAATTTCAATTAAAAATCCATTAGCATTTTATGTAAAAGCATTTTGTAAATTGTTTATCTCTACACCGCTCTCGTTTTGATTCACAACTAACAATAAAATATTCCAATAACATTCATAGTTTATAAACATTAATTTATGTTTGAATATTTTATTGATAATGATATTGTTGGGAGCAACTAAGTTTTGTGACAGTATAACTGAGTAACTTTGATAAACAGTGATGTTATTCAAAAAGATTTGGTAATAATCATACGATAATTGTGCTCTTCTCAACATTGACTAGTTTAGTATTTGCATTAACAATTACGTCCAATTCCTTAAAAATATATTCATATATTTTTGAAAAAGGATTTTGATTAACGTAGAAATGGAAATAAAAACATAAATAATGAGTAACAAGAAAGAACGTATCTATCAGTCAGCTGTGTTGACGGAGATATAACCTCAGCCAGTGACCAAAAAAACCAAACATATTAATTATGCCGTATATAAAATATATTGATTTTGTATCAGAGAAATGCACAAGTAGCTGATTTAGACACTGATGAGCCACTTGCCAAAAACAAATGCAAGTGTAGTTTGCCACTCTAAGCAACAAGTGTAAGTGTGCTTGCCACTCTAAAAATAAATAAGTGTGGCTAGCCACCCCAAAAAATGAGTTATTTTAAGAATGGATATTTTTAGACACTTGAGTATGCCTGGCCAAGTAGTTTTGTGTACTCAATTATATTTTCTACTTCACTTACTAATTTAACCGATTGTTTCATGCTCTCCGAGGGACTGGGAGCAAATATCAAAAAGTGGAAAAAAGCTTGCAGTGTTGTGTGTGGTTCCACTTGTTAAGCCACTTGGGAAACTATCTACGATTATGTAGAACTTGCGAGTTTACGAGTGCAAAATATGATGGACACATATTTTACTCATTATGCACATGCAAAGGTCTTGGTGCGTCGTAAGTGTTTTTTGTAATGTAATTGTTCCACAAACATCCCATACGGGACAAGGTAGACTTCTCTCATATCAATGAGTGCACCCCGATTCATATTAGCTCAATGATATGGGACCTACTGTTTATCGCCGAGTCCGAACGGCGTGTCTACGACACCACTTGTAGAGAAGTTTTACATGGCTGAAATACTCAGGAAATGTCGCCAACATTACTGAGGGGTATTTTGCCACCGTTGAAGAATGTTTGATGTTGCCTGGCCGGGGAATCGAACCCACGACCTTTAGCGTGCAAGGCGGGTGTGCATACCATTGCACCACGGTGGCACCCAAGTGTTTTTTGTGGTGGTGGAAAAATACTTGAGTACAAGAAAATATCTGTATTAAAAGCATAAGACCCAAAAACACTTGTGTGTGCTCAAGTGGCTTATGGGGGCAAGTGACTTATTGATTATCTGTGTTTTGTATTAAGAGTTTGCATTGAAATATGTAGGTACCGCAATGTGGGGTAATACAAAATCATTGATACATACCAAACATTTTTAGTAAACAAACTTCTTCATAAAGGACTCGAAATATTAAATAACGTTAAACTAAGTTTGGAAGAAATTTTTGAAAAAGTTTTAGATTTATCTTGCACAATAGCCATTTTAGTATGTGCTGGCAGGGTTTTGGAGCTTTTGGCCCATTATCACAGGAATTATTCACTTACTCCGGAAAAAATTGTACCGTTGTAAATTGGGCCGCTAGAACAATCGACCGATAACGAATCAAAACGATGCGAGACTAGCTCTTAAACCTCACTTTTTCCGAATTTTGTGCGGGAGCTACCCGAAGTAGTGGACCGATACAATCCATATTCCAACCTTATACATGACTGGATGAAATAATACGATGTGTCAAGCCTGCAGCATCAAACAAAAACTCCCTGCGAGAACTATCTAGCGAAATTGCCATTTTTGTTGGTGCCGTCAGGGTTTCTTGGAGCTTTTAGGCCAATATCTCAGGAATTATTGACTTACTTCGGCAAAAAAATGTACCGTCGTAAAGCGAGCCACAAAAAAACTTACTGAAACAAATTTCAAAACGATCCGTGAGGGGCGCTTAAACTTCACTTTATCCGAATTTTGTGTGGGAGGTACTCGAAGGAGTGGACCGATACAATCCATATTCCAACCTTATACATGACTGGATGAAATAATACGATGTGTTAAGCCTGCACCACCGAACAAAAACTCCCTGCGAGAACACTATCTTGCTAAATTGCCATTTTTGTTGGTGCCATCAGGGTTTCTTGGAGCTTTTAGGCCAATATTTCAGGAAGTATGCACATGCGCAAGAAAAAAATTGTCGTAAGGCAGCAGAAAGGACAACTTGCTGAAAGAAAATTCATATCGATCCGAGAAGAGCTCTTAAACTTCACTTTATCCGTAGTTTGTGTGTTACCTGAAGGAGTAGACCGATATAGTTTATCGATATTGATCCGAGGGGAGCTCTTAAACTTCACTTTATCCGTATTTTGTGTGGTACCCGAAGGAGTAGACCGATACAGTTTATGTTCCAACCCGATCTATATGTGGCATGAATAATACGATGTGTAAAGTTAAGACCAAATAGATGGCTCCCTTCGAGAGGTATCGTTCATACCATTTCACAGAAAATTTTTGAACTTTTTTGGGGGAGGTACCGGAAGGAGTGTACCGATATGACCCATCTTCGAACTTAAACTAAGTTTGGCCAAAATATTACGATACCCACAATTTGGTTCGAATCGGTTGACCCGTTCGAGAGTTATCGTGCGCACCAGCCAGACGGACAAATGTACGGACATGGCTAAATCGCCTCCAAATTGTCTGAAACGAATTTCGTCCAAACATACTTGGGGCCTAAAACCGTTATTTCGATGAGGCACATTTTTGATAGTATCAAAGTGTTTATCGTCACCTTAAATGCCCTCAACGTAACCCTTTGAGCGTTACGTCTTTGCGCATTTCAGGTGACGATATACCCTCTCTAACCAAAAGACTGAGGGTATAAAAATAGGTTAATAGTACGTTTATATATAACCGGATTTAACAAACCCACTGGGTTTCAAATGTCAAATCCAGTGCTCATATTTCAAAAAAAATCCTCATAAAGAAGGTTAACCCTGCAAAAGGCTATAATATAAACATGGATTAAGTTCGGCCGGACCGAACTTTTTATACACTCCACCTTCATTCTAAACTGAAATGAACTGAAACATTTGTTAAGAAAGTACTTACGTCCACACTTTATTGTGTAGAAATTTTTTTGACCACTTTCACATCTAAATGCCAAATTACGTCCAATTAAGACCGAAAATGTAGATAACAAGTAAAAAAGTATCCGTCGGCTTTGCCTGTCATATAGTGAAAAGAAGCTATACTATTATGGACTGTTTTTTCCAAAACAATACTGTTGTAATAAGAACTGCGAGGATTGTCCGAAATAAATTCTAAAATGTATTCTCGAACAAATATCAATCTGTTCTTGAGTCAAAGTGTCTGAACTTTTATTGGAGGAGGTACCGGTAGAAGTATAACTATATGATCCATCTTCGAATTTGAAAATTTGTAGGAGTGGACCGATATAGTTTATATTCGAAGCTGATCTATGTCTGGAGTTTTTAACTTAATTTTTGAACACTTGTGGAGGTGGTAGCCGAAGTATTTGTCTGATATGGTCCATCTTCTTCGAAATTAAACTAGTTTTGGCAAAATATTATCAGGTCAACATTTTGAACCATATCGGTTATCAGTTCGAGAGTTATAGTGCGCACCAGCCAGACAGACAAGCGGACGTACATGACTAAATCGACTCCTAATTGTCTGAAACAGATTTCGTCCAAACATTCTTAGGGTTCAAAACGAATATTTCTATGGGACACATTTAGGTCACATGAATGTGTATATTCCCTCGTTAGTCTAAAAACTGATGGTATAAAAAACTGAAATCGATGTCACCGTTTTATGGGACCAAAACGAATAAACATAGGTATTTCGGTCAAACAATGTAATACATATCTTCAAAATACCCCAAATCGGAAGGTACCGTTAAATGGGGGCTATACCATTATATGCACATACATATGTTTGCAATTTTTAGTGGAGAAGTTTTGTGATCGCCAGGGACCTCAAATATCAAATTACCGAGACTTTTGTCAAAAAATGTGACATATATCTTCAAAATAGCTAAAATCAGAAATTATCGTTATGTGGGAGCTGTATCAAAACGTGTTGAACATTTTTAGTGAAGATGTTTTGTGACCATCTTCAAAATACATAAATTCGCAAGTTTCCGCTATATGGAGGCTATACCAAAGCATGGACCTATGTTGACAATATTTGGTGGATAAGTTTTGTGACCATACAGCTTTGTCACAATACAGCTAATATGGACAAAAATACAACTGAAATCTATAAGATAACTAAAATCCGAGGAGGTTTCGTTATATGGGGGCTTTATCTATCCGTCTTTTTATGGATGATTCTCCCTTATCAATTTCCTCCTCCAAACATATTGTGCCTAAGAAGTAATGACAGATGGGGTTTGTCCGACGCTAACAAGTCTGAGTCAGTACAGCATTTTTCCGACGGTTTGAGTGGGAGTGTAAAAACATGGATCACTGTTGTGTCCATAGCTTTCTCCTCTTCCGTCAATGCTAAATTATGGCAAATGCCATCTTGTATGCTATCTTCCCTGAGACTTTGGAGGACTTTATATTAGATAAGGTTAGAGAGTGCTCTCTTATATCTGTTTAAACTGTAATTTATTACATGGAGTTCCAAAATGTCATCCCCGCCCATAACTACAGTCCTTTTTGGATTTGAGAGATTCGCTGTCATTGTCCATATTTGTAATAGTCAGGGAGATTGAGGTTGATGTACTTGAAGTGAAGACTGGAGGTGCCAATGAATGCATACCTACATCAGTGTAAGGATACTTTTTCGTTTTTGCATATGTCCATGACATATTGAATTTGTCGAGGGACTGAAGACGACAGTGGCATAGCCTCCTTACCACGACAGGCACTTGGGAGCTATGCTTTTTACTCGTACAGGTGACCAGGTATCAACGTGGCTCCGTGGCTTAATACTTCACTGCAAACTTTGAAAAACATCAGTAGGTACGTGGTAGCTTAACACCCAGACGTTAGGGGATCTTATTTTAGGTAAGAAGTCACCACCTGGACATGCTTAGGTTCATTCATTGTTTTATTAATTAAAAAATGCATGTATCTCAACATTGTTTTAAATAAAGAAAATGTTGACCTCAAGCCTCGAATCGCATCAAGATTGTTACTCCAGACGAGTCTAAAAATCCTCTGCTTTATGTGCGGTTATGGAGTGAATGTCAGTCTCATTCATTGCTTCCTAAAGGTATCCGAAAAGTAACACCACGTGTGTCTTTGGTACTGGCGGTTTGTAAGATTATCTTTTCCATTCGCATCTTTCTCATCTTAACTATGGAGATCAGTTTTGCCTTTGATGATTGTGCTTTTCGAATGACTTCTACGACTACGACACTGGAGAAATGTGGCGGTTAATCTTCGGATGGAAGATATTTAATGCTACAATACTATCTCCTGTTAAATTAACAGGCACGCCTTTGTGGATGTGTAAAAACAATGCCACAGGTCGTTCCTCTAACCAGGGTTGGAAAGCGATTTAACCGCCTTAGTTTACCAATCTATTGATCTCGGTCGTCAGTTCCCTGATTATTGGATCACCAAGGTTGGTTTCTGCTGGAAATTTAGGTTTTATCTCGGAGTATTCTACAAGCAGGACTAGAGCTGGCAAATGCTGATTTCTCAGAGACCCTACCATATGAGTGGATAGACAGTTCCCTGAAGACATTGTATCTGAACCCTCTGAAAGCCAATTTGGTTTAAACAAGTCAAAAAGTATCAGTCAGCTTTGCTGACAGAGATATACCCTCAGTCTGTTTATATTGAAACATTTTTTCCCTAAAACGTATGTATTTAGGGGGTTTTAAAAAGTTTGGATGTATGAACCGACAAAAATGTTGATTAGGATTAAAGATCAAAGGAGGCGATATTTAAAGAAATGGATCGACATAGACCATTATGGAAGTGGATCTCCAGCCACTACATATGGTGCCTATAAGGTTTTTACACCCTTCGGGCTGTTTTCTCAAGAAGTATGGACTTGCCCCTGAAAAAAAAACTTTTACCGTCGTAATTGAGGCAGCTAATGGAAGTTGCTTCAACACATATCATATCAGGAAATATATTAGGATGTGTAAAGTATGGACCAATTCCGCCACTCCCTTCAAGAATTATCGTACGAACAATTTTTCCGAATATTTTTGAACTTTTGTGGGGGAGGTGACCGATATGGCTTATCTTCGAACTTAACCTATGTTTGGACAAAATATTACTAAGGCTAAACGTTGGACCGAATCGGCAGATCCGTTCTAGAGTTATCTTGCGTTGCAAGCACCTCACACGGTGTCATAGGGGGTTTTTTGCAACTTTCATGCTATTTTCTCAGGCAGTATGGACTTGCCGCCAATGAAACTTGTACCGTCGTATGGAGGGCAATGATTACAAGTTGCTAAAACAAAAATCAAAGCGATTGGAGAGGTGGCCCTAAACTGAACTTTTCCAAAATTTTGTGTGGGAGCTACCCGAAGAAGTGGACCGATTGAGTCCATATAGAAACCTTATCTAAGTCTGGTACATATTTTAGGATGTGCAAAGTATGGGCCAAATCGGTTACTCCCTTCATGAGTTATCGTGCGCACAAATTTTCCAAACATTTTCGAACTTTTGTGTGGGAGGTACCGGAAGGAGTGAACCGATATAGCCCATCTTCGAACTTATACTAAGTTTGGGCAAAATATTACGAAAGCCAAAATTTGAACCGAATCGGTTCACCCGTTCGAGAGTTATCGTGCTCTCCAGCCAGCCAGACAGACAGACAGACAGACGGACGGACATTGCTCAATCGACTCCAAATTGTCTGAAACACATTTCGTCCAAACATACTTGGGGTCTAAAACCATTATTTCGATGAGGCACATTTTGCCTGTATGAAAGTGTATATACCCTCGTAAGCATAAATGCTGAGGGTATAAAAATGTACCCTCAATAGTTGATTGAAGTTGTTATCCTTAAACTCTGTGGAGGGCTACCAGATGTAGAGTCCTTAATCTGCTCAGCCAGCGTCAAGTCCTGATCATTGATATAGAATACGCCTTTTTGTATAGAACGCGTCAAGGGGTCTTCTGTCTATAGAAGACATCAACAGATCTTCCGTCTATAGAAGACCTCAAGAGGTCACCGGTCTTCCGTCTATAGAAAACCTCAAGAGGTCACCGATTTTTCATCTATTGAAGACCTCAAGAGGTCTTCCGTCTAGGTGGAAAACCTGAAGAAGTCTTACGTATATTTAGAATAGGTATTCTGTCTATAGAAGACCTAAACAGGTTTTTCGTCTATGTAGAAGACTTCAAGAGGTTTTCCGTCTATGCAAAAACCTCAAGAAGTCTTCTGTCTATAGAAGTCCTCAAAAGGATATCTGGAGATATTTTTTTACATAGAAGACGAAGAAATGTATTTTTTACAAGATCTCAAAAGGTTTTTACTTCATTTCTTAACCAGTCGACTGGACGCAAGATTGGTTATGCTAAGATACATAGTTTAAAATGATTGTATCTTATGAAAAATTGAGTAGTTGTTTGATTAGTTTATAAAATGTGCATCTATAAGTAACCTAAATAATAATAAATAATTTTTTTATTAATTTCTACATACAACAGAAATGTCAAACGTGTTAATAAACATATTTTCCCTCTTTATGCAAACCCTTTCTAAAATTCCTTTTTTCTTTGGCTTGTTTCTTTACAGATTTCCACATAAACAGCTTTACAAATGAGACTCGCACAAATGCTGTTTTATTTAAAGAAATATTTTTGATGTGTGGTTAATTAAGGTCTTGACCAGACACTCAAACACATGCATACACCTCTAAGCCACACATAACTCATTGACCACATCAAAACGCCACTCAAAATCATCTGCCTTACAGCAGCAGAAGCAAAAAAGAGTGTGGGAGAAAGGGGCGGGACAGTAAAAAAAACTATACAACACTTTGGTGGTCATTTTCAATTACACTCACACAGGCATACGTACTGTGAAAACTTTGATAAGACCAAAGCTCTAGCCGCACAGGCAACCACACCAACACACACACACACATAGGCATTCATCATCACTCAAACAAAATGTGTTTTCAACAACATACGGAAGAGTGGCTGCCATCAACAGAGTCCTCAACAGCAACAACAACAACAACATTTGAAGCAACAGCAGCAGTAGCAACATTATCGTCATCAGCACCATCATCAAAAGCACATTTCTGCAACTCAAAAACTATTTCTCATTCATCATTAGCCACAAGAAGAACAGCAACAACAAACGCTACAAAAGCAAATGCCAGTGAAACAATTTTAGCCGCATTAAAGAGAGTGCCCGGCTTTGTGAGTAGCAGGAACAGTATTAGCTGCGATACAACACCAACAACATCCACTTGGGCCTCAACATCATCAGTAGCAACAAGAAAATTCCAAAACCTCCCCCACCACCACCACAAACATCAGCAATCGGGACAAGTGGCCTCATCATCGCCCAACTTGCACGCCATACGGCCACCCACCACCTCCACCTTTAGATGCAACAACCAGCCGCTCTTAATACTCTTAGCCATTATCTGCCTTACAGTACAAATCTCCAGTGCGTATCTGATAATTGTTCATGAAGATGCTGCACCTGGTACGGTGGTATTCAATGCATCGGTGTATAAATTGGGCTCGGAGCGCCATTATAAAATTAATGCCCACAAATCGGCACATTTTGTCCATCATCTAGTCTCGGTCAATCACAAGGATGGCCAGATACAACTGAAGAAATCACTGAAATGTGATGGAATCTATTATCCGAATTTATTCACTTTCTATGTGGATTCAACATCGAATCGTTTGCGTAGCATAGACTACTATAGTTTGCCAATAAGGATATTTGTATCGGGTCATACATGCAACGAAGACCGAAGAGTGGAGGAGGAGATACATGGACGTCATTATGAGGAAGAAGATACGGGATACTCGAAACGTCGGCGCAGAAGAAGATTCGTTGAAGAGTTGGATCCTTTGGAGGAGTATGAACGTAGCTATGGGGAATTTAGAGATACAAACAAACATGGCAACAGTCTCTCATCGTCATCCTACAGTCATAATCATTCGCTGAGTGAATTTCGTGATGGTGATTTAATTTTTGGCAATTCTTTTGATAATGAAATGCGTCACCGCATTCTGAGTCGTAAACGAAGATCAATGCTGTCACTGGAGGCATCATCATCGCCAAGTTTCACCTCACCCTCTGCCGTAAATCTACACCGTCGCATATCTGAAGCCAAACAATGGATATCTGAAACATATGCTTCCTATGCCATACACACCACCGACAAATGGAATCAAATTTGCCTAAGGAAATCTCAATTCATCAACAATCTCAATGCCTTCCTGCCACGTTCCATATGCCAACATTGTAAGGTGAACTTTTTGGACGTGAATGATGAACGTTTTGTCATTGAACATCAAAATCGTGATTTGGTGGCAAGTCGTGATGTTTGCATTCACGAATCCATGTGGAAAGTTAGCATCACTTTTAACATTCGCTGTGATCGTAGTGACATTGTGGATTCGGATCATCGCCTAAAGATTGTCTATCATTATCAGGAATTTAATGACACCGATATTGCAAAGAGAGTGCGAAGAGAACTACGCAATCAATCACCGTACTTCGAACAGGCCCTGTATGTTGCCTCAGTTTTGGAAGAACAACCAGCTGGATCAAGTGTTACCACTGTGAGGGCTCGTGATCCTGAAGATTCTCCTGTTGTGTATTCAATGGTTTCACTATTGGATTCACGTTCTCAGTCGCTGTTTAAAGTTGATTCACGTACTGGGGTTGTTACCACATCGGCTAGTTTGGATCGTGAACTAATGGATGTTCATTATTTTCGTGTGGTGGCAACTGATGACAGCTTTCCACCGCGCTCGGGTACAACAACGCTGCAGGTTAATGTTTTGGATTGTAATGACCACAGTCCCACATTTGAGGCAGAACAATTTGAGGCGTCGATACGAGAGGGAGCAACAGTGGGATCTACCGTCATCACGTTGAGGGCTACCGATCAGGATATTGGTAAAAATGCTGAAATCGATTATGGTATTGAAAGTATAACGGGTAAGTTATCGATATTATGAACTAGAAATTTTCGAATGAAATATTTAAAAACCCCTACTTGTTTCAACGTCTCCAAAGTGCTCAACATTTTTTTATCTCTCCAATCAAAGTCAACAAAAAATATTTTTTTAAAAATTAAGGTCTACGAATAAAGCCCTCAAATTTTTTGTAAATTCTTGTTTCGAAAACAAGTTCTCCAAGCAATTTTTTTAGAAAATCGACGTTTCCAATTATAGTCTTAAACAAATATTAAAAAAAAACTCGTTTTCAAATAAAATTTTCAAAAATATTTTTAAATAATGCACGATTCAAATAAATTTAAAAAAATAAATTGTTAGCATAATTTTTAAAAACTTCACGTTTCAAAAAAAATTTTAAAAAATCCACGTTTCAAAATAAATTTGAAAATATCCACGTTTCAAAATAAATTTTAAAAATCCACGTTTCAAAATAAATTTTTAAGATAATTTTAAAAAATCCACGTTCCCTCGAAAATAAATTTTTAAGATAATTTTAAAAAATCCACGTTCCCTCGAAAATAAATTTTTAAGATAATTTTAAAAAATCCACGTTCCCTCGAAAATAAATTTTTAAGATAATTTTAAAAAATCCACGTTTCAAAATAAATTTTTAAGATAATTTTAAAAAATCCACGTTCGCCCGAAAATAAATTTAAAGACTTTAAAAAATCCACGTTCCCCCAAAAATAAATTTTAAAAAATCCACGTTCCCCCAAAAGTAGATTTTAAAAAATCTGCGCTTCCAAATAAATATTTTTAAAGAAAAATCCACGTTCCCTAAAAAAAATAATTTAAAAAAATCCGCGTTTTCAAATAAATTTCTCAAAAAATAAATTTTAAAAAATCCGTGTTTTCAAATAAATTTCTCAAAAAATAGATTTTAAAAAATCCGTGTTTTCAAATAAATTTCTCAAAAAATAAATTTTAAAAAATCCACGTTTCAAAATAAATTTTTAAAATAATTTTAAAAAATCCACGTTCCCCCACGTTAAAGTCTCCAAGTTCCCACAAAAATAATTTTAAAAAATCCACGTTCCCTCAAAAATAATTTTAAAAAATCTGCGCTTCCAAATAAATATTTTTAAAGAAAAATCCACGTATTCTAAAAAATAATTTAAAATATCCACGTCCCGTCAAAAATAATTTTAAAAAATCTGAACTTCCAAATAAATATTTTTAAAGAAAAATCCACGTTCCCTAAAAAATAATTTAAAAAAATCCGCGTTTTCAAATAAATTTCTCAAAAAATTATTTTTAAAAAATCCACGCTCCCTCAAAAATATATTTAAACACCCCACGTTCGCTCCAAATCCACGTTTCTTCAAAAATTATTTTTTAAAAATCCACACATTCAAATAAAGTACTCATAAAATTGCTTTTAAAAATCTATGTTTTCAAATGAAGTTCTCAAAAAATTATTTTTAAAAATCCAAGTTTCCAAATTAAGTTCTCAAAATTATTATTTTTAAAATCCACTTTTCAAAATAAAACGTCCTCATAAAATATTTTTTAAAAATCCAAGATTCCAAATAAGGTCCTCAAAAAATAGTTTAAAAAATACATGCATCCTCACAAAGTCCTCAAAAAATATTTTTAAAAAATCTGCGTTTCCAAATAAATAATTTTAAAGAAAAATCCATGTTCCCTAAAAATAATTTTAAAAAATCCGCGTTTTTAAATAAATTCCTAAAAAAATTATTTTTAAAAAATCCACGTTTCCTGAAAATAATTTTAAAAAATCCACGTTCCCCCAAAAATAAATTTTAAAAAATCCACGTTCCCCCAAAAATAGATTTTAAAAAATCTGCGCTTCCAAATAAATATTTTTAAAGAAAAATCCACGTTCCCTAAAAAAAAGAATTTAAAAACATCCGCGTTTTCAAATAAATTTCTCAAAAAATAAATTTTAAAAAATCCACGTTTCAAAATAAATTTTTAAAATAATTTTAAAAAATCCACGTTTCAAAATAAATTTTTAAAATAATTTTAAAAAATCCACGTTCCCCCACGTTATAGACTCCATGTTCCCACAAAAATAATTTTATAAAATCCACGTTCCCTCAAAAACATTTTAAAAAATCTGCGCTTCCAAATAAGTATTTCTAAAGAAAAATCCACGTACTCTAAAAAATAATTTAAAATATCCACGTCCCCTCAAAAATAATTTTAAAAAATCTGCACTTCCCAAGAAATATTTTTAAAGAAAAATCCACGTTCCCTAAAAAATAATTTATAAAAATCCGCGTTTTCAAATAAATTTCTCAAAAAATTATTTTTAAAAAAATCCACGTTCCCTCAAAAATATATTTAAAAAACCCACGTTCGCTCCAAATCCACGTTTCTTCAAAAATTATTTTTTAAAAATCCACACATTCAAATAAAGTACTCATAAAATTGCTTTTAAAAATCTATGTTTTCAAATGAAGTTCTCAAAAAATTATTTTTAAAAATCTACGTTTCCAAATTAAGTTCTCAAAAATTTTATTTTTAAAATCCACTTTTCAAAATAAAACGTCCTCATAAAATATTTTTTAAAAATCCAAGATTCCAAATAAGGTCCTCAAAAAATAGTTTTAAAAATACATGCATCCTCAAAAAGTCCTCAAAAAATATTTTTAAAAAATCTGCGTTTCCAAATAAATAATTTTAAAGAAAAATCCATGTTCCCTAAAAATAATTCCGCGTTTTTAAATAAATTCCTAAAAAAATTATTTTTAAAAAATCCACGTTTCCTGAAAATAATTTTAAAAAATCCGCGTTTTCAAATAAATTCCCAAAAAAATTATTTTTAAAAAATCCACGTTCTCTCAAAAATAAATTTAAAAAATCCACGTTACCTCAAAAATAAATATAAAAAAAAATCCACGTTCCCTCAAAAATAAATTTAAAAACATCCACGTTCCCTCAAAAATAAATTTAAAAAATCCACGTTGCCTCAAACATAATTTTAAAAAACACACGTTCCCTCCAAATCCACCTTTCTTCAAAAATTATTTTTTAAAAATCGACGTTTCCAAATGAAGTACTCATAAAACTGTTTTTAAAAATCCACGTTTCCAAATGAAGTTCTCAAAAAATTATTTTTAAAAATCCACTTTTCCAAATTAAGTTCCCAAAAATTTATTTTTAAAAATCCACGTTTCCAAACAAAGTCCTTAAAAAAATAATTTTAAAAATATATGCATCCTAATAAAGTCCTCAAAAAATATTTTTAATTTATTTTATTTTCAAATAAAGTCCTCAAAAAATCATTATAAAAATACATACATCCTATTAAAGTCCTCAAAAAATCATTTTAAAAATACATACATCCTAATAAAGTCCTCAAAAAATATTTTTAAAAAATCCACGTATCCAAATAAAGTACTCATAAAATAGTTTTTAAATCCACGTTTTTAAATAATGTACTCAAAAAATTATCTTTAAAAATCCACGTTTCCAAATAAAGTACTCATAAAATTATTTTTAAAAATTCACGTTTCCAAATAATGTTCTCAAAAAATTATTTTTAAAAATCCACGTTTACAAAAATTGTCTTTAAAAATCCACGTTTCCAAATAAAGTACTCATAAAATTATTTTTAAAAATCCACGTTTCCAAATAATGTTCTCAAAAAATTATTTTTAAAAATCCACGTTTCCAAATGAAGTCATCATAAATATTATTTTTAAAAATGCATGTTTCCAAATAAATTGCTAATAAAATATTTTTTTAAATCCTCGTTTTTAAATAAAGTGCTCAAAAATTATTTTTTTTTTAAATCCACGTTTCCATATAAAGTCATTCAAAAAATAATTTAAAAAATCCACGTTTCCAAATAAATTCTTCAAAAAATATTTTAAAAAAAACCAAGTTTCCAAATAAAGTCCTACAAAAAATAATTTTAAAAAGTCCACGTTTCCAAATAAATTCTTTCAAAAAATATTTTTTTAAAATCCACTTTTCCAAATGAAGTCCTTCAAAAAATTAATATAAAAAACCCACGTTTCCAAATAAAGTCCTTCAAAAAATAATTTTAAAAAGTCCACTTATCCAAACTCCTACAAGAAGGTTTCTTCATAAATTCTCTAAAAAAATATTCTTAAAAGTTCAAAATTCCCTGAAAAAATATTCCTATAAAACCCAAAATTCTCTGAAAAAAATATTCTTAAAAAAATCAAACAAATAAAAATTTCCTGAAAACATAATCTTAAGAATTCCTATATTCCCTAAAAATATTTTTAAAATATTCAAAATTCCCTGAAAAAATAGTCATAAGAATCCAAAAAATACTTATAAACATCCAATTCCCAAAAGTTTCATAAAAAGATATTTTTAAAAATCAAGTTTCCTCAAAAATTCCCTAAAACAATGTTTGAAAAAATTAAAACCCTGAAAAAATATTCTTAAAAAAAACACTTTTCACCAAAAATCCCATTAAAAAATATTTTTATAAATTCCCTGAAAAATTTTCTTAAAGAACCCAAAATTCCTTTAAAAATATTTTTGAAAATCCAAAAATCTCTGAAAAAATATAAAAAAATACAAAATTCCCTGAAAAATATTCTTAAAAAAAAAAAAAAAAACAAAATTCCCTGAAAAAACATTCTTAAAAAATCAAAAGTTCCTGAAAAATATTCTTTATTTTCCACGTTTCCCCATAAATTCCCTGAAAAATATTCTTTAAAAACTTCGCTAGAATTCACGTTTCGCCTTAAATTCCATGAAAAATATTCTTAAAAAATCCACGTTTTCCCAAAGATTCACAAGAAAAATATTTTTAAAAAATACAAATTTCCCTGGTACAAAATCCTTTATTACCCTGAAAAGATATTCTTAAAAATCTAATTTCCCCCTAAATTCTCTGAAAAAATATTTAAAAAAATCGATACTTCCCTGAAAAAAAATTCCCAAAAAATCCAAAATTCTCTGAATAATATTCCTTAAAACTTCCCTGAAAAAATGATTCTAAAAATCAACGTTTCTTCAAAAATTCCGTAAAAAAACATTCCTTCAAAATCCACAATTCTCTAAAAAAATATTCTTAAAAATCCAAAAATCCAAAATTCCCTGAAAAAATAATCTTAAAAATCCAAAACATTCCCTAAAAATATTTAAAATTCCCTAAAAAAATACTTTTAAAAATCCAAAATTTCAAAATTTCCTGAAAAAATATTCTTAAACATCAATACCTTTAAAGAAACAAAATTCGCAAACAAATATTATTAAAAATTCAAAATTCTCTGAAATAATATTAATAATCTTTAAAAATTCAAAATATTCCTAAAAATCAACGTTTTTTCATAAAAGAATATTCTTAAAAATTCAAAATTTCCTAAAAAAATCAAAAATTCCCTGAATAAATATTTCTACAAAATCCAAAATTCTCAAAAAATCCAACAATCCAAAATGTTTAAGATATTCAAAATTCCCTGAAAAAATACTCCTAATAAACCTAAAAATAATCATAAAAAATAGGTAAAAAAACTTTTTAAGTTAAACGGTTTTATGTTAAACATACATTGCAATGTTTAAGATAAATGTACTAAAAATCAAAAAATAATAAAATAGATACAGTCGTGGGAATTATAAACATATGCATAGACTAGACTAAAATAAAACCGTGGGGCACGTCAATTGTCTACAATCGTTGATTAAAATGTTTGTTTTGTAATGTTACACTATAATTAGGCAGTTGTTCAACCGACAACGATGGACGTGTGATAAGTAGGGCTAGAATGTGGAAACAAGCTAGCAAGCTCGATTATAAGCGAGTTTTAGGGTTTCATAGTGGTGAGCGGGTAGTACTTTGTCGATTAAAAATAAACTACGAGCAGTGAAACGATTCCTCGCCAGCCAGCAGTGTGAATGTCCAACGATAAACTAGTTGAAACATCTCTTTTATTTACATGGAGTGTACAACTATTGGAATTTCCATGAGCAAGAAAATAGTAAGTAATTCCTGATCGTCTGCGGGCCAACTGCCTAACGACCAATTAAACAATTCTTCTATCGCACATTAAGTCGATAATTTGTAGACAATTGACGTGCCCCACGGTTTTATTTTAGTCTAGTCTATGCATATGTTTATAATTCCCACGACTGTATCTATTTTATTATTTTTTGGTTTTTAGTACATTTATCTTAAACATTGCAATGTATGTTTAACATAAAACCGTTTAACTTAAAAAGTTTTTTTACCTATTTTTATTTTCTATTTTTAGTTTTTATTTCGCATTCTGTTTAATTCATTTAGTGCTTCATTATTGCAAGGTTTCTTGCCCGTTAGTTTATTGCAGTCCAACTCCTCTATACGTAGTCCCTGCAAAGATCTTACTCTACTAAGAGCCATGTAGGCTTGACCTTCTTCAAACAGTTTCGCACCTAAGTATACGACTGCGTGATCCACAGTGCTGCCCGCATTTTATGTATTGTAGAAGCCCATGATAGTATTAAAGGCACAATTCTTCATTCAGCTGTCCCGTAATTGTACTTAGCTGGAAACTGTATGGATTTCGGGTGTATAAGATGTACTGTATAGTGCACTGTATTCTTCTTGTCAAGCCCTTTTATTTGATACCCATATTGGAGGGATTGATAAAAAATTGTTATCAGCCATTTGGTAGTGGCGGCCATCTTAGATTTCAATTTTGCATAGTAAATTGTATTCTACTTGTTGAGACCTTTCATTTGATACCCATGTTGATAAGATTGATAAAACCTAAGTTATCCGCCATTTTGTAGAGGCCGCCATCTTGGATTTTAATTTTATATAGTACATTGTATTCTACTGGTTGAGCACTTTCATTTGATACCCATATTGATGGGATTGATAAAACCTACGTTATCCGCAATTTTGTAGCGGCCGCCATCTTGGATTTCAATTTTTTATAGTATATTGTATTCTGCTTGTTGAGCCCTTTCATTTGATACCCATATTGATGGGATTGATAAAACCTACGTTATCCGCCATTTTGTAGCGGCGGCCATCTTGAATTTATAATGATAATGAATAAACATAATTGTATTGTCACCAAAATCCAAAGTGTATACAAAATTTCAGATTAATCGGTTGACAGGAAGTTTACCCTCTTGAATTACTAAATTTGACCCAAGAATAAATAATAAAACAAACGGGGTGAGCTAAATAAAAACATTTAAAAAAAATCAAGGTTTCTTTAAAAATTCCCTGAAAAAATATTTTTAAAAAATTCAAAATTCCCTGAAAAATAGAAACCCAAAATGCCAAAATTCCCTGAAAAAATATTCATAAATGTCAAGGTTTCTTTATAAATTTCCCGAAAAAATATTCTTAAAATATTCAAAAATCCCTGAAATAATATTCTTAAAAAATCCTAGATTCTCTAAAAAAAATCTTCACAAAAACTCAAAATTCTCTGAAATAGCATTCTTTAAAAATTCAAATTTCCTGAAAAAATATTCTTAAAAATCAACATTTCTTCATAAATTCAATGAAAAAAATACTCTTAAAAATCAAAAATTTCCCGAAAAAAAATCGAAAATTCCCTGATAAAAATAATTCTAAAAATCCGCGTTTCTTAAAAGGATATTCTTAAAATGTTCATGTTTGTGGTAGAAATAAATACACTTTTTTAAAATTTTATATGCAGAATTTATATTCCAGAGCCATGGCCATGATATTGCCTCAACAAATATTGTATTGTTTTATAATCACCCTCTTTTTGTAGTTCTGCATGCCAATGTTAACTCCCCTCTCCCACCTCTCTTTTTGTTTCAGATGGCACCGGAACTCTGCAGGATCAAGAAATACCCATATTTCGTATAGATGCCCGTACCGGTGTGATTGCTACACGCACCTCGCTGGATCGAGAAACTTCGGATAGTTATAATATAATAGTTACCGCCTCGGATATGGCTTCGGCCCAAAGTGAACGTAAAACAGCCACAGCCAGTGTTTTAGTAAAAATCCTGGATGACAATGATAATTATCCGCAATTTAGTGAACGCACCTATACAGTCCAAGTACCGGAAGATCAATGGGGTGATGATAATGTTGTGGCCCATATTCGTGCCACTGACGCCGATCAGGGCAATAATGCTGCAATACGTTATGCAATTATTGGTGGTAATACACAATCACAGTTTTCCATTGACTCAATGAGTGGTGATGTGAGTTTGGTAAAACCGCTGGATTATGAAAGTGTTCGCAGTTATCGTTTGGTTATACGCGCTCAAGATGGTGGCAGTCCTTCGAGAAGTAATACCACACAGTTGTTGGTTAATGTTATCGACACCAATGATAATGCTCCGCGCTTTTATACATCACAATTTCAAGAATCGGTATTGGAAAATGTCCCGGTGGGTTATAATATTATACGGGTGCAGGCTTATGACAGTGATGAAGGATCAAATGCTGAAATAACTTATAGCATCTCGGAGAGGGATGATAATTTCCCACTGGCTGTAGATCCTCGCTCGGGTTGGATTCATACCATAAAGCAATTGGATCGTGAGGAACAAAATCGTTTTGCATTTCAGGTGGTAGCCAAAGATGGTGGTGTGCCACCAAAATCTGCAAGTTCCACGGTGGTAATTACCGTGCAGGATGTAAATGATAATGATCCGGTGTTTAATCCGAAATATTATGAGGCCAATGTGGGGGAAGACCAGCCACCAGGCACACCGGTTTGTACAGTTACGGCCACAGATCCTGATGAAGATAGCCGCTTGCATTATGAAATTACCTCGGGTAATACTCGGGGACGTTTTGCCATTACCTCACAAAATGGTCGAGGTTTGATAACCATTGCCCAATCGCTGGACTATAAACAAGAGAAGCGATTTTTGTTGACCATAACTGCCACCGATTCGGGAGGTAGGGCAGATACAGCCACTGTGAATATCAACATTACAGATGCCAATAATTTTGCTCCAATCTTTGAAAATGCTCCCTATAGTGCCTCGGTGTTTGAAGATGCACCCATTGGTACCACGGTTTTGGTGGTATCAGCCACTGACAGTGATGTGGGTATTAATGCCCAAATAACCTATTCCCTGAATGAAGAAAGTATCAATGGCCTGGGGAGTCCAAATCCGTTTTCCATTAATCCCCAAACTGGAGCAATTGTGACCAATGCCCTGCTGGATAGAGAGGCAACAAGTGGCTATTTGCTGACGGTGACTGCCAAGGATGGTGGCAACCCATCGCTAAGTGATACCACTGATGTGGAGATAAGTGTTACCGATGTCAATGATAATCCACCACATTTCAAGAATCCCCTTTACCAGGCCTCCATTTTGGAAGATGCCTTGGTGGGTACCTCTGTGTTGCAAATATCCGCCACTGATCCTGATATTGGCCTTAATGGACGCATAAAGTATTTGCTAAGTGATCGTGATGTGGAAGATGGTTCCTTTGTGGTGGACCCCACCTCGGGCACCATACGTACGAACAAAAATTTGGATCGTGAAAGTGTGGCCATTTACCATTTGACAGCCATTGCTGTGGATAAGGGATCGCCACCCATGTCTAGTACAGTGGAGGTGCAGATACGCCTGGAAGATGTTAATGACTCACCACCAACCTTCCCCTCTGACAAAATAACGCTATATGTACCCGAAAACTCCCCCGTGGGTTCTGTGGTGGGTGAGATCCACGCGCATGATCCAGATGAGGGCATCAATGCAGTGGTCCACTACAGCATTATTGGGGGAGATGATTCAAATTCTTTCTCCTTGGTAACAAGACCAGGTTCGGAGAGGGCTCAGTTGCTGACAATGACCGAGTTGGATTATGAATCAAATCGCAAACGCTTTGAATTGGTAATACGGGCTGCCTCGCCGCCGCTGAGAAACGATGCCCATGTTGAAATTTTGGTTACCGATGTAAATGATAACGCCCCGGTACTGCGAGATTTCCAGGTGATTTTCAACAATTTTCGTGATCATTTCCCCAGCGGTGATATTGGACGCATACCAGCCTTTGATGCTGATGTCAGTGATAAGCTAACCTATCGCATATTGTCGGGAAATAATGCCAATTTGATAAGATTGAATCAAACCACCGGAGGGCTTAGCTTAAGTCCCCAATTAAATACCAATGTCCCTAAATTTGCCACCATGGAGGTATCGGTGACGGATGGCATCAATGAGGCCAAGGCCATAATGCAGTTGGCAGTGAGACTGATAACGGAAGATATGCTGTTCAATTCGGTGACGGTGCGCCTCAATGAAATGACCGAAGAGGCTTTTCTTTCGCCCTTGCTGAATTTCTTTTTAGATGGCCTGGCAGCCATAATACCCTGCCCGAAGGAGAATATTTTCATTTTTTCCATACAAGATGACACTGATGTCACATCGCGCATTTTAAATGTTAGCTTTTCGGCCAAGCGTCCAGATGTTTCACATGAAGAGTTTTATACGCCGCAATATCTGCAAGAGAGGGTTTATTTGAATCGTGCCATATTGGCCCGCCTGGCCACAGTGGAGGTCTTGCCGTTCGATGATAATTTGTGTGTTCGTGAGCCGTGCTTGAATTTTGAGGAATGTTTAACAGTTTTGAAATTTGGTAATGCCTCGGATTTTATACACAGCGATACGGTGCTGTTTCGTCCCATCTATCCTGTCAACACCTTTGCATGTTCCTGTCCTGAGGGTTTCACCGGCAGCAAGGAACATTATCTTTGTGATACTGAGGTGGATCTGTGCTATTCGGACCCCTGTCAAAATGGAGGCACTTGTGTGCGTCGAGAGGGTGGTTATACCTGCGTTTGCCCAGCCAGCCACACTGGTGTGAATTGTGAAACTGATATCAAAAAATTGAAGCCTTGCATGTCGGACATATGTGAGGGTGGTTTGTCGTGTATGAATAATTACATGACTAGCCAACCACCACCCTATACGGCCACATGTGAATTGCGTTCCCGCTCGTTCTCACGTAACTCCTTCCTGACCTTCGAAAGTATGAAACAGAGACATCGCTTCAATATTAAGTTGCGTTTTGCCACGGTCCATGAGAATGGCCTGCTGCTCTATAATGGCCGCTACAATGAATTGCACGACTTTGTGGCCTTGGAAATTGTTCAGGGTCATGTCACGTTTACATTTTCCCTGGGAGATCGCAGCGAAAAGGTGGCAGTAACACAACAACATAAAATATCCGATGGCCAGTGGCATGAGGTGGAGGTGAATTATTTGAATCGTTCGGTTACCTTGGTTGTGGATTCGTGTGACACGGCGGTGGCCTTGGCTGGCAATTTTGGTGACAAATGGAATTGTGCCAATCAAACCACTTTGAAATTGGATAAAAGATGTTCCCTGCTGACGGAGACCTGTCATCGTTTTTTGGATCTCACAGGACCCTTGCAAATTGGTGGCCTACCAAGGATTCCTGCCCACTTTCCCATTGACAATCAAGACTATGTGGGTTGTATTTCCGATTTGAGAATTGATGAACGCTATATAGATTTGAATTCCTATGTGGCCGACAATGGCACAATTTCGGGGTGTCCGCAACGCAACCCCTTGTGTTCCTCAGAGCCGTGTTTTAATGGCGGAGCCTGCCACGAAGGTTGGAATACCTATACCTGTGAATGCCCAGAGGGCTATGCCGGCAACAATTGTCAAGAGACCATACCAGCCCCTTGGAGATTTTCGGGAGATGGCAGTCTAAGCTTCAATCCTTTGCTAAGGCCCATACAAATGCCTTGGGTTACCTCACTGGCCATAAGGACCCGCCAACGTAACGCCTTTCTTATACAAATACAAATTGGCCAGAACAGCTCGGCAGTGATATGCCTCAGGGATGGCATACTCTATTATATTTTCGATAATGAGCCCATGTTTTTGGCTGGCGGCTTTTTGGCCGATGGAGAATGGCATCGTGTGGAAATTAAATGGGTGGGATCGGAGATTTTGTTTTCGGTGGATTTTGGCCAGCGTACCGGAGCAGTACCCATATCGCAAAAGATCCAAGGACTTTATGTGGGCAAAATTGTAATTGGCAGTCCCGACAGTTCCATAGGACATGTGGATGATTTGTTATCCTATGAGGGTTGTATACAAGAGGTACGCATTGGTGCTTCTCAGGCGGTATTGTCCAGACCCACAATTCGTGAAAATGTAGAAGATGGTTGCCTGTCAAAGGCAGAGTGTCCCGTAACATGCCCCGCCCATTCGACTTGCACCACCGCCTGGGATCATGCGGAATGTGAATGTTTACCCGGTTATGTGGGACCTGATTGCCTGCCAATTTGCACCGTGAAACCCTGTGCAGCTGGTGTTTGTAGAGCCAACATATCGGAACCCAAGGGTTATCATTGTGAATGTAACTCCACCTATCAACATGGAGAATATTGTGAAAAGACCGTGCAACAACCCTGCCCGGGAGGATGGTGGGGTGAAAAGGTATGTGGACCCTGTAAATGTAATGTCAAGCAGGGTTATCACCCGGATTGTCACAAAACCACTGGCCAGTGTCATTGCAAAACCAACCACTATCAGCCACCAAATGAAACGGCCTGCATACCCTGTGACTGCTACTCCATTGGGTCCTTCAATAGTGCCTGCAATCCCTTAACGGGCCAGTGTGAATGCCGGGAAGGTGTTATTGGCAGACGTTGTGATTCCTGCTCCAATCCCTATGCCGAGGTCACCCTCAATGGCTGTGAAGTGGTCTATGATGCCTGTCCCAGATCGTTTGCTGCAGGGGTTTGGTGGCCCCGCACACCCTTGGGCAGTACCACCGTCGAAAATTGTCCCTCACCCTCCAAGGGAAAGGGGCAAAGGTCGTGTGATAGTATATCCGGCGGCTGGACTATACCGGATATGTTCAATTGTACCTCCGAACCATTTGTTGAGCTGCGCAAACAATTGTCGCAATTGGAAAAACTCGAACTGGAACTAAATTCCTTTGTGGCCATAAAGACAGCAGAAAATCTACAAAAAGCATGTACCACGGTAGATCGCAGCTCCCGAAATGTCCACAAAAAACCTTTGGCCAAAGATCATCGTCGCTACAAAATGGAATCCTCTTTCCTGGTGAATGAAAACAACAATGTGTGGTCGCATGAATTGGAAATGGAATATCTTTCAGATGAAATGAAATTTTCCCATGATCGCCTTTACGGTGCAGATCTTTTGGTTACCGAAGGTTTACTGCAAGAACTCATCAATTATGAATTAATGCAGAATGGTTTAAATCTCACCCATTCTCAGGATAAATATTTCATCAAGAACCTTGTAGAGGCAGCCAGTGTCATTTTGGATCGTAAATATTCGGCGGAATGGAAGAGGGCCTCAGAGTTAATACAACGTGGTCCCGATGATTTGCTGGATGCTTTCAACAAATACATGGTTATTTTGGCGAGGTCTCAACACGACACCTACACGAATCCCTTTGAAATTGTACAACCCAACATGGCTTTCGGTTTGGATATTGTCACAGCCGAATCGTTGTTCGGCTATGAACCGGAACAGTTAAGTGAATATCATAAGACGAAATATTTCAAACCAAATGCTTTTACCACGGAAAGTATTATACTACCCGACACGAGTGGGTTTCTGCAGCATTCGGCCAAGCAGAAGCCGGTTATTACCTTCCCGAAATACAACAACTACATTCAGGATAAAAGTAAATTTGATAAATACACCAAGGTGTTGGTGCCGCTGGACATGTTGGGCATTACACCACCCGAAAGTAATGAAGTGACCTATGGTACAAATGATTACAAGGCCATAATTTCCTATGCCCAGTACAAAGATGTGGGTCAACTACTGCCGGATATGTTTGATGAAACGATTACTCGACGTTGGGGTGTGGATATTGAGGTGGCCTCACCCATTCTATCTTTGGCGATTTTAGTGCCCTCCACAGAGGCCGAGGAGAAACGCATTGAAATCCCCTATCGCAAAATATCATCACAGAAAACCTATTCCGCCACGGGTTCCAGTGAACAAGAATTCATCGAGGTCTTTGATGTGCCCAAGAAACATGGTGGCGGCAGCCAAGCTTCCTCTAACTCGGCCAGTGAGGAACACATGATAGAAAACATCAGGATAACTGCCCATGAAATTCCACCACCATCCTCGTCCTCATCTTCGTCATCAAGGGAACATGATAGCAATGAAGCTGTGGAAATAGAAGATCCCGAAGAGCCCCACCTAAATGTGCGTTTCGATGACAACATTGAATTCCACGGCAATTCGGGTGAAGAAATTATCAACTCTCCCGAAGATATGGGCCATTATGATCAATCCCAGGAACACATGGAGCATTCACAAGAACACGACGATCATGAGGACATGACGCCCCATAAGGGAGAAAATGAAGCCTTTTATCGCAATCGTCGTTTGGTCAAGCGCCAGGTGGAGGTTATCTATCCCAGTGAACAGTCACAAAAGTCACAACATCTTTCCTATCGTTCCTTGGGCTCCCCCCATCTCTCACAACCCATCAAATTGCAAATGTGGTTGGACATAGAGCCAGGACGTTTTGGACCCCGCTCCAATCCACAATGTGTACGCTGGAATTCCTTTACCAATCAATGGACTCGACTTGGCTGTCAAACTGACATACCCGATTATGACAATATACATCTACACATGGCCAGCAGCAGCTCGAATGGTGGTAGCGGTGCTGGTGGTGGTCCTGGTGCCATGCAACCACCACCCATTATTGTCAATTGCACCTGTACACATATCTCCAATTATGCTGTCATTGTTGATGTTATCGATCCCGAAGATATACCCGAACCATCGCTGCTGGTTCAAATCACTTCATATTCAGCATTCTTAGTTTCCCTGCCTGTTCTCTTGAGCGTCCTGATTGCATTGGCCCTGCTGCGTGGCCAACAAACCAACTCGAATACCATTCATCAGAACATTGTCCTGTGTGTCTTCTTTGCCGAATTGCTGTTCTTTGTGGGCATGCAATCACGTCGTAATTTGCTCGAAAACGAATTCCCCTGCAAACTGATTGCGATTTGTTTGCATTATTTCTGGTTGGCCGCCTTTGCCTGGACAACGGTGGACTGTGTACATTTGTATCGTATGCTAACGGAAATGCGTGATATTAATCATGGTCCAATGGGTTTCTACTTTGCCATGGGTTATGGTGCGCCCGCCATTGTTGTTGGCCTGTCGGTGGGTGTACGTGCTCACGAATATGGAAATAGTCTGTTGTAAGTATAAGAAGAAGAAAAAAAAACGAACAATTGGGGAAAAACAATTTGTTGTTGATTGATTTGGGAGGATTTCTTGAGTTATCTTCTTTTTTCATCATCTACTTCATTGTTGTTTGGCATGTGTCCCGGGCACACATTGATGGAAGTGTGTAAAGGAAAATCTATTTGCAAAGGCTTAACAGCGATATCTATCTGCCTGTTAAGTTTAGGGAAATGGTGAAGTGCAATATTTTGCACTGCATTTTCTGTTGGGTCTAATGCCTATCAATCAGTTTGTAAGTAGTTAGTGATAGGTTATTTGTGCTTGCCATGCGATACTTAGGCGAAATGCAATACCAATCGTAAGGGAGATCATTAATAAATTGCTGTATCAGAAAGCCATAGACAACTAATTTTTACTTTGTGGTTACCTGATGCGTATACGCTGCGACAACAGTTATACGCCCTAGGCTTCATTGGAAAACTTCTAATATTTTACTATTACATTGAAAATAGGGGTCAATTAATGCAAGAAGATCTAAACTACCGTAGTCAGATACATCTCAAAAGTGAAAATGGGGTGTTTGTCTCATATCATATATGGACCGTCTCTAATGGTAGGCAGTTAGTTTGAGATAAGTATGCGAAATCGAGATCCATTTCAAATAAGTAGTGATAATAGTAATAGAGCTGCGTCAATGAGCCAATAGGTAAATAGTATTTTTTTAATTGTAAATATGAACGTATCGCCGATCCAGGCACAATCATATACACAGTATTCTTTTCAATATCTAAACATTTCCTATGCAAATACTTTATTTTGTGTTGACAATTGGTGCTTTTGGAAATTCGATTTATAAAGAGGCCAAGAAAAAAATGTTTACGACATAGAAAGCCAGAATGGTGTGTTGCTCTCATATCAAAGAGCGCTATGCGTTTTAAATTTATCCCCACCACTGTGTCACCACCTTAGTTGTTGACAATGACCCCTACTGCGATTCTAATTTCTGATTTACGTAGTGAGAGAAGGGATGTAGTTCCACGCCCTAGATTGCCGGAGAAATTCTCTTGTCTTGTCTTCTTGCCAGATCCTTAGGTTTTCTATGCGTAGAGCTTACTGAGTTTGTTGAGGAAGAAGCCGCGTCTTGCCAGTACATCAAGTGCATCATTTCCCTCAATATTGCAGTACCCTGATACCCAAAAAAATTTAACGACGGTATTTAAACTACACCATTTTACAATCTTGGATATAATAGTGTCTAATCCTAACGCCTTTAAAGCAGCCAAGCTATCCACGTAAGCCTTCACTACTTACAACGTCTATATACAACGTCTTCCATTACTCCTAGTAGTTCTAAAGCCATCAGCATTGCAAAGATTTCTGTCTGAAAAATACTGCAACTGTCGTTAAGTTTGTACGAGGGTATGATATTCAATTCTTCACAATACACACCAGCTCACACGCCTTCTTCTATTTTCGACCATCGACCCATTCTATCAGGGATTGGTGAAATGTAGTCAGTTTCACCTCTCCTATCACTTATCCCTAATTGGCTACCTAGCCGCTGTAGAATGCTAGCATGTCCAAGCCGTGAACAACGCCACAGTTTGAGCAGCGGTTGGATGTTTAGTATGGCATTCAGAACTGCCTGTGGGCTGCTTGTTTGCTGCTCAACTAATAAGAACAGCGCTTTGCACTGTAGCTAACCTGGATAGATTATAATTATTGCTTAGGGTCTGCCACCAGACGAGGCAGCCATAAGTGAAGATGGGGCAGACCGCTGTCCTATACAGTATGCCTATGGAGTTTTTACAAGAATAATGTGCAATTTAGCCTTTCTTGGTACTCTCCTCAGTGTTCGTCTTTCATCTTAACCGATGGTCAAGGACCACTCCCAGGTCTTTCGCCTCTGTAGAGAGATTAAATTCAATTGTCAGCGATATTTCTATTCGTGGTGAATATTACCAACTCCTTTTTTTGGTTTCACACCTATTTATCAATGCACCTGGCATCATCAGACAGCGTTGACAAAAATTTGCCACTGATAATAATGACTAATTTTTCGTTGCAATGTCATAGACAACTCTAAATACTTTTTTAATTTTTTTAGGATCGGTTATAAGAACCAACCATTAAATCACATTTTTGTTGGCGTATACGTTGCGGCAACAGTTATACGCATAGATGGTCTAGTCAATTCTTCCACGTCGAGTAAATAGTAACAAAAAGGTCGCATTTATAATGCTATCCGAGTGAAAATTTAGAATGTTCACTTTTCCAAAGAAAAAATGGCGAAAATCGGTTCATCGCCGTTCTTCGGATAGGAACCAAGAATTATCCAGTTTTCCATCTGAAGACCGACTTATCAACTAGCTTCAGTATTTTGTCTAGCTCCATGGATGGAGGAGGGACCCATACTGAAGTAGTCATCCCACACGGAATCTCAGCAACGCTGACTGCCGCCAGATCGCTCCCCACCCAAAGAGGATCAAGATTATTAACTGTGGATTTAAGGAAATCGACAGACTCCTTATTCTCACAGTTGATAACCTTGACCCCTTGACCTTGTAGGGGGCCGACTGACCGAGTCTAACCTTGCCGCGATCCACCTTGTCTGAGATGAGGACGTCTCTCAGATGACCCTCGATTTGCAACCAGTGACTTGCGCGGATTCTTCCATTGGGATCAGCCTTGTCAATGATGGACACTCTCAGGTTATCCGGAACTGTCCGCCGCACAGCATTGTCACTTTGCTTTGATGTACTGTGTTTATCTTGCTGGTTCACAAGGTTTTTGTGAAGGTACAGCGATTGTGGAAGTGTTGCTCTTCCCTGTGCTGTCTTTCACACTATCCTTGATCACCATTGGCTCACAAGGTTTCTGCAAGGTGGCGGTCGCTGCGGAGTTCATAGCTCCACAGTTACTAGCTCCTGCACTAACCTTGGCTGCCGATGCAGCAAAGGTATACGAGATGATCGGCCATGACAGCGTTGATGTCTTCGCTGCCGGCGGTTGCTCCTCCGAAGACCTCATCCTCTTCACCACTATGGGTGCAGCTGAGTTGGTCACCAAGGTACCGCCAGCCTTTGAGGATGCCGACACTGCCACAGACCCATCATCTCGTTTTGCGAGCTTCCCCCTGCCCATCACCTGACCCACCTCCATGCCCTTGTTTAGGGGCTTAGAAGGAGGGCGACGGAGGGGCTTGGGGAGGCAGCTGGTTTTCTGGACTTGGTTTTTGACCTTTTTGGCTTCTTAACAGCCTGTGCGGGCTGTGATTTAGCCAGGTCAACTGCGGGTATAGCATGAGGGCATTCTGTCGTCTCTTCCATGCGGATTACGACAGGATTCCCTCCCTCACACGACGTGGGAATTTCATTAACTGGAAAATCCTTAATCGTTAAGTGAGGATATTTTCTTTCGAACCGCCACACAAACTTTAGGTTCTTCCTAATTAATTTAAATTCCCTTTCAGTGATTGTTCTGGGATCTTTGTTGACATATCGCCTGCAATACGAAATCGCAAAACGATAGTCTTTTCTGCCCATTGCTTCTTTACTTGCGCTTTTTGAGGTTGAAGGTTTTTGTGACTCATCCATGTTGTCCATGGTTGCGTCACACTCTCCGACAACTTCATCCACCGCAGTTTGCCTAAGAAGCAATGGTAGTTTTTCTCCACCTGAACAGTTTGTAGGTGCGACTTTGTCAGGCAGAATTGGCGACTCAGCTTGACCGGTGGAAGGAATGATGGTGGTTTCCATTATTCCTTCCTCATTGGTTAATGTTGAGTCGTTCAACCTGTTCGCCATCCAAATTTGCTAGAGGGAGAAAGTTTTCCTCAATTTTAGACAAAAGGACCCTACTTTGTCTGTTTAGACTATCGTTTATGATGTCTAAACTCGGGGTGTCGACATCGCCCCTAGTTAGGCCACCACGCGAAGTGGAAGGGGAAATTGAGAGAGAATTGTCCGTGTCCATGTTCCTAATCGTCAACGAGAGGGAGGTATTTGCACTTGTGGAAGTGAAGACTGAGGTTGCCAAGGCATCCACACCAACATCAGTCGGAGTTTTTGGTTTTTTTGAGGGTTTTTGTTTTTTGGGGTATTTTTTTAAAGTTCGAGAATAGATATGTTACTTAGTTACTGGAAGGTCAGGAGGTCAATCGTGGCATTGCCTCCTTACCACGGCAAGGGCTTGACAGAAAAACAAGTTCGTTACCCGTTGATTCGCCCAGGTGTCAACGAGGCTCCGTTCAAATACAGTTTAGAGGTATCCCACTGCAAACCTTGAGAACACAGATAGGCACGAGTATTACGCATAAAGCCCTGCGTACATAAGCTGCTCTGCCTGATTGCCTTGCTTTCCTGTTTCATTTTTGACATAATAAAAATAAAAGAATAAAGATGGCCGAGGAAATTTCGAACTGGGTTGCCCTTTTCTTTTTTATTCTTTTATCAGAAGTAAGCAAGGTAAGCAGACAAGGCAGCTTATGTACGCAGGACTTTACACCCCGGTGTTGGGGGATCTCTAATGGGTAGGAGATCACTACCTGGATAACCTTTGGTCAGTCGCACTTTCCCGTTCTCAAAAGTCATGTAGAACGGAGCTCTGCTAGTCCGTTCAGGATAACATGTCGAGTATCGAGAAATTGCGACCTAAGCCCCTGTATCGCGTCAAGATTGTTACCCCCTGACAGGGGTGATGTATACTTTACGGCAACAGTTATACGCTCCCTGAAATCATAGAATTGATTTTCCTTGAAATTTACGTTGGAACTATCAAAATATATTCTGTCACCCACGAAAATACTATATATAGGGATCTGTTCATAAGGTATTTAAGTCCATCCCTTCTATAGTTGTTTTTTATAACCACCACCATAGTTGTTTTTCCCTTTGTAACGCATTGAAATAATCATTTGCCACCCTATAAAGTGCAACTGTACCTTCCGATTTTCGCTCTATTGAGAATTTCTTGGACCTATAACTTGGCACTTGAGATTCAAATATTTCCTTACTTATTGTAGGCATAGGTTCATGTGTTGGTATAGCATCCCTATAACTGCCTTCCTATTTTCCGCTTAACTTCTTAAGGAGCATAGGGCCTCTTTAAACATACTCCAGGATGATCTGTCATTTGCTATTGCTTTTATTTTGCTCCATGATTTTCCGGTAGATTGTAACTCCTTCATAAGGTATTTTGATGATATTTAGCTAACTTTTTTATGACAGAACTACCTGTTACTTGACATTTTATGTTCCCGGTGTTCACAAAACTTCTCCACCAAAAATTGTCAACATAGGTCTATGTGTTGGTGTAGCCCCCACATAACGATATTTTGAGGAGTATGTAGCTAACATTTGTTAACAGAACTACCCGTGTCTTGACATTTGAGGTTTGCAGTAATCACAACATTTGTTCACCAAAAATTGTCATCATAGGTCCACACTTTGATACAGCCTAATATAAATATATAGCCCGATTGAAGACATTTTACGATAGATTTTCAGACCTAATTTAGGCATTGGGGTTATCCGTGGATAGGAAACGGAATAGTTATACCGTTTTGGTTCAGGTTATGGCGGAGGGGATAAAATGTTCGGTCCGGCCAAACTTATCGATTTTTTACTAGTTTAAATTAGAGATCTGTTCATAGGGCATTAGGCCGAAATCTTCTGTTTTTGGTTTTAAATACAGCAGTTATACGCTCCCAAAAATCATCGAAATTATTATTTATTAATTTGTTATTTTTTTTAAATCGTTACTATAACTCCAACAAATATTTCTTTTCTCATTTTCTCTACAGCTGCTGGTTATCGGTATATGAACCTGTGGTGTGGTGGCTTGTGGGACCCATTGCCGGAATGTCTGTCGTCAATCTCCTTATACTCTTTGTATCAGTCAAAGCTGCCTTTACCCTTAAAGATCACGTTTTAGGTTTTGGTAATTTACGTACCCTACTATGGCTCTCGGTTGTCTCTTTACCGCTTATGGGAGTTATGTGGGTACTTGCCGTCCTAGCAGCGTCCGAAAGTTCTCAGCTTCTCAGTATGTTACTTTCCGGTGTTGTTGTACTGCATGCTGTTTTTTGTCTGGTTGGTTACTGCATTATCAATAAGCGGGTAAGAGAAAATCTTCAAAGGACCTTTTTAAGATGTATGGGACGTAAGGTGCCGCTACTGGATTCATCAATGGTGGTTAGTAATAGTTCACATAATGTCAATGGTACTACAACACGGCCGAATAACTTTCTCAATGCCAACGGTTATGATACACAGCGACGAAACGTGGGTATAAGTGTGTCCAGCACGACATCACGTAGCACGGCAAAGACTAGTTCAAGTCCATATAGGTAAGTTACAAACTTTGCTTTTGTAATGAAATTTTGAAATATTTTTTTTTCCTCTTTCTTAGTGATGGCCAATTGCGACAAACCTCCACATCCACCTCAAATTACAACTCCAATTCAGATGCCCCCAGTTTCTTGCGCGGCTTCGACTCATCCACCACCAGTGGCCAGAGGGAGGGTAAATCTCGCCGCCATCATCGTAAGGACTCGGATTCTGGTTCAGAAACAGATGGTCGTTCGCTGGAGTTAGCCTCTAGCCATTCAAGTGATGATGATGAGTCTAGAACCAATCGTTCTTCCACCACCGGCACGGCGACCAGTACACATCGCAGTACAGCTGTAAGCATTACACCCTCATATTTGCCCAACATTACCGAACATGTTCAAGCCACAACCCCGCCTGAGTTAAATGTTGTACAAAGTCCACAACTGTTCCCAAGTGTAAATAAGCCGGTCTATGCCCCACGATGGTCCAGTCAGCTGCCGGATGCTTACTTACAATCTCCACCCAACATGGGTAGATGGTCACAAAATACAGAATCGGACAATGAACACATACATCATGGTCCAAAAATGACCATATCTCCAAACCCCTTGCCAAATCCTGATCTCACAGATACCTCGTATTTACAACAACATCACAATAAAATCAACATGACGCCATCGATATTGGAAAATCTGCAAAACGCAAGACCCTCGGAAAGCTATGATGCCTTGGAAAGGGAAAGCCTCTACGGCAGACGTCCAGACAACTATGGACAATATGATACCATGCCGGCGAATATTACCAATTACAAACCACCCAGCCACTATGGCAGTGAGCATGACTACAATGGCAGCAATGGCAACAATAGCAATGGCACGGGTAGCGTAAATGGCGGTGGTGGTGGTAGCTCCAATGGCAATGGTGGCACACAAATTGTCAATCACATGCGAACCTTCAACAATGACAATGCCTATCTAAGTGATAGCATTTATGACAAACAAAGGACCCTAGGCTCACCATATATGTCCAAGGAT
This sequence comes from Musca autumnalis, assembly GCF_047663935.1. NCBI lineage: Eukaryota > Metazoa > Arthropoda > Insecta > Diptera > Muscidae > Musca > Musca autumnalis. Next base: position 82,438,463 of record NW_027412088.1, read on the forward strand.
CGTATTGCACCCGATATATATGGATCACGAGAAAATCACTATAGCCTAAAGAAACATCAACCACCTCCCATGTATGGTACTGATTCAGTGCATTCGGTACACTCATTGCTACGCAATGATTATCATCAACAGCAACAACAACAACAGCAGCAGCAACACCAACAGCGGCTGCATCATCAAGATCATCATTCAGATCGTTTATCGGAAAATTCCGATAAAAATGGCTATCATTTCCCATATACCGCTGAAGAGGATCATTTAACAACAAATGCCAGAAAATTAAGTCTGCAACATTCCCACTCTCCATCATTGCATGGTGGCTCGCAGCAGATACTAAATGGTCATCATCCGCATCATATGCAACAGGGTATGGTAAATGATATCAATAATCCTGGCCTGATGGGACGTCATACGCTGAATGGCTCACGCCACAGTTCAAGAGGTTCATCACCGCCCACCTCAAGTATAGCACCAATGCAACCGCTGGCCCCCTTGACCAGCATCACCGATACAGAGTGAGTATTTTTTTAGTTCATAAATTTTTTTGGGTTGTGGCAGATTTCCATTTTTTAGAGTTTTTCGGTTTGTTCCAAATGCTTTATTTTATTTTTTCGCTTGTGGTATGGTAAAGGCTTTTTAGTTTTGTTGGCAAGTAAAGTGACAAATAGGTTCTAAAAGTTAGCATAAATCTACAAACTTTATGTTCTCCAACTGTTAAAAAAGAAAAAGGTATTCCGTTTTGATTAGCAGGTCGTATAAGTAAGGTCAACACTTATACGGACCATATTAAATATTTGATTAGTTTTATATATATTTGTGACGATGTGAAAAAGTGTACCGATATTGAAAAACGCGTTCGAAATAACTATCTTATTTTCTGATAAATCATCTAGACCCCAGATTGAATTTTAAACTCTACACATCAAATGTATTCTAACCTCAGTTTTTTTAGAGAACACACTAATTTGTCGGCACTAACCCATAGAGAGGGTTTTTTTATACAGACCAGATTGTCCCAAAGATAGCATGGCATTCTAACTTAAGTCATTTTAGATTCACTTTGGCAGTTTTGTTGTGATGTGTGTTTACTTTTTATTTTAAAGTAAGACCCAGCTTAATCACAGATTTGTTGTTTTCAAATTTTAAAAACAACAAGTTTTTAAAGTGGGGTAGTTAAAATTGATTTACTTTAGGGAAGGGCAGAGAATACTAGTTTCGTCCAACGCCACATGGACTCATCAGTTCTCTTAGTTCTTTGCATTGAAGCAAAGAACTCTTCCCCAAATGTATGACGATCAGAGCTCAAGAATAAGCTTTAAAATATTAAGTCATTTCAGGTAAGAGATTAAGACCAGGACCATTCAGATGTAGTTCTGATATTTCTTTATTCCTTCAGCACATATTAACAATGTCATACTGTGTATCCATCTCCGTCTTCAGGGCAACATTCTTGGCTACCACAACAAAAGTGTCTGTGGATAATTGTTCCGTGTTTTTTTTAATGAAACTGGGATTGAAAGATATACTTTTTATACCCTTAGCCTTTGGACTAATTTGTATACGACCAAAACTGTGTCTCATCGGAAAAATGTTTTTAGACTCCAAATATCTCTTCACGAAATCTGCTACAGAAAATCTGGAGTCGAAGTAGCCATGTCCGTCTATCTATCTGGTGCTCACAATAATTCTCGAACGGATCAACCGATCCAAAATTTGGTCCACGTAATATTTTGTCCAATCTTTAATTAAGTTCACTCTCCTTCTGGTACATTTCCAAAAAAGCTTCAATTTTCTGCGAAAAAATAGTGCACACGAAAACTCTCAACATGTCAATCGATTTGGTCCTTGTAATATCTCTTCCAGACAATGATCATGTTCGAAAATTTACTATATCGTTCCACTACGTTGGGTACCTTCCACAAAAGTGTACAAGTGCAGTTTGAGAACGTGTCTCAGATCGTTCAAAATATAACTGACCTCTATAAAGCTTCTCAAACCTATTCAGTCTTCAGATATACTCGTACCATCTCAGAGGTACCCTAGAGGGCTCACAAAATTTATTTCGTCCTCCTTTCAGGTCCTTAAAATCTGTTCTGACCTCTGCAAGGTTCCTTAAATCTAGTCGGACCTCTCGTAAAAATCTATTCGGTTCTTCATAGAGGACCTCAAACCTTATTTTCACAATTTTAAAGCTTCTCAAAATCTATCCGGACTTCCTAAGAGGTCCTAAGAAACTATTCGGACATCACGAGTCACCGAATATTATAGAACCTTTATAAGGCTCCTCAAAATGTATTCTGATTTGTACAAAGCTCATCAAATCTATTCAGACTGATTTGGAGGACCTCAAAACCTATTCTGAGCCTTTTAAAGCTTCTCAAAATCTATTTGGATCTCCTTAGAGGTCCTTAAAATCTTTTCAGAACTCTAAAAGCCTCATCAGATCTATTTGGACCTGCAAAGAGGACCTCAAAGTGTATTATGACCTCTATTCTGACCCTCACAATTCCTATTATGATCTTTTTAAAGCTTCTAAAAATATATTCGGACCTCAGGGCTCACCAAATGTATTCTAACCTCAATACGGCTCCTCAAAATGTATTCGGACCTCAAAATCTATGCTGACATTCTAAAGCTTCTCAAAATCTATTTGGGGCTCCTAAGAGAACCTTAAAATATTTTCAGAACTCTAAAAGCCTCCTCAAATCTATTTGGGGCTTTTAGAAAAACCTCAAAATATATTCTGACCTCCATAAGGCACAACAAGTCTATTCGGATCATCTTAGAGGTCATCGAGACTTATTCTCAAAATCTTTTCAGATCTATATATGGTTCCTGATAATGTTTTCGAACCCCTTGGAAATCCTCAAAATCTATTCTAAACCGCTACAAAGCTTCCCAATTCTTTTCAGACCCATTGAGAGGTTCTCAAAATCAATTTGGACGATTTCAAGGCTACTAAAAATTTTTTGGACCTCCTCAAAATCCTTTCGGACGTCTTCAAAGTTCCTGAAATTCTCTTCGGACATCTTAAAATCTATTCTGATCTCCTTCCAGAACTCTACAGAGCTCCTCAAAATTACTTCTGGTCTATATAAAGCTTCCCAAGTCCCCTGTGGCCTCTAAAGGGTTCGCGGACATCTTCAAGGCTCCTCAAAATATACTCGGACGTCTTCAATGTTCCTCAAATTATCGGATTTAAAATTCGGACATCTTAAAAGATCCTAAAATATTTTGCTATCTCCATCCAAGTCTCCTGTGGCCTCTTAAGAGTTCGCGGACATATTCAAGACTCCTAAAAATGTTTCGGGCCTCCTCAAAATCCATTCGGACCTTTTCAAGGCTCCTCAAATTCTCTTCGGTCATCTTAAAAGATCTTAAAATCTATTCCGATCTCTAACGAGCTCCTCAACATTTCGCCTGGCCCTTTTACAGCTCCCCAAATCTCTTGTATCCTCTAAAGAGTTCGCGGACATCTTCAAGGCTCCTCAAAATCCATTCGGACGTCTTCAAAGTTCCTCAAATTCTCTCCATACATCTTAAAGGATCTTAAAATCTATTTCGATCTCTATCCTGATCTCTACGGAGCTTCTCATATACAGCTCCCAAAACCTCTTGGGGCTTCTAAAGAGTTCCTAAAAAATTTTGGGGCCTCCTCAAAACCCATTCGGACCTCTTCAAGGCTCCTCAAATTCTGTTCAGACATCTTTAAATCTATTCCGATCTCTATCAGGACTTCTAAAGAGCTCCTCAAAACATCGCCTGGCCCCTAAACAGCTCCCCACATCTACCAAATCTCTTGTGGCTTCTAAAGAGTTCGCGGACATCTTCAAGGCACCTCAAAATTCATATGGACGTCTTCAAGGATCCTCAAATTCTCTTCGGTCATCTTAAAGGATCTTAAAATCTATTCCGATATCTGTCCGGACCTCTACAGAGCTCCTCAAAATTTCGCCTGGCCCCTTTTCAAGGTTCCTCAAATTCCTTTCTGACATCTTGAAGGATGTTATAATCTATTGCGATCTCGATCCGTACCTTTACAGAGCTACTGGCCCCTATAGATCTCCCCAAGTCTCTTGTTTCCTCTTAATAGTTTGCGGACATCTTCAAGGCTCCTCAAATTCTCTTCGGACATCTTAAAGGATATTAAAATCTATTCCGATATCAATCCAGACCTTTACAGAGCTTCTGATCCCTATAGAGCTCCCCAAGTCTCTTGTGGTCTCTAAAGAGTTCGCGGACATCTTTAAGGCTCCTCAAAATGTTTGTGTGGGCCTCCTCAACATCCATTCGGACCACTTCAAGACTCCTAAAATTTTAAACGGACATATAAGAGGATTTTAAAATCTAGTCCGACCTCTATCCGGATCTCTACAGAGCTCTACAAAGCCACCAAATCTATTCTGCAAGTACCGATCAGAGGATTTACTGCATGGGTTTCACTTTTCTCTTTGTAGGACTTTGAGAACTATCTTACAACTACGTTGTTTTGAGGATCAAAACACCCTGTTGGGGAACATCGGCCTAAACCATACAGTCATTCGAAATCAATAGATTTATGAGCTCCTGACAACCGCGGCATAAAACAAGGTGTCCAAAACCACTTTGTGGTGGAAACTTCTACCAGTTTCAGGTTCTTTTTGCATTGGCGGCTGCAACCATGGTGCATTCATTGTACCGGGGGTCTCGACACACCTTTGAAATTACCCTGTTCGCTCTAAGCTCTCTAGCCACTTACAAAGTCTATTCTGCGAGTACTGATTAGAATGAAGATCTACAAAATGGTCTTAGCTTTCCTCTTGGTAGGGGTTTGGAAACTGTGTTACGCCTACGTTATCCTATGGGCAACCTGAACATATGTAAATAAATTTTCTAAACCTTAATCTTGCTTCCTGTTGACAAAAAAGAATCAACACAAATATGTAGTAAAAATCCACTAAAATCGCGACGACGCGAATCTTTCCTGCTTCGTCCGACTTTACTCGAGTTAACTTCACCTGTACCCAATGCACCATTATCCTCTCCAAGGCTTTGTCGATTACTGAAAGACGACAGATGCGGGGATAATATCGAAAACTACCAATCGCATTATCTGGTGATTTCAACAAGACAATGCATTTGCAGATTACCAACAGATTTACCCTGCAAATCCTACAAATTATCGGGATTGGCTTGAAATTTGCCATTTGAGGTTCCCTGTAGTCACGAATCTTCTCCACCAAATATTGTCAACATAGCTCTATGTTTTACTTTAGCACCCATATAACGCCACCTGCCGATTTTCGGCATTCAGAGGATTTTAGCAACAATTGTAGACCGAAGTATCTGTAATTTGTCATTTGAGTCACGAAATTTCTCCACCAAAAATTGTCAATATTGGTCCATGTGTTATGTTTAGTGTTCATTGTGTTGTATTCATAACGACAGCAATAATACGCACCGAAGTACCCATGAATTTTTTCATCGCTGTTTTATAGGTTTCAACTAAGTAGTCTGTAACACAAGTACGAGAAAATAATTATTTAATCTAATTAGAAAACGGAGACAAATACACTACATTTCATCAATGTCAAAAACTCTTTCGTCGCTTTACTTTGTCACAAAATCTTTACAAAGTTCTACAAATTTAATTAAATTTTGGTTTGGTTCTTTTGTTTGTTTTTTTCTTGAGGGTTAACATTTTTATTCTTGGTGTCTAGTTAATGCGAAAAAAAACATATTTAACTGTTTTTTCCAATTTATTTTTCCTCGTTGTTATTGACTCTTTATTTTGTTACGTTGTTTATGCTTTTCATTTACATTGTAGTTACATTTCGTTGTTTTTGTAATAAAAATTACTTACTTATGGTATAAAATATCATCTAAACAACACCAGACCAAACAAAACGAAACAACCATCCATCCATTCATTCATAAAATGAAAACACAATTTCTTGTTTTGGGTTGTGTTTTATGTGTTTCGTACTTTTTTCTTATTTTCCTTTTTCTTCTTCCTTCCATTTTTTCTTTTCCAATTTAAACAAAAAAACGCTTGCCTTCCATAAATATGTGTGTGGTTGTGTGTGCGTGCGTGCATCTGTGGAATCCCTCGTCCCGGATTTTTATGGGAAACTATAAAAAATCCTTTCATATAATCATCATCACGAACACCATCGTCATCAATCCTACAACAACAACAACAACAACAAAATAACGAACAACCAACCAACAAACGTACTGACATACCAAACAACCAACGAACCCCAACAACAACATCCTGTTTTCCATGCCATTAAACACTTCCACTTATATCCGAAAACATACAAACAACGCACCTTCATCTCCTATCTTCATTGGCTTAACGTTCAAACAACAAAACCGTATTTCCTGTTGTAATATGCATTAACTCACACATAAACATACACACGCACACATCTACATCCGTTTTCCGATGCCACACTACCAACCAACGAAACAAAAAAAAAACAAATACCCTGTCTCTCTCCCATTCTCTTACCCTCATCATCACAAAAATGAAATTACCAAATACCTACAACAAAATTCTTCTTTTTTTAACGAAAATTGTTATGGATACCCCAACAATTTCAACTTTTTCCTTGTTCAAATTGTGACCCCTTTCAATACCCCAACAAAAACAACAATAAATTGTTGCTGTTGTTTTCATCATTTCCATGTTTGTTTTCTTCCGTTTCCCCATGAATCGCATTGTTTGTGGCTCGGCGTTTTTGTTTATTCTCCCTGCTCCCCTATTTGCCATGCTCCTGTATTTCGCTAAATAACCTCTCCACAGTTCATGGACCTGGGATCGTTTAAAGCAAATCTAATCATTTCTGTGTATTCTCTGTTCTCTTCATAATCTACTTTTATAATACTATGCAATTATTATGCTCCTGTATGTATGTGTGTGTGGGCTTGAACTTTTAATTGTTACGCAAACAACAACCAACGATGGTAAATGGCAACAACGTCAACATCAAAAACATGCAAAATGTTTTATTTACTTATGCTGGATGCTCAAATACAAATTACAAAACTATTTGACTGCTCTCACTCTCTGTAATCAACAAACAAACGCACACACACACACTTGCTTTGACAATTAAACACTTGCTTGGACCAACAAAAACATCAACAATAACAACATTATGGCAAATTGACTCTTAACTACTGGCCTTTGACATAACCAAACAAATTCACAAACGCTCACACCAACACATTCATATGCATGTACTACATGGTTGTTTTGCTCTCTACTCCATGGGTTAAACAACTAACCTGCTCTTTCGACTATGGCTGAACAACGGATAACATCGGAATAAACATCAACAACAAATGGAACTGGCTAAACAAATTTTGCTGCAACAATTATCTCTAATTTACTAATAACACAACAACAACTACTACAACTCTTTGCTATGTTAATACTACTTGTATCCTGGCTATTCTCTGGACTATGGTGGCATTGTATAAACCTGGGTCTCTACAACAACAACACCTTTTAACAACAATCATATAAATAAACTAAATTTATTTGCTTTACTACTACCACAACCAACAACAATAACAACTTTCCATAACAAAAACACACATACACACATCTATGCCTATTTATGTATGTGTATCTTCTCAACGTACAATGCGTACAACTTCAATGTCCTTTCTCCAAAACTAACACATACACACTCCCCATATATCATCATCATCACCATCGTATTTGGGTATTATGGGTGTGTGTGTGTCCAAATACTGTTGCATATCCAGATCAGAGGTAAACCACAAATTCATTTAACTTTTTAATCTAATAAACTAATCTCATTTATTTGTTTAAAACCCAATACTAACCACCCCTCTATCCCTAGCCCCAGCTCACAGCTCCTTTCTCATATCATTTACTAACCACAATGCAAGGAATTGTTTATTTGTATTAAAAGTATTGGAAATAATAGGGGTATTCACAAAACAAAGTTATACAGTAGAGGTCTTCTATAAAAAAGGATATATCGATAAATTGTTGTTATCGAAAAAATTTATCGAAAACAATGACAGCTTTCTTCGATAATGTATCAAATGTCTCTATAAAAAAGGCATCGATAACCGATGACATTTTATATACGAAATAGTTATCGATAAGCGATGACGTTTGTCTATACGAAAAAGTTATCGATAAACTATGACATGTTTCTATACGAAAAAGTCATCAAAAACGATGAAACTTTTCTGTACGAGGAACGATAAAATTTTTAATCGACAAACGATGACGTTTTTTCATTCGAAAAATGCATCGATAGACGACGACAGTTTTCTATACGAAAAAGTCATCGATTAACGATAAAATTTTTCTATTAGTCAAACAAAAAATTTCTTATCGAAAATTTCATCGATCATCGATGTAAATTTTCCTATAGAAAATTTCATCGATTATCGATATAAATTTCTTATAGAAAATTTCATCGATTATTGGTGAGGTTTTCTTATAGAAAATTTTATCGATTATCGGTGTAATTTTCTTAAAGAAAATTTCTTCGAGTATCGATGTAATTTTCTTATAGAAAATTTTTTCGAGTATCGATGTAATTTTCTTATAGAAAATTTTTTCGAGTATCGATGCAAATTTCTTATTGAAAATTATTTCAAGTATCGATGAAAATTTCTTATAGAAAATTTAATCGATCATCGATATAAATTTCCCTATAGAAAATTTCATCGATTATCGATGTAAATTATCGATGAAGTTTTCTTATAGAAAATTTCATAGTTTATCGATAAAGTTTTCTTATAGAAAATTTCATCTTTTATCGATAAAGTTTTCTTATAGAAAATTTCATCGTTTATCGATGAAGTTTTCTTATAGAAAATGTCATCGTTTATCGATGAAGTTTTCTTATAGAATATTTCATAGTTTATCTATGAAGTTTTCTTGTAGAAAATTTCATCGTTTATGGATGAAGTTTTCTTATAGAAAATTTCATCGTTTATCGATGAAGTTTTCTTATAGAAAATTTCTTATCGAAAATTTCATCGATTATCGATGAAGTTTTCTTATAAAAAATTTCATCGATTATCGATGAAGTTTTCTTATAGAAAATTTCATCGTTTATCGATGAAGTTTTCATATAGAAAATTTCATCGTTTATCGATGAAGTTTTCTTATAGAATATTTCATAGTTTATCTATGAAGTTTTCTTATAGAAAATTTCATCGATTATCGATGAAGTTTTCTTATAGAATATTTCATAGTTTATCTATGAAGTTTTCTTATAGAAAATTTCATCGTTTATCACTGAAGTTTTGTTATAGAAATATTCATCGTTTATCGATGAAGTTTTCCTATAGAAAATTTCATCGATTATCGATGAAGTTTTCTTATAGAAAATTTCATCGATTATCGATGAAGTTTTCTTATAGAAAATTTCATCGATTATCGATGAAGTTTTCTTATAGAAAATTTCATCGATTATCGATGAAGTTTTCTTATAGAAAATTTCATGGATTATCGATGAAGTTTTCTTATAGAAAATTTCATCGATTATCGATGAAGTTTTCTTATAGAAAATTACATCGATTATCGATGAAGTTTTCTTATAGAATATTTCATAGTTTATCTATGAAGTTTTCTTGTAGAAAATTTCATCGTTTATCGATGAAGTATTCTTATAGAAAATTTCATCGTTTATCGATGAAGTTTTCTTATAGAAAATTTCATCGTTTATCGATGAAGTTTTCATATAGAAAATTTCATCGTTTATCGATGAAGTTTTCATATAGAAAATTTTATCGTTTATCGATGAAGTTTTCTTATAGAATATTTCATAGTTTATCTATGAAGTTTTCTTATAGAAAATTTCATCGTTTATCACTGAAGTTTTGTTATAGAAATATTCATCGTTTATCGATGAATTTTTCTTATAGAAAATTTTATCGATTATCGATGAAGTTTTCTTATAGAAAATTTCATCGATTATCGATGAAGTTTTCTTATAGAAAATTTCATCGATTATCGATGAAGTTTTCTTATAGAAAATTTCATCGTTTATCGATGAAGTTTTCATATAGAAAATTTCATCGTTTATCGATGAAGTTTTCTTATAGAATATTTCATAGTTTATCGATGAAGTTTTCTTATAGAAAATTTCATCGATTATCGATGAAGTTTTCTTATAGAAAATTTCATCGATTATCGATGAAGTTTTCTTATAGAAAATTTCATCGATTATCGATGAAGTTTTCTTATAGAAAATTTCATCGATTATCGATGAAGTTTTCTTATAGAAAATTTCATCGATTATCGATGAAGTTTTCTTATAGAAAATTTCATCGATTATCGATGAAGTTTTCTTATAGAAAATTTTATCGATTATCGATGAAGTTTTCTTATAGAAAATTTCATCGATTATCGATGAAGTTTTCTTATAGAAAATTTCATCGATTATCGATGAAGTTTTCTTATAGAAAATTTCATCGATTATCGATGAAGTTTTCTTATAGAAAATTTCATCGATTATCGATGAAGTTTTCTTATAGAAAATTTCATCGATTATCGATGAAGTTTTCTTATAGAAAATTTCATCGATTATCGATGAAGTTTTCTTATAGAAAATTTCATCGATTATCGATGAAGTTTTCTTATAGAAAATTTCATCGATTATCGATGAAGTTTTCTTATAGAAAATTTCATCGATTATCGATGAAGTTTTCTTATAGAAAATTTCATCGATTATCGATGAAGTTTTCTTATAGAAAATTTCATCGATTATCGATGAAGTTTTCTTATAGAAAATTTCATCGATTATCGATGAAGTTTTCTTATAGAAAATTTCATCGATTATCGATGAAGTTTTCTTATAGAAAATTTCATCGATTATCGATGAAGTTTTCTTATCGATAAAGTTTTCATATAGAAAATTTCATCGTTTATCGATGAAGTTTTCTTATAGAAAATTTCATCGTTTATCGATGAAGTTTTCTTATAGAAAATGTCATCGTTTATCGATAAAGTTTTCATATAGAAAATTTCATCGTTTATCGATGAAGTTTTCTTATAGAATATTTCATAGTTTATCTATGAAGTTTTCTTATAGAAAATTTCATCGATTATCGATGAAGTTTTCTTATAGAATATTTCATAGTTTATCTATGAAGTTTTCTTATAGAAAATTTCATCGTTTATCACTGAAGTTTTGTTATAGAAATATTCATCGTTTATCGATGAAGTTTTCCTATAGAAAATTTCATCGATTATCGATGAAGTTTTCTTATAGAAAATTTCATCGATTATCGATGAAGTTTTCTTATAGAAAATTTCATCGATTATCGATGAAGTTTTCTTATAGAAAATTTCATCGATTATCGATGAAGTTTTCTTATAGAAAATTTCATCGATTATCGATGAAGTTTTCTTATAGAAAATTTCATCGATTATCGATGAAGTTTTCTTATAGAAAATTTCATCGATTATCGATGAAGTTTTCTTATAGAAAATTTCATCGATTATCGATGAAGTTTTCTTATAGAAAATTTCATCGATTATCGATGAAGTTTTCTTATAGAAAATTTCATCGATTATCGATGAAGTTTTCTTATAGAAAATTTCATCGATTATCGATGAAGTTTTCTTATAGAAAATTTCATCGATTATCGATGAAGTTTTCTTATAGAAAATTTCATCGATTATCGATGAAGTTTTCTTATAGAAAATTTCATCGATTATCGATGAAGTTTTCTTATAGAAAATTTCATCGTTTATCGATGAAGTTTTCATATAGAAAATTTCATCGTTTATCGATGAAGTTTTCTTATAGAATATTTCATAGTTTATCGATGAAGTTTTCTTATAGAAAATTTCATCGATTATCGATAAAAGTTTTCTTATAGAAAATTTCATAGTTTATCTAGGAAGTTTTCTTATAGAAAATTTCATCGTTTATCACTGAAGTTTTGTTATAGAAATATTCATCGTTTATCGATGAAGTTTTCCTATAGAAAATTTCATCGATTATCGATGAAGTTTTCTTATAGAAAATTTCATCGATTATCGATGAAGTTTTCTTATAGAAAATTTCATCGTTTATCGATGAAGTTTTCTTATAGAAAATTTCATCGTTTATCGATGAAGTTTTCTTATGGAAAATTTCATCGTTTATCGATGAAGTTTTCTTATAGAAAATTTCATCGTTTATCGATAAAGTTTTCATATAGAAAATTTCATCGTTTATCGATGAAGTTTCCTTGTAGAAAATTTCATTGTTTATCGATGAAGTTTTCTTATAGAAAATTTCATCGTTTATCGATGAAGTCTTCTTCCAGAAAATTTCATCGTTTATCGATGAAGTTTTCTTAAAGAAAATTTCATCGTTTTCTTATGGAAAATTTCATCTTTTTTTTTTTTAAATTTCATCGTTTATCGACGAAGTTTTCTTATAGAAAATTTCATCGATTATCGATAAAGTTTTCTTATAGAAAATCGTCTATCGATATAGTTTTTTCAGAGAATATTGAACCTCAAGTGAATACCCTTATTATAAAAATCGATCCAAATGATTCAATACAAAATTAAACATTATTCATGTATATATTTGCCTTTTTTACAAGGTAACATGTAAACATATTGTGTTCAATTAATTAAATATTTAGTGAAAAGTTTGTTTCGATACTATTTACATATATTTATACATTCATTAATTGTTTTTCATTTAAAATATGAATTTAAAATTTTTATTGGTTTGACTTTTCATTCGTTTGTTATTGTAAATACAAGTTTATTTAGAGCTGTTATTTGTAACTAACATTCTACTAATTTTATTTATTTTACACTTTTTCTCCCGTACTTGTTAAATGGGATATTTGACATATTTTCAATTTCTAGTTTTTTATTTGATATATGAATCTTTTTTAATATCTTGATTTCTTAATTTATTACAAATTGTGTAATTACACAGCTGGTAAATTTGAATTATTTTCAAATATGTTATGTTATCTGTTATTGAAGTAAAATTGTTTTCAATAACTAGAAAAGTAAACAAATTTTTCTCAATACTTCTGCCAAGTTCTTATTATGACCATCATCACCAACAAGAACAATATTTTGTAGAAAAACAAATGTGTTTCAAAACGTTGTTGGTTATTATAAAAGAAAAATAACAACATTGTTATTAAATTTTATGGATATTTTGAAATTTATGTTTACACAAAAATGAAGCCAAACAACAGCAAGCACTCAATCGTAAACTTTTGTTAAATTCTGATACTTCTGATTTGTACATATGCATGTGTATGTACGTACATACATGTGTTCAAACATAGCTCAAGTATTTTTCAATTCAATTTAGTTTATACGTTATTACTTTGTTGTTTATGTTTACCCATAAAAATTAAGATTTTTCTTGAGTTGACCAAACACTTCTCCGGCTCCCACCATCCCAAAGGATCCCCTTCAACATACAAATACCACATAAAACTAACACTATAGAACATAAATTAAATAGCACAAAAAAGTAAAAATAACAAACAGAAAGAAAAACTATTATGAAAACAACTCAATGCAAAAAACAACAACAACATAAATAAAGTAGAAATACATTGTACAAAGAAACTGAAAGGAAAGAAAATATTACAAAAAAAAAACTAAAACAACAAACTACAAATTTCTCTCCCCTACACAGTTGGAAGACGACATATTATGGCTACAACAACAGCAACGGCGTTTATATCCTTGGTCCTTAACAGTCTGGTAGTTTATAACATTTAACGTTTAACTACAGAAATAAAAACAAAAACAAACACAAACACACACACACACCTTTATAAACATTCAGCAGTTACATATACACCTACATTTATATAGAAATAGATTTCTTCCGTTAGTTGTTTTTCATCACCCTCCCCCAAATCAATAATTTTACACACAAACACCCACAAGTCGTCAGGTTTATTTTACCGAAGAAACAACAATGACACACACATACACGTTCTAATGCAGACCATAACAATCACCATTTACACAAACACTTATACAATCATAAATTAAATTCCCATAAGTTTGTAATACAGCTAGTTATCATCAGCAGTAAATATGTTGTCCTTGTAATAAAATGCTAGAAAAAGTGAGAAAACTTAAATAAATTAAATAAAATTGATTCCAAAAGAGTAAATAACATACCTATTTCCCAGATCTGAATCATCTTCCTTTGGTCTCATGTAGCATTTCCACCTTGCCCAATAAACGTTTTAATCTACCCGAAACTACTCCTAATTTGCCATTCTAGATGTTACCGGACAAGGCCAATGAATCTCGATTAATATTTTTTATCGAAAACAATATTCTCTAGGAAACATTTAATCGATTACCGTTGACAACTTTCTATAGGAAAAACATTTACCGATTATCGATGAAAATGTTCCTACAGAAAACTAAAACTTTCGATAACATAAAATTTGTCTATAGGAAAAATTCATCGATGACATTTTTCTACAGGGAAAATTCATCGATTATCGATGACATTCTCCTATAGGAATATTCATCGATTATCAATGACAGTTTCCTATAGGAAAAATTAATCGATGAAATTTTTCTATAGTAAAAATGCATCGATTGCCAATGACATTTTCCTATAGAAAAAATTCATTGATTATCGATAATATTTTTCTTTAGGAAAATGTCATCGGTTATCTATAATATTTTTCTATAGGAAAGATGCATCGCTTATCGATTTTTTTCTATAGGAAAATGTCTCTAGGAAAAATTCATCGATTATCGATAATATTTTTCTATAGGAAACTGTCATCGGTTATCGATAATGTTTTTCTATAGGAAAAATTCATCGATTGTCGATGACATTTTTCTATAAAAAAAATTTCATCGATTATCGATAATATTTTTCTATAATAAAATTTTCATCGATTATCGATGACAATTTTCTATAGGAAAATTTTCATCGATTATCGATGACAATTTTCTATAGGAAAATTTTCATCGATTATCGATGACAATTTTCTATAGGAAAATTTTCATCGATTATCGATGACAATTTTCTATAGGATTATCGATGACAATTTTCTATAGGAAAATTTTCATCGATGACAATTGTCTATAGTAAAATTTTCATCGATTATCGATGACATTTTCTATAGTAAAATTTTCATCGATTATCGATGACAATTTTCTGCAGACAAATTTTTTATAGGAAAATTTTCATCGATTATCGATGACAATTTTCTATAAGAAAATTTGCATCGATTATCGATGACAATTTTCTATAGGAAAATTTGCATCGATTATCGATGACAATTTTCTATAGGAAAATTTTCATCGATTATCGATGACAATTTTCTATAGGAAAATTTTCATCGATTATCGATGACAATTTTCTATAGGAAAATTTTCATCGATTATCGATGACAATTTTCTATAGGAAAATTTTCATCGATTATCGATGACAATTTTCTATAGGAAAATTTTCATCGATTATCGATGACAATTTTCTATAGGAAAATTTTCATCGATTATCGATGACAATTTTCTATAGGAAAATTTTCATCGATTATCGATGACAATTTTCTATAGGAAAATTTTCATCGATTATCGATGACAATTTTCTATAGGAAAATTTTCATCGATTATCGATGACAATTTTCTATAGGAAAATTTTCATCGATTATCGATGACAATTTTCTATAGGAAAATTTTCATCGATTATCGATGACAATTTTCTATAGGAAAATTTTCATCTATTATCGATGACAATTTGCTATAGGAAAATTTTCATCGATTATCGATGACAGTTTTCTATAATAAAATTTTCATCGATGACAAATTTCAATAGGAAAATTTTCATTTATCGATGACAATATTCTATATGAAAATTTTCATCGATTATCGATGACAATTTTCTATAGGAAAATTTTCATCGATTATCGATGACAATTTTCTATAAGAAAATTTTCATCGATTATCGATGACAATTTTCTATAAGAAAATTTTCATCGATTATCGATGACAATTTTCTATAGGAAAATTTTCATCGATTATCGATGACAATTTGCTATAGGGAAATTTTCATCGATTATCGATGACAATTATCTATAGTAAAATTTTCATCGATTATCGATGACATTTATCTATAGTAAAATTTTCATCGATTATCGATGACAATTTTCTGCAGACAAATTTTTTGTAGGAAAATTTTCATAGATTTTTTCTATAAGAAAATTTTCATCGATTATCGATGACAATTTTCTATAAGAAAATTTGCATCGATTATCGATGACAATTTTCTATAGGACAATTTTCTATAGGAAAATTTTCATCTATTATCGATGACAATTTTCTATAGGAAAATGTTCATCGATTATCGATGACAGTTTTCTATAATAAAATTTTCATCGATGACAAATTTCAATAGGAAAATTTTCATTTATCGATGACAATTTTCTATATGAAAATTTTCATCGATTATCGATGACAATTTTCTATAGGAAAATTTTCATCGATTATCGATGACAATTTTCTATAAGAAAATTTTCATCGATTATCGATGACAATTTTCTATAAGAAAATTTTCATCGATTATCGATGACAATTTTCTATAAGAAAATTTTCATCGATTATCGATGACAATTTTCTATAAGAAAATTTTCATCGATTATCGATGACAATTTTCTATAAGAAAATTTTCATCGATTATCGATGACAATTTTCTATAAGAAAATTTTCATCGATTATCGATGACAATTTGCTATAGGGAAATTTTCATCGATTATCGATGACAATTTCCTCTAGGAAAAATTTCATCGATTATCGATGACAATTATCTATAGTAAAATTTTCATCGATTATCGATGCCATTTTCTATAGTAAAATTTTCATCGATTATCGATGACAATTTTCTGCAGACAAATTTTTTATAGGAAAATTTTCATTGATTTTTTCTATAGGAAAATTTTCATCGATTATCGATGACAATTTTCTTTAAGAAAATTTGCATCGATTATCGATGACAATTTCCTCTAGGAAAAATTTCATCGATTATCGATGACAATTATCTATAGTAAAATTTTCATCGATTCTATAGTAAAATTTTCATAGATTATCGATGACAATTTTCTATAGTAAAATTTTCATCGATTATCGATGACAATTTTCTATATGAAAATTTTCATCGATTACCGATGACAATTTTCTGCAGACAAATTTTTTATAGGAAAATTCTATAGGAAAATTTTCATCCATTATCGAATTTTCTATAGGAAAATTTTCATCGATTATCGATGACAATTTCCTATAGGAAAATTTTTTATCGATGACAATTTTCTTTAGGAAAAATTTTTCATGAAAAATGTAATTATTCATGAAATTTATTTGCATATCAATTATTTCCCCTCCAAATCAATATTTATTCCCCAACTCGCAATATTTGTTTTTTGTTAAGTATTTCCATCCCCCTATAGATTTTATTTGTTTGTAATAAATTTAATTAAACTTCACAGCCTGTTTTTTGTTTATGTATTATTATCTCTCTCTCTCTCTTAAAATATTTCCCATAAATATTTGAAAAATTAACACTTGTCAACAGCCATAACTGGTGATTAACACGAACCAATCACATAAATAACTCAGACACAAACTCAAACAGATAAAAAATATACCACAAAAATGACATTTTCAACAAATAAACAGTCAGTCAATAATTAAAAGTGAAAATCACTACACATATATTACCACATTCATACATACATTATATTCATTCATCCATTCAATCATAAAATCCCACCAACTATCCTTTTTCTCTCCTCACTCACATCCTTCATAACAGACTGATAGAAATGTGTCATTTTGTTTATTAATTCAATTATAAATTCCTTTGTTAAAGAGTCAGCCAGTCTGTCTGTCTGTCAACTTGATTGAAGTTAATGAATTGAAATATATTTGGTTCTCCATTTTTCTGATTTTATTCCTATGTTTGTGTTTATTTATAATTAATTTTATTTTTTTGTTTCATGTATTTTTGTAGCTAATTTTATAACGCAATCCATGTCAATTAAATGTCAGTAGCATTTTTGCTTCGCTGTGTGTGTAGGAGTCTGTGTGCATTTGGTTATGTATCGCTAATTTGCATGTTGATTGATTTTAGTTGTCGTTTTAGAAGGATTTGCGGTTTTGAGTTAATGAAAATTGTTTTCAAAGAATACCCTATATTTATTGACGCAGAAAAATTCAAATGAATTGTTTTGATTTTAAATACATATGTATATTATTTATAGAACATTGGTGGCGTTTTTTATTGGTATAGCTGTTACAATTTTGATTTTTCAAAATAGTCTAGGGAAGGCCGGGAAGACTTGTTTCGATCCTCGCCACAGAATCTCATCAGTAGTGCGATTCTCTAACGCATTTTTTGAATTACCGACAAATTTCGGTAAATTTAAAATGCTTATAAATTCGGTAATTAACGATATTTTTCGGTAAGTTAGCGACCAAAAGAAAGTAGTCGTAAAGTTCTACCGATAGCAACAGTGTTGTCAACTTTTATTTGAACTCTTCATTTATAATTTGCGTTTTAATTTTTCCGACATTTGTCGTTAACTCAAAAAATGAGTTGGTGAATCGCACTACAGTTCCCAATGTTCACCAATGTTCTATTTGAGAAATACTGGCACGGTTTGTGTGTGGTTGGTATACGAGCTTCCAACAGCATTTTGTTATGTGCATTTGCATTGAAAAAAAGTGGATGAAGGTTTGCTTTGTTTTGCAAACACTTCCGTCGAGGTTGTGTGAGGTTGCCAAAGAAAAACTTCTCATTGAAGTTTTTTCTTGGTTCACCTCTATACTTCGAGCTGACGATTGATGTTTGGGTACAAAAAGTTTTTGTTGAAGAAGTTATTGAAAAATAACTTCGGTGGAGAATATCCACAAACAAGAAACAAGGCAACTGATGAGATCCTGTGGCGAGGATCGAAACTAGTCTTCCCTGCCTTACCCCTTGGCGAACAATGCCAAACCTTCTCCACTAATAAATTAGTTGTTTTAAATATTAAAACAACAACAATGGGATTCAGCCAGACTATTTTGAAAAATCAAAATTATATTATTTATATTGTAATTTCACAAAATATCAATTGTGCAATTAGTTAAATTTTTTTTTTCTAATACCTTATTATGGTTGACATTCCTGAAAGGGCTATGGATGGCATAGCTTAAGATAGGTATTGATTTTTTGTTTAAATCGTATTGATTTTGTTGTTTATCGTGTAGCCGCTTTGAATACTTTCGACAACACCTTCTAATACCTCCCACACAAAAGATCAGAAACGTATTTTCCGAATTAAGAATAGATTTCCATGTTTCTTTATTTGTTGCATTATTTCTCCAATTTGTAATACCGCATCTCGTCTTCCTCTTGTTTACTGCATCGAAGCCTTGGCCTTTCAATTCTGCATGTATCGCTATGCGGCCCTTATTTATACGTCTTTTTTTCATTCTTAGGATATGGCCTAGACAACGTAATCATTGTAAATCGATACGTTTAACTATACTGATTTTATTGTATAGTCGATACTACTTGCTCTTCTTTCCTATTTTAACTGAGGACCGAGTATCAGTTAATGTCATCTTACAAATCCGAATGAGATTTGCGGGAATACCAAATTAAGACATGGTTTGGGATACCTTTATCTAAGGCTGTCATCGTTTATAGATTGTCGATTTTTATTAGGAAAAATCTCTTCGAATATCGATGATATTCTGTTAAAAAATAAATGCATCGATTATCGAT
This sequence comes from Musca autumnalis, assembly GCF_047663935.1. Lineage (NCBI taxonomy): Eukaryota > Metazoa > Arthropoda > Insecta > Diptera > Muscidae > Musca > Musca autumnalis. The sequence goes on from NW_027412088.1 coordinate 82,458,229, forward strand.
GATAGTTTTTTATAGGAAAAATTGCATCTATTATGACAATTTTCTATAGAAAAAATTTCATCGATTATTGATGACTATTTTCTTTAGGAAAAATTTCATCGAGTATCTACTACAATTTTCTATAGAAAACATTAATGGATACTCAATTATATTTTTTATAGGAATGTAACAGCGATTATTTTTTCTATAGGAATAGTATGTTTTATCAGTAATCGATTACACTCATTCCGTATAGATTTTTTATGAAAAATGTAATTATTCAGGAAATTTATTTGCATATCGATCCCTTATAATTATTTCCCACCAAATGAATATTTATTTATTATTTTATCTGGTCAATGGTGGTATTCTTGACGTCTTTCCCAATCCAACGTATTTTACGTATGGCAGTAATATTGGCTTTGTTCCTTGCAAGCACATCCAGCTAGTGCGTAAACAACAGTTTCTCTATAAAGAGTACAAACATTTCAGCCGCAGATTCGCATTTCATTGTCCTTAAAACGTTTGCGGGAGTCGTCAACCATAGAGGGGTTTTTATACTCTCTACCATAATATGGAGAGTATTCGTGGGGCTACAAAACTTTCCGCCAGAAATTTGTCAGTACCACCCTATTTTCGGGTGGCCACAACATCCCACCGATTTTGTATTTAGTCTTCGTTGGAGTGATACAACTTTCACCCTGAAATTTGGCGACATAGGTCCACGTCTGCATATAGTCCCCATAGAACCAAACCTCCCGATTTTCGGTATTTCGAAGGATTGGCCCCAATTTCCCACCGAAATGGCTGAAACATGGCATTTAGTCTTTAATATTCTACCTGAAATGTGTCGGTATAAGGGCACGTCTTTACAAAGCCCTCCTAAAATGGTACCTTCCGATTTTCGGTATTTGCAAGGTTGTGGATCCCATTTCGAACCAAAATGGCTGCACTTTTGCACTTAGTTTTCGTTGGGGGTCTACAACTTTCATCCTGCATTTTTTCGATATAGGTCCACCTCTTCGGTATAGGTGCACGTCTTTACATAGCCCTCCTAAAACGATACCTACCGATTTTCAGTATTTTCAAGGTTATGGCCTCTATATTCAACCAAAATGGCTGAACTTTGGCACTTAGTCTTCGTTAGAGGTATAAAACTTTCCATCTGAATTTTTTTGGCATTTCTCAACGTCTTTATATAAGCCCCATAGAGCGGTACCTCCCGATTTTCGGTATTATGAAAACTGTGGTCTCAATATACCACCGAAATGACTGAAGTTTGGTATTTCGTATTCGTTGGGAAAATTTGTCAGTATATGTAGGTCCACCTATTCATATACCTCCCATAGAAGTATACCTCTTGATTTTGGTGTTTTGAAGGTTGAGGCCATTGAACTGTACTTCCGATTTTCCGTATTTTTAAGGTTCTGCAAAATTATTCAACCGTAATAACTGAAATTTCGTATTTTGTCTTCGCAGGGTTAGACAATTTTATGACATGTACAAAGCTTCCCTTGCAAAAAATCAGATAGTATAGGTTAAAGTTTAGGTATATCCCCCATATAAGAGTACCACCCGAATTGTTGTTTAATGAAATTTTGTGTTCCCAGAAGATAAAAAACATACTCACAAAAAAACTATGCATGTCTATTAGAGTTGGGCAATATTTGGGAATATATAGTTGGGCAATAGTTCCGAGACCGAAATAGTTCATCAACGCTTTCTCTTTGATCTTTCTTCTTGTTTCCTTCGTTCCAAATTGTTCGAGACCGAAATGTTTCCATGGTTTGGTGGATGAATTGGCATAAAAATAAATAAACTGCAGGGAATAAACAGCAACGTTAAAGGAACGAGAAGAGTGAAAGGAACTACATGAACTAGAGGAACTATATAAATGCAAGAGCTGGATATTGTTCCAATAGCTCCTTGTCCGAAATAGTTCCTTGGAACTAGTTCCTTTCCCGAACTATACAACTCTAATGTATATCCGGGTTTTAGTCAAGCCCTCATGAACCTGTTTTGGCCAATTTTATTTCGAGGCTTTTTTTCAAATTCCTCTGAACTTTTATCTTCATTTATGAAAATACATTGATTTCAATAGTGATGCGACTCTAATTATATTGGTTCAGTTAGTAAGTCATCTTTATTAAACGCCAGGGAGACGAATAACTTTGGTATCTCACTAAAAGAAACGTTGATCGGCGAAATGTTTATGCAGAGGTGTAGCATTTTTTTGCATTAGCAAAAAACCATAATTTAACATAATTTTTTATAAAATATTATAAAAAAGTTTATACTGCAATTGTCTAGAGGAAGTATTAAAACAATATTTCCTTTCTTACGTTACTAATAGATATTCGAAAATTTTGTCTGCAAAACCGACAAATATTTTTTAATGTGTTAATTTATTTTTCAATTTATTTTCTCTATAGTAATATGATGTATCTGCTTTTTTGATCCATTATTTGCACGCCCTATATTGAAATGATACAAAACAAAATTAATTGCAAACTCTGCATGCATGCTTTGTAAAATAACTTCTATTGCACAAAACCACATGAAATAATTTAAAATATTTAATAATAGTACACGCACACATTCACAACTTAATTGATAAGCACAACAATAGTAAACTTGATGACATAATAATAAAAATAATATATAATTTATATTTCAATTTCCAACCCGTTTGTTTTTTTTTCTCTCCCTGATTTTTAGGAGGAATATTGATGATGATGAGACAACAGTATAAAAATAATAGTAAGCTGACAGCAGCAGTAGCAGTAAAAGCAACAACAATAAACAACCCAAATGTCCAGCTTAGTTGAAAACAAAAAAACACTAATCGCTAGCCGCTGTCATCGTCATCAATAAACCACAAAAGCAACACCAACAACAACAATAATAAATGAGTCCTTATGCGCCATAAAAATAATAACAAACAAGAGAAGTATTTATAAAATAAAATCATGTGTATTTGTTAAACAAATAAAAAAATAACACAAAATTGAAATGTAACTAAATTTAAAGTCATAACCTAAAATAAGCAGAAGATAACAAATGACCAAATGATGACAAGCCAACCTATAAAGCAAACAAAAATTGCATACATATTTACAAAATATTTGTTGTTGGCCCTTAGATGTTGTTGTTTGTTGTCTCAGAGAGACAAATGGCTTATTGTTTTCAGTGTATTTGTATAATAGAAGCAACAACATATATTTGAAAATATTAAATTTATTATTAAGTAGATATTTGCAAAATACAAAAAAAGAAACAAAACCACAAAGATAAAAAATACAAAAATGAACGAAAGAAGTTATAAATATTTTATATTTATTTCAGGCATGTAAAATATTTGTAAGTTGGTAAACCAGAAAACACAAATTCCATTCTCATTTCTTTCCTAAAGGTAAACAAAAACATAGGCAGTCCTATTCAGGTGACGATATGTATTTCATTTATAATTGATTCAACAAAACCGGCCAGAATATACAAACATAAATATTTTATCGGAAAAAGGAAAATGTCAGAGAAAAGTTAAAATCTAATGAAAAATGTCGAAAAGGGATAGTTTGTCCATGGCCATGATACAAGGAAAGGCAATTAAATTTAATTCACAGCAGCGCCGATCAGAGAAATACAAACAAAACAAATGCATGTGTGAATGTGTGAGTAAAAAAAGCAACAATTAAATGATGTTTCTTTGTTTGTTTTTGTTCACGCACAGTGTACGTGTGGGAGAAAAGCAAATGCAAAGACAACTCAGTTGAATCGCTGAGTATACTGTCTTTGCAAAGAAGCGCAGCCCTGATTTACAGCAACAATACAATTTATGCTGCATATTTTTTTTGAATCTAATGAATTATTTATTTACATTTGAAAATTGGTTCCTATAAATAAAAAAAACCAGTAGGAAAAGACCAAAGTCGGGCGGGGCCGACTATGTAATACCCTACACCAGTCGAAATATGTAAAAATGGAATAATTAGTATACATCCCAATACGCAAATTGGAGCCATATTTGGGGAAAATCGTTAAAATACCTAAAATCGGGAGGTACCGTTATATGGGGGCTACAAAAAAACATGGACCTATCTTAACAATTTTAAGTGGCGAAATTTCGTGGCCACTGGGAACCACATATGTAAAATTTCAGCTAGTTCAAGCAAAAAATGTGGCTAAGATCCCTAAAATACCTTAAATCGGGAGGTATCGTTATATGGGGACTATACCGAACCGTGGACCTATCTTGACAATTTTTAGTGGAGCAATTTTGCGGCCATTGAGAACCTCAAATGTAAAATTTCAGCTGGTTTGGGCAACAAATGCGGCTAAGATCCTTAAAATACCTTAAATCGGGAGCTACCGTTATATGGGGGCTATACCAAAACTTGGAACGATATAGCCCATCTTCGAACTTGATCTTCCGACGGCTAAAAAAATTGTATTCCCCAATTTTCAGCGAAATCGGTCTACAAATGCGACATGTATGTTGCGAACGGACGGACGGACGGACATGCATAAATCGACTCAGACTCTATGTATATCCCTAGAAGGAACTATGGGTCTATCTCGCTTCCTTTTGTATGTTACATACAAATGCACTAACACATAATACCCCTTACCTGGTGTAGGGTATAAAAACAAAAACAAGTAGAAAAGTATCAGTCCACTTTGGCGACAGAGATATATCCTCAGCCTGTTTCATAATGGAAAGAACCAAACCAGGTTTGGGTAGTTTTTCCACAATAAGTACTGCGAGAACTATCGGAAATAAAATTTAAAATATATCTGCGAACAGGTCTCAACCTGTTCTTAAGCCTAAATCTTTAAACTATTGTGGGGGAGGTACCAGAAGAGGTGGACAGATATAGTATAGCATATAGAAATGATTACGATGTGCAAAGATTGGACCATATCGAGGACTTCCTCTAAGAGTCATACTTAGTGGCAGCATATTTTATGCAGCTATAGGGTAATTATCTCAGTCAGTTATGCCTTACCCCCAAATTTGAAATTTTGGATAGGAGATAGCCGAAGGAGTTGTACCGATTTAGTTCATGTTCGTACTTGATTTAAGTGCAAGAGAAACATGAGCAAAAGTGGGACCAATGTCAATCACTCCTTTCTACAGTTATCGTGCCCAACAGGCACTTTAATTGGTCAACCTGGAATTTTTTAGAGCTTTCAGACCATTATTTCACGAAAAACGTTATATCGGTGTAAACAGGACGACGACAAATATTTTCGGTAAAATTTTGTAAACGATCTTCGAACTGAACTTTTGTGACGGAGGTACCCGAATGTATTCCAATGTAGACATTGTTAAACTTGATACACGTTTCGAAGACATATTTCGATGTGCAAAGTTTCGGCCTAATCAGTCCTTTGATTTGGTGCCGGCAGAACATTACCTCAGGAAGTATGGACTTGCCCCAGAAAAAAATTGTACCGTCGTGAAAGGGGCCGCAAGCCAACGTAATGCAAAAAATGTCATGCCAATCTGGCAAGAGTCTCTAAATTGAACTTAGGCCAACAATTTAGAAAATATGTGTAGGCGGTACTCGAAGGAGTGGACCGATATAGTTCATATTCAAAACTCATCTATGCCTGGAGGAAATATAACGAGGTGCAAAGTTTGTACCCATTCGGTTACTGCCTCCGATAGTTATCATGCGAAAAATTTTGAACTTTTGTGGGGGACCGGAAGGAGTGGACCGATATGACCTATCTTCGAACTTAAACTAAGTTAGGACAAAAAATTACGAAGGCCAAAATTTAGACCGAATCGGTTGATACGTTTTAGAGTTATCGTGAGCTCCATGCAACCAAACAGAGAAGCGGGCATTGCTAAATCGACTCAAAAATGTCTGAAACGGATTTCGCCAGGGTCTAAAACCATTATTTTAACAAGTAAAAAAGTATCAGTCGGCTTGGCCGACAGAGATATACCCTCAGCCTGTGTGTAATTGAAACAAAACGTATGTTTATAGGGGGTTTTAAAAATTTTGGACTTTGAACCGACAAATATGTTGATTAGGATTAAAGATCAAAAGGTTTGCGGAGGAGATACTAAAAGGACTGGATCGACATTGACCGTTATGGAAGTGGATCTCCAGCCACAACATATGGTGCCATAGGGGGTTTTTACACTCTTCGGGCTGTTTGCTCAAGAATTATGGACTTGCCCCTAAAAAAACTTTTACCATCGTAATTGAGGCAGTTATTTCAACAAAAATCAAAGTGATTCGATATCGGGTCTTAAAGTAAACTTATCCGAAATTTTGTGTGGGAGGTACCGGATGGAGTGGACAAATATAGTCTATATTTGAACCTGATCTATATCTGGTAGATATATTAAGATGTGTAAAGTATAGACCAATTCGGCCACTCCCTTCAAGAGTTACCGTACGAACAAATTTTCCGAACATTTTTGAACTTTTGTGGGGGAGGTACCTGAAGGAGTGGACCGATATGGCTTATCTTCAAACTTAAACTATGTTTGGACAAAATATTACTAAGGCCAAATTTGGAACCGAATCGGCAGATCCGTTCGAGAGTTATCTTACGCTCCAACCACTACACACGGTGTCATAGGGGTTTTCTGCACCTTTCAGGCTATTTTCTCAGGAAGTATGGACTTGCCCCTGATGAAACTTGTACCATCGTATGGAGGGCAGTGAATACAACTTGCTAAAACAAAAATCAAAGCGATTCAAGAGATGGTCCTAAACTGAACTGTTCCGAAATTTTGTGTGGGAGGTACCCGAAGGAGTGAACCGATTGAGTCCATATTGAAACCTTATTTAAGTCTGGTACACATTTCACGATGGGCAAAGTATGAACCAAATCGGTTGCTCCCTTCAAGAGTTATCGTGTGCACAAATTTTCCGAATATTTTCGAACTTTCGTGGGGGAGGTACCGGAAGGAGTGGACCGATATAGTCCATCTTCGAACTTAAACTAAGTTTGGGTAAAATATTACGAAAGCCGAAATTTGAACCGAATCGGTGTATCCGTTCGAGAGTTATCGTGCGCTCCAGCCAGCCAGACAGACAGACGGACGGACATTGCTCAATCGACTCCAAATTGTCTGAAACACATTTGGTCCAAACATACTTGGGGTCTAAAACCATTATTTCGATGAGGCACATTTTGCCCGTATGAAAGTGTATATACCCTTCATAGCCTAAAGGCTGAGGGTATAATGAGACACAATTTCATGGCTAAGGTAATTGGGAGGTGCAGTCATATGGGCTATATACCAAAATATGAACCTATTTTGATAATGTTCTGCGAGAAGGTTTTCTAATCAATGAAAATCAGAAATACCAAGTTACAGGCACTTCAGTAGAAAATCCTTTAAAGAACCACACATCGACCGTATCGTTGCACATGGACTACCCTTTGAAAAACCTCACTTACTTAGTTGGCCTATTACAGAATATTTGTCCTATAAACCGAACTAAGAAAAGATTTGCATTCCTCTCTCTTTGTAGTTTTGCTTTTTGGAATACGGCGTCTATGGATCTCGCCTTCCATCTGTTCACTCCATTAAAGCCTTGACCTACCAGTTCGGCGTGTACCGCCATGTGGCCCGTATATATACCCCTTTTTAATAGGATTCATCATCGCTCATTTTTGACGGAGGGGCTGAGATAGACGAAGTATTTTACTACCTCAAAATTATAGGAGCCAACCTCTACAGTTGGTCCGAACTTAATGGACGCTTTTCACGTCAACACCATCAACTTGGACTTCACACCGTTTACCACCAGACCCACTTTAGCAGATTCTCCTTCTGCCTTTTTAAATGTATCAGTTACTTCTTTTACTGATCGGCCCATGATGTCAATATCGTCAGCAAAGCAAATAAAATGTGGCTATTGGTGTAAATTGTGCCATTTCTTTTGACGTTTGCATCTGGTATAACCTTTTCCAGCAGGATGTTGAAGAGATCACACGAAAGGCTGTCTCCTTGTCTGAAACCTCTTATGGTACTAAACTGTTTGCAGACGTTCGTTCCTATTTTAGCTGAGGACCGGGTATCGGTTAAAATCATTTTACAAAGCCAAATGGGCTTTGCGAGGATACCAAATTCAGACATGGCTTGGAATACCCTTTAGAAACCGCAATACCAAATGTCAGCAATTTCCGTTAAATAATGTAGCCAAAAACTTCAAAATACAGAAAATCGGGCGATATCTTTCTACGGTATCTACATCAAAACATAGTCCTATACCGACTCTGAAAAAATATTTATACCCCAACGAGACTAACTACAAAATGTTAGCCATTTCTAATAAATGATACGGCTAAAACCTTCAAAATACCGCAAATGGTTAGATACGTTCGATGGGGTTATATTCGAAACGTCGACTTATATCGGCCATTCTCAGAGGGAACTTCAAGGAAGACATAAAGTTAAATTTTCAGCTATTTCAGGTGCATAACGTGGCTAAAGCCTTTAAAATAACATAAAATCGGTTACTGCCCTATGGAATGTGGACCTATATCGACAATACATCCCAACGAAAACTAAATACCGTATTTTACACGTTTCCGTGGTATAATGCAGTGAAAATCATAAAAATGTCGAAAATCGGCCGGTATCGTTCTATGGGGGGTATAAGAAAAAGTAAAAGTAAACAGGTACCGACAATTCTACGCAGGAATGTTTTGCACCCTCAAGGGATGCTAAATTTCAACTATTTCTGTCGGATAATGTGGAAGTTCCGTTCTGTGTACCCATCATTCACTGCGGGAGAAATTTCAGATATTTCGGTTGGAAAATGCAGTTAAATCTCTGCAAATACCGAAAATAGGGAGGTATCTTTCTGTAGGGAGTATATAAAAACGCGGAGCTGTACGGACCATTCTCAGCGGGAATGTTTAATATCCCTAACGATAATGATAAAATCCCTAGTGATAATGAGTCTAAAGACTTCAAAATACCGTAAATCGGCAGGTACCGCTCTATAGGGGCTATATCAAAACCTGGACCGATATAGACTATTTTCAATATCAACCATTCTAGGAGTAATAGAAACATTTGTATTAGAAACATTTGAAACATTACGGTGTAGTAGACAATTTTTAGTCGTTTTTTCCCTGCCCACCCGTTTGTTCGGCTGGCTGGAGCGCACGATAACTCTCAAACGAATTCGGTCCAAAAATTTGCCCTCATAATATTTAGTCCAAATCTAAATCAAGTTCGAAGATGGGTCACATCGGTGCACTCCTTCCGTAACTACCCACAAAAGTTAATTTTTTTCGCACAGATGCAGTTTAAAATCATCTCTCGGATCGATTTACAAAGGTACAATTTTGCTTCCGGAGACAAGCCCATACTTTCTGATAAAATCGTCCGAAGGTCTAAAAAACCTGGAGAATGCCATTTGGCTGAAACTTTGCACACCGAAAATTTTCTTCTGGGACAAAATATTCGACTACCTCCCTCACAAAAGTTTAAAATATCACTAAAGTGCAGTTTTAGGGGCTGTTCCATGATTGTTTAAAAAATTTCATCGTAGGTAGTCTATTGATTACAACGGTGTAATTTTTTCGTGGGCTTCGTGATATAATGGCCGAAAAGTTCAAATAAATCCTACCATGCTGTTTAGCACATCTGCCCAGCAAAAACTCGGATCAGTTAGTCATTATGTAACCCATTACCGAGTAATGTAAACAAAAATAACTACTTATGTTCCTTCTTACTAAGTTATGAGTACGGTGGCACAGAGCGTGTGTGTCCGACTACAAATCAGAGGATTGTGCGTTAAACGCTCACCGCCGGCCGGTTACTTTTTGTTAAACAAAACAAAGAACAGTTGGTGCTGCACATGTAAACGTTTAAACAACCCTTAATGTGGGTACGCGTGGCCTAGTGTGTAGTGTATTCGGTTACAAATCAGAAGTTCGCAAGATCAAATCCAGCAGGCAGCGGAATAAAATTTAATAAATATATTAATTGCGTTGAAATTGAAAACAAATTCCACCTCAAATATTCTAAAAATATAACGTTTGTTTTTTTTTAGCTTATTTTTCAACTTCTAGTGGCCATAGAATAACTAGTTATTCTAGGGCTCGTAGAATAACTAGTTAATCAGTGCGACATGCCATTGTTAAAATAATGGCTTAGTAGAGGGTTTTGTAAGTAGTTACGACTACCAAAAAGTACTATAAAAACCCATTATTTTGGGAGGATTTTTTGCTGTATGCATCTCGTATAAGCTTTTCCATAATTTTCCATATGTCATAAGTTACGCGAAAGGCTATCTCCTTGTCTAATTACCGAGTAACAGTTAAGGTCATCTTACAAAATCGAATGAGATTTATAATCGACAAAAGGTGGTAGGTGTCGATCTGTATCTCTTGGGTCCTCTCCATGATTTGCTGCAGGGTAAATATATGATCAATGGTGGATTTTCCAGGTCTAAACCGGTTGACCGTAGGCTTTAGTCGTTCGCACAATATCCCTGACACTATCTCACAAACAATAGATGAGCCCCGATGTGTGCTCTAACTACTAGTATAGGAGCATTAGTCTGCTACCTATTGCGTATCTCCTTTCTTGTGAACGGAACATAGTATACTCATATTCGAATCGTCGGGTACGCGTTCGAGCTGATGCATACATCTTATCACCTCATAAATTCCGGTATTGAAGACCTCCCGTGGTACCTAATCAGCTTCTGCTGCCTTATTATTCTTCAACAGGTTTATTGCTGCCATTACCTCATCTTGGCGAGGTGATATATATTCAATATCATCTTCTGGGAATGAATCTAACGTTATCAAACTACACTGCAGGTCTCTACAGGAAGATGTGCCTGAAACAAAGCCATCAGTTTAATGTTTCACTCTTTGATCGAATTTCGGACTTCACTCTGGCCCCTGAACATCTCGAGTTTTTTCACACTCCCGGTTTTCCATTTCTCCTTTTTACCTGCGGACAAGTCGTTTCTCCTCTCTCTTTTTCTCGCACGCTACGCTTTGCTATTGATTGTAGAGTAATCATAAACGTTTTCAATGTTTTTACCTCTGCGAAGACTATCGGCCTCATTCCATTGTCAAATGTTTCACTGTGAAGACTGAACTTCCCAACTGTTGGGCCATAGACATTCTCCTTTCCAATTTTGGCATTAAAATATTTGCAGAACAACGGTCATGCGTTTCTTCTAAGCGCACGTAAAATATATCCTTGGTCTGTTCATCCTTGTCTTGGGTTGGAGCATGAGCGCAAATAAAGCTACTGTTGAAGAATTGTGCTTTTATCCGCATTGAAGCAGTAGACCAGATGTTTTAACCTCCGACCAACTACAAACCCGCAACCAAACTCATGTTTTGTGTCATGGCAGCTATAATAGGGTGCGTCACCTTTAGGTGTTGTTATAACGCCTTTCGCACTTCATCGTAATTCCTGTATGGCAGTAATTCGTCCTAGTATTTTCAGATTCGCAGATCATGGTCCCTAAAACGTTAGCGGGAGTTGTCAACTTTAGAGAAGTTGTTATTATTATTTTATTATACCATCCGCATTTATGATAACGAGGGTATATACACTTTCATACGGATACCTCCCACACAAAATTCGGATAAAAATGAAGTTCAAGAGCTGCTCTCGGATAGTTTTGAAATTTGTTTCAGTAAGTTTTCCTCGCGACTGCCTTTACGACGGTGCAATTTTTTTCTTGTGCAATTCCATACTTCCTCAGATATTGGCCTAAAAGCTCCAAGATCCTGACGGCACCAACCAAAATGGGAAATCCGTAAGATAATTCTCGCAATGAGTTTGTGATTGGTGCAGATTTTGCACATCGTATTATTTCATCCAGTCATATGTCAGCTTGGAATATGGACTATATCGGTCCACCCCTTCGGGTACCTCCCACACAAAATTCGGATAAAGTAAACTTTAAGACCTCGTTTTGACTCTTTTTTAGTAGGTTGTTCTATTTCGAGTCCTTTATGAAGAAGTTTGGTTACTAAAATGTTTGGTATATGTGATTTGATATGATTTGGTATAGCCCCACCTCACGGTACATACTCGTACATATTTTAAAGCAAACATTTGGTCAGTGGCTGAGGGTATTTCTCCGTCAGCACAGCTGACTGATACTTTCTTACTTGTTTTGTTTTTATTTTCTTTTTTTGGTTTTTCATAGTACGAAGTTTTTTAACGTTAATCCAAAAAAAAACACAAATTTAACAGCAACCTCCTAAAAATAAAACTGGAAACCACATTGTAAACGCCAACCGCGGAAAAATATTGCCTATCTTCTAACATTAGTTATAAATTTCTTATAAATAAGGCACTTTCCTCACCTGACACTCAAGGCAAGGCTAAAATATTTTGCTACAATTCCACTGTCATGGACAAGACAGTCCTATGCTCGCACTGCGTCCGGACGCGTCCCTCTTCAGACCATATAAAAACTTATATTTGATCTGTGTTTTTTGTTATCTGTTAAATCGAGGATGCAAATGAGACTCATGAAAACAAACATGGTTTTACGAAAGAATATAGCAATTATTTCAGCATGCTGCGTGAAACTAGTATACCTTAAACTTAACACCTTCAACAGATCTGATTTTTCAATACCAATACGAGTATTACAGTCTATAACCATTTGTATTTTTTGTCTCTTCAATTTGGACAAAGGCCAGTAATGAAATATGGCAAACATATTTTATTTTCGCAAAATTTTTCTTTACGAAACAAATAAATTAGGAAGGCATTTAATTTTGTAAATAAATAACAATAAATTATTTAATTACATGATAAGTAAATATAATTTAAATTAATTTAATTTTATATACATAAAATATAAGAATAAATAATTTTCAAACGACACAAGAATTAATGTTCTATATTCAATTTATTTAATATTAATTAAATAATTATTTAAGTATTAGTAGTTAAGAAACATTTCTTTAAAAGTCAGACTGATTTCATAATTTTGTCACACATTTTTCTGTACATGTAAAATATTTCATACATTCATACAAGAGAAATCATTTAGTTTTAAGTTAAAATTATGTGAAATAATTTCACCTAAATAAATAAATGAATGAACTCACTAGAAACCGAAAGTATTTTAAGAAAAACAAAAAAAATATATTATGAAAAAGTATTCAAAATTTTAGTTCTTTTGGAAACCAAACGATTTTATTTACGAAAAATAAATTAAATAAAATAATAAAAAATAAATAAAAATATTATATATGTATACAAAAATAATGCATTTGTACAATGGGTGGTAATATTAGAAAAATTATATATTTTTTAAAAACCGGTTGATAAAACCCCTTGTGGCTTCTACGGGTAGAATAAATTGAGTATTTTTACTGGTACGAGGGGCACTAAAAAACCTTCTAGCCTAGGCAACACGCAGTATCCCCAGGCGTCATTTGACATTTTTTTGGAAAGCTTGACAGTTTTAGCCTAAGTGTACTCAGGACAGTTTGACATACGACCATGCGTTGTGTTGGAATTGTTGTAAATGGAATTTACTTGTGAACATTTTTATCCGATAATATTTCACCATTTTCGACGAGGATTATCAGCGAAAGAGTGCATCGATCAAATAAGATTTTTGTATATCGATAAAGAGCCATCCTATATCACTATGAAAAACTGGTTTAATGAATTCAATCGTGGACCAACACAGCCAAAAAAACGAAAGTCGTGATGTTGCCGAAAAACGGCCGTTGTGGCAGAAAAAAATTAAGCCGTATGTGAACGGATAATACAAGATCGCCAAGTTATATACCGTGAGATTGAGGCACTCTTGGGAATTTCTTCCAACAACTAAGATTTGATATTGCATGAACACCTTGCGGCAAAAATGGATTTTTCTCGCTAGATCAAGCAAAATTGGTCAATCGCTCAAAAAAGGCCCTTGTGGATTTGTCCAAAGAAATTGTGAACAAAAACCATCACGATGATTCAAACGACATTTATAAGATCGTCACAGACGACGAATCTTGGATATATGCTTAGGAGTCTGAAACAAAACAGGAATCGACAGTTTGGGTCTTTCAAAGCAAATGTTCGACTGTTTCTTCGGCAAAACTGACCGTGTGGCAACTATACGGCTTGAGAAATGTAGTACGATTAATTCTGAGTATTACACAACAACAGCCAAGATCACCCATATACGTTAACGTGAGTCCAACAACAACAAATATTCTCTTTATTCTCAGTTTTCGTGGTTTAGCATAGGAAAGACTCGCTCAGAGATACTAATGCACAAAATATTTTGAGCACCACCGTACTACAATTTGTTTGCCTGAAGTCTCTCTCGAAAATCGAACAAGAGGAGACGAATCGTTCTGCATCGAGACAATGCGAGCTCTCACACATAGATTCAAACCAGCGCCTGTTTGACCGGACAAAGCGTGGAATTGATGGGTCATGCGCCGTACAGCCCTGACTGGGGATCCAATGACTTCATTTGATTGCAGCAAATCAAGAAAAAAAAGGTGTGATCAACGATTTTAGTCGCCAGAAGATGCTGTAAAATCGTCAAAAATCCATGTTTTGGAGATGTCTCAATCAAGCCGCTGAAAACAACCCAACACATGGTCACATGTCAAACTGTCCTGAGTACGTTTAGACTAAAAACTTTCAAACTTTCCAAAAAATTTCAAATGATGCTTGGCTACACTGCGTGTTCTCTAGGCCAGAAGGTTTTTTAGAGCCTCTCGTAGAAGACCTTGTGGTCGTTGATAGATAGAAAATCTATCGTGTTCTACGGGTAGAGTAGCTTCTTGTCTTTCATGGATAAAAAGACCCTGTGGTCTTTTGTAGATGGAATCAATGTGATCTTCAATGAACTGAAGACATTGTGGTCTTCCGTGGACAGAAGACCTTCTGCCTCTCTATCGATGGAAGATCCTATAGTTTTCTATAAATTGAAGACCTTGCGGTTTACATAGATAACTATGTAGGTAGAGGATATTGTGATTATTTGTCGTATATGGATGGAATGTCTTGTGGTCTTCCAAGGACAGAAGATCAAGTGATCTTTTAGACCTTGTGGCCTTCTATACATAAAAGAACTTGTAATCTTCTATCACTAGAAGATCATGTAATATTCTTTGGATGTAAGACCTTGAGGTCTTTATGGATAAACCACATTGAGATAGTTTATGTTTTGAAGACCTTGGTATATTCTACGAATAAAATACCTTGTCTTCTGTACAATCACAAATCGTTTTTTTCATGTACATATAGAAACACTGGAGTCCCCTATATATTCTTTAATTAGAGTATTTGCATATAGGATAACATGTGGTATTATTTAGGTACAATGCCTAAACCGTTGATAACTTCCTTTCCAGATAGTATGGTAATCCATCGGCTCCTTTAGAATTATTCGTTACATTCTTCGGGGATTTGTAATACTGTTTGCGGTGATCCACGAGACTGGAATGAATGGAGTGGATTTGGAGTCCATGCCGAAAACTGAACTGGTGATAAAAACAATATGAAAAACATTTTGGATGAGCGGAACATGCTGACGGAGAGCAGTGGAAGTAAACACAATAGCTGATGTTTTGCACGGTACGATCGATCTTTGCCCTATAAGAATTTAGGCGACTGCAATATCACGAACGTTGTTGAGTCAAAACTACTCGGGGCAGTTGACACTCCTCAGCTGCGATAGATGGGGGATGTACTCCGAGTACTTTATTCACACTGTAGTTGCTTTTGGCCTTAGCAACTAGGGAATGGAATGGCTCTCACGGTAACACCCAAGCAATTACTAACTTACTAACGAAAGCATCTCATTGTGTTGCTGTACAGGAAGAATCTTTGACTCCTTATGTAGATGGTCCGCTGAAGACATGAGAAGGCAGTAGTGATGGTTTTTAATAACTTCTTATATAAGGGACCAAAAAATAACTATTCCTTCGCGCGACATGCCATTTTTAAAATAATGCTGGGTTGTGTCGATGTTTTTTTCTCTTTGAAAATTTAAAGTCACAGCTGCAATTGGAATTTGAGTTTATGAAAATCGTTGTTTTTAGTATAATTAGTTTTTTACTATTGACATAGCTCCGCAGGTGTACTCCTTAGCAGGCATAAAGCCCACCGAAATGGTATTTATGTTAAAGTCGTTCCTATCTCCCGTCCCATACCCCTTGCAAGAACTCAGAGAACGTTCTTTTTTCATTCGCCATTCACAATTGGCCTTACATGATCAATTGACATAACTGTCGTGATAAGCTCCCGACCTGGCTCTGAACATAAGTGTTCAAAAGGCCTTATATCAAACTCGCAAGGACATCCATGGTTGTTAAAGATAACGGCTAAAGGAGTGTATGCTTCTCTACCAGTGGTGTCTTAAGACACGCCGTTCGGACTCGCCGATAAACAGTATGTCCCATATCATTGAGCTAATATGAATCGGGGTGTACTCATTGATATGAGAGAAGTCTCCCTTGTCCCATCTGGGATGTTTGTGGAACAATTATATTATAATTATATGTTTGTTTTGTTTATTGTTGAAGTTCAATGGGGGAATACTCCACTCAAACAATCGAAAATTATAATTATATAGTGTATGCTTTCCACGTTAGCTCGATGATCATGAGTATACCAGTTCAATCGCCGACAGAAGAAGTAAAATCAGAAGTCTTAAAAGAAAAGACAAGCCAATAAACTCCCCAGCCAATAAGCTGCCAACCCAAACACCTCATGCGGCTCAATACAGGATGTGCACCAAACCCTGTCGAAACTAATCCTGTAATGAGACATAAAAAGACAATCCGCAGAGATTCTCCAGGAAGCACCGAGTAAAACACAAAAGGAGAAAGTGCAGAAATGGGAAATCGTTAGAAAAAAACAAGAAGATACCAAGGAATCTTCAAGACACTGTTATTATTAAACCAAATGCAGGCAACAGGTATTCCGATAGGCTCAAAATATCAGACAGAATGTCAAACTTAAGGAAGACGTAGCCATACGATCCACCAGTAAAAATCATTTTGGTGATGCTATAAAAGATCACTGAAGAGCTCAGATACGAGTAGTGGAGGAAATGCCACGAATGAGGTACAAGACTCCATGCGTTTACTCGCCACCAACGTACATAGAAATCTATTATACCCACAGCATTTATGCTGTGCCTCATCAAAATAATGGTTTTAGACTCCAAGTATGTTTGGACGAAATCCGTTTCAGATTCAGTTGATTTAGCCATGTCCGTCCGTCTGTCTGGCTGGAGCGCACGATAACTCTTGAAGAAAGTAACCGATATGGTCCATACTTTGCACATCGTCATATTTCTACTAGACTGTAATGAGGTTCCAATATCGACTCAAATTGTCCACTCTTTCCGGCAGCTCCCACACAAAATTTCAGAAAAGTTCAGTTTAGGGCCTATTCTCGAATCGCTTTGATTTTTGTTGTAACAATTTGTATTCGCTGTCCATATTACGATGGTACATGTTTCATCAGGGGCAAGTCCATACTTCCTGAGAAAATCGGTCCACTCCTTCTGGTACCTCCCTCACAAAAGTTTTAAGCTTTTCGCTAAAATGATGTGCACGGTAACTCTCGAAGGTAGTAACAGAGTTGGTCTATATTGTACACATCGTAATATTTATACGAGACATAGATTAGGTTCGAATATGGACTATATATGCCAACTCCTTCGGGTACCTCCCACACAAAATTTCCGAAAAGTGCAGTTTGAGAGCTGCTCTCGAATCCCTTTGATTTCTGTTGTAGCAATTTGTATTCGTTGTCCCCATTACTACGGAACAAGTTTTTTCAGAGGCAAGTCTATAGTTCCTGAGAAAATGACCCGAAAGCTGTAAAACCCTTACGACAACAGTAGCTGAAGCGGACGGTAAGGTTCGAACGGATCAGCCGATTCGGTCCAAAGTTTGACCTTCGTAATATTTTGTCCAAACTTGGTTTAAGTTCGAAGGTGAGCCATATCGGTCCACTCCTTCGGTACTCCTCCCCCACAAAAATTTAAAAAAAAATTTTCAATAAAATGATGCGCACTATATCTGTAAAACGGGCATTCCGATTTGGTCCAAGGGGATCCAAAAATCTACTAATATTTTATCCAAATGTAGTTTAACTTCCAAAATGGTCCATATCGATCTTTTTTTTAGGGTACCTTCACACAGGCTGAGGGTATATCTCTGTCGGCAAGCCGACTGATACTTTTTTACTTGTTTTATATTTAAAAACAAAAAAATGAGATTATGGTGAATTAACTTGAAAATAATAAGTGCTACACATCTCAACAAAACTGCCAAAGTGAATCTAAAACTAAAGAAAAGCATTTCTAAAAAAAAACTCATACCTCTCTCAATGGTCCAAAACCAATGTTGAATATGTCCACGGAAATATTCAAGTCCATTTCATCTATTATTTTGTCCAAAAATCAAAATTTCGGCCAGAAACAACAAGTAAATTTATAAAAGATTTTTTCAAGCAAATTTGGGACTTTGTGTTATTTTTGTATTTTTTTGTTGTTTTACATGCGGAATTCGGGAGTTAAACAAAAAAACTCTGGTCGCTGATTGCGACAAAAATGTAATAATTAATAGTAAATTGCCATGTCAAAGCAACAATTCATCAGAATATGATGTCAGATAAATGGACGCTGCCACAGTTTATTGTCATTTGAGCCCTTTTTATGGCATTTTCCATCACTTTGGCCGAAACTTCCGGCGATAGGTCCTCACATTCTTGACTGATATTGTCTTTAAGAGCTGAAAGAGTCTGAGGCTTGTTGACATAAACCCGCGACTTCAAAAAGCCTTACAAAAAGAAGTCTGGAGCGGTCAAATCAGGCGATCTTGCTGGCCAGTTGGCCAGTGCAAATCGCCAAAACGGGAGATTAGGCGCCCGGGAAATGCATCCCAATTCATCAAGTTGCGGCAAACAGAACTCGTTGATCATTGCTCTGTAGCGCTCACCATTCACAGTAACCGTTTGGCCCGCGATCTTCGAAGAAAAAAGGTCCGATGACTCCTCCAGCGAAAACGGCACACCATACAGTGACTTTTATGCGGCTGTAATGGCTCTTCATGGGTTACACGCGGATTTTTAGTGCCCCAGAAGCGTACTTTTTGCTTATTTACGTATCCGCTAAGATGGAAATACGCCTCATCACTCCTGATTATTCTAGACCGATTATTGGTCAAATAAATAGTCACCAATATTTCGCGTTCTGGAGCAGTGTAGCGTAACATTGTTTATTAACGTGTATTTCGCATGTGTTTACTACACAAATGTCAAACCAGAACTGACATTAGGGGCCATTCGGAAAATTTATAGCATTTTCTGATAGGATGATTACTTTTGCTCCACCTTGTATTAGAAGTGCCATTAGGAGCTCTTCTTGGCTACATGGTGTCATATTTTAGACAAAAGACAATTTTAGCAGCTTCATGTATTGGTTTTTCTAATACTCGAACCCATTATACATTATGCTATATGCATACAATTTTTTTTTTTTAGAATTTTCGTTAAAGTAATTTATAAAATAATAAATAAATATTAAATTGAAAATGAAAAACTTAAAAAAACTAAACGTGCCTATTAACAAGAAAAACAATTTGAGCTTATTTGCAATTTTTTCATTTGAAATGTCATTTATTAACACAACACACATCAATGTAAAAAGAAAAACTTCAAAACAAATAAAACATTAACAAAAAAGCAAAAAATAAATAAAACGTGTTGTATTGTATAATTTAAAGGCTTTGTTCTGGTAAACAATAAAATGTTATTAAAAAATAAAATACAAAACATATATTTTTTTGTTAAAAAAGAATCAAACAAACTAATAATATATGCAAGAGAATAACAGTACATTTATATAGGCAACGATAAAAGAAAATTAATTTAAAAACACATATTTACAAAAAATACATCAACATCTTTATATATATTCATATGTATTTATGCATACACATACACTTGTATACACACAATGACATATCTTTGTATTATAATTGAAAATAGTGCTAATTAAATAGATTTTTCTTCTTTACAAGAGAAACGACAACAATATTGCATTTATAATTTTAGTAAAAATTTCAGTTTTTATATTTATAGTTTATGATATTAATTTAAGTTTATACTTTTTTATGCGAACTCATTTCTGGTGATACTTAAATTTCAAACACTTTCTTTTTATTTAAATCAAAAAAAAAAATAATTTTATTATTTTTAATTAGTTAAACTCAAAGTTTATATTGTTTTGTTTTATATCCTTTATTCCTACAGTATTTTATACGAAAATTAAATAAATCAAAAGGAAATTTCAAAATTAATTGTTATGTTTTACTATTTTTTACAACAAGTTCAAATTCAAAACAGCTATAAATGATTCAATATACCCAAACTTCAAGTTAAAAATGTGCGACATTTATTGTGCATAACATCGAATTAAATAAGATTTTGGGTACATAGCACCTTTAGAACGGAACCTCCCGATTTTCGGCATTTTTAAAGTTGCGGCCTCAAAATCCCACCAAAATTGCTCAAATTTGGTATGAAGTCTTCGGGAGGTACCTTTCTATGTAGGCATTCTTATAGCCCCCATAAAACGGTACTTCCCGATATCTGGTATTTTGAAGGTTGTGGCCTCAATATCCTACACAAGTGCCTCAATATCCTAAAAGTAGGAGGAATAGCTTAGTACATGCGTTCATAAACGAAAGAAAACTTTACTTCAATAGAGTTCGTGGTGGAGGATAATATAAAAAGTTTGGCCCAACCGAACTTAACTCCGTTCTTACTTGTTTAACTTTATTTCGGCTAGTTACTGGGATTTCTTACTTTCATTATGCTGTTTTAGTTTTGAGGCTTTGGGCAGCTGCTTGCAATTCTTCTGTGGTGAACAGTGGTATGTTTTTGGGATATTCTGGTTCAGATGAGTCTTCTCTAATGACGTGTTTTGGAAATAGTGTGTTTACAATATTATCCATAATGTCCTCATCCATCTGGTCAACTGTGTTTTTTGATCCAAGTTTTCGCATGACGACCTTGTAACCAAGGCCCCATGGGTCTTGCTTAATGTCTGCTCTTAGTTCTTCCCACTTCTGTTTCTTGCTTCTCTCAACAGCGCTCTGTAGCTGTTTTTTAGCATCTTCGTATGCATCGTGTTCTATAGGTGCTTCGCCTCTTCGTCTGGCTCTTGTGTATTTTCTTCTCATCTTAAGGCAGTTTCGCCTGGACTCATCGATCGTAGTGTTCCACCAGTATACCACCTTTCGTTTTGGACGGGCAATTGCTTTTGGCATGGCTTTGTTGCAGCTTCTAGAAATAAGGGTCATTACGTTTCTCACGGTTTGTTTCGCGTCTACTTCGTTTTGTCTTACGTCTGCTAGCCTGTCTATCTCTGAGAGTAATATAGCTGTATTGAGTTTATTGACATTCCATTTTCGGGTGCTTATGTTTGTGCACTTCGTCTGCAAGTTTTCATTCATTTTCAAACAGAATGATATATATTGATGGGCACTTCCGGTATATGTTTCCAAGACTCTCCAATCTTTGATTTTAGCAAGTAATCCATCTGAGGCAAAAGTTACATCAAGGATGGTACCTTCGCAACCAGGTCGTCTGAACGTTGCACTATAGGTCAAACGGGCCATTTTATTGGCCAAAAGTCTTAAAGTTAAATCAAGTATTTGGTTTAAGTTAATATAGCGTTTTTAGATTCAGGGAGAAAAATGAAACAACGTGGGCCAAAAAATTAACCCTTTATGGACCAAATGCACATCTGGTACCTTAACCCTTTGGGGACAAAAACTGGAAGGTCTGTTATTTGTCTACAGAATTGAAGGCATCGACGTCCGATAAGTTCATAAGCCTTTTTGTTGTGTTTCGTTTTAGTTTTAATGTGAATATTCCTTAAAATTGTGACCTTGAAAATCCCACAATATGATGTGACATATTTTGACTATAACTGTATATATTTATAAAAGATTTGTAAATAATTTGACTTTAGAACACATCAGGACGCTGTAGACTTCAATTTGGCTAACATTATTTGGTAAGAGGTTTAACCCAGACTTCAAAAAAATCAATATTATGGAAAATATAGTAACCTAAAAAAAGTTGTATAATTCTTGTCGAGCAAATTTACGCAAAATCACATACAATTTTCTGCATTCGGCACGAGTTAATGAACCAATTTCAATATTCACTTTCATTGCCGAACGTTGCCGAGGCTTTAAAAGCGTACATAACCTCAAAATGTTCTACTTTCTTCGAAAATTTAAAGTTAACACCCATTTAATAACTATTTATACACATAAATGATGATAGGAGGGCATTTTTGATAAATAAATATCGAATACTTTCTAATCAAATATTTACTTATGCTAATATTGTGATTTTGTTTCACCCTGCACGTATACAAGTAAACATATTTCGTTAATAAATTTTTAAAGATATTTGGATAATACGTATTTGGCAGCCTGCCATGCAACGGTATAATTTCTCATACAAAAACAAAATTTATTTTTATTATATTTGAAGTGTTTCTTACAAGAAAGTAACACAAAATAAGTGAAAATACAAAGTGCGAAATCTGACTTTTGGCCAGTAAAATGGGCTGTTTGACCTATAGTGCGTTGGTGTGCTTTCAATGTTAACTGTGGTGGCACCTAATCGAGCGATCATATCCACAATTCGCTTACCCCTGGGGTCTGTTGTCGACATCCCCCATTCGACAGCGCGAGAGTTAAAATCTCCAGCAATTATAAGATCTCCATATGGGGACCTAGCAAAATCTTCCATCTCCTCTAATTTCTCTTGAAAAGTATCAATGTTATCACTTGGAGTAAGGTAGCAACTGATGATTGTTAGCTTCTCCAGTTGAATCCACGAAAACCCGTTTTTATATTTAGTTTATTGGGTGGGACCAAATTGCTGCAGTTTTGGACTCGCCTTCAACCCATTTTCCGCTTGTAATGCTTGTGTATTGCTCACTGATTATGACGATATCAGTTTTCTCTTCCTGGACAATTTGCGACAGAAGTGCATGAGCAACTTTTCCCCGGTGCAAGTTCGCTTGAAGAAACCTCATTGATTGTGGTGTTTGTTTCGTTTGCAGCTATTGCTGCCTGGCATATGGCCTGTTCTCGTGTACTTGTGTTGCGAGCAGATGCAACAATTCACTGCATTCGTGCACACCTTCAATATGTGCCCTTTCTGACCACACCGTATGCACATCCCCATGCATTTTCGGTCGTGACCTTTGCAGTCCCATTGCATATGACAGGTATCGAAACACCTGTAGCAACGCTTCACTTCTTCCTTGTATTTTATTTGGCCGTATCCCAACCCTATAAATATCCTACGTTTGTCAATGAGTTTGTTTGCGTCTATCACAGCTAAAGACACATAAGCTCTCTTCTGTTCTCGTGCATTAGTAGCCGTTAGTTGCACGTTTACGTCTTTTTTTGCTATGTTCAGCGTTTTGTTGATAGCATCAAATACCTCCTTTTCTGTCGTGAGCGAGTCGAGATTTTTAATTTCGACAGCTGCCATCGTCTTCAATTTTTTTACTACGGCTTCGTCCTTAAGTGATCCTTCAATTGTCTCACGAAACTGCTCTTTATTTCCTCCTTTCCCCATTACAAGGAGTATGGAGCCGGTTTTTGTCTTGCGGACTGATTCGACTGCCACGTCTGTGCTTTCGGTGTTCACCTTTCCTCTGAGCGTCCTTAGCACATCTGAGTAGCTATGGCCGTCTCGCGGTTTTATGACGACGGCATCTGGCTTCACCTTTGGTCTTTTGGCACGCGACTTCGTACTTCTGCCTGCGATCCATTCATTCTCGACCTCTGTTTGGGCTCTGATCGATGCTGCTTCTCCCGGATTAACTTCTGCTTTATTTTTATATTTTTTCCCCGGGTTGGTTTTAACTGGGCTTTTGTTGAGGAGTGATTAGACATTAGGCCGGGGCGATTTGAAAACCTTAATGAACCCTTCGCGTTTCTGATTCCTGGGATTAAACTGAGCAAAAAAGTCCACTAGACCATAGGTCTACCGCGAAAATTGAGCATCCCGATTTTGACTTTAAGGTCTTTATCCACGTTTTTTGGACATTTTAGCATATAACGGCCAAACCATTGAGATTTTCGACCCAATACAAAGACAAAAATTGTAGCCAAGACAGTGATTAAGAACTCTCTAATACATCGCAAAAGCATTGGAACGATCCTTCAGGCAGTTTTGGCCTTGAGAAAGTGCAAACTTTTCGGAAAATGTCGATAAATGGCACTGTGCTACAAAAGTCGACCAGAAAAATATTTAAGCTTTCTGGTGCAAAATTCTATCGTGTTGGGATTCATAGACAACGAAAATGCCTTTAGTTCGTTTGGGTCACTTCGTTTTATTTTTTACAACGGTAAAAGTAGTGAAAATCTGAGTTTCTTACATTTTCAAATTTAAACGGGCATATCTTATTATTTTTACAACGGATTTCTCTTGATCCTTCTTCCTTTTAAATAAACAAATCGCTCCGCCCTATTAGACATGTTACGGCTTTTTGAGTCTTGGAAGCATCTCTTTCCTTTTCCGCAGTTTTCCAATTTCGTCGGTAATCGCCCATAACATCTAATAGCTCAGCTAGTTCGACGACGCCATTTTGTACGTCTTTGCTGATGTTGCGCAGTTTGCAGAATGCTTCTCTAATTTTCCGAAGCACATTGTGGCACTTTGCGAGTGCTTCTTCTTCGGATGCTCTCATTTAGAGTATGAATTCCTGCTTTGGGGAGTAAAATGTTCGCGGAGTTGCAAAATTGAGTTGTGGGGTACTGTCGACGTTGTGTAAGCTATCGACAACTTCTACCGCTGCTGCTGTCGAGTTTACAGGTATGGGCTTCTCGAACTTACACGGAAGGCACATTCTCCGTCTTCTGCTTTTTTGGGGTTTCTGTTGATATCATCATTTGGTTTGGTCCCAACTAAGAGCCGTTATCCTTACACGTAATGCAGTTTCCCTATGGATGACCCCGAGGGTGCCTTTGCGAGCAGTAAGGTCCTCGCGAGGGTTGACACAAGACCTTATGAGTACTTGCGTTCAGAGACGGGTCGAGTATTAATCAGGATCGCATCAACTGAACCTGCAAGTCAATTAAATGGCGACGAAATAAGGAGCGTTCTCTTAGACCTAGCCAAGGTTTTATTGAGACGGAAGACAGGCACGACATTAGCCTGGAAGCCATTTTGGTGGGATGTCACTCCCACTTACTGAGGTAACAGAATGTGACGTCTGCCAGCCCGAAGCAATCAAATCATAATGTATTCGAATCATTGTCCATGTACGTTGCTGCGTCATCTCCTGTTTGCCCTATCAGTAGAGCACCCCTTGTGGGGTGAAAACTTAATTGGATGGCGGCTTCCATTCGCCATGTCGTGAGAAGCTATATCGGACGTTAATGTCTTTTTATAACATATCCTCGGCTTTCACCGCTCAATGGTCTGGGACTGCTATTTAATTCGCAGCTAACCTCCAAATATGCAGGCCATTCAGTTATCCGCCACCGACTGATCCACCTAGTAGCTCTGAGCTTGGAGCCCTGGGTATAATAATAATAATAGTAATAATAATAACAATAATAATCATAATTGTTCCACAAGCATTCCAGATGGGACAAGGGAGACTTCCCTCATATCAATGAGTGCACCCCGATTCATATTAACTCAATGATACGGGACCTAATATTTATCGCCGAGTCCGAACAGCGTGTCGTAAGACACCACTTTGTAGAGAAGTTTTACATGGCTGAAATACTCGCCAACATCACTGAGGGGTATTTTGCCACCGTTGATTTGATGTTGCATGGCCTGGGAATCGAACCCAAGACCTTTAGCGTGCAAGGCTGGTATGCATATCATTGCACCACAGTGGCACCCATGTATGGACATAGACCCAATATAACGCTACCGATTTTTGGTATTTTGAGGGTTTTACCTACATTATTTAGCGAAATAGCTGTAATTTGACATTTGAGGTTCCCAGTAGTCACAAAACTTCACCAAAAATTGTCCACATAGGTCCACGTTAAAGGGTATAAAAAGTTACTTGTTTCATTGTTGAATGGTTTATAGGGTTGGGTTACTAGCCCGAATATCAACCCAAGTTTTTGATCGTCTTTTTGGGTGAAAGCACTTGATTGCTTACTTTTGGAACTCAACCCAGGTCCGCTGTTGATTATATAATTTGCAGCCACCCAATTTCTATCTACTGGGTGTTCCACTAAGCGCAGCAATTTTCAACATTCAGCTAAGCTGCTTCCATTTGTACCTTATCATTTGAAATCTCCTCTAATTACAAACACACAAAAACCGGAACAAATGATTTATGCTAATTTTCTCTTTTTTGTTTGTATATTATATATACATACATATAAAATATGTTTCTATAATTATATCCTAATTTATATTTATTAGTTTATTAAATTATCCAACATTTTTTTGTTATTTATTGGTAATTTATCCAATTATTTTATTTTTTCACATTATTCACAGCAATATTTGTTGTTCATTTTAAAGGAACACAAAAAAATGATAATACAAAAAAGTTAATCGAAATATATTTGTGCAAACATTAAATAATGCTATCTAAATATTTCAATTTAAAGTAACAATTAAAAAAAATTAATTTAAACTCCCTCTCTGTCCCCATAACAATCTCTTGACATATTTCAAGCATTTATTTCAAGTGTTCAAGGTGTTTCAATACAAATATAAAACAAATACTATTATATATTTATATACATATATGTACAATAGACATATTTAATTACATACTTATAAATAGTAACATCAAACAATAGTACTCCGATGGTGATGATGAACGTTGCTCATCACATAATGTGTAAATTATTATAAAATAAATTGTACAATACTCAAATACACATACATATACTTAATAGTATACATTCATTGCAATGTTTGTAACATGATTAAAGAGTATAAAAAAAACGAACAAATATATCATATACATATATAAATACATGGAATTTAATTAAAACATTTAAATTCTGTTTATTCTTCATACATAAAACAAAACAAAAAAAAAACAGAAAAATAGCATAGAATATGAAAATTCAATAAGATATTATAACAATAGAAAGAAAAATAAAAATGTTGAAGACAAAAGTATATATACATATATTATAAAAAAATAATAATTGTATATTATTAAAAATATATTAAATGTATTTGATGAACAAGAATGAAAGAAAACAATAAACAAATAATATTAAAAGTAATAAATGTTTTTTATGTTTTATTTTTCGTCTGTTGTACGGTGAGAATAGCCTTAACAGAATTTTCAACAATTAGGAAACAGCTTAAATTGATTGATACAAAATTTTATTTAGAAACCGGTCAAAATTAGAGCAAACAAAAGCACGGTGCTCTTGAACAAAATTTAAATGGAAAGGGCTTACACCTTTTGCGGATTCTGAAACTACAATGTTCATAGATAAGAAAAATCAAAAGACAACAAAAAATCGCCGGAGCGCTTTTGAAATAAATCGCGATTCAAGTTGAAATTTTCAAGAGTTTTTTAGGTTTTCACGATTTTGCTTGGAAACCGCAATCCTATCGAAATTGGACTTTTAAAAACTTGTAGCTATGAAAATTCTCCACGAAGATTGATATCTTCGTAGTTTTTACCGTTATTTAGATATAGAAGTTCAAATTAGGACAATGTATTGACTGTATCGTTTCCTTATATTACAATGTTATGCACAGTGCACCTTAACTAACTTTAAATGAAAACTGCTTACACCATGGAAAATTTTGCGGATTCTAATTTAGCAATGTTTATAGATGAGAAAAATCCAAAAACAAGGAAAAATCGCTGGATGGATTTTTTAATGAATCACGATTTTGCCTGAAAACCGCAAGTCCTATCGAAATGGGACTAAAGAAAATGTTGTAGCTGCGAACATTTTGTACAAGACTGGCAGATTGATATTTTCCTAGGTTTTAGCATTTTTGAGAGGTTCAGATCAAACTTTCATATTTTTTTCTTAGGTCTTCAGAATTTAGCTTGAAAACTGAAAATCCTTTCGAAATAGGACAGAAGAATATGTTGTAGCTGCGAAATTCTCTACAAGATTGAGTTTCAAAATGTTTTCCTAGGTTGTACCATTTTTGAGATATATAAGTTTAAATTGGGAAATTGCAGTCATGACATTGTTTTATAAGGAGGCGATACAGTCAGTCCATTGTCCTAATTTGAACTTCTATATCTCAATAACGGTAAGAAGTACGAAGATATCATAAAAGTCAATCTTGTAGAGAATTTTCATAGCTATAATATTTCCTTTAGTCTTGCGGTTTCCAAGGAAAATCATGAAAACCTAAAAAACCCTTAAAAATGTCAACTTGAATCGCGATTTATTTAAAAATCTCTCCGGCGATTTTTTTTCTCGATTTTTCTCATCTATGAACTTTGTAGTTTCAGAATCCGCAATAACATCCCAGGTGTAAGCACCGTCCATTTAAATATGTTTCAAGAGCACCGTGAAAGGTCTAAATAGCAAAACAATTAAAAACGTATCAGTCGGATTTGCCGACAGAGATATGCCCTCAGCCTATGTGAATCTAAATTTTCATCTACGGATAGATCGAATGTATTTAGGGTCTTTTCAGAATTGTGTGGACCTTTTTGGACATTTGAATTTGCCGACAAAACTGTGGATTAGGATTAAAGTTAAAAATTGTTGCGGAGGAGGTGCTTGCAGGAACGGACCGACATAATCCATTATGGTAGTGGATCTTATTTTGAGAGTCAAATCTTTTGGATAGATATCGCTCCCACTAGTCATTTCAGTGGTCATCGTATAACTTTTGGACCAGTATGTCAGGAATCATGGACTTGTCCACGGAAAACATAATATCACAGTAAACAGGACTACAACGAACAGCATCGGTATACATTTCCAAAGAATCTACGAACAGACCCTAAACTGCACTTAGACACAAATGTTGAACTTTTGTGGCGGAGGTTCCCTAAGGGCCATTTTGGAAGTTAAACTAAATTTGGACAAAATATTAGAAAATCCAAAGGTTGGACCAAATGAGTTGCCCCGTTCAAGGGATATCGTGCACACAATTTTAGTGACATTTTTTAAATATTGGGGGGTAGTACTGGAGGTTGTGGACCGGTATTGCCCATCTTCGAACTGAAATAAGTTAAGAGAAAATACGACGAACGCCAAATTTTGGACCAAATCGGTTGATCGAGTTATCGTGCTCTCCAACCACTACATATGGTGACATAGGAGGTTTTTACACCTTTCGGGCTGTTTCCTCCAGAAGTATGAACAACTTTTACCGTGGTAATTGAGGCAGCGAATGCAAGTTGCTTCAATAAAAATCAAAGTGATTCGAGAGCAGGTATTAAAGTGAACTAATCCGAAATTTAGTGTGGGAGGTACCCAAACGAGGGGACAAATATAGTCCATATTCGAACCTGATCTATATATGGTAGATATATAAGGACGTGTAAAGTATGGACCAAATCGTTCACTTTCTTCAAGAGTTATCGTGCGCACAATTGTTCCGAATCTTTTTGTATTTTTGTAAAGGAGGTACCTGAAAGTGTGGACCGATATGGCTTATCTTCGAACTTAACTTAAGTTTGGACAAAATATAACGAAGGCCAAAGTTTGGACCGAATCGGCAGATCCGTTCGATAGTTATCTTGCGCTCCAACCCACTACACATGGTGTCGTAGGGGTTTTTTGCATCTTTCAGGCTATTTTTCTCAGGAAGTACGGACTTGCCCCTGATGAAATTTGTACCGTCGTATGGAGGTCAGTGAGTACAAGTTTTTGCAACATAAGTCGAAGCGATTCGAGTGCAGGCCCTATTCAGAACTTATCCAAAATTTTGTGTGGGAAGTACCCGAAGACGTGGACCGATTGAGCCCATATTGGAACCTCAACTAAGTTTGGTAGAAATTTCACGATGTGCAAACTTTAGACCAAATCGGTTACTCCCTTTATGAGTTATCGTGCGCACAAATTTTTCGAACATTTTTGAACTTTTGTGGGGGAGGTAGCTGAAGGAGTGAACCTATATGGCATATCTCCGTACTTAAATTATGTTTGGACAAAATATTACGAAGGCCAAATGTTGAACCGAATCGGCACATTCTTTCGAGAATTATCTTGCGCTCAAACCACTACACACGGTGTCATAGGGGCTTTTTGCATCTTTCAGGCTATTTTCCCAGGAAGTATGGACTTGCCCCTGATGAAACTTGTACCGTCGTATGGAAGGCTGTGAATACAAATTGCTACAACAAAAGTCGAAGCGATTCGAGAGCAGGTTCTAAACTGAACTTCACCGAAATTTTGTGTGGGAGGTGCCCGAAAGGGTTGACCGATTGAGTCCATATTGAAAGCTCATCTAAGTCTGGTAGAAATTTCACGATGTGCAAAGTATGGACCAAATCGGTTACTCCCTTCAAGTGTTATTGTGCGCACAAATTTTCCGAACATTTTCGAACTTTTGTGGGGGAGGTACCGGAAGGAGTGGAACCATATAACTCATCTTCAAACTTGAACTAAGTTTGGACAAAATATTACGAAAGCCAAATTTTGGACCGAATCGGTTGATCCGGCGCTGGCGCTCCAGGCAGACAGACAGACAGACGGACAGACATTGCTAAATCAACTCCAAATTGAAACACATTTCGTCCAAACATACTTCGGGTCTAAAACTATTATTTCGATGAGGCACATTTTGCCCGTATGAAAGTGTATATACCCTCGTTAGCATAAATGCTGAGGGTATAAAATATATTTTGTATCACCTTCTATCTTTCGCCATGATAGTAATAAAAAATATATTGTTGCAGTTCTGGAACAGACCATATTTGTGAATAAAAAACCTTCCTCACAAAATATAAGTAGAACTTATATTAATATAAGTACAGTAGTTTTGGCTTACCTGCACACTCAAAAGTTGCACGACTTCTTGTGCAGGAATGCCCAAAATGCAGGCAGCTTAAATTCGATTTCTTGCCCAACAAAGCAGATACATTTAATACTGATTACGTGCATATGATGTGCAGCTATGTATAACCAATGTTGAAATAATAAAGTGAGAGCCATTTCATGTTCGAGAGAGAAAACGCTATGTTTTTTACTTTGCATTCTCTTTTTTGGTGTTGCATTTGTTTTGCACACTTCTTATCAACACAAAATCAGAGTGGTTGAAATTTGTTTTTGTTTTGGGTTCTCAAAATTTTTTGATTTTTTTCTTGTGCAGCTATATACAAATTCTACAACCAAATTAAAGTAAAATCACCAAAATTTTGATGCAGCTGTTGAATGTGCAGCAAAACATAATATATTGAAAGGAATCTGGAGAATAGTACCCTAAAAAATGATTTTTGGTCAGGAAAAGCCAAAATGCAGATATGAATGATTCAGTTAACCAGAAATTACTGTAGTACTTATGTACTTATTAAGGGCATAGGTCTATCCATGTGCGACAGTAATCCGCTAATCCACTGGCGTGTACCTCGCTTTAGAAATAAAAAAAAACTAACTAATAAACCTTTTAATCACAGGTAGGGAGCACAGGGAAATGAAACACCAATAACTCTCAATATTGCCGTTAAACGTCAATTTCTTAGCAGATTATTATGTTATTAATTATTATTCCGCCACAGCAATAAATCTGGACTAAAAGACTTAGAAAATTTCGTATTACCCAGCCTTCTTGTTACAACATAAGTTGCTTTCCTATACAAATTTGTTCAAAAACTCAATCAAAAATTTCAAAATGAATGTATCCAAAGATTTGGTAGTTTCTGCTCGGCAAAAATTTTCTGACAGAAAAACAAATGAGCTAGAAATTAAGACTAAGAAAATATTGAATATTACATAAAATCATTCATATTTTACTAAAAACATATAAAGGGCAATCAGGAATATTTCCCTCTAAATTTTCCGTACGGAAAATAATTTTAAAAAGTGAAATTCTTTTAAAACCAATGATTGGTACAATTTGAAAACTACTAGATTCGCTTCATTATGGCGTATTCTAGTCGAATCGACGAAAATATTCTCATTTTTGGGCATAAATATGGAAATAAAAAATTGGGGAAAGGGAACAAATTCCGCACGGAATTTTTATTCATGATTGCACTGATAACCATATTTTAATATCCTAAGGGTATTATGTCTTAGTGAATGAGTTTGCAACATGCAAAAGGAAACGAAATATACCCACAGTTCCTTTTGATGATCTGCATAGATTCGCACTTATCCGCCTGGCAATGTCTTTATGAAAACAAAGTACAGGTCACATTTATTGACCAATTGGCATAAAAATTGGAGATTTTTTGTCCTAGGATATTGCTCCCATATGTACAGTATAATCTCGATAATCCGTACACAACAGGTTTCGACCGTGTCCGAATTATTAAATTGTCCGGATTAACGAATAGTAAAGAAAATAAATTATTTTCTATGATTAAATCACTCGTGGTAGTTTTATAATAATACTTTTTTTAAATCGTAATTACTAAACAAACATTGTTCCACAACATCCCATAC
Source organism: Musca autumnalis (assembly GCF_047663935.1). Lineage (NCBI taxonomy): Eukaryota > Metazoa > Arthropoda > Insecta > Diptera > Muscidae > Musca > Musca autumnalis. Next base: position 82,490,800 of record NW_027412088.1, read on the forward strand.
GGGACAAGGGAGACTTCTCTCATATCAATGAGTGCACCCCGATTCATATTTAGCTCAATGATATGGGACCTACTGTTTATCGCCGAGTCCGAACGGCTTGTCCTAAGACACCACTTTTGGAGAAGTTTTTCAAGGCTGAAATACTCAGGAAATGTCGCCAACATTACTGAGGGGTATTTTGCCACCGTTGAAAAATGTTTGATGTTGCCTGGCCGGGGAATCGAACCCCCGACCTTCTGCGTGCAAGGCGGGTGTGCATACCATTGCACCACGTAATTACTAATACCGAACACTTAAATGAAATATAGAAGTAAAAAGTGCTCTACGTGTAAACAATAATGAGATTTTTCTACTCGACAATCCGGACATTTTTATTGGCATTGCCCGTATTTGTTCCTTTCCCTACTTTTTACCAATTTACTATGCAACAAGACTCAATTTCGGAAATTAAAGTTTACATCAGGATGCAAGCAAAACACGGGACAGATGTGAAATTTCATCTTTTTGGAAATTAAGATTCCTTGAAATCTTTGGCTTTTAGGTGTATTGTGCCTTCGGCAACTTTAATGACAATATTGCGGCGAATATTTTTCTTAATATATTTACTTATGTATATCCTATACCACAAGACTAATGTGACATAAAAGGTTTGTCCTTGTACTCGATAATTTTACTAAATATTGCTGAAACAATTTTAAGCAACTTTTCCTTTATACAACTGTCAATATCTGTAACATTAGTAATAATTATTAGTAATTAGGTTTGTCTTCGTACTTAATAAATGTTGCTGAAACACTTTTTTCAGCAACTTTTCCATTGAACAACTGTCAATTTTAGAAACATTAGTAATAATTATTACAAATTATCGAGTACGCAGACAGGCATATTATCACGTAAAAAGACACAGCTAAATATTACAAATTATCGAGTACACTGACAGGTATTAATTAATTAATTGTGTATACAAAAGGATATTGACTTTTCGGCTGTGTTATCAAAATTGTTTTCCTGTAGCAAGAGTGAATGAGCTATATTTTTTAGCATGCAAAATGCTTTTCTAACAGAAATATGTGTTAAAGACAGTACCAAGGTTTTTGATATATTTTACCACTACCACGCTATTGCGTGGTTTTTCTAAGTGATGTCATTTTGCACTAATCACTGCATGTTCTTCATTTTGCTTATTACACTGTGCAACATTTTTAAGGTGATCTTGTGCAAACAATTCGAACTGAGGATTTTTTGAAAGTACAGACCCAAACGACAAGAAAACCTAGTTGGGTTTTTTTGTGTCAGATCCAGCTCGGATTTTATGGCCCCATCTAAACATGATTAAATATTGAGTTTTTAAAGAAATTCGGGGCTACATCTCTAAAACCAATGCGAATCTTCTTCTGACCTCTGAAGCAAATTTGTAGATAAAGACAGGAATACAATATTTGGAGAAATAATAAACTCGAAAACCTACATTTATTGTCTCAAATTTTAAAATCTATGAAACAATACCACAATTTTTATACATTTCGCACCGTATCTCCAAAACCGTTAATTTTTTCTGAATATTTTCTTTTAGAAAAATATTCCCTGGAATGTAATACACAACTCTTCAGAACATGTCATTGTTGTAAAATGCCTCTATCCCGCTGTTTTCAACACATTTTTCAACGACAATTTAATAAAAATGTCAATAATGTAGTGAAATCCGAAATGCGAGAATAAACTGTTGGTGTGAACTGTGTTTGAAATACGTGTTATAAAAGATATGATGCAAAATACAGCTGAAACAACATGAAGTAAGCATTTTAGAGTTTCAGAATGTTCTAAAGAATTGTTGAGACCTTTATGTGGAAGATTTTTGCAAAAGGTTACTTGGTTCAACTCCCAATAGTTTAGCCGATACTGACCAGAATTTCAGCAATTATGTAAAATTTTCTATATTTTATAGATTTTGATGCCCTAGATGGAGTTTTTCTTATAAGATAAGATAAGATAAGTTCTACTAGTTTAGAGCTACAATATTGCTAAAGACAGTAAGGCCAAATTCCTATTCGTTTCTGAGATAAAGGCCTGATAAATGCAAAAAAGTGTAGATTTAACCCGGTTTAGATGAGGCCATAAAATCCGAACTGGATCTGACAGGACAAAACCCTACTAGGGTTTTTGTAGTCTAAATATGTACTTTCAAAAAATCCATACTAAGAGTAGTTTGCATTTTCAGTGTTGCATAGTGTTATTCATCGTGGATGGGTATAACAATAATCCATTACTTTTCGCCGAGGAGTGAACATTTCCCAATTCTGTATTAAGCGGTTGTATGCATACAATATAGATCGGTATTATAAAATTATTTATTTTTAGTGCATTAAACAAAAACCATGTCATCAATATTAAAGCGGCAGTTAGAGCATTTTTCCAAAGAAGCCTTTTGACCACAAAGAACAAAAAATGCCAATTTATGTCTATATATACTGAATAAAGGACCAAACACTATAAAATATATTCAAATATAATATGTGGATATTCAAAATGTACATATACTTCTAATTATAGTTATATTACAGAACCTGGAATCGTAAATGGTACTCTAGTACTTTTACCAATTTTGTGCTAAGAAAAAGAATCCTTTTTCCAAAAACTAGAAAAAATTGCGATTTTATCTAAAGAAATATTGCGATGACTAAATCTAGCTCCTTTGTTTTTCTGCTGTACAATTTTGGCCGAGTAGAAACTACATAACACCATATTTGGACATGTTGATTTTGACATTTCTGATTGAGTTTTTGAAATTTTTCCATTACCTACATTTGTATAGGAAGCAACTTATGTTGTAATAGGAATGCTGGGTTATTTGACATTTTTTCACCTTGTGAAAACTGATTTAAGTCTAATTAGTCCAGATTTGTTGCTCAATAACATAAGAACCTGCAAAAAAACGGCGTTAAACGACAAAAAACTTAATTTAGAACGCTTTTTGATGATTTTCCAAAACGGATTTTCGTCAAAAAAAAAAAAAAAACAATTGCATATATAGCATATTTTGCATAGTTTTTGCATGTTTTTGATATGACCCCAAATATCGAAAAATTGACCCTCAAAACGCCTAGATCCAAAATTTGAGTCCAATCAGATAAGAAATAAAAAACATGCTAAAATCCGATGTCAAGTCATGACAAAGTCAGTATGTTAAAAAACACCATTCATTCCATGCAACTGTTCTAAAATATTGTGCATTTACTCAAAGAGTGACACATCTAAAACAAACAGTTTCGAGAAAAATGCGTTTTAAGTTGGCGATTGATATAAATATCAATGGTATATTTCTGTGCAAGATCAAGCATGATTTGAATTATGTGAAACTCGTAGTAGATTAGGTTAGGTTAGGGGATGTGCAGCCACTAATTTGTGACTGCGTCACTCGGAGACCTTCCGGTCCATTGTGATCATCCAGTAGAAAAAAGCTGCAGGAAAAGAGGAGATGGAAAAAGAGAGGATAGGGGGAAAATATAAAAAGAGAAAGTTGTTAGCAAAGTGAGAGAACGAATAGATTACAAGAGTGTTTAAGAGTGGAGTTATAGTTTTAGAGTAGGAGAAAAGATTTATTTTTAATGGTAGGCAGAATAGTTGAATTAATTTACGCGTCCAGGTTGCGCTGTCCCAGCCACTTCAGATTTTTGATTATGTTGTAGATCACAGCAGGTTCCACAGTTGAGTAGAAAGTTAGACACGGTGGAAAGTGAACACCTACTAACCTTTGCCGTCTACGAGCCATTGCTGGACAACGACACAGGATGTGCTCGATCGTCTCTAACTCCCCCTCGTCCTCACAGAGTCTGCAGTAGTCAGTAACATCCTCATCCCATTTGTTGGTATGGGCCCTGATGTAGCAGTGTCCAGTAATGACTCCCGTCGTTACTCTAACTTCAGTTTTACTCAGGTTCAGCAGAGAGTTCGTTCTTTTGACTGACAGAGACCGCCATATGGATCTTGCCACAATGCACCTAGGTTCATTATACCACAATTTACTGGCTCTTTCGTCAGAGAACGTTTTAATATTTTGAAAGAAATGACAAATGGGTAGTTTAATAGAGTCAGCGATAGCTAGGTCTGTGGACTGCGATCCTCGCCTAGCTAATTCGTCTGCTCTTTCATTACCCAGATAGTCGCGGTGTCCTGGTACCCAGCATAGCCGGAAGCCGTTAGTTAGCGTTCCCAAGGCTGATCTACACTTAAGGACGACATCGAATTTGATGTTGCAGGATTTGATGGCTTTAAGAGCCGCTTGGCTATCCACAAAGATAGTCACCGGTTCAAAGATTTCTGCATCCAAACTTTTTATCAATTCCGCTGCCTTCCAAATCGCGAAGATTTCAGCCTGGAAGACACTACAATTGTTGTCTAGCCTGTAGGTGTACTCAAGAGATAGTCTTTCACAGTAGACGCCAGCCCCGGTACCTTCCTCCATCTTGGAACCGTCTGTATAGAAGGCCAAACCGTTCAGAGGAGGGGTTACTGCGGTTCCAGTCATCTCTACTAGGTATAACGACGTCTATATCGTCAAATCTCAGGACTGGTGATATATAGTCGCTCATTTTACCGCGTTGGTTCACATTTATGCCTGATTCGTTCAGGATACAACCATGCCCATAGATACAACCGCGCCAGAGATCCTGTTCATGCGGCCGTATGGCACTACGAGTTGCCTGACACTTAATGCTGAGACTCAGTGGTTTTAAGTTCAGCATTGCGGTCAGAGCAGACTGTGGTGTGCTCCTTGTGACTCCAGTTATGAGGATCGAGGCTGCCCTTTGTACCTTGTCAAGCCTACCGGATGTCGATTTTTGGCGCAGTGAGTGCCACCAAACAAGAGAACCATAGGATAAAATGGGTCTAACCACGGTGTTATACAACCAGTGTATAATCGATGGGCTTAGGCCCCAACTTTTCCCAATGGAATTCTTACATGAAAAAAGTGCAATCAATCCTTTCTTCGCCCTTTCCTCAGCATTCCTGTTCCATCGCAATTGACAGTCCAGGATAGTGCCAAGGTACTTTGCCTCGGGCGAGAGCTGAAGCTGCACTCCATCCAGTGTTGGTGGTACAAATACGCCGAGCTTACGCTTTCTCGTGAACATTACCAGTTCTGCCTTGGTTGGGTTTACTCCAAGGCCATTGGCCTTAGCCCAGCGCGACAGTGTCGATAATGCTCCTTGCATAAGCTCCGAAATGGTAAACGGAAACTTACCGGAAATCAGTAGTACAACGTGGTCCGCATAGGCGACAACTTTTATACCTTGATTGTCCAGTTCCGTCAAAATATTGTTTATAACAAGTAGTCACAGTAGCGGTGAGAGCACCCCTACTTGGGGGGTGCCTCTAGTTACTGTTTTCCTAATTTTTGTCTCCCCAATGCAGGAGTTTATAATTCTGCTCTCTAGCATATTATTTATCCAGCAAGTTAGAGGTTCTTAAGTGAGTGTTTTATGGACTCAAGTTCTACGTTGTTAATGGCACCTTCTATGTCCAGAAAGGCAGCCAAGGTAAAGTTTGAGTTTTCCATATTCCTCTCAATAAAGCCAACCACCTCATGCAAGGCAGACTCCACAGATTTGCCTTTAATATAGGCGTGTTGTGGGCTGCTTATAGAGGCGGTGTCTACATGGCTCCTTATCTGTAGATCGATCTGTCTTTCGAGAGTCTTAAGGAGAAAGGATGATAAACTAAGGTGCATAGTGACTAGGTTTTCCCGCTTTGGGAATGTAAGTAACTTTTACCTCTTTCCACAGACCCGGTACATATGAGAGTGTCAAACACGCCCTATAGATCTCTTCAAGAATTTGATATAAAAGCGGCGCTGCAAATTGAAGCATCGCCGGCGTTATACCATCCGGTCCAGGTGACTTATATGGCTTGAAAGTGTTGACAGCCCATTTAATCTTATTTCTGTTAACCACCTTATCAATGAGATCCAAATCCATAGGCTCTTGAATTTGGAGGTCGTCACATTCATTATTGACGGTGTCCGCATCCTTACAGCCTGGGAAGTGGGTCTCTGCCAGGAGGTTAAGAGTCTCGGTAGCAGAGTCAGTCCACGCACCATCTTGCTTCTTGATACTTCCAATGGATTTAGGGTCCTTGGAAAGTAACCTTCGAAACCTAGCTGCATCGTTGACTCCCTCTACTGACTCACAGAAATTAACCCAAGATTTTTTCTTAGCTCGCTTGATCTCACTCTTGATTTATTGAAACTCACCTTGTAGGAGTCCCAATCAATGTCGAGTTTGGTCTCATGAGCCCTGTTATAAAGTCGCCTGGTAGTTTTTCTAAGCTCGCCAAGTTCCTTGTTCCACCACACTGGCTGAGATTTCTTCCCAGGATAGGTTAGTGGACAGGATTCCTTATGGCAACGGAGAAGAACGTCTGTAAGATTTTTTACGTCCCATTAACATCCTCAGCTGTTTCCACATTAATGTTAAGAGCCAGTTGAGAACTCGTTAGTTCCGTGTACTTATCCCAGTTTGTTCTTCGCGGGTTCCTATAAGGCATTTGGCGACCCCCGTCCAAAATGACATCAAGGGATATCTTCATATGATCCGAGAAGGAACATTCGATGACCTCCTCCCTATCCCGAATTTTAAAGGTTGGATCATTACCCCTGTTACATATTCGTAAATTATATCGTAGTAACTCAGCTGTAAGTCGTCGAGTTTTAGAGATATCAATATGAAAAATTGACACAAGTTGAAGTAGAAGTCGTAGAAAAAATAGAAATTGCTTATTCAGAAAACGCATTTTTTGAGTTATGAGTAAATGAGCGATATGTCTTTTTAGCTTATTTTTCAACTCCTAGTGGTAATAGAATAACTAGTTGTTCAGTGCGAAATGACATTGTTAAATTAATATATATATTACACTTGCAATAATGGGTCCCCATTCCAGAATTCAACCCGCCATAACTCAAAGCTTCGACTCACGGCGGATCTGCCCTTCAGGGTTCTGTATGTCCTCACCAAGGGCTTTCACCTCCAAAATGAATTTTTCGCACCCAAGTCATGATCATAATTTTTTTCACGCACAGAAATGTATCCTCACAAACGTTAAGAAACGGTTCAAAAATATAGTTTTTTTGTTCCAGCACCCTAACCGCTTAAAATGTCTAATGTATATTAATCATATCTGATTGACAATTTTAATAGCTTTCTTATGATATACATATACGGTTAATCGGTTCATAAAAACCGGAAAAAAATTCGGTTTTAATATCAGAATAACCGGCTCCATAATTCGGATATCCGGATCTTTATTCCAAAAAATAATGAAATTAGCGTGCTTAGATCCAACTGTTTTAATGACTCCGAGAATTCTAGGTTAACAATAATATATTGAAATAAATAGATATAGGGCTGTCTGAGCAAGATTCGGGTAAAAGTGAAAAACGACCGCTTAAACAAGATTATATCGATTTTATGTCTTTGGGAACCGTAGCTAAAATCGACTCACGGCGAAAGTTCGACTCACGGCGAATCTGTCCTTCGGGGTTCTGTATATACTCACCAAGGGCTTTTATCTCCAACAGGAAGTTTTTACCCCCCAAAATTTCGGTTCACAGTGTAATAGATATTTTTCCAAAGGCTTTGTTGTAAATACTTCCAGTTTTATAACAACCCATTTACCTTATCGAAGGAAAAAATAATAAACAAATTTATGTTTATGTATATGTATATCAATACAATTTATTTAATAATAATTGGTTTTGTTTATATGTTATGTTCATCTCTTGAATTTTTCATATATTTTCAGTTTTTAATGCAACATTCAAAATTTTTTAATTTATTTATTATTTTATTATTACATTCAATTTATTTAAATAATTCATGCTACAAATTTCAATTCTGTTTTCTTCGTCCTTTCAGTAATATGGAGTGGGATCAAATGTGAAATTATACCTGCGATAGAATATAATTTTGCGTAATCTTTTATTATAATTTGTTTTTTGTTTCGTTTTTACTAAATAATTTAATTAAATAATTTGTATAAATCGGTTTATATGAATGTGTATGGAATGTTTTATATTTGTTGTTTATTTATTTTATTGTAAAGATTACATGTCGGAGATTTTCTATGTTGAATTAGTGATAATAAAAAACAAGACATGTTATTTGTAATTACGTATTATTAGTTGTTGTTATAAAGAAGGAATGTCATTATTGCCTATAAAAATTATCATTATGGCCTTTATTACAAGTTACGTTTTTAAATTGTCAGATTTCATCTAAGACATTCATTGTCATTAGTTTCCAAACGTGTTACTTTAGTTAAAAGTAACCATAAACATGGAGAGTAGATAATCTTCCAAACAACATAATTAAAAGAACTTGTAACAATGACCCTTGGTATGACATTCACATGCATATATTTGTGGAAAGTATTATATATTTTCATATAAATTTATTTATTGTTCATTATTTTCTATGCTTGTACAAGGCATTATTTAAAAAAATAGAAAAAAAACAATAATGTTATATAAACTTAGTATATAAATTATTAAGAATTATAAAAACATCGATTTTGTATTATTTCATAAGCAGATATTGTAGTTTTATTGTTTGGTTTATTTTTATAACATCATTGTAAAATATTTTATTGTAAAAAAAGTTCTAAAAAGCTTAGACCAAATGCAATAAATTACTTGTACATTAACGGACATACTCGTATATATGGGTGTATCTTTACTTCCTTGTAGATATGTGTTTGGCAATTATTTGTCTTCCATACATACTGGCAAAATAATAATATGCATCGGTTTTTTTATAAAAAAATTGTATTCAATTAAAACAAACATCGTTCACATTTATGTAAATTATCAATAAAAAAATGTATAAGTTTAAAAAGTGTTGTTATATTTTAAAAAAACTTTTAAGATAATTGAAATGTTTTTCGGACTTCATTTCAGACACAAAAACATAAAATTTCGAATAATATTAATATTATATTAAAGTATGTAAAACACCATTTTATTACATTTCTATTTAATACTTCCAGAGTAACAGTCAAAGAAGCTAAATTACGGTACAATTTAAATAAGAATAAGTAACAATAGATAGCCGATTACATATTTAAGGAGGTTCATACGTTCACAGCTATTGCACATGGTCCTGTGAAATTATAGATGACATATAGGTCATAACATCCAAAATAATATCAGAAACTCGCTGACTCCTTCCTTAACCCCAAAAAGTGGTAAAACTGGCATCAATTTTTAAGAGAGGAGTGAGATTCCATATGCCTTTCTCTTCTACCAAAGGCTACCAGACAAGTTTCTGCGGGTAAAAAATGGTAGAACTGATTTTTCGACTTTTGTTTGACGATTATTTCACAATGAAGAAAACAATGAATGAAAAACGGAAGAAAAAGTCGAACGCTGACAAAATAAAATTAAAAACTGTGAAATAAAAGTAGAAAATGGATGTTTTGAGAGAGGAGTGAGATTCCATATGCCTTTCTCTTCTACCACAGGCTACCAGACAAGTTTCTGCAGGTAAAAAATGGTAGAATTGATTTTTCGACTTTTGTTTGACGATTATTTGACAATGAAGAAAACAATGAATGAAAAACAAAAGAAAAAGTCGAACCCTGACAAAATAAAATTAAAAACTGTGAAATAAAAGTAGAAAATGGATTTTTATGTTTATTTTTGACATTGCTACCAGATCTACCATTTTTCCGATTCTTTACTTTACTGGTAAACATGTTCCTGAGAGAGCAATTTTGAGCAATTTTGACACTTTTCTCTTTTACCATTAAAAAAGTAAAGGAACAAAGCAACATTTGACTTCTATAAAAGCACAAAAGGTTTGCACTTTTGTATTTTGGAAGTGGACCTAATTTTGGATGTCATTCCTTTCGATAGTTATGGTGTCAAGCCGTCATTTTTGTTGGTCAGCGTAAGTTTTAGAGCTTGTGGACCATTCCTGGCAAAACCATGAACTTACCCACGAAAAATAGAGTGTCAAAATGTGCAATGGCTGCTTGAACAGCCCTTAAACAAGACTTATATGAGGGATGTATACGAAGATGTTGTCCCCTATAGATCCTCTTGGTATTTGATATATGTATGTACGTCTGGAAGTAATTTTAGGATGTTCAAAGTTTCGATCAAATCAGATTATTGAAATTTTGTGCGGTAGGTACCTAAAGGAGTGATTTTGAAGTATTGTGGGGATGTGCCCAAAGGAGTAGACCTATATGACTTAAAGTTTGGACAAAATATTTCTAGATCTAAAATCTGGACCAAATCTGTTGACCCGTTCGAGAGTTATGTTACGGACGAACTGTGCTAAATCGAATCCAAATTGTTTGAAGCTACTTTCGTCAAAACATATGATTAGTCTAAGACCATTATTTCGATGAGGTACATTTTATCGTTAGCCTAAGACTGAGGATACCATACACAATACAAATTACAGCAGATTTTCATACTATATAACCAATGTTTGAGCATTAACTTCGTTTAGGTTGTTTTCAGCTACAACTTTGTTACTGATAGGAAAAAATTGAGATGGGTATTCTATATACAGTAGATTTTAGCACTTAATGATGCACAACAATAACACTGTGCTACAGTGAAAATTTGCATAAATTGTGGTTTGTGGCAGCCCACAGAAGACGAAAATACCTTTGCTTTCTTTGGGTCACTTCGGTTTTTCATTTTATAATGGTAAATGTAGTGAAAAATGGGCTTTCTTGGATTTTCAAATTTAAACGGACATTACTTCTTTTTTCCACAACCGATTTGCACACACAAATGGCTAAGTAATAGTGGCTTAAGTGTGACAAAAGCGCATTAAAAAACAGTAAAATGTTTTTCCTTGTGCTCTAGGCTGCGTAAACGACACCTAACAGTACAATTATTTACTGTTAGCAAGTAGGAAATTTAGTTGACTTTCCAAAACCCAAGACAACTTGTTCAGTACAGAACCTTCAGAACAATATAAGTTTTCATTTGAAATTTCCCAAAACAAAAATTATTTTACTGCTAAACCTAAATAACGACGGGACGTACACAAATATTTCACCAACCTACCAAAACAACGCTCTCTGATCGTCCGTATTACCCAAATATGTGAGTCCCAAATCACATTTAAAACACAAAATCCGCGACCGAAATTTACTTAAATGTTTTCATTCGTAAAACAAATAATTTTCCTTTGCAATTGTATTTCATGTTTTTTTGGGCATTTGTTTTTAAAATACAAACACACACACATACAAACAATAACGTTCTGTCAAAGTTAAACTTATTCAACTTACAAAAAGATACGCTCGACGTATTTCGGTAGTTCTCATAAGAATACATGTGTTCTACTTTTTTCACCACACACGCCCTGGGTATACGTCCGTATATAGGTATGGACCTTAAAGAAAAACGTTAATAATTTGTTTAAGTAGCTCAACAAAATTCGAAATTTTGTCTAGAAATAATTGGGAATGTGTTATGAAAACCTGTCTAGAAATAAGTTTGGCAAATTGTCTTAAAATCGGTCTATATATATATAGCTCCCATACATCCAAATATAATTTACACATTCACAGTGGTGTAAGTTATCATATAGTAGGCGCCGCCCGACTTTGATCCTTTTCTCACTGGTTTTTTGTTAGGATTAATTCCGTGAATGTCTCTAAGGAAGGAGGAGTCAGCGAGTTTCTGATATTATCTTGGTGTTTTGCAGGTTATAAATGGCAAAAATGGTAACCTCAGGTAAGTAAAGGAACACAGCTTGTATGAACACAACATAAGCATTTATTCGCAACGCCCACAATCGTGAAGTTATATACCCCAAATATTTCCATATTTTTGTCGGAAAGTTTATGCGTCCAAAAAAGACCACGAAATTCTGAAACTTTCTGACTACAAAATTTTTAAGAAAAACATTTTGGTTATGCAGCCCATATTCAATCTGTCTACAGATAAAAGTCTCAACTCACACAGGCTGATGGTATATCTCTGTCGGCAAACTGGACTGATACTTTTTTACTTGTTTTAGGCAATTTTCCTTGCGGCAATTGTCAGTTTGTTGGTGAAAGAGGGTGTTGAGAGGCAACGGGTTACCATATGCCTCACCTCACCGTCAAACTGACAATTGCCGGAAGGAAAATTGCTGAATTTAAATATGGATTTATGAATTTTCATAAGTTTGCCTCCGCTGTGTCGACAGAAGTAATTAGTCTTTGGACATAGTCCTTAGAATGTTTTTAATCTCATCGAGTCCATAAATATCTACTCGTACAATTAAGATCCCAACAAAATAAATTGGAAGTAGCGCAATGTGGACTAGTTCTGTCACGGCATGTTTTGATGCAGTTCAACCGGAGTCGTGAAAAAGGCACTCCAGTCCTCACATTTTAACCGCATTTGGATGCAATCCAAAGAATCACATCCACTTGTCACATTTTAACGACATCCTGATGCAGTTCAGCGGAGTCGTGAAAAAGGCACTCCAATTCCTCACAATTTAACAGCATCCGGATGCAGTCCAAACGGAGTCGTGAAAAAGGCACTCCGTTGGCTACATTTTATTAGCAGTTGTTAGAGATCCCTACATGTACATAAATCAGTTTGTACATCTCTACATTTTCCAAAAAGATATAAGCGTGTTAACATTTCCAAACATTTGTTAATACAAACCATGATGAAATAATAAGGTGGCGTAAAATGGCCAGATGATTGGTTTCAATCTGTCAAATTTTTTGTTATTGTGAATAAATTGTATGAAAACGTAAACAAACGTTTTGACATATTGAAGAATTTTTGGCAAAAACAGAGTTGTATTTGTGCTACTTACGTGACCTGTTAAATAGATCTTGATACAAACTAAATAATATTTAATTTGTGAACATTTTTCCGGTAACTCACGAGAAGAAAATTTCCGTATGGTGTGCTGTTGGAGTACATGTCGAAATCTTAACTGGTGATGGGAAGGCAACCCATTTAGCAAATGAAGTAAAAACAGTACAGCTTGGAACAAATGGAGGGCGGAGGAAACACGGATGTTTGCGATTGAATTCAATTGAGAATTTTCAAAATGCAGTGCCAAAGGGTCAGTTAAAATGCAGTGCCAGAGGGTCAGTTAAAATGCAGTGCCAAAGGGTCAGTTAAAATGCAGTGCCAAAGGGTCAGTTAAAATGCAGTGCAATGGAGTGCCTCTTTCAGTAGTCACGCTCTTGTAAAAATCATGAGTGAAAATGCATTATTTGATGCACTTCCAGATCACTTGTACATATCATTTAACTGCCTCTTTGGAGGCAAACTTTTTGCTGGGATATAAATAAGCGGAAAGAACAACCATTGAGATGTAGTTCTTTCGACTTAACCTATTTTTTCAGGACTTAGCTAAAATTTGTCCGAGCTTTTTTAGAGATATTTTTAAGACCATGTTTACTGCGACTTGGATTCGGAGTCTATGATAAAAATATTTGCTTGCATTAAAATTAAAAATATTAAACGGCAAGCATTTCATTTGAGAGAATCCATCATGAAAAATTATTTTCTAGTTGTAAGTACATTTATAAAAAAAAAAACACTGTAACTTAATTTTTTAAATTATTTTTTAGTTATTGCTTCAATTCTGTTGGAGAATTTGGTTAAAAGTTTTTGTATGAGTCTATACCAAAGTGGTCTAATATGGTTAATTTTCAATTCTAAACATCCAAGGACTAATACACTGCCGCTCATAGAATAGAATAGAATTTCCTAAAAATTTTTTTTTTCAACCTCCATTTTTGTCCGTTTTATGCATGATATGAAGTGTTTAAGTTTTATTATATTATGTTTCACGTGTTTGGAGTAAACTTATTAATTTATTCGAATTCAAATCCAATTTATGTACGAATTACACAATGAAAGCAAAATAAAGTCAAAAATTTAAGTACAAAATTTGGCTCATTTGAATAGAACCCCCGTTTAATACTTGGGTATACAGAAAGACTGTATTTGAATATTGATGCATAGCCACTCTATATTAAGAGCGAAGTACTTTCAGTTATATTCAATAAAAGTATATCCCACCTGCTTAAGGATAAAACCGTATATCCTGCTTTGGCATGGATTCTTGTTATAATCAAGTGAAATTCCTAACTTTCTAACTTTCTTTCAAGAAGTTAATTTTTTGAAGTATACTGTCCCCTAGAGGCGTATATTTTACGCGTAGGTCATTCCCATACATTTTACACTGTATAATAGGCCTGCCCCCTCAGGATATCTTCTGAAAAAATTTAAGTTTTGACGACTTGAAGTGTAAAAAATTTTATAAAATCATGATGAAATTTCCACTCCGGACATTCGAAAATGCTTCTCACTACTGGAAATATATTTTTAAAGCTCCGTTGTAATTTGTCATGCGCATCTTGAGTGAAATACATTGACGCTCATGCCCTTCATAATTAGTAATTTGTTCCAACACCACAAAAAACCCTCATCGCTACAGAAACAATTTAGAAGATAGCCTTTTATTCAATAAACGCAAAGACGATAGTTATACCAATACATGGACACAGATCCAATATTTTTGGCGGAACAGTTCAATGAAGGCTATAACCACAGCGTGGAAATTGATAACCCATTTTCAATATCAACTTCTGTACAGAATTGTATGGCTCCATATAAACTATTACGATAACTATCCTGATTTCATTAGACAAGCGGAATGACAAAGTTATTATACCTTCCATCTTATGGTGTTTGCAGGCAGGTCTACACCATTTTCACATGTAATTCGAATAATTTCAGTTGTAATTCGAAACATTTCACTTGTAATTTGAGAATTCCAATTGAATTTCGAATTATTTCATTTGTAATTTGAGGATTCCATTTGATATTCGAATGATTTCATTTGTAGCTTGATTTTTTCATTTGTAATTCGAATTATTTCATATGTAATTCGAATTGTTCCATTTGTAATTTGAATTTTCTTCATTTGAAATTCCAAATGAAAAAAAAATCGATTTACACAGAAAAATTCAAATTACAAATGGAAAAATGTGAATTACAAATGAAATAATTCGAATTACAAATGAAAAAATTCAAATTACAAATGAAATAATTCGAATATCAAATAGAATTCTCAAATTACAAATGAAATAATTCGAAATTCAATTGAAATTCTCAAATTACAAGTGAAATGTTTCGAATTACATGTGAAAATGGTGTAGTTTGAAGACGGGCTATATCGGTCCATGTTTTGATATAGCCCGATATCTATCGGTACCGCCTGATTTCAGATATTTTGACGTTTTTACCTACATTTTCAACCCGAATTAGCTATAATGTAGCATTTATGGTTCCTAGTGGTCAATACACTTATCAACAAAGCTCATTCATACACGAGTTCGCACAACATCCGCGAAGGGTTAAGGGAGACTTCTCTCATATGAATGAGTGCATGCCGGTTCATATTGGCTCAATGTAATGCGACCTACTTTTTATAGCCGAGTACGTGCTTACCACTGCACCACAGTGGTAAAAAACTCTTCGGCCGAAGATTGTGGATATAGGTACATGTTTTGGTACATCCCCAATATGCCGTCGAATTTCTGGTATTTTGACGTTTGTACCTATAAAATGCCATTGTAGGTTAGAAGTGGTCAGAAAACTTCTCCACTTAAAATTCTGGACATACGTCAATGTTTTGGTACAGGTCCCATATAATGACCTGTCTGAATTGGCTGTAATTTGGAATGTAGGCTTCAAAGTAGTCAACAACAAGTAAAAGAGTATCAGTCGGCTTCATCGACAAACATATAACCTAAGCAATCCAAAGAAAAGGAGCAAACCCAATGTGGACTGTTTTTTTTTTCCAACACAAATCTTTCGTTCGGCTTTCTTCAAAACACGTGAAATTAGTAGGTACTGTTTGGGGGCTACATCAAAATATTTACTAATGCCACACTGACACTGACCTCCCGTGATGTCACCTGGGGAGCTGCCTTTAAGGCCCGTTAAAGGTAGTGTGCTAACATGTGCCGCACGTTCACCCATAAGAACGATAAAAACTCGGGTTGGGCGTGTGGCTAGAAGAAAAAGAAGACAAACAAACCCCTCTAAAGGTGACTAACCACGCAAGCGTTTCAAGGACCATGATCTGCGAATCTGCACCTGGAATGTCAGGACTCTCTAGAGAGTAGCTGCAGTTTGCTCACTGGCGATGGAATCGGGCAGACGTAAAGATCACAAACGATTACGCAATGTATTATAGCTGTCATGAAACGAGGCAGGAGCTTCCCAGCAAAAATACTCATTACAAATTGGCCTACTTTCTCATTATTTTAACACGGGCATGTCATAGGGAGTAAGTACTTATTTTTTGGCACTTAAAAGTAAACAAATAAGTACTTAAATAAGTAGTTACGACTTGAAGTAACCAGGGAGTAACTACTTATTTGTCTACTTTTTAGTGGCCAAAAAATAAGTACTTACTCCCTATGACATGCCCGTGTTAAAATAATGAAAAAGTAGGCCAAATTGTAATGTGTATTTTTGCTGGGTTAGTGTTGGATTTATGGTAAATCGGAGGCTTAAAAATCTCCGGTTGATGAGAGAATTGCCACAATCAGTCTCATCTGCGCCCATGCTACGACCGAAAGGAAGACGAACAGACCAAGGATATATTATGTTGCAGCAAAAGTGCGATCTAACACAGGACGGATGCTGGATGTCGAGAAGTTGCAAACACAACCTACGGCACAAGCTTACTCCGTTCAACTGACCCACATGCTGGAAGACAGCACTCCTTCTCCCGATAATATAGAAGAGCAGTGGCAAAGTATAACCCACTCCCTTCAGACTGACGCAAAATCTATACTTGGGTACCAAAAACCTCCACCTAAAAATGTATGGTACGATCAGGAGTGTCGTAAGGCTACAGAAGAGAAGAAGGCGGCATACGGAGCAACACTGCATTCAGTAGCTACAGGAAGCGCGAAAGAAACTTATCGGGAGAAGAGGAGAGAGGAGAAGCGTATTTTGAGCGTGAGAAGCTCGAGATGTTCAGGAGTCAGAATGAAGTCCGAAAATTTTACCAGAGTGTAAAACACCAGACTGAAGGATATATTGCAGGCAAATTCTCCTGCACAGATGACGAAGGGAATCTGTAGTGCGATTCTCTAACAAATTTTTTGAGTTACCGACAATAATCGGTAAAATTAATATGCTTATAAATTCGGTAATTAATGATATTTTCGGTAAGTTAGCGACGAATAAAAAGTAGTCTTAAAGTAAAGACATGACACATTAGAAGCATTGCATTCTTGCTGAAGTCATATCTGATAAAAGACTAAAGACCAAGTTCGACCTAATAAAAAGATTTCAGAATTACGTTTGAATTAGGTCGAACTTGGTCTTTCGTCATTTACCAGATATGACTTAAGCAAGAATGCCATGCTTCTTATGTGTAGAGGCCTTAACAGTGTTGTTAAACTTTCCATTCATAATTTTGCGTTTTAATGTTACCGATTTTTGTCGGTAACTCAAAAAATGAGTTAGAGAATCGCACTACTGATAACTGATACAGATAGCGTACTGTGGATTTGGAAGGAGCAATTAATGAAGCTCTTGGTATTGAATATGGGTGGCGATGAAGATACCCCAAATCCAATCGTAAATGACAACGTTGAAGGTCTACCACCTAGCCAAAGCGAGGTTATGGCTGCTAATAATCGGCTGAAAAACAAGAAGGCAGCGGGAGCTGATTGACTTCCCGCCGAACAGTTCAAGGCCGGTGGCGAAATGGTGATAAGGAGAATGCATCAGTTAATTTGCGAAATTTTGCAGGAAGAAAGCATACCCAACGACTGTATCCTTAGCCTACTATGTCCTACCTCTCCGAGCCTTTCAACACAAAACGAGGTTTCAGACAAGGTGACAGTCTATCGCGTGACCTATTTAACATCTTACTGGAAAAAGGTTATACATCATTATAAAAACAGCACGATATACAATAAAGATGTAATGATGGCTGCATACACAGATTATACCTTTGCAAAAATTGAAAAAGAGTCTGCCAGTCAACGGCGATAAGACGGACTTTATGGTATCAAGACGCAAGATGTCCAGTAGACTCGGACCACCTCTCCTCAAACCAAACTTACACTCTACCTGACACTGATTATGTATGGATCTGAAGCATGAGTACTTGCGAAAGCAGATGAGGCAGAACTTGGTGTGTTTGAGAGAAAAAATTTTCGAATGGTTTATGGACCAATATGCGTTGACTTTGAATACCGATGTCGTATTAACCACGAGCTGTACCAGCCGAACGACATCGATATACAACAATGTATTGAGAAATAACGATTGTGTTGGCTGGGCCATGTCAGCAGGTTGGATGAAGATCCCCCCGCCATAAAGGCATTAGAAAACGAGCCACTCTACAGTATATGCCCCAAGGAAAGGCCAAAACTCCGATGGAAAGACCAAGTTAAAGAATATATGTATCACAAAACATGGCATCCAAAATTGAAGAAGTTATGCAAAAGATCGTTGCGTTTGGAAATCTATTCTTAGTTCGACTTACGGAACAAGACGTTCTGTTTAGTATAAAACTGATCTAAGTAAGGACTTGTTCCCGAAAAAATTGTACTTTCGAAAAAGGGACACACATCCCACAGAAAATTAATCATAACGATCGGACAAGAGTCCCCAAATTGCAATTGTGCCAAAAACTTTTAAAATGTTTGTGGAAGGTACTCGAAGGAATGGACCGATATTAAGACATGCGTTATAATTTTTCGCCTACCGATAGTAAGTTCCCGCACTAATTGCATTTAAGTTTCCCATTGCAGATAATTTATTTTGTATTTTTCATTATTGTAGCAAATTATTAAATAAGCTATTTCTTATTGAAATCAAATACAGTCCTCAATATGGGACAATTTTACATAAGTCAAAAAGAGAATTTTGGTAAATCGCGATAAATAAGTGTTTATATAAATGAGTGCCACCGTGGTGCAATAGTATGCACACCCGCCTTGCACGCTGAAGGTCGTGGGTTCGATTCCCCGGTCAGGCAACATCAAATTTTCAAAGGCGGCAAAATACCCGTCAGTAATGTTGGCGACATTTTCTGAGTATTTCAGCCATGTAAAACTTCTCTACATGTCGTATCTTAAGACACGACGTTCGGACTCGACAAAAAACAGTAGGTCCAATATCGTTGAGCTTACATATACATATAATCGATTTTCTTTATTTTTGCTTTGGTGATGCTGCTCATCAGCAACTTGACTCGATTACGAAGGTAAAGGCTAGTTCATACTTCTTGAAAACTTTCGCCCAGAATTTTTTCCTTATAGGTCCACGCCTTCATATAGCCCCCATACTACAGTACCTCCTTATTTTCGGTATATTGAAGGTTGTGGCCACAATATTCCACCTCATTAAAACAACGAAATATCTGAAATTTGGTATTTAGTCTTCGTTGGGATTATACAACTTTCATCCAGAATCTTTTTCCGTATAGGTCCACGCCTTCATATAGCCCCCATAGAACGGTACCTCCCGGTTTGCGATATTTTGAAGGTTGTGGCGACAATATCCCACCGAAATGGCTGAAAATTGGTATTTAGTCTTCGTTGGGAATATTAAACTTTCCTCCTGAAATTTGTAAGTATAGGTCCACGCCTTCATATAGCCCCCATACGACGGTACCTCCCGATTTTCGGTGTTTTGAAGGTTGTGGCCACAATATTCCATTAAATATTTCATTAAAACACCGAAATATCTGAAATTTGGTATCTAGTCTTCGTTGAGGGTATTCAACTTTCCACCTGAAATTCGTCAGTATGGTCACAGCATGGTACCTCCCGATTTTCGGAATTTTTAAGCTTATGTCGAAATGGCTATATTTGCTATTTAGTCTTCGTTGGCGGCACTAAACTTTCCACCCGAAATTTGTCGGTCCATGTTCACGTCTCCATAAAGCCCTCATCGAGCGATACCTCTCGATTTACGGTATTTTGAAGCTTATGGCCTCAATATCCCAGTAAAACGATTGAATTTTGGTAATAAGTCTTCGTTGGTGGTATTAACCATTCCATCAGAAAATTGTCAGTATTGCTCCACGTCTTTATATCCTACAGGAATATATAAAATTCGGTATGTCGTCTTCGCTGGGAATATACAGCATTCCTGCAAAGAATTTACTTTAAAGGACCACGTTTTAAAATAGCCATTTTACGGCTATGCATTATCCTACAGAAATTGCTAAAATTCAGTTAATAGTCTTCGTTGGGGATATACAGCATTCCTGTCAGGAGTTGTCGGTATACGTTTCGATGTAACCCCATACTAGGTACCTCCCGATTTTCAAGATTTTGAAGGTTTAACCGAAATTGCTATTTTGATGTTTAGTCTTCATTGCCAATAAAAAATATTGCCGCTGAAAATGGTCGGTAAAGATCCACTTTTTGATATATCCCCCATAATTGTTATTTTAATGGTTTTATCCACATTATCCTACCGAAATGGTTGAAATTTGCCATATAGTATTCAACATAGATATAAAACATGCCTATAGAGAATTGTGAACATAGATGCACGTTTTAGTATAGTTGCCATTTAAGAGGCATTGCGGGCTCACAGAAATGGGTAGAAAACCTCCACGTAGAACATTGTCAACATAGGTTAATACTTTGGTGTGTACGCAGGTACCTCCAGTTAGCATATTACGCTTCTCCTAGGAATAAGCCTTGACGTGGCGCTGAAAATACTACTTTCATAAACATAAACGTACAAAGTGTTCCATTTTACTTCAATACAACTCATGGTGGAATTTTGAACGGTTTGACATCTATAGATCAAAAGCCGACAAAATATTATAAAAAAATGACCTTGACGATTTTGGCCTTGAAGATAAAATTTGATTTTTTGTTCTTTATGACAAGAGTTACAACTTTGCCTCGAGAAAAAAACCAAAATCTGGTAGATATGAGCCTAATAAAATTATACATTTTGACACCAAGTTCTCAAATATACATAACTGCAAAAGTGCAAGTAATGAGAAAAACGCCGTGACACGTGCCGCGTTGTCAGAATATGGTTAATTTTCCACGGCTCAAAAAATTACATACAGTATAATCGATACCAATTAAAAGCTGAGATGGTTTTTTTTTAATATCGAGATATTAGTCATTGAAATTAATTTTCAAGGAACCGTTCCTTAAAAATAGAAAAAAAAAACGATTTTTTTGTCCAATGGAGAAGTGTATGTATGAAGTGAATGCCATTTCATTCCCGAATACTTACCACGTTTTGTCGTCATTGTACATGGCTGCATGGGACAGCCATGATGAATTTGGAATTTAATGCCGATCCGAACTTTATATATCCTTTACCTTAATATATTCTGCGGTAGGGGAATAGACATCAATCACATTCATCTACTTCGCTGCAAGGCATATGTGCCGAACATCTTTTATTCCACGCAAATCTGAAGTAGACATGAGCTCTAAATGTGCAATAATAACAAGTAAAAAATCGTTAAGTTCGGTCGGGTCGAACTTTTTATACACTCCACCATAATATATTCTGAACTAGAACGGAAAATGTATTTTCTGTCCTGTCCACAATTTGAGGCGGAGACCTTCTGTGACCACTGATAACTAAATAAGGTAAACAAAATGCATATCGAAATGCCTTCAATCGGTTGGCAACCTTATATGGGGATAAATCAAAGTGTGGACCCATGTTTATAATCAAATGTCGAATTTTCGGTGGAGCCGTTTTGTGACCACTGGGAACTTCAAACGTCAAATTACAGGCAGTTCGGTTAAAAACTGTAGCTACAATCCTCAAAATACCGAAAATCAGAAGGTACCGTTATATGGAGGCTATACCAAAACATGGATCTATGTTGTCCGTTTTTGGGGGAGATGTTTTGTTCTCACTAGGAACCTTGACAGTCAAATTACGGGTAGTTCAGTCAAAAAATGTAGCTAAAATCCTCAAAAAACCGGAAATCAGGAGGTACCGTTATATGAAAGCTGTACCAACCGTGGACCTATGTTGACAGTTTAATATGGAGATGTATTGTGACCACTGGGAACCTCAAACGTCCAATAACAGGTAGTTCGGTTAAAAATTGTATCTAAAATCCTCAAAATACCGAAAATCGGGAGGTACCGGTATTTGGTGGCAATACCCAAACATGGACCCATGTTGACAGTTTTCGGTGGAGATATTTTGTGATCACTGGGAATCTCAAATGGCAAATTACAGTTAGTTCGGTTAAAAATTTTATCAAAAATCCTCAAAATACTGAAATTCGAGATTTACCGTTACATGGGGGCTATACCAAAACGTAGATCTATGTTGACAGTTTTTGGTGGAGATGTTTCATGACCACTGCGAACTCCAAACGTGAAATCACAAGTAGTTTGGTCTAAAAATGTAGCCATACCTCCCGATGTTCGGTATTCTGAGCGTTTTAGCTACATTTTTTTACCGAGCTAACTGTATTTTGACATTTGAGATTAGCAGTGGACACAAAACTTCTTCTCTAAAAATTGCCAACATAAGTTCATGTTTTGGTACTTGCCGATTTTCGGCATTTTGTGGATTCTAGCTACAATTTTTAATCGAGCTTGCTGAAAATTGACTTTTGTGGTTCTAAGTCGTTACAACACTTTGGTCGGGTCGATCTTAAGATTTTTTAACTTGTTCATTTTCAAAAATATCTTCGATAATTCGTCTCAATTCGAATACAAACTTAATCAAAATTATTTAAATATATCTTAGGATGTTGGGTAAGTAACCCATGAAGATGGACAATCGATAATTCTTCTACCCCAGTCTTATCTATTAGCGCAGATCCCGAACCAAACTTAGTTTATGTTCGAAGATGGGTTATATCGGTCCACTCCTTCCGGTACCTCCCCCACAAAAGTTCGAAAATGTTCGGAAAATTTGTATGTACGATAACTCTTGAAGGAAGTAACCGATTCGGTTCATAATTTGCAACTCGTGAAAAGTCTACCAGACTTAGATGAGGTTCCAATATGGACTCAATCGGTCCACTCCTTCGGGTACTTCCCACACAAAATTTCGGATAAGTTCAGTTTAGGACCTTTTCTCGAATCGCTTTGATTTTTGTTTTAGCAACTTGTATTCATTGCCCCCCATACGACGGTACAAATTTCATCAGGGGCAAGTCCATACTTCCTGAGAAAATAGCCTGAAAGTTGCACAAAACCCCTATGACACTGTTTGAGGTGATTGGAGCGCAAGATAACTCTCGAACAGATCTGCCGATTGGGTCCAAAATTTGGCCCTAGTAATATTTTGTCCAAACATAGTTTAAGTTCGAAGAGTAGCCATATCGGTCCACTCCTTCAGGTACCTCCCCCACAAAATTTCAAAAATGTTCGGAAAAATTGTTCGTACGGTAACTTTTGAAGTGAGTGGCCGAATTGGTCCATACTTTACACATCCTAATATATCTACTAGATATAGATCAGATTCAAATATGGACTATATTTGTCCAATCCATCCGGTACCTCCCACACAAAATTTCGGATATGTTCACTTTAAGACCTGCTAACGAATCACTTTGATTTTTGTTGAAGCAACTTGCATTCGCTGCCTCAGTTACGATGGTAAAATTTTTTAGGGGCAAATCCACACTTCTTAAGCAAATAGCCCGAAGGGTGTAAAAACCCCCTATGGCACCATATCGATGCCTCCAAACAATAGTATGCTAAGTCGACATAGCATGTTTTCAAGTTCTTTACATTTTTATATTTACCGACCTTTAACTTAAATTCTGTCAAATTTTGGTAATGATCGGACAATCCGAACAGAAGTTATAAACAGATATTTACTTAGCATAGTACTGAAGCTCAAAGAAATTTCCAAACTTTTAGAGATTGTCCTGCAAAACTCGCTTTTCAGAATTAGCAAACTATTATTTGGAGGTGTCAAACGTCCTTTAACTTAAATTCTGTCTAATTTTGGCAATAATCGGTCAATCCGAACAGAAGTTATAAACAAATATTGACTTAGCATAGTACTGAAGTTCAAAAAAATTTCCAAACTTTGAGAGCTTCTCCTGCAAAACTCACTTTTTAGACTTAGCATACTATTATTTGGAGGTGTCGATATGTAGTGGTTGGAGATCCACTTCCATAATGGTCAATGTCGATCCATTCCTTTAAGTATTTCCTCCGCAAAACTTTTACTCTTTAATCCTAATCAACATTTTTGTTGTTTCATACGCCCAAAATTTTTAAAACCTTCTAAATACATACGTCTTTTGGAAAAAAAAATAGTTTCAATATACACAGGCTGAGGGTATATCTCTGTCGGCCAAGCCGACTGATACTTTTTTACTTGTTAAAGAATATTTTTAAGGGCCATCAGATCACCAAACGTGGATTTTTTAAAGAATATTTTTAAGGGCCATCAGACCACCAAACCTGGATTTTTTGAAGAATATTTTTTCAATCGTGGATTTTTAAAGACTATTTTTCCAAGGGCTATCAGCCCACCAAACGTGGATTTTGTAAAGAATACTTTTTTAAGGGCCATCAGACCACAAAACGTGGATTTTTTAAAGAATACTTTTTTAAGGGCCATCAGACTACAAAACGTGGATTTTTTAAAGAATACTTTTTTAAGGGCCATGAGATCACCAAACGTGGATTTTTTAAAGAATACTTTTTTAAGGGCCATGAGGTCACCAAACGTGTATTTTTTAAAGGGCCATCAGACAACCAAACGTGATTTTTTAAAAAATATTTTTTCAAGGGCCATCAGACCACCAAACGTGGATTTTTTTAAAGAATATTTTTTCAAGGACCATCAGACCGCCAAACATGGATTTTTAAGAATATTTTTTAAGGGCCATCAGACCACAAAACGTGGACTTTTAAAGGATATTTTTTCAAGGTCCATCAGACCACCAAACTTTGATTTCTTAAAGAATATTTTTCAAGGACCATCAGACCACAAAACGTGGAGTTTTTAAAGAATATTTTTATAAGGACCATCACACCACCAAACGTAGATTTTTTAAAGAATATTTTTATAAGGACCATCACACCACCAAACGTGGATTTTTTAAAGAATATTTTTATAAGGACCATCACACCACCAAACGTGGATTTTTTAAAGAATATTTTGTAATGGCCATTTGACCCCAAATATGGATTTTTTAAAAAAATATTTTTAAGGGCCAACACACCAACAAACCTGGATTTTTTATAAGGGCCATCACACCACCAAACGTGGATTTTTTAAAGAATATTTTTATAAGGACCATCACACCACCAAACGTGGATTTTTTAAAGAATATTTTTTAATGGCCATTAGACCCCGAACATGGATTTTTTAAAAAATATTTTTAAGGGCCATCTGACCAAAAATAGTGGATTTTTGAAAAAATATTTTTTAAGGGATCACCAAACGTTGATTTTTTAAAGAATATTTTTTAAGGGTCGTCAGACCACCCAACGTGGATTTTTTTAAAGAATATTTGTCAAGTGAACTGATTTAACACGAAACCAGGACATCGGCAAATACAACAGGCAGCCGCAGAATACTTCACTAAAATAATGCCCCAAAGCTTCATTAAATCACTCCTCGGCCCAATAAGATATCTGTACAGTACCAAAGTATTGCCTGTTCGTGTAATCCATAATCCTCTAATAATGAACCCACGGAATGACCTGGTTGAGGTTCAGTAGAAAAAAGTAGCGCACGAATGAGATTTAGGGTGAAAATGAGAGAGGAGAAACGGAAGCAGCCACATTTTTGGACTAGGAAATTGATTAAACAGAAAAAACATCAACTTGAAAAACTTGGTAATGGTTGAATACTACACAAGACCGATTAGTTTGGATTTTTATTCTAAGATCGGAACATACGTCCTGTTATAACTTATGTTATGTATGTATTTATGATTAAAGATAGCTCTGATAGAGTCATTCCTATATAATGGTTTGGATGACCTTATCCCACTCAAGTATAGCTGGAATAGCAGAGGGGCAATAGCTTGACCATCGTATCAGGTGATGTCAATACTCTCCAAGAATAACACAATTAAAGTTCCTATATTTATGACCTAATTTGACCTAACCTTTAACTTCAAGACCTAGCGTAATCGTAATCGTAATTCTCGAATTATTCACCTTCCCTTCATCATCCATTAGTTTGTGGTAAAAAATAGGACGTTTTGTTTTTAGCTGCCTAATTTCTTGAGAGGTTCTAATGGATGATGGGCTTTTTTCAGGCTGTTGTCCACCTTTCAATTCAGTCTACATGATTTCACTAGAAATGTTTACCTTCAAATTTTGTAATCCAATTACCAATCGAAATTAAATACCATAATTTTTTGTCCAATAACTGTTACCAATAGCAGTTTGAATTTAATTTTTTTGTTTTATTGATTAACATATATGGTTGTTGTTGTATGTATGTATAATTTATTCCGCCATTGAGGATTATTATTTTGTTTAATGCATTTTTTTGAACATGTCATACAATTTTATTTGTTTATAAACAATGATTAGGGAAATGATTTTTGTGTTTTTTATAGCTTAAATTCATTCAGGCTGTTGTTTGTTTTATAATTTTTTATATGTGTATATTTAGTTATTTTTTTTCGCCATACATGAGACAATACACTGACAATAATCAATCAATAATAATAATAATTTGTTTATATGATAATAATTATAATAATCATGATAATACATAATGCAATAATGATACAAGAATAATAATAATCAGTATTATTATAATATTTATGTTTTTGTTTTTGGTTTTTTTTTCAAATGACAATTTTTACTAAGTTTAACATTTGTTTTAAATTTTCATATTTTTTTATATGATTTTCATTTTAGTTAAATTTAGACTTATTTTGTATATTTTGTTATTTTTTTATTATTTTAAATATATAGATTAATATTATTTAATAATTTGTAAATATGTATAATTTCCATTTTATTTAATATATTTATAATTTAGTTTTGTTTTTATGTTTTCTTCTATGTCAGTTTTTTTTGTGTTTTAGTTGTTTTGACTAGTTTTTTTTCTGTTTATGGATTTTGTTTGTTCTCTGGAATATGTATGTATGTGTTTTTCTTTTTGTTGTTTTGCATCTTCATTCATTTAAAAAACATAAACTTATTTTATTATTTTTTGTTTCTTTAATTTTATCTATTTTTTCCATTTTATTGTTGTTGTTGAAATCTGAATAATCTATTTTTGTTGTTGTTATTTTGTGGATTTTTTTCTTGTTGTAAAACAAAAACGAAAGGAATCTAACAACTGCAGTTAGCATTGGGTGTGCCTTGAGGTTGATCGGTCAGTCTTTGGCCTTTTTGGCCTCCGCCTACTAATGTTGGATCGGCATCTAAACTTTCCGACATTTTGTCACATATAATGTCGACCAAACGTTCAAAAACAGCCTGGAAAGAAGAAGAAGAGGAATTAATAAATAATGAAAAACATGACAGAATATTTTTTGAGAGTTATAATAAAACATATGCTGAGCGTGTTTTTTGGAAGGTTTTTATTTTAAATATTTTTTACTAATTGCTAAGAAAGCACCAACAAATGTATAGAATTTAAATATACATATATTTTTCGAACATTTTCGCTGTAGAATATTTTCTTAACATACTTTCGAAAGAAATTACAAATATGCATTAAAACCTAAAATGTCTATAGGTGAATTTTTAAGACTATTTTTTCAGATGTCGAACCCCACCAAACGTAATTTTTTACGTAGCTTACAAGCTTCCTGTAATTTGTTATTTTTAAAGAGTCTAGCTTAATCCCATTGATGTTGTTTTTATACCCTCCACCATAGTATGAAGGGTATATTAAGTTTGTTTTTCCGTTTGTAACGCATTGAAATACTCATTTGCGACCCTATAAAGTATATATATTCTTGATCAGGGTAAAATTCTAA
Source organism: Musca autumnalis (assembly GCF_047663935.1). Classification (NCBI taxonomy): domain Eukaryota; kingdom Metazoa; phylum Arthropoda; class Insecta; order Diptera; family Muscidae; genus Musca; species Musca autumnalis. The sequence goes on from NW_027412088.1 coordinate 82,518,759, forward strand.
GTCGATCTGAGCACGTCCGTCCGTCCGTCCGTCCGTCTGTGGTAATCACTCTAGCATCCACAAAAATGGAGATAGGACGCTGAAATTTTGAGAAAATGCGTCTTTTGTTTGCAGGCAGGTCAAGTTTGATGATGGGCTATATCGGTCCACGTTTTGGTATAGCCCCCATATAACGGTACCCCCCCGATTTACGGTATTTTGACCTTTTTAGCTACATTTTCAGACCGATTTGGCTATAATTTGACATTTAGGGTTCTTAAGTGTCAATAAACATATATAACAAAACTTGTGGACATAGGTCCACGTTTTGGTATAGCCCCCATATAACGGTACCCCCCGATTTGCGGTATTTTGACGCTTTTAGCTACATTTTTAGACCGATTTAGCTATAATTTGACATTTAGGGTTCTTAAGTATTGTTACGAATGTAACTGATAGGTTTAAGTTAGTTTAGTTTAATTTCCGTTAATTTAAAAATTTGAATTGTAACGTAAAGTTTTTATTACGCAGTTACTTTATTTAAGCAGCAACAACTACCATGTAGAACTCTCTTCATTATTCTGGATGTTACTTTACCTTTCATTAATGTGCTTTTATTTTGTTTTGCCATAGTCATGTAATTATTGTTTAGTTTGTCACTTCTTTTCTTACATTTATTTGTTGTTGTAATTACGTCATTGATCATCCCCCATGTATGTATGTGAGTATGGTTGTTCGCTTAGTGCGAATGTGCGTCTGTGTGTTCGTTGTACAGATTCGAGGTGTTGCCATATGCTCTAGATATTTCTCGAACAGGGAGACTTTGGGGTATAAATTGCCGGGGAAATGGCAATGACGTAGTAGTTGTGTTTTAAGCGTTGAACTGAACAGATCGGTTAAAGAAGTGCTGCGTGCTAACTAGAGACAAGCTGTGTGCTAGTAATTAAAGTCGGTTTCGAATAAGTGTAATAAAGTAAATAAAGCATTGTAGAAACGTAATCTAAAACGAACCCTGTTTTATTTGGTACAAATCGTACTGGGGAATAAAACAACGTCTACACGGGGATTAGTTAAATCTAATTCCGTAACAGTATCAATAAACTTATATAACAAAAGTTGTGGACATAGGTCCACGTTTTGGTATAGCCCCCATATAACGGTACCCCCCGATTTGCGGTATTTTGACGTTTTTAGCTACATTTTCAGACCGACTTAGCTATATTTTGACATTTAGAGTTCTTAAGTGTCATTAAACTTATTTAACAAAACTTGTGGACATAGGTCCACGTTTTGGTATAGCCCCCATATAACGGTACCCCCCGATTTGCGGTATTTTGGCGTTTGTAGCTACATTTTCAGACCGATTTAGCTATAATTTGACATTTAGGGTTCTTAAGTGTCAGTAAACTTATATAACAAAATTTGTGGACATAGGTCCACGTTTTGGTATAGCCCCCATATAACGGTACCCCCCGATATACGGTATTTTGACGTTTTTAGCTACATTATCAGACTGATGTAGCTATAATTTGACATTTAGAGTTCTTAACTGTTAAAAAACTTATATATTAGAAGTTGTGGACATAGGTCCACGTTTTGGTATAGCCCCCATATAACGGTACCCCCCGATATACGGTATTTTGACGTTTTTAGCTACATTATCAGACTGATGTAGCTATAATTTGACATTTAGAGTTCTTAACTGTTAATAAACTTATATATTAGAAGTTGTGGACATAGGTCCACGTTTTGGTATAGCCCCCATATAACGGTACCCCCCGATTTGCGGTATTTTGGCGTTTGTAGCTACATTTTCAGACCGATTTAGCTATAATTTGACATTTAGGGTTCTTAAGTGTCAGTAAACTTATATAACAAAATTTGTGGACATAGGTCCACGTTTTGGTATAGCCCCCATATAACGGTAGCCCCAGATTTACGGTATTTTGACGTTTTTAGCTACATTTTCAGACTGATGTAGCTATAATTTGACATTTAGGGTTCTTAAATGTCAATAAACTTATATAACAAAAGTTGTGGACATAGGTCCACGTTTTGGTATAGCCCCCATATAACGATACCCCCGATTTACGGTATTTTGACGGGTTTAGCTACATTTTCAGACCGATGAAGCTATAATTTGACATTTGAAGTTCTTAAATGTCAATAAACTTATGTGACAAAACTTGTGGACATAGGTCCACGTTTTGGTATAGCCCCCATATAACGGTACCCCCCGATTTACGGTATTTTGACGTTTTTAGCTACATTTTCAGACCGATATAGCTATAATTTGACATTTAGGGTTCTTAAGTATAAATAAACTTATATAACAAAAGTTGTGGACATAGGTCCACGTTCTGGTATAGCCCCCATATAACGGTACCCCCCGATTTGCGGTATTTTGACGTTTTTAGCTACATTTTCAGACCGATGAAGCTATAATTTGACATTTGAAGTTCTTAAATGTCAATAAACTTATGTGACAAAACTTGTGGACATAGGTCCACGTTTTGGTATAGCCCCCATATAACGGTACCCCCCGATTTACGGTATTTTGACTTTTTTAGCTACATTTTCAGACCGATATAGTTATAATTTGACATTTAGGGTTCTTAATTGACAATGAAGCTTTATAACTAGTGGACATAGGTCCATGTTTTGGAATAGCCCCCATATAACGTTACCGCCCGATTTCAGGTATTTTGAGAATTTTACCTACAAGCTTTAACCGAATTATCTGTAATTTGCACATTTGACATTTGAAATTCTTAGTGGTCACCACACCTCTCCACCAAAAATTTTCAAGAAAGACCTCATATAACGGTACCTCCCGATTTTCAGTAATTTGATGATTTTACCTACAATATAAAACCGAACAAGCAGTAATTTGACATTTGAAGTTCTTAGTGGTCACAACACCTCTCCATCAAAAATTGTCAACATAAGTCCATGTTCGGATATAGCTTCCATGTAACGGTACCTCCCAATTTTCAGTAATTTGGCAATTTTATCTACAATTTTTAACAGAACTACTGTAATTTGACATTTGAAGGTTGTAGTGGTCACCACACACTGCATCAACAATTTTCAACATAGTCCCAATATAACGATACTTCCCGATTTTCGGTACTTTGAGGATTTTACTTAAAATGTTTAACCGAACGTAGGTCCATGTTTTTGTATAGACACAAAACAAACCTCCCGATTTTCCGTACCTTGGCTTTATTGTTTGGACGAACTTTCTGTAATTTGTTCATTTAAGTTCATATTTTCGTATAGCCCAGATACCTCCGAACTAGCTGTTAATGACATTTGAAGTTCCCACGTTATGTACCGATTTTCGATATTTTGAGGATTCTAGCTAAATTTTTTAACCGAATTAAGAGCTATTTGACATTAAATTCTCCCATCAAAAACTGTCAACATAGGCCCATGTTTTATTATAACCCCTATATAACAGTACCTCCCAATTTCTAGCCCACCAAAAATTGTCAACAGTTAGATATAGGCACCATAAAAAAGGACCTCCCGAATGAAGCATTTTATGTTCATTATCTGACATTTTAACGTACTCACTTAAAGTTGGGGACAGGAATGAATATTTTATGGTGGAGGGTATGAAAAGTTCGGCCTGGCCGAACTTAATGCTTTTTTACTTATTATTTTTCAAAATAACAAATTTATTAGCGGAACAAATTTGGCTTTTTTCGAGCGAAAATTTAGAACTTTTGTAAGGAAGGTAGCCCAAAGTGCTGTCGAAAATAGACCTTTATGGAACTTGATGCACGTTTGGAAAACATTTTAAGATGTGTTTCATAGGTTATGAAATATTCCAAGCAACGGCGCTGACCTTAACATGGCAACGCGCAGGACTTATCTTGGTCCCTCATTCATTTCAAGTGGACTGACCTCCCCGTGGTGTCACCAGGGTAGCTATCTACATGCACCCATAAAAATATTGAAAACAAGGGTTGGGTCTATTAAACCATCCCTCCATAAAGCAACATACTTGCTCTGTCCCATAACCTGCAGAAATCGAGTATTTTTGAAATTTCTGTCAAATTTATAAAAGAAAAAATCGCAAAAATTTCAAAATAGTAGTTCTTTGCAGGCCGTTTACGCATTGGCAGATGTACTTGAAAAGTTCAAGGCCGACATTACTGCCATACAGGAAATACAATGATTTGGGAAAGGCGTCACAACAACACCTAAAGATGACACACTGACTTACACCGTCCGACAACTTTCAAAAAATTTCGTTACGCTTGAACCAGACTATATACGTCTGAAACTATAGGAAAAATTGAGTAAAATTGCACTTAAGATTTTTCGTTTTCTCATCCTGTTGACCTTTTAAAGGACATTCAAAGGACAACATTTTTCAAAAAAAAAATATTTTAAATACTTGTACTCATCGCACTATGCTGTTGTTGTTGTCATATTAAAGAGGAGAATTTTGGCTTTATATAATAACGTTCATTTATTGCATTCAAGGAAAAATTACATACAAAAACATCCTGCAATTTAAAAAAAAATATATATGTTAATATCCTTCCCCAAAATTTCAATATCCTAGCTTTGTAAGTTAATTTTTATTAAATAAATATTTACATGAAATTCCTAAAAATGCAATTCTTAAATTTTGTTAATTATATATTTTAATAATTTATTTTATTTATTTATTTTCAATATTTATTATAATAAAAAATTACAATAAAATTATATAAAAAATAGCACTAGCATCTAAGGCTATCGGCTAATTATATTTTAATAATATATGTATATATTGTTAATAACATTTGTATATTTTCTTTAGTCTGTAAGGAACATTGTTCAATAGACTTAATAAATAAAAAAATCGTCAAAGAAAACAAAACATTGTATTATATACCACTGTGCGACACGAACAAAACTAAAAAAAAAATGGTACTTAGGGTTCCTAGTGGCCACAAAACATTTCCGCCAAAAATTATGGACATAGGTGCACGTTTTGATATAGTCCCCATGTAACCGTACTCAAGATAGGTCCATACGGCGGCCACTAAAACAAGTTATTTGGGTTACACTGTGCAATACGGAAAATGCAAACAACTTCTAGTAGTTGGGTTTTATCCTGTCAAATTCAATTCGGATTTTATGACCTCATCTAAACGGGACTAAAACTACATGTTTTTGCATTTATCGGGCCTTTATCTTAGAAACGTAATTTGCTGTCTTTATTGTCAATATTGTAACACTAAAGTAGTAGAACTTAACTGTAGAACAGACCACCTAAGAAAAACTCCATCGAGGGCTTCAAAATCGATAAAATGTCGAAAATTTCACATAATTTCTAGAATTCTGGTCCGTATCAGCTAAACTATTGGGAGTAGAACCAAGTTAACCCTTTACAAAAAATCCGAACATTCCGAAACTCTAAAATGCTTATTTCATGTCGTTTCAGCGGTATTTTGTACTATATCTTTTACAACACATATTTCAAACACTGTTCACACAGACAGTTTATTCTCATATTTGGAGTTTCACTACATTGTTGAAATTTTTTATGAAATTGTCGTTGAAAAATATACTAAAAACTACGTGATAGAGACATTCTACAACAATGACATGTTCTAAAGAGTTGTGTATTACATTCCAGCAAATATTTTTCTAAAAGAAAACATTAAGAAAAATTATACTGTTTTGTTTTCATCCGAGTCCGTAATAAACAAAGCTTTACGACAGTGATCAAAACGATAGTCCGACTATCGATAGTTTGCCAGCTTTACTCCAGGCCCCAAACAATTTTTTATAATTTAAATCACACCCTCCGCTATCAATTAAAGATAAATGTTGTTATGTTTTATTACGAATTTATTTAACATTTATATAAATATGAAATTAATTTTTTAGCAAACATTTCTGTTAAAATCTGATGTAGCAAAATTTCTTGTATTTGATAGTGAATAACTGAGTGTATATTTACAACAACAAAAATAAAAAACAAAATTTTTGTCAGCAAAGTGTTTGTAATCGATACAACGGAAAATCTTTCGCAATTCTATAGTTTGATTTTTTGACTTACGCTCCGCTAGATCAGTGGTTTCGACAGTGTGTCATGCTCCCACTGAACACAATGATGAACAGACCAAAGAAATAACATATGATCGGTGTTCTGTTCATGACATTAACATTTTAATGTCAAAATTTTAAAGGATTTGGCTTTGGCCCAACAATCGGGAAATTCAGTCTTCATAGTGAAACGTCTGACAATGGAATGAGGCTGATAGACTTTGTAGCGGCAAAAACACATTACAGTTAGCAGTACCAAATTTAAGCATCTCGCACCATCTGACCGGAAGAAGGCGTACCGGCAATTGCAAACTGAGCATCCTCTGTCCCCTCCATAAGAAGGGAGAAAAGACTGTGTGCTCTAATTATAGGGGAATAAATCTGCTCCCTAATGCTTATACGATAGTGTCAGGGATATTATGCGAACGACTAAAGCCTATGGTCAACGAAGTAATTGAGCCATACCAATGCGTCTTTAGAGCCTTCGACAGGCCCTTACCTTCAAAGGTATTTCAAGCCATTCGGAATTGTAAGATGACTTTAGCTGATATTCGGTCCTCAGTTAAAATATAAAAGAACCTCTCCGAAAAAATCAGTACCAAGACAGGTTTCAGACAAGGAGGCAGCCTTTCGAGTGATCTCTTCAACATCCTGCTGGAAACAGTTATACTTACTTGCTAATGTCGACGACATTGACAATTGCTATTGTTAAGACCGAAAAGGTCAATGAAATAAATAAAAATTTAATACTCAAGAGAGGAACAATATATTGATGTCCGGATTATTGAGGTAAGAAAAATATGTGATGTCCGGATTACTGAGTCTACAATGTAAAAAAATCTAATGTCCGGATTACCGCGTTGTCCGAATTAACGAGTGTCCGAATTATCGAGACTATACTGTACAAAGACTCACTTTCTGAGTCGATTTACACATGTCTGTCTGTCCATGTATTTTTGTAAACAAAGTAAGGTCGCGTTTATTGTCCGATTCCCATGAAAATTGGAGAATATAGTTTTTTCTTTTTGCCAAAGGACGATCGCTATTTATTTTGGTAAGAATCGGTTCATATTCGGATATAACTCCCATATATATTTTCGCCACACCAATTTTGATGAAATTTAGAACGTGTGCCAGAATTTGGTTAAGAAAAAAGCTTGCCAAAATTTATTGAAATCGGTTCTGATTTGGATATAGCTCCCATATATATGTTCCCCCGATTTGAGGTATTTGATGCACCAAACACGCAAATTTTGTCCAATTTTGATAAAAATTTGAAAATTTTCGGCGACCTCGCACTGAAAATAAGTTTGCCAAACTATTTTGAAATCGGTTCAGATTTAGATATAGCCATCATATATATGTATGTTTGACCTATTTTAGGTAATTAGTGCACCAATCTCGCAATGTATATCCAATTTGCCATAGAAAGAATTTTTCCGACATGATCCGTATTTTTAGCTGGAAGAAATATTACGATTCCACTCATTTTAGCGAATGAGTGGAAAGAATGAATATGATCAGATCAGACGGACGTACGGATTTCGCCCAAACCTAATTGGGTCTAAAACCATTATTAACCTCATTAGCCTAAAGACTGAGTCTATACAATAAACAAGGGCCAAAAGCAATAGATATTAAACCAGGGCTTCAAAGATAAAAATTTTAATCTGAAAATTTTTTCAAACGCCCGGTGACACCAAAAGAAAGATTTTTAAAATGATGGGGGGGGGGTGAAGTTTTGCTTTCGAAGATAACCTTCCTACTACGAGCTTAACCCATACATGGAAAGTAAGGGGGTAGCAGTGAAACGTGTGACTGTCGAGGTGGAGGTGCTAGATGTGTACATTACGCCTATGAATAGTTTTGAACGCAGGATATTAGTTCGCTGTTGGAGGGCAACAATAACCGCCTGGGCTAGGCGGCTCATCATTGAATAGAAATCCTCTTTAGGGGACTATTATAGAATAGAAGTCCTCTTTAGGGGACTTCTATAGAATAGAAGTCCTCTTTAGGGGACTTCTATAGAATAGAAGTCCTCTTTAGGGGACTTCTATAGAATAGAAGTCCTCTTTAGGGGACTTCTATAGAATAGAAGTCCTCTTTAGGGGACTTCTATAGAATAGAAGTCCTCTTTAGGGGACTTCCATAGAATATAAGTCCTCTTTAGGGGACTTCTATAGAATAGAAGTCCTCTTTAGGGGACTTCTATAGAATAGAAGTCCTCTTTAGGGGACTCTATAGAATAGAAGTCCTCTTTATTGGGCTTCTATAGAATAGAAGTCCTCTGTAGGGGACTTCTATAGAATAGAAGTCCTCTTTAGGGGACTTCTATAGAATAGAAGTCCTCTTTAGGGGACTATTATAGAATAGAAGTCCTCTTTAGGGGACTTCTATAGAATAGAAGTCCTCTTTAGGGGACTATTATAGAATAGAAGTCCTCTTTAGGGGACTTCTATAGAATAGAAGTCCTCTTTAGGGGACTATTATAGAATAGAAGTCCTCTTTAGGGGACTTCTATAGAATAGAAGTCCTCTTTAGGGGACTTCTATAGAATAGAAGTCCTCTTTAGGGGACTTCTATAGAATAGAAGTCCTCTTTAGGGGACTTCTATAGAATAGAAGTCCTCTTTAGGGGACTTCTATAGAATAGAAGTCCTCTTTAGGGGACTTCTATAGAATAGAAGTCCTCTTTAGGGGACTTCTATAGAATAGAAGTCCTCTTTAGGGGACTTCTATAGAATAGAAGTCCTCTTTAGGGGACTTCTATAGAATAGAAGTCCTCTTTAGGGGACTTCTATAGAATAGAAGTCCTCTTTAGGGGACTTCTATAGAATAGAAGTCCTCTTCAGGGGACTTCTATAGAATAGAAGTCCTCTTTAGGGGACTTCTATAGAATAGAAGTCCTCTTCAGGGGACTTCTATAGAATAGAAGTCCTCTTTAGGGGACTTCTATAGAATAGAAGTCCTCTTTAGGGGACTTCTATAGAATAGAAGTCCTCTTTAGGGGACTTCTATAGAATAGAAGTCCTCTTTAGGGGACTTCTATAGAATAGAAGTCCTCTTTAGGGGACTTCTATAGAATAGAAGTCCTCTTTAGGGGACTTCTATAGAATAGAAGTCCTCTTTAGGGGACTTCTATAGAATAGAAGTCCTCTTTAGGGGACTTCTATAGAATAGAAGTCCTCTTTAGGGGACTTCTATAGAATAGAAGTCCTCTTTAGGGGACTTCTATAGAATAGAAGTCCTCTTTAGGGGACTTCTATAGAATAGAAGTCCTCTTTAGGGGACTTCTATAGAATAGAAGTCCTCTTTAGGGGACTTCTATAGAATAGAAGTCCTCTTTAGGGGACTTCTATAGAATAGAAGTCCTCTTTAGGGGACTTCTATAGAATAGAAGTCCTCTTTAGGGGACTTCTATAGAATAGAAGTCCTCTTTAGGGGACTTCTATAGAATAGAAGTCCTCTTTAGGGGACTTCTATAGAATAGAAGTCCTCTTTAGGGGACTTCTATAGAATAGAAGTCCTCTTTAGGGGACTTCTATAGAATTCCATTCTTGGCTATGACCAGATAGGTACAGTACTAAGTGAGCAAATTGTATGCTCCACGTTTTGCACGATGAACGAAGACACTTCTACGAAGATAATAGGTAATTGGCACAGCTCATCACAATTGTGGCTACCGGTTTGTGAAAGATTACGTGTCTTGGCAACCTATAATTTCTCTTAGACCACTATCCTATCTAATCTAAGTAAACATGCCACCCGACTACATAATCGCTGACCGCCGAACTCTTCTGAACCATGGAAAAACGGATTGGAAGTGGTTCAGAGAATTTATCAATCACAGCTTTAAAGTTCTGCCTATTTCCTCTGATTCGTGGGTTGCTATGGTTATTTTTTTGGGATATAATCAGAGCTTCAGCCGTTCGTTTCATACTTGTTAGTCGAATACCCGAAAATAGACAAAAATGTCCCAGCAGAGGCGAGGGAACTAGCAAATGATTCGTCGTACAGTAGTACAATTTGTGGTGGGAATTCTAATCAGCAATAACATCAAATTTGGGTCACAAATGTAGATTAACAGCCGGTTTATGTACCCCCCATACCAAGTGCGGATATTATTCGAATGTCCGGCACAACTTTCGAAAACGATATCACTGTCGAAGGATTGGCAAATGTTTTTCGGGTGTACACAAGCACGTTGTTCTTTTGTTCGTCAAAATTTAAAAACGATATCATTTTCGAACATTTTGCGAATGTTTTTTCTTCACAAGAAAAATTGTTTCGAGAAACATTTTTTATTTCGGAAATTTTTACGTTTTAAAAAATAATTTTATGTAGTTCGTGAAAAATTCCCATTTGCTTTTTTCAAATATTTTCGATATAAATGCTACTTATAATATTAACAAGAAGTTATGATAAACACAGCATATAGCTTGGTTACAAATGCAAGACAACAATGTTTATAAACGCATTGAATCGCAAACATTACAAAGAAGAAAAGGTACATAACAGAAAAATCAAGAGACGTCAGATAAAGTTAAACATGTCAAAAAATCGAAACTCCGCCTAAAATGATTTTTCGGCACTATCATAAAAACTATCATCTTTCATTCGCTAATGATATTATTAACGACATTCGAATTCGAAGGTTTTCCTGCCACAAACTGAGCGACGAATGAATCGTTTTTAATTCGTTCTCGAGTGTCGTTTTCGAACAAAATATCCGCAAAACTATCGAAAAATATTCGAAAACGGATCGTTTGCGATAGCAATGGTATGGGGGGTATGTCGATACGAAAATGTATGTGAATGAAACAAACCCAAATATTAATTTTCTAAATATTATTTACTTAGCTTTTTCTTCAAAACAAAAAACAAAAAAAAAACTAAAAATGTGACATTTGACCTCGACTTATTTGAAAATCCCTTCAGCGATTTTTATTGTTTTTTGGATTTGTCTCATCTATGAACATTGCTGCCTTAGAATCCTCAAAAACTTCCCAGGTGAAAGCGGTTTTCATTTAAAGTTACTTAAGGCACACCGTACATGACATTGTTTTTTAAGGAGGCGGTACGTCAGTGCATTGTCCCAATTTGAACTTCTATATCTCCAAAATGGTAAAACCTACGAAAATATCTTGTAGAAGATCTCGACTGCTACAAAATTTTCTTTAGTTCTATTGCGATAGGACGTGCGGTTTCCAAGTAATATCGTGAAACCCTAAAAAACCCCTAAAAATTTGAACTTTGACCGCGATTTATTTCAAAATCCCTCCAGTGATTTTTTTTGTTTTTGATGTTTCTCACCTATGAATATTGTAGTTTCAGAATCCGCAAAAACTTCCCAGGTGTAAGCACCTTTAATTTAAAGTTAGTCAAGGCGCACCATGATTAATGATTTAAAATAATTAATGATTTTCAGTTAAAACTTCATAACATCTATACTTTCTGAAATATTTTACAATTTAATGTGTAATATGACAGCCAACAATATTCTGGTTTATACTGGTTAATTTTTCAAATTGTTAGATCTTACAATTAGTTGTTGATTTGGTTTAGAGAGTATTCATAAAATGCATTTCCTTCTCTATACTCTCTTCGTAATAAACCATTCAATTTTCTTACCTTAACATTAACATTTTCTTTGGCCGATGTTTCGAAAAATTCCACTCCCAATTGATCGGCCAATTGTCGCCCACGTTCAAAGGAAATTACTCGCTGGTCTTCCATGTCGCATTTGTTGCCAACCAAAATGACTTGTGCGTTATCCCATGAATAAGTTTTGATTTGAGTTACCCTGAATTTAAAAGAAGCCGTAAAGAAAGAAAAAAACAAACAAATATAAAAATGTTTTTATTCATATTTTAAGGAGATGCCCAGCATCCCGGCTGGCCTCAATTCTTACCAATCTTGTACGGAATTAAAACTGTCTTCATTTGTGACATCATACATTAAAATGAAACCCATGGCGCCACGATAATATGCTGTTGTTATTGTTCTATAACGCTCTTGGCCAGCAGTGTCCTATAAAATGGAAAATATTTTACAAAATGTGTGGGAGTGGGTGGTATGTGGAGCTTATTATTTTCGCTTTCTGTTTGTCCATCCATTCATTTACTTACCCATATCTGCAGTTTAACTCGCTTATCGTGTCGAAATACTGTTTTCACTTTGAAATCAATGCCAACCGTCGACACAAAGGCAGATGTAAAACTGTCATCGGCATAGCGGAAGAGGAAACTTGTTTTGCCCACACTCGAATTGCCAATTATCAACAATTTGAACATATAATCGAAATTCTGATCGGAAGCATCTTTTTGCCATTTTGGATCACCAGCACCAGCCATCTGTAAACAAAAACCACAAAATAAAACACAACACATTAACATTTTTGGTGTATTGGTGTAGTTAATATTCAAGAAGCTTTCAAGTTTAACATTTATGTCACGTACAGGAGATTAATGAAATCTCTCCTCATGTTTTAAGTGTGTCTTGTTTCATTATATTTTGTTTTTGGGAAACAGAAAGAGAATTATGTAACTTTATAAGCAATAATACAAATGATGATTTCATGCATTGTTTTGTGGGAAGTGGTGGGAGGAGATGTTCTCAAAGAATTTTTGATTTAATTGCTGTTCCATTACTTATAGTACGAGGGCGGATCGGAAACTTCTTAGCCTATCAATGAAAGAGAATAGTTAGTTTTTCAAAAATATTTTTATTTTTCAATATAATCTCCTGAAACTTCAATATACTTAGTCCAACGCTTTTCTAGCAATTCTATCCCTTGACTAAAATAGTTTTCCTCAAGGTCTTCAAAATAGTGGTTTACAACTGTAATTGCATCTTCATTTGCGGTAAAACGCTTGCCAGCAAGGAATTTTTTTTAGATTTGGGAACAAGTAAAAGTCACTGGGAGCTAAATCAGGAGAATAAGGTGGGTGGTCAAGCAACTCGTACTTTAATACGTTGATTTTAGCCATTGTTAAAACACTCTTGTGCGCTGGTGCGTTGTCTTGATGAAAAATTATTTTGTTGTGTTGTAAGCCAGGACGTTTTTCTCGAATTTGTACATTTAATTGATCCAAAAGGTTGCAACAGTACTCTGAATTTATTGTTTTACCCTTTTGCAGATAGTCAAGCAATAAAATACCTTTGAAGTCCCAAAAAACCGTTGCCATAACCTTACCAGCCGATTGAATTGTTTTTGCCTTCTTTGGGGCACTTCCTCCAGCTTCAGTCCATTGTTTGGATTTTTCTTTTGTCTCTGGAGTATAGTGATGGATCCATGTCTCATCAACAGTTATGAAACGACGCTTAAAATCCATTTTATTTCGCTTAAAACGATCCAAACAAGCTTGAGAAATCTTCATTCTTATGCGTTTTTATCGACTGTTAACAAATGCGGCACCCATCTTGCAGAAAGCTTTTTCATCTGTAGTTCTTCATGCAAAATTAACTGGACTCGATCATTTGAGATGCCCATGATATTAGCAATTTCACGCACTTTTATTCGTCGATCATTTAATACCATATCATGCACTTTGGCTACAATTTCTGTTGTTCTTGCTGTGTTTGGACGTCCACTACGTGGTTCATCCATCTTCAATGCTTGTACGACCACGTTTAAATTCAGCAACCCATTTTTTTACAGTTGCATATGAAGGAGCACATTCATAGGTGAAACACATTCACCATATCATTATGAATTTCTTGTCCTGATAAACCTTTTGTATGTAAATATTTAATGACAGCACGCATTTCTAATTTTTACATTGTAAAAAAATTGCGGATGCGTCTTTTTTGAACACCTGTTTCTATATGAAGGAGTTGCTAGATCGAAACAAAATTTAACATGTGTTCATAACAGAGATGGAAGTTTCCAAAACACTTAACTTTTTTCTGTTTATACTGCGCTTTTTGTGCTAGGCTAAGAAGTTTCCGAACTGCCCTCGTATCTAATAAATAATGGATGATATTTTCAGTTAGTCATTGCAACAGACAAGCAAAAGAGATGATTTTTTAAAAAAATATTTTCCCAAAAATCCTCAAATCGACGGGTTTTTAAAATATATATTTTTCAAAGAATGCTCAAAAAATATTTTTCAAAGCATCCTTAATAACTGTTTTTTTTAAATTTTTCAAAAGATCCTCAAAACGTGGATTTACAGAAATATATATATTATCAAATGACTCACAAAGCGTGGATTTAAAAAAATATATATAGTCAAATGACCTACAAAGCGTGGATTTTTAATAAAATGTGTTCTCAAAAGATTATTTATTAAAAATATTTCCAAAAGGACCCACAAAAGATGGAGTTTTTAAAAATATTTTTTAAAATTATTAAAATATCCTCAAAGCGTGGATTTTTTAAAATATTTTCCCAAAGTATCCTCAAAGCTCGCGTTATTTCAAAAAATATTTTCCCAAAAATAATCAAAGAGTGGATTTTTTAAAAAATTTCCTAAAGGATCCTCAAAGCGCGGATTTTTTTAAAAAATTTCCCAAGGATCCTCAAATCGTGTTTTTTTAAAAAAATATTTTCTCAAAAATTCTCAAAGCGTGGATTTTTTAAAAAATTTCCCAAAGGTTCCTCAAAGCGTCGATTCTTTTAAAAATTTCCCAAAGGATCCTCAAAACGTGGATTTTTTTTAAAATATTTTCCCAAAAATCCTCAAAGCGGGAAGTTTTTAAAAAAAATTTTTCCCGAAAATCATAAAGCGGGGATTTTTTTAAAATATTTTCCCCAAAAATCCTAAAAGCGTGGAATTTTTAAAAAAAATATTTTCCCAAAAATCCTCAAAGCGGAGATTTTTTAAAAAATATTTTCCCAAAAATCTTCAAAGCGTGGAATTTTTAAAACTATATTTACCCAAAATCTTCCAAGCGTGGAATTTTTAAAAAAGATTTTCCCAAAAATCCTCATAGCGGGGTTTTTTAAAAATATTTTCCCAAATATCCTTAAAGCGTGGAATTTTTAAAATAAATATTTTTTCAAAGAATGTTCAAAAAATATCTTTCAAAAGATCCCCAAAGCGTGGATGTTTTGAACAAATATTTTTCAAAAGAACCCACAGAGCGTGGATGTTTTGAACAAATATTTTCCCAAACAAACTACAGAGTGTAGAATTTTTGAAAAACTGTTGTTCAAAAGGCCCTCAAATCCTGGATTTATTGAAAAAATATTTTTTAAAGGTTCCTCAGGGTATAGATTTTTAAAAATAGATTTCCCAAGGGACTCACAGAGCGTGGATATTTATACACTCCACAATAATATGGAGGGTGAAATTAAATTGGTCATTCCGTTTG
Organism: Musca autumnalis; assembly: GCF_047663935.1. Taxonomy (NCBI): domain Eukaryota; kingdom Metazoa; phylum Arthropoda; class Insecta; order Diptera; family Muscidae; genus Musca; species Musca autumnalis. Next base: position 82,534,109 of record NW_027412088.1, read on the forward strand.
TAACACATCGTCGGAGACCCTATAAAGTGTATATATTCTTGATCAAAATGTTCGTCCGTCCGCCTGTTGAAATCAAGATATAGCTCGCAAATTTTAAGATAGAGCTTTATAATTTGGTATAGAAGTTTATATTACTACTAAGATGTTTGGCATTGAAAATTGGCTATATCGGTCCACGTTTTGATATAGCCCCCATAGAACGGTTCCTCCCAGTTTTTTGGTATTTTGAAGGTTTTAGCCTCAAGATCCCACCGAAATAGCTGAAATTTTGTATTTAGTCTTAGTTGGGGGCATAAAATTTCCCATCCGAAATTTGTAGGTATAGGTTCACGTCTTCATATAGCCCACATAGAACGGTACCTCCCGATTTTCGGTATTTTGACGGATGTTGCCTCAATATCCCACCGAACTTGCTGAAATTTGGTATATAGTCTTCGTTGGGGATATAAAACTTTCCACCTGCATTTTGCCGGAACCTCCAGATATTCGGTATATCGAAAGTTGTGGCCTCAATATACTTCTGAGTCTTCGTTTGGAGTATACAATTTTTCACCTGCATTTTGCCGGAACCTCCCGATATTCGGTATATCTGAGTCTTCGAGTCTTCAACTTTCCACCGGAAATTTGTCGATATAGATCCACGTTTTTACATAGTCCCCACAGTTCTAAAATTTTACGGCAACAAATGTCAAAGGTTTAAAGAAACAATATTTGTTCAATAGTTCAGTAGTGCGTGGACTTTAAAAAAAATTATAAAATAAATTTAAGACAAATGTTAAACACTTTTTTTTAATTTTATATATTTTTATGTAAAATGTTCTATAATTTTTCTAAAGATCATCTTTCGAAGGGCATATTCAGCGTGAATGTTTAAGGACAATTTTTCAAGACTTTAACGAAAATTTTTCGGCGACTTGCACACTGGGAGTGCATCATATTATTTCCATAATCTAAAACAGATGAAACCTGCAAAAAAACCGGGATTGCATCATAGTCCTTCCATAACTTAAAACACATTTTCTCATCATATTTTTTCAAACATTCTTAACACAATTTTCTTCCAGCAATTCCCCATCCTGGCTATCACCTTTTCTCCCTCATACCATAAAAATGCAATTGCCAAATGAAAAGCACTTTACATTTAGCTACGTGCCACTGCATCCTTATTCTTCTGTTCAAGAATAATACGAAAAATAGGTGAGTACATATTTGTGTGGGTATGTGTTTGTTATTCATTTGTATTCGTTAGTCTCCGGTTATTATTGTTCTTTCTCATCTACATCTTTACAGTAACGAAGTGTCACTCAACGGGTTGAAACACTTATAACATGAAAAATAAAAAATAAAAAAAATACACAAAATACTTGTCGTGATTGCCAGCGTGAGTTTGCATTCACTCATCATTTCCGGTGGCAAACATGCACACACATAGATACGCAATCTTTATACCCAACCCCATAATTTTCCACAACCTTAGCTTCAAATGCCACACCTTAAGCCATAACAATTGTCGTCGTTGTCGTCGTCGTGGTAGTCGTCATCATTGTGAAGGCGACCGGAAAACGTAACAATCGATTTAGCACTGCATTTGCGTTAGAAATGCAAGCGACTGAGCAATACTAAGCTCTGTCACAACCATTGTCACATTATGGATTTGGGTAATACCTTTTTGGTTTATTTCAGTTTGAAATCCTGAGGATAAATGACAGTCGAAGATAGTTAAACCTCCCCCTAAAGCTAGTCAACCGAAGCTGACAGGATTTATAGAATGGTTTTAAATGTAAATTTAACATAAATGTGGATTTAGTTTGCAGAGGATAATTGTGTTTCAGCTGGATGTTGAGAAATGATTTGAGAGGATAAAGTAGATTTTGAAGTAACAACAGAAAACTGTAACAAAAAAATACAAAGAGTTGCTGATGATCACGTTTAAACAATGTCCCTGGATGAGACACGTTTAGCAAAAAATTAGACAAAGTTCGCATATTTAATCCCGTCCGCAGACAAAACAAAAATTCAACTCCCATATTCCACCCTGAGAGCGGCAATATATACCTGTTCTAAGCTCTTTTGGTGCTGGCCGGCATAGAGAAGAACCCCGGTTCATAGATCTGTTCCGTGTAGCAAATAGGCATCCACCACATGTTCACATCGGAGACGTATAGACATTTCCACTTCTTCAGGTACCTCCCCCACAAAAGTTAAAACATGTTCGATAAAATTGTACACACGATAACTCTTGAAGGGAGTGACGAATTTGGTCTATACTTTATCCTAATATATCTGCCAGATACAGATCAAGTTTGAATATGGTCCACTCCTTCGGGTACCTGTCACACAAAATTTCGGATAAATTCACTTTAGGACCTGCTCTCGAATCAATTTGATTTTTGTTGAAGCATCCGCTGCCTCATTTACGATGGTAAAAGTGTTTTCAGTGCCAAGTCCATACTTCTTTAGAAAACAGCCAGAAAGGTGTAAAAACCCCTATGTGGTGGCTGGAGAACACAATAACTCTCGAACTGATCCACCGATTTGGTCAAAAATTTGGTTTTCGTCATATTTTTTCCACACTTAGTTTCAGTATAAAGATGGCAATACCGGTCCACAACTTCAGGTACTTCCTCCCAAATATTTAGAATTTAGTTTAACTTCTAAAATGGCCCATATCGGTAATGCCTCCCTCACAAAAGTTCAACATTTGTGTTGAAGTGCAGTTTGGGCTCTGTTCGAAGATTCTTTGGAAATGTATACCGATGACGGTTCGTTGTGGTCCTGTTTACAGCGATATTATAATTTTCGTGGACAAGTCCATGCTTCCTGGCATACTGGTCCAAAAGTTGTACAATGCTCCACTGAAATGACTAGAGGGCGCGATATTTATCGAATGATATGTATCTCAAAATCAGATCCACTTCCATAATAGAATGTAGACTTTAAGTATATCCTTCGAAACATTTTTGAACTTTAATCCTAATCCAATCAAATGTCCAAAAAGGGCCTACAAATTCTGAAAAGACCCTAAATAAAATTCGATCTGTCCGTAGATGAAAGTTTCAATTCAAATAGGCTGAGGGTTTATCTCTGTCGATTGACACTTTTTACTTGTTCAACTTCTAGTGGCCACAGAATAATTAGTTATTCTAGTGGTCATAAAATAACTAGTAACTCACTGCGACATGCCTTTGTTGAAATAATGGGTTAGTAGGAGGTTTTGTAAGTAGTTACGACTACCAAAAAGTACTATAAAAACCCATTTTTTAGGAAGTTTTTTCCTGGATAACCTTTAGTCACAAATGCTAACGTCCAATAATCTTTAGCTACAACAAAAACAATTTGTTAACATTAAAAATAACTGGCATACTACAAACGACTGACTGGCAGCAACAGAATGACCTTGGTGGTGATAGAAAAAATTGTTGAAAAACTAAAAATAGTTCGAAAGGGAAACTCCCATCGTAATACCAACAACATCATTATCCCAACACACAACAACTTGCATCGCTGCTACTACTACAAACAAATTAAAACCTTACGATTGCTATAAAATGTGAGAGGGCGTTGTAAGTTTACATAACAAAGCCATACTCTCCTCCTTCTCCTCCATCGCCTAATACTTCCTGTTTTCATCCTGCTTTGTCTATTTTTCTTTTTCATTTTGCAAAACGAGTTTTCCCACAATAACCCAATACTGATAAACCAATAAATTCCAATACATGGCACAGTTTATCTTCATATATCCCTGGGTGGATAGGGAAAGGAGGAAGTGTCATCCCACAAAAGTATTTCTAGTTATGTAGCATCATCCATGCATTACCACGTTTTCCGCATTATTGGCTTTTTGTGGCACTTCCTGTTGCTCGCTTATTTCTATTACTAACCTCCGTTGTTGCAGTTGTTGGTTGATTCTGCTGAGGCTAACTGATGCCTGCGGCAGATTGCTCAGTCAGTTGTTTAAATATTTACCACTTTTCAAATGAAATATGAAAACAATTGACCTTGTGTATCGTCGGGTTGGATACGACATCGGAGCTTTTATGGCTTTGAGAGCGCATGGCAACAGGTCGCATCATCTGCACAGCATAAATTGTTGTTGTTTTCTTGAATTCTCTCGATGTAACTAACTATTGGGTGTTGCAAATTGATTGTCATAAAATGTATTTGCTTGCTCCCCTACAAATATATTTATACGCATTATTGGCTAAGAAAGGAGGTAGGAGGCAGGTATTGCATTTATTTTAAAGCGGAAAATAAAATATCTAAAAACAAGTTTGCTGCGACTGAAGAGAAAGATAAATAGGACACAATGACTTTAGAATTCTACCAAGAGATTAAAAAATATAAAAATGAATGGGAAAATATATGAGGTCCGTGGTCGGTAGGTTTGGTATTGACATATTAACTTCTGAATTTTTTATAGGGCTGTCAGACTTCGACCCTAGCTGTGCTTACGCTAGTGGAAGGGTCCACAGATAATTGAATACGCTGTAACTGTAAAGTAGTAGTTGCAAACAATTCAGCGGTTTCAGGATGTGAGTAAATGGCCAAGTGTCTATGTGTCCTGGTTTAAGGGTGCAAATCTTTGGTACGCCTTTAACATGGAATATCATGTTCACCTATGAAACACGCGACAAGGGAAACTCTTTTTTATTACACAAGCTCTACAAGCCCTTTTTATACCCTCATCATTTAGGCTAACGATGTGCCTCATCGCAATAATGGTTTTAGACTCCAAGTATGTTTGGATGAAATCTGTTTCAGACAATTTGGAATCGATTTAGCAATGGTCGTCCGTCTGTCTGGCTGGAACGCACTATAACTCTCGAACGTTTTAACCGATTTGGTCCAAAATTTGCCTTTCGTAATATTTTGTCCAAACTTTGTTTATGTTCGAAGATGGGCCATATCGGTCCACTATCTCGGGTACCTCCTCCACAAAAGTTGAAAATTTTCGCAGAACTTATGCGCACCATAACTCTCGAAGAGATTAACCGAATTACTTTGCACATCGTAATACTTCCACCAGTAGTGCGATTCTCTAACTCATTTTTTATTTACCGACAAAAATCGGTATGAAAATGAAAAGTTGACAGCACTCTTGCTTTCGGTAGAACTTTACGACCACTTTTTATTCGTCACTAACTTACCGAAAAACATCGTTGATATTTGTCGGTAACTCAAAAAATGAGTTAGAGAATTGCACTACAGGCATGGATCAAGTTCGAATATGGATCACATCAGTCCACTCCCTTGGGTAACTACCACACAAATTTTCGGAAAAGTGCAGTTTAATACCTCCTCTGGAATGGTTTTGATTTTTGTTGTAACAACTTATATTCGCTGCCCCCATTAAGACACAAGTTTTTTCAGGGCACCATGTGTAGTGGAAGTAGCGCACGATAACCCTCCAATGGATAAAACAATTCGATACACAATTTTGCAGTCATATTATTTTGCACAAACTTAATTCAAGTTCTAAGATGGGCCATATCGATGCACACCTTTGGTTACCTCCACCACACCAGGTCAAAAATTTCGCTAAAATGGTGCGCACGATAACTCTCGAAGGCAGTAACCGATTTGATCCATACTTTGCACATCGTAATATTTCTACGAGACATAGATCAGGTTATAATATGGACTATATATGTCAACTCCTTCGGGTACCTCCCACACAAAATTTTGGAAAAGTGCAGTTTAGGACCTCCTCTCGAATCGTTTTGATTTTTTTGCAACATAAGGCCCCTATTACGATGGTACACGTTTTTTGAGTGGCAAGTCCATACTTCTTGAGAAAATGACCCCACAAAACTTCGAAAATATTTCCTAAAATTGTACGCGCGATATCATAAAATGAATAACCGATTTCGTCCAAACTTTTGATCTCGAAATAACTTAGTTTGTGTTCAAAATAAAATTCCTTGGGGTACCACCGATGCACAGTGGTCCAGGAATCGATTTTCCTGGCCAAAACCCCAATTTTTTGTTGTCACCGATTGTTAAAAATCTATATGGGATTCGATAGTAAATATATTGAAACTAAGAAAACTAAAAAATTAGATAAAAATATTGCAAGGGCATGGCGTGCTCCTAAAACTACCATTTTTCGCACTTTTGGACAATACGTAATTTTTGGAAATTTCTGGAGAAGGAAATAGCTATTTCTCCGAAACTATAACATATATATCGTCACCATAAATGCCCGAAGACGTAACCGACATGAAAATCGAAATTCGTTTTTTGAGATAATCTGATACATAAAGCTAAAATACATGCTCTGGCAAAATTTCAAGCTTCTACGTTCAAAAACAACGATCCTATTCAAGAAATGGCATTTCGGAAAATGGGATAATATTGCAGATTTTGTTGCAATGGAGGATCTCAAAACTAAGCAATTCAGCGGTTTTGGTTTCAGTACTAATTCCCCTTCGTATATGATCGATAATATCCCATATACCCGCCTTCATAAGATTAATATTCCGTAAAACAGTTTTAAATTTTATAACGTTTTTTGCTTCTCCTGTAATGTTTTGGTTTTGTGGGTTACGTCTTCGGGCATTTATGGTGACGATAGATAGTTCATTGTTTTTTTTTTATACCCTACACCACACTGTGGTTAGGGGTACTATGTCTTTGTGCGTTTGTATGTAACATACAAAAGGAACGAAATAGACCCATAGTTCCTTTTGGGGATATACATATAATCACTTTCTGAGTCGATTTATGCATGTCCGTCCGTCTGTCCATGTATTTTTGTTCGCAACGTGCAGGTCGCATTTTTTGTCCGATTCAGCTGAAAATTGGGGACAACAATTTTTTTAGCCATAGAAAGAACGCTATTGCTTTTGGTGAAAATCGGTTCAGATTTGAATATAGGTCCCATATATATTTTCGCCCGATTTCAGGTATTTGCTGCACCAAACAAGCTATATACTTCCAATTTTGATGACATTTTGAATGTGTAACTGAATTCAGTTTACAAATACGTGTGTCAAATGATATCGAAATCGGTTCAGATTTGGATATAGCTCCCATATATATTTTCGGCCGATTTCACGTATTTTCTGTACATCACACGCTATATATGTCCGACTTCGATGAAATTTGGAATGTGTGACTGAATTCGGTCTAGAAATAAATGTGCCAAATTATATCGAAATCGGTACAGATTTGGATATAGCTCCCATATATATTCGGCCGATTTCGCGTATTTACTGCACCAAACACGCTACATATGTCCGATTTAAATGATATTTGGAATGTGTGACTGAATTCGGTCTGGAAATAAATGTGCCAAATAGTATCGAAATCGGTTAAGATCTGGATATAGCTCCGATTTATATTTTACATATTCACAGTGGTGTAGGGTATCATATAGTCGGATGCCTGCCCGACTTTGATCCTTTCCTCACTGTTTTTTTCTTTTTTTTAGGTTAGTAGGATTGTTGTCTTAAAGACCCGTTTCTATAAACTACGGTAGCGTTTACATGAAGTGAGCTATTTTACTGTTCTTAGGTACTAAATTTTAGTGAAATTGCAACTTAAGTGAACTAGAGCTCTTAGGGAACAGCTTGGGGAACAGAATGATGCCCGAAAGGGTCCTCTTTAAGAAATTACATGGGTAAAAATGTGTATGTTTTTCCATGCCGTTTCCCATATATGTAAATTATAGCTTTCTTACATAAATATACATTTTTTATACCCTCAGCATTTATGCTAACGAGGGTATATACTCGTACACTTTCATACGGGCAAAATGTGCTTCATCGAAATAATGGTTTTAGACCCCAAATATGTTTGGACGAAATGTGTTTCAGACAATTTGGAGTTGATTTAGCCATGTCCATCCGTCTGTCTATCTGTCTGGCTGGCTGGTGCGCACGATAACTCTCGAATGGATCAACAAACTTAGTTTAAGTTCGAAGATGGGTTATATCGGTCCACTCCTTTGGGTATCTCTCCCACAAAAGTTCGAAAATGTTCGGAACATTTGTGCTCACGATAACTCTTGAAGGGAGTAACCAATTTGGCCCATACTTTGTACATCGTGAAATTTCTACCAGACTTAAATGAGGTTCCAATATGGGCTCAATCGGTCCACTCCTTTGGGTACCTCCCACACTAAATTTCGGAAAAGTTCAGTTTAGCACCTTCTCTCGAATCGCATTGATTTTTTTTTTTTTTTTTTTGTAACAACTTGTATTCACTGTCCTCCATACGACGCTACAAGTTTCTTTCGGGGCAATTCCATACTTCTTGAGCAAATAGCCTGAAAGATGCAAAAAACCCCTACTACACCGTGTTGGAGCGCAAGATAAATCTCGAACGGATCTGCCAATTCGGTCCAAAATTTGGCCTTCGTAATATTTTGTTCAAACAAAGTTTAAGTTCGAAGATAAACCATATCGGTCCACTCCTTCAGTTACCTCTCTCACAAAAGTTCAAAAATGTTCGGAAAAATTGTGCGCACGATAACTCTTGAAGGGAGTGACCGATGTAATAAGTTCACTTTAAGACCTGTTCTCGAATCACTTTGATTTTTGTTAAAGCGATTTGCATTCGCTACCTCCATTACAACGGTAAAAGTTATTTCAGGCGTAAGTCCATATTTCTTGGGAAAACAGCCCGAAAGGTGTAAAAAACCCTATGCCACAATAACTCTCGAACTGTTTAACCGATTTGGTCCAACATTTGGTCTTCGTCATATTTTATCCAAACTTAGTTTTATGGGGCAATACCAGACCACAACTTCTGGTACTTCTCCCCAATAAAATGTCACTTAAATGCTAGGACGATATCACATGAATTGGTTCTCCTAATATTTTATCAAAATTTAGTTAACTTCTAAAATGACCTATATCGGTCCTCCCTAAAGGCCTCGACACACAAGAAGCATGGTATTCTTCCTGAAGTCATATCTGATAAAAGACTAAAGACCAAGTACGACCTAATAAAAAGATTTCAAGATTTCATCACATTTGAATTAGGTCGAACTTGGTCTTTAGTCATTTACCAGTTATGACTTCAGGAAGAATGCCATGCTTTTTATTTGTCGAGGCCTTAAGGGTACCTCCCCCACAAAAGTTCAACATTTGTGTCTAAGTGCAGTTAATTCCTAATCCACATTTTTGTCGGCAAGTTCAAATGTTCAAAAAGGGCCACACAATTTTGAAGAGACCCTAAAGGCATTTGATCTGCCCGTAGATGAAAGTTTCACTTCACATTGGCTGAGGGTATATCTCTGTCGGCAAAGCCGAATGACACATTTTACTTGTTTTAATATACATACATATGAGTTTTAATAAGAATTTTAGAAAACCCAATTTTGAAAAAAAAATTAAATTTTTTGAAAAAAAAACACTGCAAAAATTAAAAATTTTTTCTCAATTTTTTTTTTTTTTTTTATGGTTTGTTTATTGGTGTTTTATATTTTTAAATGGTTTTATTTAGCTCACCCCGTTTGTTTTATTTATTCTTGGGTCAAATTTAGTAATTCAAATTTCACCCTCTTCCTGTCAACCGATTAATATGAAATTTTGTATACACTATGGATTTTGGTGACAATACAATTATGTTTATTCATTATCATTATAAATTCAAGATGGCCGCCGCTACAAAATGGCGGATAACGTAGGTTTTATCAATCCCATTAATATGGGTATCAAATGAAAGGGCTTAACCAATAGAATACAATGTACTATATAAAATTAAAATCCAAGATGGCGGCCTCTACAAAATGGCGGATAACTTAGGTTTTATCAATCCCATCTATATGGGTATCAAATGAAAGTGCTCAACCAGTAGAATACAATGTACTATATAAAATTAAAATCCAAGATGGCGACCTCTACAAAACGGCGGATAACTTAGGTTTTATCAATCCCATCAACATGGGTATGAAAGCTCTCAACAAGTAGAATACAATTTAGTATGCAAAATTGAAATCTAATGGCCGCCGCTACCAAATGGCTGATAACAATTTTTTATCAATCCCACCAATAAGGGTATCAAATAAAAGGGCTTGACAAGAAGAATACAGTGCACTATACAATCTCAATATTTAAGATGGGCGCAGCCACTAAATGGTGTATAATTAAGATTTAAATTTAGAAATTGAATCTGTAAGTCAAGTCAAGATTTTTTATCGTGTTGAGGACTGTGTGGCGTTAGGGTGGCTAAAAATGATATGTCGTTAGCGTTTTCCACTCAAGACTCAGGCGCATCTCGTTGTACATAGCCTTGCCCCTTAATTTGACCTCTGGGGGGGTCGACCGTTTAAATGTCCATTACTCGTGGGAACAAAATGGAAAAAAAATTAAAAAATGCAAACACAAATAAAACAGAAACTGCAAAACAACGTAAACTAAGGCTTCAAAAAGCGAAAGAAAAGTATAAAGCAAAACGAGCTAAAGAAAGTGAAGGTGATAGAAATAGTCGATTACAGAAACGACGGGAACAATTAGCGTCAAAAACACCTGAGCAATATGAGGCCAGGTTAAAAAAGCAACGTCAGCGATATACACAAATGACGGCGTCAGAAACGCCTGAAGAATATGAAGCCAGATTAACAAAACAACGTGAGCGATACACACAGATGATAGCGTCAGAAACGCCTGAAGAATATGAAGCCAAGTTAACAAAACAACGGGAGCGATACAAACAGATGTGTGTTGCCTTTAATACTATCATGGGCTTCTACAATACATAAAATGCAGGGCAGCACTATGGATCACGCAGTCGTATACTTAGGTGCGAAACGGTTTGAAGAAGGTCAAGGCTACGTGGCTCTTAGTAGAGTAAGATCTTTGCAGGGACTACGTATAGAGGAGTTGGACTGCAATAAACTAACGGGCAAGAAACCTTGCAATAATGAAGCACTAAATGAATTAAACAGAATGCGAAATAAAAACTAGAAAATAAAAATAGGTAAAAAACTTTTTAAGTTAAACGGTTTTATGTTAAACATACATTGCAATGTTTAAGATAAATGTACTAAAAACCATAAAATAATAAAATATATACAGTCGTGGGAATTATAAACATATGCATAGACTAGACAAAAAAAAACCGTGGGGCACGTCAATTGTCTACAAATTATCGACTTAATTTGCGATAGAAGAATCGTTTAATTCGTCGTTAGGCAGTTGGCCCGCAGACGGTGAGGAAATTACTTACTATTTTCTTGCTCATGGAAATTCCAATAGTTATACACTCCATGTAAATAAAAGAGATGTTTCAACTTTATCAAGTTTATCGTTGGACATTCACACTGCTGGCTGGCGAGGAATCGTTTCACTGCTCGTAGATTGTCTTTAATCGACAAAGTACTACTCGCTCACCACTATGAAACCCTAAAACTCGCTTATAATCGAGCTTGCTAGCTTGTTTCCACATTCTAGCCCTACTTATCACACGTCCATCGTTGTCGGTTCAACAACTGCCTAATTATAGTGTAACATTACAAAACAAACATTTTAATCAACGATTGTAGAAAATTGACGTGCCCCACGGTTTTATTTTAGTCTAGTCTATGCATATATTTATAATTCCCACGACTGTATCTATTTTATTATTTTTTGGTTTTTAGTACATTTGTCTTAAACATTGCAATGTATGTTTAACATAAAACCGTTTAACTTAAAAAGTTTTTTTACCTATTTTTATTTGAACAGTTAGAACATATGAAAAACTCACAAATACTCATATTTTGATGCAAAATATGAATAAACTCTAATTTTTATCTTTGACCTTGAATTCCCGAATTCGAATACATCGGAAAGCTGACTATTTCTGTCGAACAAAAAATATGAAAATATCTCTATCCGTTCAAAACTTGCAGAGTTTTGACCAGGAAAAAACGATTTCGAATCACTGTTCGACGAAGCTAGTGGTATTTTTTGCCAATTTTGTCCGTTTGTGCGATAATATGTTTTCGTGGGCAAGTCCATGTATCCTGGTATAATTGGCCAAAGGTTTTAATTATATGCTGACCAACTAAAATTACTGGTAGGCGCGATATGTATCGAAAGGGATGGCTCCGAAAATAAGATTCACTTTCAAAATGGACTATGTCGGTCTATTCCTACAGATACCTCGCCCGTAAAAGATTTCAGCTTAAACTCAAATCCATATTTTTGTCGGCAAGCTCATACGCCCAACATTCTGAAAGCCACCTATACATACATATATTTTTTTAAGAAATGTTTCAATTCACACAGTCTGCGGCTATATCTCTATCGGCGAATCTGACTGATATTTGCTCATATTGCTCTCCAGATTTTAAAGGACACTTGAATCTTTTGCCTTTTCACACAAGTCAAAAATAATTCGTAATTCTCCAAAATATACAGCCGAAATCGCTTATAACGTCGGTCAAGGGACCGACCAAAATCGGACGCTATAAGCGATAGTCGTTATAAACGATACTTATGAAAGAGGTGGAATTATATTATGTATAGTGACTTTTGGGTATAAATACGTTGTTTTATTATTTTTTCATCTATATACATACATGTGAAAAATAACGAAATTAAATACATTCTTCAGCAGATATATTACGTAAATATAACATATGGTTCCCTTTAAAATAGTCGGTCATTTTAGTTTGGGCTTGTGAATTCCAGATCTGAGTTTTGAAAGGTTTTTTTTGAAACGCATTCTTTGCTTGCAAAATCTTCTGTGTAAATAAATTTTTGAAGAGTTTCTACAGCTAGACACGCCTTTGACCCTGACGATAATTGAAATTCTAGTTTTGTAGTATTCTCAATTTTTTCGTTAGAATTGCCTTCATCTTCCAATATTATGTCGTCATTATACGTTGCAGATGTGAAAACATTGTCATCGGTGGCAACTTATTCATCAACATCTTCTACGTGCTGGGAGAAATGAGAATGAAGAATTAGCAATGACAGAAGTCGTTACATTTTTCCACGCTTCATCTAACAATAACACGGTATCCAACATATTTAATTTCGTACTTTGATCCTTTTCTATTCTGGTCAGGATAGTGGATATTTTCCGATTCTAGAATGTGATTTGATTGATTTTGTTACATCTTGGTCCATGGGTTTAAAGCAGGTGTGACATTGGGTGGCAAAAACTCGAGCTTAATTGACTTGAAAGCGCCTCCATGTGAGTCATAATTCAGTTGTCCAACCCCATCTTTGAACTTCTTGCGCATATGTTTGGTAATTTGTAGTTGTTTGAGTTTCAAAAAAAATATACATACAAAAAAAAACTATTGATACACATTTTTCTTTTCGTATGGTTCGACGTTATAACCAATAGCAAAATTCAAATATTTCACAAAAATCCGACGTAACAACCGATATGACGCTATAAGCGATATTTATTTGTGTGGAATATAAAGGGCAGAAATTCGGGACTTTTGGATTTCGACGTTATAAGCGATATGACGTTATAAACGACGACGTTATAAGCGATTTCGACTACCTTCAACTTGATATCAAGGTTATTTTATTACTTCTGATTTTATTGCTATAAATAATTATTTGCATTAGTTGATTCAATTTGCATATTTAATTAGATGTACGTTAACACTACAATACATCAATAACATTATAACTAAAAGTCAATATAAAATTCAGGTAAATTGCATTAAAATTAACTTTCAGTTGAAATTTCATGCACACATACATACATACATACATATAAATGTTTAAATCTCAAGTGAGTAACTAAATAAATGAACACTTCCAAGATTAAAGATCATGTACACTTTTACGTGAACATAAATAAGTAGTACTTAAAGGATGTACGTACATACATACATATGTGTATATCTTTGTATTTAAGTAGTTGCTAAATATTCCACAATAAAGACATTATGTACCAACCCCCCTCAATATTTGTATGAATATTTCGTGGATGGGGATGGTTCATAACCATTTCCAACCGACTGGGCTGCAATACGCCATTTTAAGTTTACAGTGGGTAGTATGTGTTCTTTCATAAAATTTCAACATAATTACGTTTGCGATTTGATAAAACACTTTTATTAGTGTTTCTCTTATTTATTTTTTTCTTTTTTTTATTTGGATGAGTTTTTTCAACCGTGGTACCCGCTTTAGCGAGGTTATTACTCAACCTATGATAGTAATAAAAGAAAACAATAATAGAAAATATGGACCCGAAACTTCTATGAACAGATCCCTAATTATACCATAAGATGGACGGAATGACAAAGCCGTTTGTAACACATGGAAGTATTAGTCGGATACACTATAAGGAATATATATTCTTGATCTGTATACAGTTCTAAGTCGATAAAAAGATGTCCGTCTGTCTGTGGAGGGTATAAAGACACAGCTCGCAATCTTTAAGATAGAGCTTTGTAATTTGGTACACTCCTAGAATGTTTGGTATTAAAAATGGGCTACATCGGTCCGCACATATAACGGTACCTCCCGATTTCCGGTATTTTGAAGGTTATCATCATTATCCCACCGAAATGGCTGGAACTGGAATTGAGTTTTCGTCTTCTACAGGAACATTTCTCCTCTTTAGTAATCAGAACTCTGGTCTTCTATATGAAGAACTTCTACGGTCTTCAATAAGAAGACTTCTGGTCTTCTATAGAAAAAACACCAATCTTCTATAGAAAACCCTCTGGTCCTTTATTAGAAGGTCTCTCCTTTTCAAAAGTGGGAACTTAGGTATTCTATAGGAATACCTCTGGTTTTCTATAGGTAGACCTCTGGCTTACTATTGGTCTTCAATACGAAGTCTTTTGGTCTTCTATTAGAAGATCTCACTTATTTAGTGGCATAACTCTGACCTTCTACTTCATTCTACATGAGTTTTAAAGACTGAAGATCTCCTGTACGTCTTCCATAGAAAAAAATCCTCCAACAGGTCCCCTATAGACAAAAGACCTCCCCAAGAACTTCTATAGGAAGACATATGGTCTTCAATAGGAAAAGCTCTGGTCCTCAATAGAAAGACCACTGGTCAGTTATTAGAAGATCTCTCGACTTCTACAGGAACAGCCATCAGACTGAAGGTCTCGTATAGGTCTTCCATAGAAAAAAGTCCTCCAACAGGTCCCCTATAGATTGAAGACCTCCTCAAGAACTTCTATAGGAAAACATCTGGTCTTCAATAGGAAAAGCTCTTGTCTTCAATAGGAAAAGCTCTTGTCCTCAAAGGATAGACCTCTGGTCATTTATTAGAAGATCTCTCGTCTTCTACAGGAAGATTTCTCCTCTTTAGTAGTCAGAACTCTGGTCTTCTATATGAAGATCTTCTACGGTCTTCAATAAGAAGACTTCTGGTTTTCTATAGAAAAAACACCAATCTTCTATAGAAAACCCTCTGGTCCTTTATTAGAAGATCTCTCCTTTTCAAAAGTGGGAACTTAGTTATTCTATAGGAATACCTCTGGTTTTCTATAGGAAGACCTCTGGCTTACTATTGGTCTTCAATACGAAGTCTTTTGGTCTTCTATTAGAAGATCTCACTTATTAAGTGACATAACTCTGACCTTCTACTGCATTCTACATGATCTTTAAAGACTGAAGATCTCCTGTACGTCTTCCATAGAAAAAAGTCCTCCAACAGGTCCCATATAGACAAAAGACCTCCCCAAGAACTTCTATATGAAAACATATGGTCTTCAATAGGAAAAGCTCTGGTCCTCAATAGAACGACCACTGGTCAGTTATTAGAAAATCTCTCGACTTCTACAGGAACAGCCATCAGACTGAAGGTCTCCTATAGGTCTGCCATAGAAAAATGTCCTCCAACAGGTCCCTTACAGATTGAAGACCTCCTCAAGAACTTCTATATGAAAACATCTGGTCTTCAATAGGAAAAGCTCTTGTCCTCAAAGGATAGACCTCTGGTCATTTATTGGAAGATCTCTCGTCTTCTACAGGAATACCCATCATCTTTAGTAGTCAGAGCTCTGGGCTTCTATAAGAAGAATTTCTTAATATTTTCCATAGGAAGACCTCCGGTTATCAATAGAAAGACCGCAGGTCTTCAATAGGAAAATTTACGGCATTCTATAGGAAGACCTATCGTCTTCATGGAAGATAACTGGTTTTCTAATGGAAGACATCTGGACTTCAACAGGAAGATCTATAGGAAAACTTACCGTCTTCTGTAGGAAGACCTACTTTTTTCTTTACGAAGACCTACGTTTTTCTTTAGGAAGGCCTGCGGTATTCTATAGGAATCCCTACGGTCTTCTATAGGAAGGCCTACGGTCTCTATAGGAAGACCTACCGTCTTCAAGGGAAACTAGAAAGACATCTGGTCTTTTATTGGAAGGCCTTTAGTTTTCTATAAAATAATACTTAGTCTTCTATAGGAACACTCCCGGAAGTCCTCTGTTTTTCTAGTTGGTTGCCATAGAATTTAAAGCTTTTGAACATTATGTCAGGAAACAAGGATTTGCCCACGAAAACAGGACTAAAATGAGTAAAAGGGTTTAAAGGATCTTCGAACAGCCATTAAGCTTCAATGCAGCGAAAATATTGAAGTTTTGTTAGAAAGGTACTCGAAGATGTTGTCCGATATAGACCTTCTGAGAACTTGATGAACGTTCGGAAGAAATTTTACGATAGTACAAAAGTTCGCTGTTGCCGGAAGAGGTTTTAAGAGATTTTGGCCCATTATCTCAAAATATATGGACTTGCCACCAAAACAAAATGTCATCTGAACCACAAGGTATTCGGTAAATATTATAAACGATTCACCATTTGTCTTTAAACTTCACTTAATTAACAAATTTTTAACTTTATGGGTGAGGTACCGTAACGATCTCTGTACTGCCTAAAGAAAATTAAGGTAGCAGGAGCCGATGACTTAGCAGCCGGGCTGTTCAAAACCGGAGGCGACACACTGATAAGGTGTATGCATCCGCTAGTTATATCCATCTTGCAGGAAGAACGCGTATCCGACGATTAGAACCTGAGCATCCTGGGTCCCGTCCACAAGAGAGGAGATAAGACTGTATGTTCCAACTATAGGGGCATAAGTCTTCTCCCTATTGCCTATAAGATAGTGTCAGGGATATTGTGCGAACGACTAAAGCCAATGTTCAACGAAATAATTGGACCATACCAATGTGGTTTTAGACCTGGCAAGTCCACCAGTGACCAGATATTTACCCTGCGGCAAATCCTGGAGAAGACCCTAGAGATGCAGATCGACACATATCACCTTTTTGTCGATTATAAAGCAGCATTCGACAGTCCCCTCCGGTCAAAGGTATTCCATGCAATGTCTGAATTTGGTATCCCCACAAAGCTCATTCGTCTTTGTAAAACCACTTTAACTGATTTCCTGTCCTCAGTTAAAATAGGAAAAAACCTCTCCGAACAGTTTAGTACCAGAGAAGAGGTTTCAAACAAGGAGACTGCCTTCCATGTGATCTCTTCAATATCCTGCTGGATGCAAATGTCAAAAGAAATGACATCATTAACACCAATAGCCACATGTTACTTGCTTATGCTGACGATATCGACATCATGGGTCGATCAGTAAAAGAAGTAACTTATACCTTTATAAAGGCTTCGATGGAGCTAACAAGTGGAAGACGAAATCGAAAGACGCGGTATTCCAAGAAGCAAAGCAACAGACAAAGTGGAAATGAAATCTGTTCTTATTTCGGCTTATAAGACAAATGTTCTGTAATAGGCTAGCTAAGTAGTACACAAAAAATATATGTTAGAAATATGTTGTATGTGTTTCAAACTAATATATGTTTAGACCCAAACATATTATGATTGGGTCCCGATTTCGGGTATCTTGAAACTGTATACTTATTTAATTCTTTTTTTTGTAATTTAAAATGTTTTAGCATATTTTCATTTTACGGAATTTAGGTATTTTGGTGAATAAAAAAGCTTTCTTACAAAATTTTTTTTACTAAAACATTGGGTCCTTTCGAAGTTTTGGTCGTGTTTACGGTTTTCTTAAATTAAAAGAAAGAGAGAGAAACAGGGGTGTCAAAAGTATATTATTTAACGAAATATATTATTCACCTCACCCTCCATAAACAATTGATGGGTGATTTAAGTTGCCTTTGGCAGAGATTGTGCTTATTGCGTGTTGTCATTATTGTTCCAATGTCAATCACAAAACAACTACAACAAAAATTGGCATTTGTCTGTATTTCCATTTTATTGTCAAAATAAACTACAACTAAAAATAAAAGAACAACGTCAGCAGTCTATGACAGTTATAGAAATGGAGGAGAGAATTGAAAGCATTCAATAAAAAATAAGTGTGTTTTGTTTGCACACAACTTATTTTGTGTTTCCCAGCAAACATCGATGAATGCGACAATCGCAATCTTATCCAATAAGACCAAGCACACGGGAAGAACTGCACCATTCATATGATAGTGGTACAGTTCTTCCCGTGTGCTTGATCCTATTGGATAAGATTCCGATTGTCGCTTTCATCGATGCTTGCTGGGTTGTGTGGAATAAGGCAGACGCTTTTTATGTTTGTATGTATAACTATAGAGTATCTTTGTCGTTTGTCTCTTTGAATAGATAGAACTTGTGTAGTGGATAGTTTTATTATGGAGACCAACTTTCATAAGTCTGAATGTTTGCTGTTTACCATGTAAATCTACTATCGGTAATAAGGATTACATCCTCAGTGGATAACAATCAATGCATCACCTTGGTATCAATCCAAGGTCTGAAAAGGTAAGGTTACACAATTTAAGGTAAGGTTATACAATTTAATTTGGTTTTTGGGACAAAAATGAAAAAAGGAGTCAACAAGGCGGTTGCCAACGTTGTGCAGAGATTAGCACACTCACTGGGGTTATGACTTTTTGACAGTTATATTTGAAGTAAAATGGAACAATTACATAGTGTCCAATCGTTAATGAAAGTACTAAGCTATTGCGCCACGACAAGGCTTATTATTAGGAGAAGTGGAATATGCTAACTGAAGAAACTCACTTTATTTTAAATAAAAGTTAATACCAAAAATATATGGATGTTTTATATCCACTCAGAATTCGCAATACCATTTACAATTTTTCCGTCAAAGTATACCAAAATATGAATCTATATTAATAATTTTTTGCGTGAAGGTTTCCTACCCTCTGAGAATCCGAAATATCAGTAAAAAATCTTTTAAAAGACATCACATAAAACAGTATCGACGTAACTTCGATCTGAGAACCCGCAACATCATATTACAACAATGGATATATATAGTATATATATTCTTGATGAGCATAAAATTCTAGGTCGACATGTCCGTCTGTTGATATCAAGACACTGCACGAATTTTGTAAGTTATAGTCTTCTAATTTTGTATAGAAGATTCTATTACTCCTAGGATGTTTGGTATTGAAAATGGGCTATATCGGTCCACGTTTTGATATAGCCTCTATAGAACGGTACCAACCGATTTTGGGTATTTTGAAGGTTTTAGCCTCACTATCACACCGAAATGGCTGAAATTTGGTACTTAGCCTTCATTCGGATTTTAAAACTTTCCCCCAGAAATTGTTCGGTATAGGTCCATGCCATCATATAGCCCCCATAGAACGGTAACTCCCGATTTTCGGTATTTTGAAGGTTTTAGCTTCATTATCACACCAAAATGGCTAAAATTTGGTACTTAGTCGACGTTGGTGGTATAAAACTTTCCCCCAGAACTTTGTCGGTATCGGTCCATGCCTTCATATAGCCCCCATAGAACTTACCACCCGATGTTCGGTGTTTTCAAGGTTGTGGCCTCGATATTCCTCAGAAATGGCTGAAATTTGGTATGTAGTCTTCGTTAGGGGTATAAAACTTTCCCCCAGAAACTTGCCGGGGGAAACTTGTCGGGCCTTCGTATAGCCCCCATAAAACGGTATCTCCCTAATTCCGTTATTTTGAAGGTTGTGGCCTCAATATTCCACCGAAATGGCTGAAATTTGGTATTTGGGGTATAAAACGTTCAATATGAAATTTGTCGGTATAGGTATAGGGATTTTCGGTATTTTGAAGGTTTCAACCTCATTATTACACCGAAATGGTTGAAATTTGGTACTTTGGGGGTATAAACTTTCTCCCAGAACTTAGTCGGTATAGGTCCATGACTTCATATAGTACCTCGGTACCTCCCGATTTTCGGTATTTTGACTACAGCAATCCACCGAAATGGCTGAAATTTGGTTTATGGTTATAATTTGGGGTATTAAACGTTTCATATGAAATTTGTCGGTATAGGTCCACGCCATATATAGCATACATCCCGCATAGAACGCTACCTCCCTATTTTCGGTATTTTGAAGGTTATGGCCCCAATATTCCTGCGAAATGGTTGAAATTTAGTATTTAGTCTTTATTTGGGGTATAAAATTTCCAATATGAAATTTGTCGGCATAGGTCCACTCCTTAATATAGCCACAATAGAACGGTGTTTTGAAGGCTGCGGCCTCAATATTCCTCCGAAATGGCTGAAAATTAGTATTTAGTCCTCCTTTGGGGTATAAAACTTTCCATATGAAATTTGTACCTCCCGATTATAGGCATTTTCAAGGTTATGGCCACAAATGACCGTTCTTACTTGTTTGCATAGAGTTTTTATATAATTCGACATTTTAAATGCGCGATATCTCTGGATCGTTAGTCAAAAAAATCTAAAAATATACTAAAATGGTTTGCTAATGAGCAGCATCAACACAGCAAAGATAAACGAAATCAAAAACCACTTTTTTCAAAAGTGTTCGATTTCACTCAGAATTCCCCATAAGTATGTTAGTATACACATTTATCAATCAAATCCATATCTTTATACCCTCAGGTCTTTAGGCTAAAGAGGGTATTTACACTTTGATACGACCAAAAATGTGCCTCATCGAAATAATCGTTTTAGACCCCAAGTATGTTTGTACGATATCCGTTTCAGACAATTTTGAGTAGATCTAGCAATGTCCGTCCGTCTGTCTGTCTGTCTGGCTGGCTGGTGCGCACGATAACTCTCGAACGGATCAATCGTTTCGGTTCAAATTTTGGATATCGAAATATTTTGTCCAGATTCGATTTAAGTTCGAAGATGGGCCATATAGGTCCACTCCTTCAGGTACCTCCCCCACAAATGTTCAAAAATTGTCGCAAAACTTTTGCGCACGATAACTCTTGTAGGGAATAACCGATTTGGTCCATACTTTGCACATCGAGTAATTTCTACCAAACTTAGATGAGGTTCCAATATGGACTCAATCGGTCCACTACTTCGGGTACCTCCCACACAAAATTTCGGAAAAGTTCAGTTTAGGACCTGGTCTCGAATCGCTTTGATTTTTGTTTACGCAAGTTGTATTCGCTGTCCTCTATACGACGCTGTAAGTTTCATTAGGGGCAAGTCCAAAATAGCCTAAAAGTTACAAAAAACCCTATGACACCGTGTGTAGTGGTTGAAGCGCAAGATAACTCTCGAACGGATCTGCCGATTCGAAAATATTCGGAAAATGTGTGTGTACGATAACTCTTGAAGGGAGTAACCGATTTGGTCCATACTTTGCACATTATGAAACGTCTATCAGACTTAGATGAGGTTCCAATATGGACTCAATAGGTAAACTCCTTCGAGTACCTCCCACACAAAATTTCGGAATAGTTCAGTTCAGTACCTGCTCTCGAATCCCCTTGGTTTTTGTTGTAACATCTTGTCCACTGATGACCGATTTGGTCCATACTTTACACATTCTCATAATATCTACCAGATATAGATCAGGATCGAATATGGACTATACCATCCCGTACCTCCCACACAAAATTTTGGATAAGTTCACTTTAAGACCTGCTATTGATTCACTTTGATTTTAGTTGAAGCAACTTACATTCGCTGCCTCAATTACGATGGTAAAAGTTGTTTCAGGGGCAAGTCCATACTTCTTGAGAAAACAGCCCGAAGGGTGTAAAAACCCCCTATGGCACCCCCATGGTCTATGTCGGTCCATTCTTTAATTACATTTTCCGCAAAAATTTTTAACATTAATCCTAATCAACATTTTTGTCGGTTCATACGACCAAAATTTTGAAACCCCCTAAATACATAAGTTTTTTGTGAAAAAAAGTGTTTCAATTTGCACAGGCTGAGGGTATATCTCTGTCGGCAAAGCCGACTGATACTTTTTTACTTGTTTTATATGTATGTATATACGTATGTATGTATGTATGTATGTATATACGTAATAATGGCAAAATAAAACAAAAACAAATGAACTAACAACAAGGACATAACATTAATTGAATATCAATCCATTTATACCGAAATCAAAAGTTAAACAAATACTCGTGTATATACATACATATTGATCATATGGATATCTAAACTTGTATGTTTATGTGCGTATATATTATACCAAATGTTTATCTACTTTTCACTCATCTTTTGAAGATTTGAAATTTGGTATTTAGTCTTCGTTGGGGGTGCAAAACTTTCCCCCGTACAGGTCCACGCCTTGATATACCCCCATAGAACGGTACCTCCCGAATTTCGGTATTTCAAAAGTTAGCCACATTGTTTTACCTAAATTGCTGGAATTTGGTATTTAGTCTTCTTCATACACCAAATGAAAACTAATTGTTCAGTTTTACTTGAATACAACTCGTGGTGGAGGGTATAACAAGTTCGCCCGGGTCGAACTTAACGCCGTTCTTATTTGTTTAAAAATTAGAGTTGTACAATCTAGTTCATTTGAAAGATCTAGTTCAATAGCTGAGCTCTTTTAACTGAACTATTTCAGTAATCTAGTTCATAGTTCACTATCCAGTACAATCATTCGGATCAGAATCATTCACGGGCTCTTAATCGTTCGCTTGATGAAAACACATACATACATACACCAAATAGGAGCAAACATTAGAACAGGATAATTTAACAAAAATATTATATTTAGATACATATTTTTATTCCAATCATAAAGTAAGATTAAGTTTGCATTAAGTTTAGAAAAAAACACGTCTTTCGGAAAAAAATTAACTAGAATTACATATAAGTGGCTGGCAAAAAAATCTTATGTTGTGTGTGTGTGTAGAAATTATCACCGCGAAAAATGCTTTGTGTATGTATGTTTCTTTTTATTTTTTCCTTTTTTCTATCCAAAACTAGGTACATTGAATTCGATATATTGGGATATGTTATGCCAAAAATGTTCTTCATGCTGAAATTACTATTATTACAATGGGGGTTGACATTTCACATTGATCCAAAACATAAACAAAACTCATAACATTACGAAGGCATCACTTAGCACAGAAGAGGGCGTCACTTTATTCATATGTGAATGACATGCTGAACTAGATTATGAATCGTTCGTTCGCTGATCGTTCTGCGCGGATCTTTCGGTCGGCGCTCAGTGAGCTATTGAAGCATTTTGAACTATATCGACTGATCTAGTTCATACGCTCTTTTCAATGAATCGTTCAATTGAACTAGTTCGTTCATGAACTATACAACTCTATTAAAAATGTTATATCTTCAAAACTACTGAAAGGATTTTCATGAAATTTGCAGACAATGTTCAAAAGTGAAAATAAAATATATTTTTTTTGTAAATTTCGGAGAGAGCTGGCTGTGATAAGGGGTATTATTTACTTGTGCATTTGTTTGTAATATGCAAACGAGATAGACCCATAGATCCTTTTAGGAATATGCATAGACTCAATATCTGAGTCGAATTACGCATGTCCGTCGTCCATGTATTTCTGTAAACAAATTGGGGAAGATCATTTTTGGCCAAAAGACGAACGCTATTTTTTTGTAAGAATCGGTTCAGATTTGGATATAGCTCCCATCTTTATTTTCGCCCAATTCCATGTACATTTTGATGAAATTTAACGAATTTTACAGAATTTGGTCTAGAAAAAACTTCGTCAAATTATATTGAAATCGTGGTGGTGTAGGGTATCATATAGTCGGACCCGCCAGGCTTTGATAATAGGCAGTAGGTGCCTATATTGAAATAAATTTGGACGTATCGCCTTGAAAATTAATTTGCGAAACAATTGTAGCAGCATTTCAGAATATAGGTAATTCAAATAAATAAACCGTCTAATAAAATATTTTATATCTTCAAAATTACAGAACAGTTTTTCATGAAATTTTCAGCATGTGTTCATGGTTTGCCGTAGTAATGTATATTTGTATGCCTTTTTTAAACGCTATAAATGTAAAATCTATGACCATATCGGTTCGAGCATTAATTTTGGGAGACAGTGGGGTTGTGGCTTCGGCCCTACACACATACAAGCAGAGAAAAAAATATGTTTGATCCAACAATATTCCAAGAGCAAAATATGTATTGTTAACATATTGTTGGATTCCTCATGTAGTATTGTAAATCCAAAAATAGTTTGTGTCAACTGAACAATATTTCTCTCTTTTCTTCGAAAATTTGTTTCTCTTCTCTCGCTATTCGATGCCGTGTTGAAAAAACAATTTTGGTGAGTTGTGGTGTGTTTGTATGACATCCTGCCTTTACCTTTGTTTTTGTGTGTATGTACTTGTGAGACTCTTGTTTTTATTTGTTTCTGTTTTGTTTCATTCTTCTTTCCTTTTCATGTTTGTTATGGTGTTTAATTATTCCTTATGTTGTGGTGGGTTCTTGTGGCTTTTTGTTTGTCTTTGTTGTCAGCCAATGCAGCAAACCATGTGTTGTGTTCATCAATGATTGCAATATTATACGCGACATTTATATCCAAGTTATGCGAAAAGTGTATATGAGAAGTATATGCACTCAAATCAAAAATTTCTGGGCTGGTTTTCTGTATTGACAATACTTTTTGTAAACAAAATTAGATTATGATAGTTCCTACAATCGGTATTGTTAACGATTTTAACAATATTGCGGAAATTCGAAAGTTGTTTTTGATTTCTATGTTTGGAACAAAAGATGGTATTTTTGGATTTGGATTACAATGTTTGAACAAAACAAATACATTTTTGGAACCAAAACATATATTTTTGTTCCAACAAAAGCGAAAAATATTTTTTCTGTGCGTGTATTTGGAGCTAAAACATTCAACAACGTCCACTTTTATAAATATGTCATATCTTGAAAACTGATGACCACGGCCGCTATTTTCAAAACTACTGATCCTAAATTTTCTGGAATGTAACGTAGTACACTTAGACAAGAATTTCGGAGGTGGCATGGTACCTCATCTTATAAAAACGATTCACAAATTGCGTACATCTGAATTGTAAAGTATAAAATGCGTAAAAAGTTGTTATCAAAGCGGACACGGGTCTGCTAGTTTATAATAAAATTTTGCGACATTTTTCATTAAAGAGCCTATTAAACACAATCCTATTTCGGCAATTTTTTGGAGAGATTTTCCGTACATTGAGGGACCTAAATAAAAATTACAGTGAAATTAATTCGAATGCCAAAATCTTCAAAAAAAAAAACTTAAAATCGGGAGGTACAGTTGTATGGGAAAACCAAAACCATAAATATGCAACGAGTACCTAGAAAAGCGATTCCAATGCGTATAAATTGGAAAAGAGGTAACATTTGGCTTTGGTTGCCAAAGATATTTTCCTCGCCCATAATAGACTTCGCGGCTATTTAAGAATAAGTTTACCAGATTCAAGCATTTATAAACCCATAAAACGGCATAGCTGTTAGCAGCTTACGCACTAATAACCAAATTGATTACATTGGTGTAGTCTACGGATAGACTTGTTACCAGTTGCTTTATTGCCTTCCTCGCCTGAAAACAACATCCAATAACCCGCAAGAAGAAAGAAAAATGTGTCACACAATACATTGCTTTAGAATCAATTTCAACATTTAAGAGGTCATAAAACTAGCTAGCGATGTATTTACATGAATTGTACGAGTATATACATATGTACATATGTATGTACCATTCCATTGACGACATTTAGTCTGGATGTCTGTTTACGAGAACTGCGTCATAAAAATTGTAAATAGCTGGTCGAAGTGACATCACAAGACAACGACAACAAAATTATTTAAATTACTATATTTAAAACTTGTAAAACAAGTAAAAAAGTATCAGTCGGCTTTGCCTCAGCCTGCGCAAATTGAAACACTTTTTTTCACAAAAAACTTATGTATTTAGGGGGTTTCAAAATTTTGGTCTCGTATGAACCGACAAAAATGTTGATTACGATTAAAGTTCAACAATTTTGCTGAAAAGGAATGGACCGACATAGACCATTGGGGTGCCATAGGGGGTTTTTACACCCTTCGGGCTGTTTTCTCAAGAAGTATGGACTTGCCCCTGAAACAACTTTTACCATCGTAATTGAGGCAGCGAATGTAAGTTGCTTCAACAAAAATCAAAGTGATTCAATACAAGGTCTTAAAGTGAACTTATCTAAAATTTTGTGTGGGAGGTACGGGATGGAGTGGACAAATATAGTCCATATTCGAACCTGATCTATATCTGGTAGATATTATGAGAATGTGTAAAGTATGGACCAAATCGGTCACTCCCATCAAGAGTTATCGTGCCCACAATTTTTCGAATATTTTGGAACTTTTGTGGGGTGGGTACATAAAGGAGTGGACCGATATGGCTTATCTACGAACTTAAACTAAGTTTGGAAACAATATTACGAAGGCCAAATTTTGGCCGGAACCGGCATTTCCGTTCGAGAATTATCTTGCGCTTCCAACCATAAACATGGTGTCATAGGGTTTGTTTTTCAACTTTCAGGCTATTTTTTCAGAAAGTATGGACTTGCCCCTGAGGAAACTTGTATCTTCGTATAGGGGACAGTGAATACAGGATGGTACAACAAAAACCAAGGCGATTGGAGAGCAGGTCCTAAACTGAACTTTTCCGAAATTTTGTGTGGGAGGTACTCGAAGGAGTTTACCGATTGAGTACATATTGGAACCTCATCTAAGTCTGGTAGAAATTTCATAATGTGCAAAGTATGGACCAAATCGGTTACTTCCTTCAAGAGTTATCGTACGCACAAATTTTCCGAACATTTTCGAACTTCTGTGGGGGAGGTACCGGAAGGAGTGGACCGATATAATCCATCTTTGAACTTTAACTAAGTTTGGACAAAATATTACGAAAGCCAAATTTTGGACCGAATCGGCAGATCCGTTCGAGAGTTATCTTGCGATCCAACCACTACACACGGTGTCATAGGGTTTTTTGTAACTTTCAGGCCATTTTCTCAGGAAGTATGGAAGTAATGAAACTTACAGCGTCGTATAGAGGACAGCGAATACAACTTGCGTAAACAAAAATCAAAGCGATTCGAGACCAGGTCCTAAACTGAACTTTTCCGAAATTTTGTGTGGGAGGTACCCGAAGGAGTGGACCGATTGAGTCCATATTGGAACCTAATCTAAGTTTGGTAGAAATTACACGATGTGCAAAGTATGGACCAAATCGGTTATTCCCTACAAGAGTTATCGTGCGCACAAGTTTTGCGACAATTTTTGAACATTTGTGGGGGAGGTACCTGAAGGAGTGGACCTATATGGCCCATCGTCCAACTTAAATCGAATCTGGACAAAATATTTCGACACCCAAAATTTGAACCGAATCGATTGATCCGTTCGAGAGTTATCATGCGCACCAGCCAGACAGACCGACAGAAAGACAGACGGACGGACATTGCTAGATCTACTCAAAATTGTCTGAAACGGATATCGTACAAACATACTTGGGGTCTAAAACCATTATTTCGATGAGGCACATTTTTGGTCGTATCAAAGTGTAAATACCCTCTTTAGCCTAAAAGCTGAGGGTATAAAAAGCTATAAGTTTAATAGTGGGATTTTGGCGTTTTGTCATATAACAAATATATATGATAAGTAGGTGGGCTAGAGCTTGAAAATATATTGTTGAAATGTGTATTGCCGGGGCGACGCACGGATAATGATCAGCTAGATAATATTATCTACCAAGAGGAAGCCATACTCCACGAACGGAATCTATGCATTTTATGCCTCGTTCACATAAAAGGCGCTATGTTCTAACTGCAGAGGTCTCATTCTTCACATCGTATAAAAGCTCTGTCCCAGAAACTAGAAAAAAACTATAAGATCTACCTGTTTTACATTTTTCCTTCATAACAGCCCAATTCACCGAAGTCTATGTCCAATTATATAATTAGATCTTATCAATGCGGGTTTTCCATCCTTTGAAAAAGCA
This sequence comes from Musca autumnalis, assembly GCF_047663935.1. Lineage (NCBI taxonomy): Eukaryota > Metazoa > Arthropoda > Insecta > Diptera > Muscidae > Musca > Musca autumnalis. Next base: position 82,562,254 of record NW_027412088.1, read on the forward strand.
TAATTGAGTGTTACCAAATGCGTCCACATATTGTGGATAGTGTAACCCTAATACATACTGGCTAGCTGCGAATTAAATAAAGAGTCGCTGCAACACCAAACTGATTATTGTAGTGCCTGCACATTATCCTATAGACCCGAACAAGAAACTCGTAGTATCAGATCATATATATCTCATATCCCAGGATAATGGAAATATAACTTTTCCAGCCCTATTTTCAAAGGTATTTCAAGCTGTGTCCGAATTTGGTATTAACGTATTTGGAGAAAATTTACTAAAAATTTAACCATTGCAATTGAAGCAGATAAAAAACTTCTAACTTGATTTAAATTTAGAGTTCTGATGTATTCTATGGCCTAAAATACATTTTTATGGGGAACATTTCTGTAGAATATTCGGATCCGATTCGGTCACATTTAAAAGGGGATCTAAAACGTACCAAAAATGTACCAAAAATATGCCTTTAATGACTCGATTGTGGGTTGAATTTTGTAACTAAAAGATTCCTCTTATTGTTGGCAGTAATATTGTCAATGACACTTCATGCCTAAAATGCAAGGATTCCAAGGAATCCTAACTCGAATATTTCCAAAAATGTACAAAAAGGAGAACTTTCCCAACGCATTTAGGATACATCTAGACGTAAACTTTCGAAACACAGATACACGTGTCATCTTTTTTTCGGCCCTCTTTCATAATCTGCCCGATTTTATCAGTAATTATTTGTTGTATTTCACATGACAATCTTGAGGTATTTTGCATATAATTAAAGATCATTTTAGATATCTTCTATAGAGAAGAAAATCATTGCGAGGTCTTATATAAAATATAACACAGTCTGAAGGGTGTTCTATAGCATAGAAAACACTTTCAGAGTTGTTATGTAGAATAGATGGCCCCTTGAGTCGCCTTCTATGAAATGGAAGAGCCCTGGAAAGCGGCTTTAAAAAGCGAATCCCTTAAAGGACCCCTTGACCCCTTGAGAAAAGAAAACTCTTTGAAAGATAGCATAGACGACATCTTCAAAGGCCTTCTATAGAAAAGAATACCCTTTGAGATATTTTTTTAGAATACAGAACTCATTCTATGGAAAGAAAGACGCATTATATAAGAGATCTTCTATAGAACAGAAGACGTCTTTGGAAGCATTCTATAGAATAGAAGACCACTTGAGAGGCCTTCTATACAAAATTATACCCGTTGAAAGGTATTCTATAAACCATTGAGAAGTTTTCTATAGGAAAGAAAAATAGAATATAGAAGAGAGATTTTGTGTAGAATATAGATCCCACTGAGAAGTCTTCTATAGAAAAGTAAAACCCTTGAGAGTTCTTCTAGAAGGTCTTATATAGAATACAGGACTTTTTGGGAGCTTTTCTATGATAAAGAAAACATTTTAACAAGTCTTTATAGGGAAGAAAATTCACTGAAAGGTTTTCTATTAAATTAAATCCCTTTTAAGGGATCTTCTATAGAAAATAAAGGTTTCTAAATATAGGGAGGTCTTCAGGACTTATATAAAACAGAAGACCCCTTGATAGGTATTTTCTTAGAAAAGTAAACTACTTTTATTGTCTTCTATAGAATAGAAAACACCTTCAAAGGTGTTCTATAGATAATAATACGCCCGGAGAGGTATTCTATAGAAAAGAGGACCCTATGATATGGTGTATGTTATGTTATATGATAAGAAAGACCCATTAAAAGATGATCACTTAGGAGGTCTTCTATAGAAAATAAGACCCCTTAAAAGCTCTTCTAAAGAATAGAAGACCCATTGAGAGATTTTCGATAGAATATAAGGCACCTGTAGCGGTCTTCTATAGAATAGAAGACCCCTTAAAAAGCATTGTTGTACAGAAGAGAAGACCACTGACAGGACTTCTATATAAAAGTATACGCCTAAAGAGGTATTTCTTAAGACCCTTGAGGAGTTTTTATAGGAAAGAAAAACGCTTGAAAGATGTTCTATAGAAGATAATACCCCTTGAGAAGTTTTGTATACAATATATGACCAATTTTCTAATAGATCTTATCTACATTTTTGAGAGAACTTCTATGGTATAGAATAATTTGTAAGAGGTCCTTTATAGGGACAAAAATCTATTGAAAGGTCTTCCATAAAATGAAAGACCCTTTGAGAGATCTTCTATATAAAATAAGGTCCCTTAAGATATCTTCTATAGAAGAGACGACCCCTTAAGAAGCCTTCCATACAAAGGTGCCCCTTGATAAGTATTCTATAGAATCTTGAGTAGTTTTCTATAGAAAAGACAGACTCTTGAGAGATATATTATAGAAGAAAACACATCTTGGGAGTCTTCTATAGGGAAAACCTTAGAGGGGTCTTCTAAAGGTCGTCTAGGTATGGAAGATACTGTCAGAGGTCTTTTATAGAGAAGAAAATCCATTAAAAATTATTCCCTAAAATAAAGGCCTTTTTCTATATAAAATAAAGCCCCTTAAGAGATCTTCTGTAGAATCGATGGACTCTTTAGACGTTCTATAGAATATAAGACCCCTTATGAAGCCTTTTATAGAACAGAAGAGGTGTTCTATACAAAAGTCTAACTCTTGAGAGGTCTTCTGTACGAAAATATACCCATTGAGAAGTATTCTATAGACCCTTAAGAAGTTCTCTATAGGAAAGAAAAACCAATAAGCTGTCTCTATAAAAGAGAAGACCCATTGAAAAGTTTTCTATAGAATATACGGAAAATGAAAATGTTGTACTTCTATAAGGGAGGTACCCAAAAGTTTTTTACGATAGAAATAACCTTGATGTACATTTGGAAGACATTTTATTTGTACAAAGTTAATTTTCTCACCAGTCATTTCAGATAGTGCCGGAAGGAGTGTTAGAGCTTTAGGGTCATTGGGAAGTGTGGTTTTGAAAAAAATCCTTAAACTGCACTTTTGTGAACATTTTTAAAATTTTGTGTGGGAGGTACACGAAGTAGTGGAACGGTATCGATCTGTAGTGGTATTCTGTAATTTTTTTGGGGTTACCGACAAAAAATCGTTAAAATTAAAATGCAAAATGTGGCACACGGGTGCCACCGTGGTGCAATGGTATGCACGCCCGCCTTGCACGCAGAAGGTTGGGGGTGCGATTCCCCGGCCAAGCAACATCAAAAATTTTCCAACGGTGGCAAAATACCCCTCAGTAATGTTGGCGACATTTCCTGAGTATTTCAGCCTTGAAAAACTTCTCCACAAGTGGTGAAGTTGATATGCACTCATTGATATGAGAGAAGTCTCCCTTGTCCCGTATGGGATGTTGTGGAACAATATAACTTACCGACAAATTTCTTTAATTATCGAAATTAAATGCAAATAAAAATTACCGGTTATCGATAATTGTCGGTAATTATGTCGTTAACTAGTTACAGAATCGCACAACTGATCTGTATCTGGAATAAAACGAGATACGTTCGAGAGTTATCGGCGCTTCAGCCAAACAGACGGACGGGCAGTGTTAAAACGACTCAAAATTGTCCTAAACGGATTTCGCGTGACCATTATTGGGGTCCAAAACCATTATTTCGATGAGGCACAGAATGTACATTCTTGCAGGTTCTGGAACAGAAAATAAAAAAAAAATAATTTAAAAAAAAATTAAGTTTCAGTGTTTTATTTAGAAATGCACTTAAAACTAGAAAATAATTTGTCGCTTAGCCTCAATAAATATATTCTTTCTCATGATGGACTCTCTCAAATAAAACGCTTGCCGTTTAATTTTGCCACCATTCATAATTTAAATGCAAGCGTTTTATTTGAGAGATTCTATCATGAGAAATAATATATATATTGAGGCTAAGCGACAAATTATTTTCTAGTTTTAAGTGCATTTCTAAATAAAACACTGAAACTTAATTTTTTTTAAATTATTTTTTATTTTTAACTTTTTAGTAAATACATTTTTTGACCACTGAGATCCCCAAATGCCGAATTACAGTCCATTTGAGCAGAAAATGTAGATTAAAATGCTTGAAATTGGGTGGTACAGTTATATGGATGCTATATTAAACCTTGACCTACGTCCATAATTTTTAGTGGGGAAGTTCCTGGACTATTGAGAACTCCAAATGCCAAGTTACAGTAAATTCGGGCTAAAAATGAAGACAAAATCCTCAAAATACCAGAAGTCGGGTGGTACCGTTATATGGAGGCTATAGGAAAATGGACCCATATTGGTTTTGGTTTCATATTCATGTATTGTCATCTAAATCTGAAAAGTGTGCAAAGTTTTAGTTCGATTGGTCACCTGCAACTGCGTGAAAAACGAGTTACCAGATTTGAAAAGCAAAATACCGGAAATCGGGTGGTACCGTTATATGGGGGCTATAGGAAACAATGGACCCATATTTGTTTTGGTTTCATATTCAAGTATTGTCATCTAAATCTGAAAAGTGTACAAAGTTTTAGTTCGATTGGTCAACTGCAACCGTGCTAAAAATCAGTTACCAGATTTGAAAAGGGGGTCAAGTTAGACACCGTAAAAACACTGTAAGAATGGACCAATATTAGTTTTGATTTCATATTCATGTATTGTCATCCAAATCTAATAAGTGTGCAAATTTTAAGTTCGATTGGTAAACTGCAACTATGTGAAAAATGAGTTACCAGATTTGAAAAGCAAATTAGATAAAACACTGTAAAACAGTGTAAAAATGGACCAATATTGGTTTTGATTTCATATTCGTGTATTGTCATCCAAATCTGAGAAGTGTGCAAAGTTTTAGTTCGATTGGTCAACTGCAACCGTGTTAAAAATGAGTTACCAGATTTGAACTAAACACACACCAAGGCAAGTTAAATAAAACACTGTAAAAAAAAAAATGACCCTTAAACATTTTTTCAAAATTCCATCCCTTAATTTTGTTCCCAATCACATTTTATCTTTATTTAATATCCCTTAAATTAATCTAAATAACTTCTCCATTACCTTACCTTACCTTACCTTACCTATCCTATCCAAATTCTTCTTAAACGTCATTATAGGCAGTAAAATTTAAGTGAATACCATCAACAAAAAATAAAAACAAGAAACCTTAACATGATAATGTTTATTTTTAGCGACAACAAACAATAAAAAACGAACACGAGAACAACAACAATGGCACCAACAAAAATTATAACTTATATAAAACTGACAAATATAATAAATAAAATAAGAAAATAAAATGAATGATGTGCCAGTCAGCCACTCATCCAACCATCCCATCAGCCGTCATCATAAAATGGTCGGACGGTCACCAAAGAAAAGTTCAAACAAACAAAAACAACAAATTGGGAAAAGTTTGGTATACAAGTCAAACCGTGCGCACACACACACATTCGCATTTTAACACACTTATATGTATTGTGTTCAGGTCGTTAGACTATTAAAGACATATCTTCTATCTATTATATAGTCATACTTAAATCAAATACACACATACATACATAGATCCATTGTCAAGAAGAATTAGGCACATGCATACTTATGTACGTATGTATGTATGTATGTAGGTACATAGGATCTATCATTTTTGTGACAAACACACACACAATTTGAGACCTCACAACATGATAAAATTGTGAGAAAAGCAAAATTAATTGCATTAGGTGAGTTCGCAGTTTTCGAAAGTTGTTCCTGGAAATGAATTATGTGAAATACTGCTGCAGCATCACTGTTACTTTAGACAAATTTTTCATCGACCTCGTTTTGAGTTCGCGTCAGATTCTGGAAAGAACACATGCCTAAACAGAAAGCCCACTGGCCACCTCATACCATAATGTACTTTAGAAGGATCGGACCAGTAGTGGAGGTGAGGGACTAATTTTCTTACTGTACCAGTCTGTTCAACACATACCTATCTCGTCAGGCTCTACTGACCTGTACATACATGTATGGGGGTAGAATTCAGGTGTAGAACCGTAGGGTAGGGTTGCTTAACGTATACATACCGCCGATAAGGATTATGGGTAACATTAGCATTTTTTAAAATGATAAGGACCGGTCTAAGTGAACTTTAATGCGTTGTGACATTCGGTCCTAGATGCTGATCAGGTCAATGAGAATGTCCCTACCAGAACTACTGGAGAATGCAACACTTAACTGGTTTAATAAATGACGTCACCCGGAATCCCGTTGTTGTTGTAACAACGCGGCTATGTTTGTTCTTGTATTATTTCAGTTTTCAGGTTCTGTTATCCAGACTCAAAAATTCTGCAACCTGGATTGGTTTCGTCCATAAAGAATCAAGGGACAGGTGAATGGGATTAGTTGGGCAGCTAAAACAAATACAGCGTGTCGTGTGGTCCCAATCTACATGCCGGGCATGTGTTGGGTATCGTGGAATCAATTCGGGCCCAATACGAATTGAGGTGGCTGAAACGTCCGTATCTTAACTGCTTCGATGGTGGGGGCGGTATTCACACTGTATCTCCGCATTGTCTGGGCGACTGCATCAGTGTGAATGCTATCCTAGCCTATCTGATAAGGTCATTGGTCTAGAGGTTCCCTCTCTCTCTCTAGATCATGAAGATCTCTCCTGACGTGTCTGTGTGGGGGCAGCATGTCCATTAAATCGTAGCAGGGGTGCTCACGGGGATAACATCCAAGCAGGTACTGTATCATCATCCTATTGTGCTCATGCACCGGTAAAACCCTCACCTTTTAATGAAGATGGTCCACTGGTGTCATGAAAAGGCATCCTATTGCAGTCCTCAGTGTGGTATTCTGGCAGGTTTGAATATTCTTCCACTGCGTAGCGCAAACAGTTGCATGCCACGCCGTTTTTTTGTCAGCAACCCAAACGCTGCCGACCAACGAAATGAGGACCTTGTTCCTACTTTTGATGTTATCGCAAATAGCTGTAGCTTCCGTGGACGACTTACACTTAGGAATCAGTACACCATCGACCATTATGTTCAGAGGAAGTCTCATTTCAGACGTCCAAGTGGTGAACAGAACCATTATGAGGTAACCCGTTGTTTCTCTTGGGTCAGTCCATCTCCTATAACTGTTTCTATAGGCAGACCGCTCGACTCATCAACTGTGAACGCCGCACTTTCAACAATCATGCTAAAGCTAATTGGCCTAGTTTCAGAGAGTCCACTGTCAAAGCCTTCTGATGTTCGGGTATCATAAAGACTTTCTGGGACATCATCACAGCTACAGTCGCTCTACTATACTATACTTCCTGGTCGAACAACGGAACTGGGACCAAATTTCCTAGCAGAGGCGGCGGAACAAGCAATTGAACGTGATGAGATTGGTCGAACCAATCCAGAGTCTGGGAGCTGAGGCGAAAGAGTTGCAACATTGGAGCCGAAATAAATCAATTGTGGACAATGGTTAAGACTCTCTCGAACAGTGGAAAGGAAGAATACGAAGAGGTTCGTCTGTTATTTTAATCGAAAAATTTTCGAGCACCCCGAGATTTGCACGGCGAAGAGAAGAGGATGAACCATCACAATGGGTGATGTTACAAAGTTCTCTAGCCATTCATATCTTTAGCCACCCACATCATATCCGAAGTCTGGAAAATGGGTAGGGTGGTCCCGCTACTGAAGCCAGCCTAGGATACCAGCAAAGGTGATTCGTTGTGACCGATTTCGCTTTTGTCGCCCGTAGCAAAGACTATTAAGGCCTCACTCCCACCCAACGTAAAAAAAGCTATGCGATTGCCTATCATCAGCATGGTTTCCGTAAACACAGCATCACGGTAACAACGCTGGACGTCATCTCCACACATATTAGTCGGTAACTAAAGCAGGACAAGCCGCGAGATAGGACAACGTTTGTGGCGTTCGATTTATCAAAAACCGTTGATACTGCCAAGCACTCAACGCTGCTCAACATCGAGCAGAGTATCCTGCGGCCAAGTATGAGACGTTGGATAACAACGCCCGCCAGTCGTAGTGTAAGGACTTCAGTAGCATAAAGTTCAAGCCACATTGTGAAACAAAAAGTTTCCCAAGGTTAGAGGATATCTGCTGAGCTTTCTAATCTCTACCATTCCTATATTCCACCCACTCCGGACGACATTGGATAATTGGTCGATCTTAGCGTCTGGTACATGCCCTAATATCTGACGGCATTGATATCGTTACATATTTCGATGATTGTACGATCTTGATGTCGGGAATCTTTCCTATTTGTGTACGGCTGAACTCCTATTTTATCGATGTTTTTACCTTTTTCCGCTAGAAGAATATGCAAAAAGCTCCACGTTTTCCACGGTGAATGAAGACGCTCCTACGAGGACAAGAGGAGATTGCCACAGCTCGCGAGACATCACCATTGTCGCACCAGGTCTGGTAAATGACGTATCCTGACAACCCGTCATTCCTCTTGGTTCAGACCACCTTTCTATCATCGTCTCCGTAAATAAACTACCCGACTTCATAACCTCTGGACGCCGTACTTTTCTCAACCATGGGAAATCTGATTGACATGGGTTCTGAAAATTTTCCAATTTCCGCTTCAGAGAGCTGCCCATTCCCTCAGATCATCGGGTAGCTGAGACAACTTTCCGGGACATCATCACTACAGCTGCCCGAGACTGATACGCCGTATCGGAAGAGCTATTTGCGATAAGATCCGATGTGGGAACAAGGTCCTCAAGTCGCTGACCGGCAGCACTTGGGATGCATACAAAGAAACCTTGTTGACCACTTACAAAGCAATAGGACAGTCTGTGGTAAGCTATGTGGCGCTAGCGTGGTATGGAAGAAAATTCAAACCTGCCAGAAAGGTACCCTGAGGACTGCAACAGGGTGCATCTTCCTGACATCAGTGGACCGTCTTCATGAGGAGACAAAGGTTTACCAGTGCATCAACACAACAGGATGTTTTCGATGTAGTACCGGCTTGCGTGTTATCGCAGTCATCATTCCCGTCACGATTTAATAGACAAGCTTCCCCCATCCAGGCACGTCAGGAGAGATCTTCATGATCTAGAGGGAGAGAGAGGACCAAAGGAATAAACGAGAACCTTTAGTCCAATGAGCCTATCAGGCAGGATTGGATAGCTTTCACACTTATGCAGCCGCGCAGGCAGAGCAGAGATGCTGTGTGAATGCCGTACTTGGATACCACCCTCCATCCATCGCAGCAGAAGAATGCCAGCTGTCAAGGCAAACACGAGTGGTGTTAGCACAGTTAAGATCCGGACGTATTGGGCCCGAATTGATGGCACGATACACAACACATGCCCGGCATGTGGATGAGGACCACACGACACGTCACATTTGTTTAGCTGCCCAGCTAACCCCACTTACCTGTCTCCTGATTCTTTATGAACTCAACCAGTCCAAGTAGCAGAATGTTTGAGTCTGGATACATACAGAGGAAGCAGAACTTGAAAATTGACATAATACATGATCGCACTTATTTCCGATGCTACAACAACAGCAACTGGGAACTTCAAATATTAAATTACAGCTAGTTCGGAAAAAAACTGCAGCTAAAATCCTTAAACCCTCCCTATGTAGGGGCTATATAAAAACGTGGGTCGATATAGCCCATATTCGAACTTGACCTATCTATGGAAAAAGACACTCCAGTGCAAAAATAAGGCTTTCAAGCACAATTATTTTGGACGCTAGGGTGATTACAACAGGTGGGCTTGGTTATATCGACGCAGAATTTTATTCAGATTTAGAATATACGGGGGGAACTAGAAACGTTTGCGACCTAGGCAACACGCAGTGTCGCCAGGCGTCATTTGAATTTTTTTTTTTTTTTTTTGGAAAGTTTGACTGTTTTTAGCCTAAGCGTACTCAGGACAGTTTGACATACGACCATCTGTTGTGTACAGTGGCTTGATTGAATGCTTTTACAGCATCTTCTGGCGATTGTTGCGATTTTTCGGGCATAGTTACATTTCATACGCATAGATCCATGATTCGTCACCCGAATCCATCTTATAAACGTCTTTTGAAGTATCGTAATTCCTTTTTTTCCTTTTTTGCTAAGTGATTTTTTCAAAATACTGTAAATAACACGACACACGTCATTTTTATAGACTTTGAAACTACCGTCACAATATGGACATTCATCAACCCTCATCATGAAAAAATCTTCTCGAAATGATAGCAATGTTATTATCGACTACTCAATATAAACAATAATAGGTTAGGGTGTTCTTCAAAGAATAATAATGGGACAACTCATAGAGAAAATGAGCCACTTTATAGATACCGTACAAAATACACACACACCATCACCGCTGATGCTATAAAATATGTGACATTCTGTGGTTTCGGTTGTCGAAGGCATCAAATGCTAAATCGAAAGATTGATAAGTTGTGATAGCAACCATCAGCAGCAACAGCAACAACATCAGTCCAACCAACAAAATGTTGTTAAGTATTTCAGCTTTCTTGTTACAGTACCACCACCCCCACCGGCCTCCCGCCAAATTACCCCCAATTTACAATTCTTAGAAAACATTTTTTTCTGTCGTTTTTCCATTGTCGCTACTACGACCCCAGCCACATTTATCTTTTTTTGCATTTATTTTCATAAAAAGGACAGCCATTTGTGTAAAAAGGATGAAAAATGTAAAGTGTTTGCGTTCTTTTTTTGTTTTATCCCAAAAAATGGATAAAATGTCAAACGTCGTTTTGTTTATTTTTGCTCAAGTGAGTGTTTAAACTTTAAAGGTAGGGGTTGAGGATGTGGAAGGGGAAAGGTTTGGAAAGAAAAAAATAAGTTACGCTGAAGCCCGAATTTTTCAGAATGAAATAGAACTCCGTTGTCCTTTGAATGGTGTTTAAAGTTGTATGTATGTATGTGTGTCATTGGAAATGATTAAAACCAAGGAAAGTTCCCGGTCGATAGAAAGGACAAACAAATGACCAGTGTATTGGATAAACCTACAGTATGTTATGATTGCATTAGTACTGGAAGACGTTTTGTAGCAAGCTGTAGTGGACCAATAACTTCAAATTTTCAAAACAATCCTTGAACAGCCCATAAACTGCACTTAGGTGAAAATTTAAACCTTTTTAAGAGAGTTACTCGAATGTGTTGTCTGACATAGACCTTTTGGACTTGATGTGCGTTTGAAAGAAATATTACGATGTTCAAAGATTGGACCAATGTCAATCGCACCTTTCGATTATTTTGGTCTCCTGCCATTTAAGTAGTTTACCGTAGGATATTTTAGGATTGAACCATTATGGTCCATTAGACCATTAGGTCTAGAAGCAAGAACTTCCCCACGATATACTTTCATTATGTTACGATGTGCAAAATTTCGGACAAATCGGATACAGATTTCCTAAGTTACCTTGAACATCTGGTTCGGGCTCTACCTCAAGGTCATAATAGCTCAACTCAAAAGAGAGTTAATGAAAACAAGTAAGAACGGTGTTAAGTTCGGCCAGGCCGAACTTGTTATTCCCTCCACCACGAGTTGTATTGAAGTAAAATGGAACAACTAGTTTCCTTTTGTTTATGAAGAAGACTAAACAGAAAATTTCAGCAAGTTCGGTAAAACAATGTGGCTATCCTTCAGAATACCGAAATTCGGGAGGTACTGTTCCATGGGGGCTATATCAAAACGTCGATATATACCTACAAAATTTCTGGCGGAAAATTTTTAGACTCAAAGAAGACTAAATATTAAATTTCCGATATTACCTTCAAAATACCGAAAATCAAGAGAACCGCTTCTGTGGGTTATATAGGAACCCACGGACCTATACCGATAATTATCTTCTGGAATATTTTATAACCACATTGAAGACTAAATAACACATTTCAGACTTTCGGTGGGATATTGACGTCACAACCTTCAGAATAACGAAAATCGGGAGGTATCATTATATGGGGGCGTGGACCTATACCGACGAATTTCAGTCAGAAAGGCTTTACCTCCAACAAAGATTAAATACCAAATGTCAGCCATTTTGGTGGGTTGATGTGGCCACAACCTTCAAAATACCGAAAATCGAGAAGTACCGTCCTATGGTGTCTATATGAAGGCGTGGACCTATACCGACAAATTTCTGGGAGAAAGTTTTATACCCCAACAAAAACTAAGTTCCAAATTTCAGCCATTTTGGTGTGATAATGAAAAGAGAGAAAGGAGATATAAGAAACCGCGGACCTATACTGATAATTCTCTTCTGGAATATTTTATAACCACATGGAAGATTAAATAACAAATTTCAGCCATTTCGGCGGAATATTGAGACCACAATCTTCAAAATACCGAAAATCGGGAGATACCGTTCTATGAGGGCTACACTAAGGCATGGACCTATTCCCACAAATTTCAGACAGAAGATTTTATACCCCCAACGAAGACTAAATACCAAATTTCAGCCTTTGCGGTGGGATATTGAGACCACAATCTTCATTATACCGATAATCGGGAGGTACCGTTCTATGGGGGCTATATGAAACTATAGATCTATTCAGACAAATTTCAGGTAGAAATTTTTATACCCCCAACGGAGAGTAAATACCAAATTTCAGCCTATTCGATGGAATATTGAGACCACAATCTTCAAAATACCGAATATCGGGAGGTATCGTTCTATGGGGGCTATATGAAGGCGTAAACCTGTACCGATAAATTTCATGTAGAAAGTTTTATAGCCACAACGAAGACTTAATTCCAAATTTCTGTCATTTCGGTAAGATGTTGAGACCACAATCTTCAAAATACCGAAAATCGGGAGGTACCGTTCTACATGAAGGCGTCGATCTGTACCGATAAATTTCAGGTGGAAAGTCTTATACAACCAACAAAGACTAAGACCATATTTCCAAATTTGCAATCCCACGGCAGCGGGTTCTTTCGTACCGGATTGACCCGGAACAACACAAAATCATCGTTCCCGCCAGCGGCTGCCACCTCAGTGTACATATGTTTGTATTTGTTTCGTTTTTCTGTGTTGGGAGCAGCATATCCCGGAATGCCTGCTCCGAATTCTTTTGGTCCGTGCCGGGATGGAGGAAAACCCAGTACCAATATATCTGTGCTCAGTTTGTCACATCCGAATCTTCACCCACATCCAACCTTCGGTGAGATGCAATAGATGTCAGGAGTGGGTGCATCTAAGGGGTTGCTTTGGACTTTTCCACGTGAGGGACTACGACAGGGACTATGTTGCTGCATGCTGCGTGAACACAGTCCCCAGTGAGTCGTCGTCGGATTACGAAACTCCCTCGTCGTCTGACTACGAAACTCCCCCGCAGTCCCCTCGACAACAACCGCACATACAGCCTTTAACACCAGTCGTTGTTGTCCCAATCCCAGAGAATGCATCCTTTTTGTAATTTAATTGCAATGGACTCCGAGGTAAGATCGAGGAAATAGTAGATTTCATGAGTCGGAAGAACATCAAGGTCGCTGCGTTGCAAGAAACCAATGTCAACAGCAACTGTAGCTTACAACATTGTGATGGTTACAATGTGCTAAGGAAAGATCGCACCAGAAGTGGAGGCGGGGGATAAGCTTTCCTATTGCACCAGTCTGTCCAATACAGACCTATCTCGCTTGAGCCTGTCTCTAATGACCCGTTCATGGAATGTATGGGGGTAGCAGTCAGGTGTGGAACTGCTGAGATAGAGTTGCTGAACGTATACATCCCGCCGAGAAATAGCTGTATCTCAGATTACGTGCCTAACATTAGCACGCTTTTGGAAGGTCATAATCGTCTGGCCCTGGGGAACTTTAATGCGCATCGTGAGATGTGGCATTCGGTCTCGGAAACGACCAGAGAGGTACAGCGCTGGCTGATAGATTGACAGCTCTACGTTTTGCACCGGCAATAAGGACGCCCCTACCACAATTAGAGGAGAGAGTCACAGCTCGCCAGACATAACCATCGTGTCACTTGGTCGGACAAATGACGTTACCTGGCAACCCGTCATTTCCCTTGGATCAGACATCTCCCCATAATTGTCTCCATTAGCAGACCACCCGATTTCATTACTTCTGAACGCCGCACATTCGTCATTCATAAGAAAGCTAATTGGCCGGGTTTCAGAGAGTTCACCAATCACCGCTTCAGAGAACTGCCCAATCCTTCTGATGTTCGGGTAGCGGAAAGGACGTTCCGAGACATCATCATTGCTGCAGCCGCTCGCCATATCCCTGCTGGTCGAATACCCGAAGTAAGACCAAACTTCCCAGCAGAGGCTAGGAAGCAAATGAGCGTGATGAGCTTCGCCGAACCAACCCCAATGACCCCAGAGTCAGGGAGCTGACACTGAAAGTTAACAGGCTGGTCGGCAAGCACAAGCGGAACAAGTGGTTAAATCATCTGAAGAGTTGCAACATTGGAGCCGGTATAGGTGAATTGTGCGCAACGGTTAAGTCACTCTCGAACCCTGGAAGAAGGGAAGATATGACCTCAGTCACGTTTAGCGACGTTACGTTGACTGACCCGAAGAGGTGCGCAAGTTATTTCAATCGGCAGTTTGTCGAGCACCGCGAGAGTGACAGGGCGAAGAGAAGAGTATTACGTCGCATCAGATCTCTTCCTGCCGAGAAGGAACCACCACAGTTTACAATGGATGATGTTGCCAATGCCATCAGGAACGCTAAATTATCCAACGCGTTGGGCCCCGATGGACTCTCCATGGTAATGCTGAAGCAGCTGGATGAGCCGGGAGTAGAGTATCTCACTAAAGTTCTCAACTTGTCGCTATCAATCCTCATTGTTCCCGAAGTCTGGAAAATGGGCAGGGTGGTCCCACTACGGAAGCCCGCCAAGGATGCCAGCAAAAGTGAATCGTACAGGCCGATTTCGCTTATGTCGCCCGTAGCAAAGACCCTTGAGGCCTTAGTCCTCCCCAGTATCAGAAATAGCTATCAAGTTGCCGATGATCAGCATGGATTCCGTAAGCAGCACAGCACGACAACTGCTCTGCACGCCACTACCACACATATTTGACTCAACCAGAAACGGCCGTACGATAGAACAGTGATGGTGGCGCTTGACTTATTAAAAGCCTTTTATACAGTCAGGCACTCCACGCTGTTTGAGGATATTGAGCAGACAACCCTCCGGCCAAGCTTGAAAAGTTGGATAGTCAATTATATGTGTGGACGCCAGTCGTACGTGGAATTCAGGAACAAGAAGTCCAAACCCCGTAGAGTGAAACTGGTCGGATGATATCTCCGGAACTGTTTAACCTCTACCTTTCCTGTATTCCGCCCCCTCCTGGCGTCGGGTACCTATCCTGATGACATCTGTGAGAGACTGAACAACTATTTAACCGATCTTACCACCTTTTTCCATTCGAGGAATATGCAGATTTCCGCCACAAAATCAACAGCCACAGCGCAGTTTGGAAGAGAATTGATTTTCGTGGTCGACGGTAGCAGAATTCCGACCACAAACTGACCCAAAATTTTGGGGTCACATTCGACACTACTTTACCTTCCGTTAATAAGGCAGAAATAAAATCGGTCATTTTTGATGGTGCCGGTAGGGTTTTCTAAAGTTTTAGAGCTACTATTTCAGGAAGTATGAGCTTGTCCGCGAACAAAAAAGTCAAAACAATCGGAGACATGCCTTCAAACCACACTTGTGCGAAATTTTTTGAAATTTGGCATGGTAGGTAGCCGTACGATATGCAAAGTGTGGGTCGAATCAGTTGATTTCATCGAGAGTTATCGTGTGCATCATTTTAGCAATAAATTTTGCCCATTTGTGGGGCAGGTACTAGAAGGGGTAGAGCGATATGACCTATCCACGAACTTGAACTAAGTTTAGACAAAATATTACAAGAACCAAATTTTGGAGCGAATCGGATGATCCATTCGTGAGTTATCAGCCAGCCAGACGAACAGACATGGCTAAATCGACTCCAAAATGTCTAAACAAATTCTGAGGGTACGATATAAACCCACATTGACTTCATAGAATGTTCCCAAAATCCCTATGAGGTATTTTAGAGAATAGAAGACAACCTAAGAGATCGCGTACTGAATTGAAAAACTCTTTGGGGATATTATATAGAAGATTTCCTAAGGTGTTAACTTTTCTTTTGAGGACTTCTATAGAATAGTAGACCCTTTGAAAAAATTTAAAAGAATATAAAACCCTGTAAAAGGTATTCTATAAACTCCTTAGAGGGTCTTCTATAGAGTAGAAGTCTTCTCAGGAAGTCTTCTATGGAGGAGGACTTCTATAGAGTATAAAATTCCATAGGAGTTATTCTACAGATCGTATAGATCGGAAAACCACTAAGAAGGCATTCATGTAAAAGAAGACGGGTTAGGAGGTCTCCTAGGGGATGGAACACCTCTCAGGAAGCTTTGTTTAAAGTAGAAGACTCCGTAGTAGATATTCTATAGAACTGAGTACACCACTTCTTTAGAATAGAAAGACCATTAGAATGTCTTCTTTAGAATAGAAAACCGCTAAGGATCTTAATAGAACCTGCTTAGGATGTATTTTATGAAATAGAACAGCTCTCAGGAGGTGGTCTATAAACTAGAAGACTCCGTAGGAAGCATATTTATGTAATAGAAGACCGCTATGGAAGACTTTTATATACAAATCTCATAAGGTCTTCTATAGAATAGAAATCTGTACAACAGAAAAAGGCTTAGGAAATCCTCAATAGAACATCAAACCCCTTAG
This sequence comes from Musca autumnalis, assembly GCF_047663935.1. Taxonomy (NCBI): domain Eukaryota; kingdom Metazoa; phylum Arthropoda; class Insecta; order Diptera; family Muscidae; genus Musca; species Musca autumnalis. The sequence goes on from NW_027412088.1 coordinate 82,578,862, forward strand.
GAGGACATCTATATCATAGAAGACCGCTTGGGAAATCTTTTATGAAATAGAAAACCCTTAAGGAGGCCTTCTATAGATAAGAAAACCGTAGAATGGAAAATTCCTTAGGAGAGCATCTGTGTAACAGAAGGTCCCTTAGGAAGCCTAATGTAGAATAAATTATCTTTTAGGTGGTTTTCTATAGAACAAAAAACCTTTAAGAGGTTTTTCATAAAATATATGACCTTCTGGAGGTTTTCAATAGAATGAAAGACCCTTTAGGAGGTCTCTTATAGAACGGAAAATACCATAGGAGTTATCTTATAGATCGGAAATCCCCAATAGAAGGTCTTCCATAGAAAAAAACCCACTAAGGAGAAATTTATGTAAAAGAAAGAGGTCTTCATTAAAGTATAGGACTCCGTAGGAGAACTTTTGCAGAATAGAAGACCCTTAAGAGAACTTCAATAGAACAGAAGTCTCCTTTGGAGGTCTTCTATAGGAGAACTTCAATAGAACAGAAGTCTCCTTTGGAGGTATTCTATAGGAGAGCTTCTAAAGAACAGAAGTCTCCTTTGGAGGTCCTCTATAGAGTAGAAGTTTCCCTATAAGGTGTTCTGTATAATATAGAATAAAAGACCCTTAAGATGTCTTAAATAGAGTAGACGACTCCTTAGAACGTATTCTAAAGAATAGAAAACCCGTAAGGATTTAATAGAAGTCTGCTTAGAATAGAAGAAACCTTAGGAGGCCTTCTACAGAATAGACGACCATTTTAGAATATCTTCAATAGAATAGAAAGTCCATAAATATGCACATTTGTGTAATAGAAGACCGCTAAGCAGGTCTTTTATGGACACCTCTCTGGAGGACTTTTATAAAGTAGATTTGTATGGAATAAAAGATCCCTTAAGAGGTCTTCTATACAATGGAAGGCCCCTTAGAAGGTCTTCTGTAGAATAGAAGGCATCTTAGGATGTCCCTCTATAGAACAGAAAATCCCTTAGGAGGGCATCTGTGTAACAGAAGGCCCCTTTGGAAGACTTTTATGAACAACTCTCATGAGGTCTTCTATAGAATAGAAATCTGTAGAACAGAAAAAGGCTTAGGAAATCCTCAATAGAACATCAAACCCCTTGGAAGGACATCTATGTCATAGAAGACCGCTTGGGAAATCTTTTATGAAATAGAAGACCATTAAGGAGGCCTTCTATAGATGAGAAAACCGCTTAGGAGCCCTTCCGTAGTATGGAAAATTCCTTAGGAGGACATCTGCGTAACAGAAGTTCCCTTAGAAAGCCTAATGAAGAATAAATTATCTTTTAGGTGGTTTTCTATAGAACAAAAAACCATTAAGAGGTTTTTAATAAAATATAAGACCTTTTGGAGGTTTTCAATAGAATGAAAGACCCTTTAGGAGGTCTCTTATAGAACGGAAAATACCATAGGAGTCCATATAATAGAAAACCACTAAGGAGACATTTATGTAAAAGAAAAAGGTCTTCTTTAAAATATAGGACTTCGTAGGAGAACTTTTGCAGAATAGAAGGCCCTTAGGAGAACTTCAATAGAACAGAAGTCTCCTTTGGAGGTCCTCTATAAAGTAGACGCTTCCTTAGAAGGTGTTCTATAGAATATAGAATAGAAGACCCTTAAGATGTCTTGAATAGAGTATACGACACCTTAGAATGTATTCTAAAGAATAGAAAACCCCTAAGGATCTAATAGAAGTCTGCTTAGGAGGTCATTTATAGAATAGGTCTTCTATAAGATCTTTTATAAAGTAGATCACACCGTGGGAAATCTTCCTTACAATAGAAGAAACCTTAGGAGGCCTTCTACAGAATAGACGACCTTTTTGGAATAGATCGTTAAACCCATTAGAAGGTCTTCCATAGAATAGAAAGTCCATGAAGATGCACATTTATGCAATAGAAGACCGCTAAGCTGGTCTTTTATGGACACCTCTCAGGAGGTCTTTTGTGAAGTAGATTTATATTGAAAAGAAGACCTATTAGGAACTTTTCTATGGAATAAAAGATATCTTAACAGGTCTTCTATAGAATGAATGGCTCCTTAGAAGGTCTTCTGTAGAATAGAAGGCGCCTTAAGATGTCCTTCTATAGATCAGAAAATCCCTAAGGAGGGCATCTGTGTAACAGAAGGCCCCTTTTGAAGCCTGATATAGAATAAAATGTATATTATGTTGTATTCTAAAGAACAACAATTAAAAAAGTATCAGTCGGTTTTGCCGACAGACATATACCCTCAGCTCATGTGAAAAAGTGTTAAAGTGTTGCGGAGGAGGTACTTAAATAAATGGACCGACATAGTCCATTATGGAAGTGGATTTTATGTTGATAGTCATATCTTTTTGATAGATATCGCGTCCACTAGTCATTTCAGTGGGTCATCGTATAACTTTTGGACCAGTATGTCAGGAAGCATGAACTCGTCCACGGAAAAACTATCGTTGTAAACAGGACCACAATGAACAGCATCGGTATACATTTCCAAAGGTTATTCAAACAGACCCTAAACTACATTTAGACACACATGTTGAACTTTTGTGGGGGAAGTACCCTAAGGAGAAGGTCGAAATCGACCATATTAAAAGTTAAACAAAATTGGGCAAAATATTAGGAGTTCCAATGTTTGGATCAAATTGGTTGCCCCGTTCAAAAGATATCGTACACTATGTTAGTAACATTTTTTAAATTTTGGGGGGAAGTACCGAAAGTGGTTGTCCATCTTCGAACTGAAACTAAGAAGGCCAAATTTTGGACCAAATCGGTTGATCAGTTCAAAAGTTATCGTGCTCATCAGGGACTACATAAGGTGCAATACAAATAAAATTGATTCCAGACCAGGGCCTCAATTCCGTTTTTATGAAAATGTGAAATGAAAAATTGTATAAAGGAAATAAATGTCAAATGAAAAAAATTTCATAGAACGTGAATCCAGCCCCAGGTCTTAAAGTGAACTTATCCGAAATTTTGTGTGGGAGGTTCCCTAAGGAGTGGACAAATATAGTCCATATTCAAACCTGATCTATATCTGGTAGATATATTAGGATGTGTAAAGTATGGACCAAATTGATCACTCGCTTCAAGAGCTTTCGTGCGCACAATTTGTTCGAACATTTTTGAACTTTTGTGAGGAAGGTGCCTGAAGGAGTGGACCGATATGGCTTATCTTCGAACTTAAACTAAGTATGGATAAAATATGAAGAAGGCCAAATTTTGGACCGAATCGGCTCCGTTCGAGAATTATCTTGCGCTCCAAACACTACACACGGTGTCATAGGGGTTTTTTACAACTTTCAGTCTATTTTCTCAGGAAGTATGTTTTTGCCCCTGATGAAACTTGTACCGTCGTATGCTACAACAAAAATCAAAACGATTCGAGAGCAGGTCCTAAACTGAACTTTTCCAAAATTTTGTGTGGGAGGTACCCGAAGGCGTCGACAGATTGAGTCTATATTGGAACCTCATCTATGTTTGTTAGAAATTTCACGATGTCCAAATTATGGACCAAATCGGTTACTCCCTTCAAGAGTTATCGTGCGAACAAAATTTCCGCACATTTTCGAACTTTTGTGGGGGAGGTACCGGAAGGAGTGGACCGATATAACCCATCTTCGAACTTAAACTAAGTTTGGACAAAATATTGCGAAAACCAAATTACGGACCAAACCTGTTCATCTTTTCGAGAGTTATCGTGCGCACCAGCCAGACAGATAGACGGACGGACATTGCTAAATCGACTCCAAATTTCGTCCAAATATACTTGGGGTCTAAAACCATTATTTCGATGAGGCACATTTTGCCCGTATGAAAGGGTATAAAAAGCCCCTTAGGAGGTTTTCTACAAATCAACAAACTTAGGAGCTCATATATAGGCTTAAAGACCCCTTAGGATTCCCTCCATAGTATAGAATACCCCTTAGCCCTTAAGAATGTAATATATAGAATAGAAGACCCCTTAGGAGGTCTTCCATAGCACTGAAAAACACTAAGGGGCATAAGAGGTCTTTTATGGAAAGAAGACCTCACAGTAGGCCATCTATAGAATAGAAGACGCCTTAGGATGCCCTAATAAGGTACTCTATAGAATAAAAAATCCCTTAGAAGATCTTCCGTAGAGAATAAACCCCTTTATAAGGTCTTCTATAGGAGTTTTTATGTAGAACAGAAGATCCGTAAGAGGTGATATTTGTAATAGAAGGCTACTTCGGAGGTCTTCTTTAGAAATTAAGACTTCATAGGAAATCTCCTATAGAATAGAAGGCAGGAGAGAAGTTGTTTGTTGATTGATTTTCTTGTTGTTGTTGTTGATTTTCTGCTTATTTCAGCCTTTACAATTTTTTGGGCTAAAACTAGAATTTTTTCTATGTGGGACCAGTCTCGCCTTGTCCCACCTGGGAGTAAATATGTCCACTTTCATTCCACACACACCCACGAACACAAAATGCAATTAAGCTTAGCGTAAATGTGAAATTATGTCCTCATTCACCACCAGCAAAACCTTTTGTATCGTTGAAAGGAAAAATTAGTCGCCATTGCCGACCAGGATATACAATTAATGACAAATTATGTAAACGCCCCATTGGGTCTTTGACGTTATGTTAAACAATCTGCATTTACATAATAATGATGATGATATGTCCGTCGGCACGTTTACAAATGAAAGAAGAAAGAAAACCTTCGTAGAGGTACAATGTGGATAAAATTCCTTGACTCTTGTGGAACATTGACTGCTGCCACTACGCCTTAACATTGTTTTTCAATCAAGAAGTCCATTACAATGCTAGTTTTTTCTTCTTCTTTCCAGCTGTTATTTCTCCTCCAACCTATCCCCCATGCATCCTATCCCATTTCTATCAATAGGAACGGTTCATTATGTCGGCATCTATTCTAAGTCTTGAAATATTATATTTCAGTGAAGAGTATAGATATTCATTTTATTCCGTAGATTCTCATATTACAAAAACCCAACAACAAGAATAAAAAAAATAAATAATTATTTTCAATTGTTACAGCAAGGAGGAGGATGAGGAGGTGTGTGTGTAACGTCATCCATGTTTGTATATTAACATCATATTGAAATGGTACACAATACACCCTGTGTTGAGTTGGCAAGCCAACAGCTGAGGACTTTTGCTTGTCCATGGCCAAATGAAGACAAGAAAGTAAGTGAGTGACTAAGTGGTGTGGGAGTATTCGTAAGACATTGAGAGCGTAGGAGGAATGTTGATGTTATTGATTTTTTCTTCTTTTCTCTGCTTGTTTTATTCCTTCTTGTCCTGTTTTCCATTAAAACCCACACATATCACTTTACGGTCTTCACTCTTTTTCCACTGCTTTCTCCACCAGCACCAACCACATCATCTGACTTTAGTCGATGCATCAAATCTGTTAGCCATACAAGTACACATCATCATCACCATCTTCGTTATTATCATCGCATATTGTCCCCAACCACCAGCATCAAGTTCTACTGGTATCCCAGAACTTTGCATTGATAATGAGATATGAGTTTCGAAAAAAGGACAAACGAACAATCTTTGAAAAAAAAAATAGAAATATCTCGCCTTTGAATTTCCATATGGAGGTTGTGGCTTCAATTTATCCTTTTGAATAATTTCTTTTATTTAGCATTTTCTAACAATTGTGATGACATTGCCGCTGTGTGTTGTGTTAGTGGGTCATTTCGATGGCATGCGATCAGATTATGCATGTGGGACAAAGGATTCAGTCAGCACTTTATGCAATATGAAAAACATTTAAGAAATATGTAAAACTAACTGATCCCGGTGCTTTTCGCAACCCCGATTAAGCTTAAATATATATGAACGAACTTTTATAACATTAATTTTAAATATTAGCACTTATTGTGGTTTTTAACATAAATATTGGGGAGGTGAAGTTCCGTTCAGTGACCCTATAGCTAGCTTAGGGTATGGTATTTTTATATGTACACCCTCGGCCGTTAGGGTATGATAAAAAGGTAAGAACGGCATTAAGTTCAGGCGGGTGGAACATTTTGTACCCTCCAACACCATCCTATCTTTTATGAAAATACTAAGCGTGTAGGAAGTCAAGGATTATTTCTAGGTGAAGTGGTATATGCTAAATCAAGAATATAAATTTCTTTTAAACAAGCTTAATAACCCTGAGACATCGATGTTTTCTACCCATTAAAAATCCAAACTAACATGTTACAGCCAAATCAGAAAAATCCTTAAAAAGACTTCACATCGGTCGGTATCGATTACCTTCTGATATGAGGACAGCTATCAAAAACTAAGTACAAAATTAATCTGTACCGACCATTCTCAGCGTGAATGTTTTGTATCCACAACGAATACAAAATACCAAATTGCAGCCACTTCGGTGCCTAAAATCTTCAAAATACCGAAAATCGGGATGTACCTTTCTATGGAGTCTACATCTAAAAATCGGGATACAGGTTCTATGTGGGATATATCAAAATGTGGGCCTGTACTGACAAATTTCTGGGAGAAAGTTTTGCAACCCAAACGAAGACTAGATACCACTTGTCAGCCATTTCGGTGCGTTAATGAGGCTAAAACCTTCAAAATACCGAAAATCGGGAGACAATTTCTTTGGGGGCTATATCAAAACGTGGACCTATACCGACAACTCTCTGCAGGAATATTTTAAATTCCTAATGAAGAATATATACGGAATTTTCCATTTCTATAGGATAATGCGGCTAAAACCCATGAAACCCCGCAAATCAGGAAGCAGTTTCAAAACCTGAAAATTTTCTGGAAGAAAGTTTTGCAACCCAAAGGAAGACTAGATACCAATTATCAGAAATTTCGGTACGATAATGAGGCTAAAAGGGTGACGTAGGGGATGAATGATACCAAGCAACGGTCTTGACCGGCTTTAACTTGGCAAAGCCCAGGATTTCTCTTGGTCTCTCTTTCATCTCAAGTAGACACTGACTTCCCTGTGGTGTCACCTGGGGAGCTGCCTTTAACATCCGTCGAAGGTATTGAGCTAACATGTACCGCGCGTCCACCCATAAGAACGTTAAAAACTTGGGTTGGGTGTTAAGCTAGTAACTCACCCCGTCAAAACACCGCCTACTATGAAAAAACAAAGAAAAAGAAGAAAAACAAACCCCTCTAAAGTTGACGAACCCCGCAAACGTTTTAAGGACCATGCGAATCTGCACCTGAAATGACAGGACTCTCTACAGAGCAGGTACAGTTTGCGCACTGGCGGATATACTTGGCAAGTACAAAGCTGATATTATCGCCTTACAGGAAGTGCGATGGAACCGGGCAGACGTAAAAATAACAAACGATTACGCACTGTATTATAGCTGTCATGAAACGTAACATGAGCTAGGTGTTGGATTTATGGTAAATAGGAGGCTTAGAAATCTCGTCTCCAGCTTCACTCCTGTTGATTAGAAAATTGCCACAATCCGAACAAAAGCAAAGTTTTTTAACATCAGTCTCATCTGCGCCCATGCCCAGACCGAAGAGAAAGATGATCAGACCAAGGATATATTCTACGAGCGCCTAGAGAGAGCATTTAATGCTAAAATTGGGAGAGAAAATATCTTTGGTCCCACGATTGCAAAGTTCAGCCTACATGAGGTAACATCCGACAACGGAATGAGGTTGATCGATTTTGCAGCGGCAAAAAACATGGTAGTGGGCAGTACCAGATTCCAACACCTCGACATACACAAGGCCAGGTGGATATCCCCAGATGGGAAAACAAGAAACCAGATTGATCATGTTGTGATAGACGGAAGACACTCGTCCAGTGTGTTAGATGTCCGATCGATTCGAGGAGCGAACATCGATTCGGACCATTTCCTTGTAGCAGCAAAGGTACGCCGCAAAATCTGTGCTTGGGTACCAAAAACCATCACCTAAAAATCTATGGTACGATCAGGAGTGCCGTAAGGCTACTGAAGAAAAGAACGCGGCATACAGAGCAACCCTGCATTCAGTAGCAACACGAAGCGCGAAAGAAAAATATCGGGAGAAGAGGAGAAGCGTGTTTTCAGAAGACAAAAGAAAGAGCAAGAAAAACGTGAGCGTGAGAAACTCGAGATGTTCAGGAGTCAGAATGAAGTCCGCAAATTTTACCAGAGTTGTAAACCCCAGAATGAAGGGTATGGTGCAGGCACATTCTCCTGCAAAGATCACGAAGGGAATCTGGTAACTGATACAGATAGCGTACTGAGGATCTGGAAGGAGCATTTCATGAAGCTTTTAGTATCGAATATGGGCGGCGATGAAGATACACCAGAACCAGTCGCAAACGACGACGTTGAATGTCTTCCACCTAGCCAAAGCGAGGTCATGACAGCAATCAATCGGCTGAAAAACAATAAAGCAGCAGGAGCTGATGGACTGCCCGCCGAACTGTTCAAGACCGGTGGCGAAATGCTGATAAGGAGTATGCATCAGTTAATTGGAACCTCAGCCTCCTATGTCCCGTACACAAAAAAGGAGACAAGACGGTGTGTACAAACTACAGAGGCATAAGTCTGCTCCCAATCGCATACAAAGTGCTGTCGAGTGTGCTGTGTGAACGTTTAAAACCCATGGTCAATAACATAATCGGGGCATACCAATGCGGTTTTAGACCTGGTAAACCGACAATTGACCAAATATTCACACTGCGCCAAATACTGGAGAAGACCCACGAAAGACAGATCGACACATACCACCTGTTCGTCGACTATAAGGCCGCCTTCGACAGCCCAATTCGATCAAAGGTGTTTCAAGCCATGTCTGAGTTTGGTATCCCTGCAAAACTTATAAGATTATGCAGGATGGCATTGGCTAATACAAGATCAGCTGTTAAAGTAGGAAAGAACCTCTCGGAACCTTTTGAAACAAAACGAGGTTTCAGGCAAGTTGACAGCCTATCGTGTGACCTATTTAACATTCTATTGGAAAAGGACATACGAGAAGCGAATGTATATACCGATAGCGATAGACATAGATAGATAAATATAGCACTATATATAATAAGGATATAATATTACTGACCTACGCAGACGATATTGATATAATAGGTCGATCAACTCGATCCGTAACAGCGAAAATTGAAAAAGAGTCTGCTAAAGTGGGTCTGGCAGTCAACGGCGATAAGACAAAGTTTATGATATCAACACGCAACACGTCCAGTAGACTCGGACCAACTGTTGATGTTCAGAACTACAATTTTGAGGTAGTAAATTACTTTATTTACGTCGGCACCGCCATAAATGAAACGAACAACATCAGTTTAGAAATCAAAAGAAGAATAATATTGGCCAACAGATGCTACTTTGGTCTAAGTAAACAGTTTAAAAGTTAAACCACCTCTCGTCAAACAAAATTTACACTCTACCAGACACTGATACTACTTATGTATGGATCTGAAGCATGGGTACTTGCGAAAGCAGATGAGGCAGAACTTGGTGTGTTTGAGAGAAAAATTCTTCGAAAGATTTATGGACCAATATGCGTTGACGGTGAATACCGACGTCGTATGAACCACGATCCGACCGACATCGATATAGCAAATCGTATCGAACTACAACGATTGCGTTGACTTGGCCATGTCAGCAGGATGGATAAAGATGCCCCCGCCTTAAAGACATTTGAATACGAGCCACTCGACGGTATACACCCCAAGGGAAGGCCTCCGATGGAAAGACCAAGTTGAAGAAGATATCACAAAACATGGCATCCAAAATTGGAGACGTAAAGTAAAAGATCGGTGCGTTTGGTAATCTATTCTTATTTCGGCTCATGGAACAAGACGTTCTGTTTAATATAAAAGCCATCTAAGTAAGATATCGTTCTATGGTGGTTATATCAAAAAGTGGACTAAAATGGGCCATTTTCAACACCAAACATCCAAGGAGTAATAGAAACTTCTATATCTTAACTTATATATCCAATTACAAAGCTCTATCTTAAATATTGTGAGCTGTATATTGATTTCAACAGACATACGGAGGAACGGACCGACGGACATGATTATACCGACCTGGAATTTTATGCTGATCAAGAATATATATACTTTATAGGGTGTTCGGTGAATATTTCGATTTGTTACAACGACATAACAAAGTTAATTATACCCACTATATTATGGTGAAGGGTATAAAAAGTGCCTCGTCAAACTAAGTGTCTTAGAATCCACATTTGTTTGAATGAAATCCTCTTCAAACATTTTGAAGTCGATTTAGCCCTATCCGTCCGTCTGTCTGGCCAGCTGGGGAGTGCACAATAAATCTCAAACTGATCAACCGACTTGCTTCAAAATTTGATCCTCATAATATTTTATCCAAGTTTATATACATTTCAGAGGTGGGCTATAACGGTCAACTCCTTCTGTTCCTCCCCCATATAAGTTTAACATTTTTCGTTAAACTGGTGCTCGCCTTAGCTCTCGTACGAATTTACCGATTCCTTGTAATATTTCTGCCAGACATTGATAAGGTTCGAGTATGAACTATATGGGTCCTTCCACACTAAAATTCAACAAATTTCGAACAAGTTCTTTCTAAGGACATGACTCTGATCGTTATGAAGTTTTTGCGTCAGATTGTCCTAGCGGCCCCGATTAGAACGGTAAAATTTTTTTCTTGAGATAATGACTCAAAAACTCTAAAATACCCTGCCGTCACCAACTAATCTATGCTGCTACAACAACAACTAATGAGCACAATTTCGCGACGGCTGGTTCTATGGGCTGGGGTGACGGGCGGCAAACACATGTGGGTATCGTCTTTATTTTTATTTTGGGAGAAGGATAATAGTCACTTCATCTCCCTATCCTCATCTCTATCAATAGACCACACGACTTTATAACCTCTGAACGCCGTCCATTTCTTAACCGTTAGAAAGCCAATTGACAAGGATTCATAAAATTCACCAACCAACGCTTCAGAGAACTGTCCCTGATTTTCGGGTAGCGGAGGGGACTTTCCGAGACATCATCACTGCTGCAGCCGAAATAAGACCTAATTTCCCACTAGGAACGACGGGATTAGCGAATGAGCATGATAAGCTTCTCAGTACGAACCCTGGCGAACCCAGAGTGAGAGAACAGATAATAACAAAATATGTTTGGAACATATGTATTTTAGAGAGGCCTTTTATTTTCTGTGTGCGGAGAAGACAAGTAGAAAAAGTGGCTAGAGTATCTGAAGTGCTGCAGCATTGGAACCGGTAGTAGTACATTGTGGACAACAGTGAGCATCCAACACAACACAACTTCCCACATAAAGATTCAACAGTTTCGGTTAAGTGAAGTTTAAGGGCTGTTCGAGGGTAGTTTTGGAATTTATACTGTAGCAATTTTGATCGGATCGTCATGAATTTTTTTGATGGAAGTCCAAAAGAAGCAAGCCTATTGATTTTGGTAATGGTTAGATAATATTTAGGGTCGAAACGGGCAAACAACTTCTCTGAGGAAATAGTCAATGTTTTAATCTTATGCGAATATCTCCGCATCTATTAGGAGTGTTTCAAAAGAAGCCTTACAATGAAATTAGAAAATCTCACCTTTACAATGATGTAAAGAAGGTTGGCGTAGGTGATAATATAGCTGGTAGGTTGTCGACTGTAGTCAAATATTAAACATATAGGAAAAGGCGTCAAGCTATCTCTATATTTAATTTTTTGTCACTTATTGTAATTACCTTTTTAATCATGGAATTTAATAGGAGATAAGTCACTCCTTCTCCTGCGTAACATTCGTGCGATATTTGTCAAATCATTTTGCTTACGACTAAATAATAGTACTCAACATTATATGTCATTTATATGTAACTAAGTATGTATGTACATTTGTGTGTATATATTTTGTTGTCCATTTAATAGAGCACAACGGGTGGCATATTCTGTCATGATTTAATATTAATTATACCTTCGATGGTCATTGGCCAATTTGCACAACAAGGTCATGACACTAGGGGGTAGGGAATTTTTTATTTCCTTTCCTTCCATTGCCTACGATTGTCCTATAGAGTTGACATTATGATGAATGTGTTTCGAATTTGATAAAATTAACACCAACATCAAAAGTAGTTGAAAAATGTTCGAAAAAAAAACGAATCAGAATTGGAGAAGAAGGTAAAACACATACCCTGAAATCAGACAATCGTTGGTTGCTGGTAGACTGTGGTCTAGGGAACATCGTTAGTTCAGTAGCTTTTTACTCTGCAAGGACTTTAGGAATCACATGAATTTTATATAGCTGAATTTTTCATAACTGACATGCGTTATCAGTGTGACTTCCACACCGACCGTGAAAAAGGAAGTTATATTACGGAAGCTTAAGCCTCTATTTCAGGTACCCTAGATATCAATGTGTGTTATTTTTTGAGTCATGGTTTATTAACCACATTCTGACACCACAGCGTCAAGGTCAAAATCGTCAAGGTCAAATTTCCATTATATTTTTTTCTCGGATTTTAGTCTGCAGATATCAAACCGATCAAAATTGAAGCAAACAACCGACTTTTTTAGATCTCAATAAACAACTTTCTAGAATATACGAACTCTCTAGAAACGTTTCTTAATGTCCAAACTAGCTAAACAAATGCGATTTGTATCCTCTTTTCTTGGTTTCCGCTCCATAGATACTAAACCGTTCAAAATTCAACAAAGCAATCAACCACAATAATTTAGCAAAGATATCAGCAAACAACTTTCTAGAACATTCGAAATGTCTATGAACGGTTCTTAAATGCGAAAATAATCAAAAACTTTCGAAAATATTAGATTTTTGTACTTTTTTCTCCTATTCTGGTCTACAGATACCGAACCGCCCAAAAATTAAGAATACAGTTAACTACAAATATGTACCTAAGATTTCAATAAACAACTTTCTAGAACATAAAAAGATTCTAGGAATGATTCTTTAAGCTGAAATTTGCAAACAATAAAATTATTTTAATGTTTCCCCCTACTCAGGTCTGGAAATAACAAACTGTTCAAAACTCAAGAAAATTTTAAACTTTTGTCATTTATGAACATGGAAGAATGATTTAAAATAATCGAATTATGAGCTTGATTAACCGTTCATAGAATCTTTATCACGGTGCTCTTGAAACAATTTTAAATGGAAGGTGCTTACACCTTGGAAGTTTTTGCGGATTCTGAAACTACAATGTTCATAGATGAGAAAAATCAAAAAACAAAAAAAATCGCAGGAGCGCTTTTTAAATAAATCGCGATTTAAGTTGACACATTTAAGGGTTGTTTAGGTTTTCACGATTTTGCTTAGAAACGGCAAGTCCTACCAAAATGGGACTAAAGAAAATGTTGTAGCTATGAAAATTCTCTACAAGATCGATATTTTATGATATTTTCGTAGGTTTTACTATTTTTCAGATATTGAAGTTCAAATTGGGACAAGGCATTGACTGTATCGCCCCCTTATAAAACAATGTCATGAAGGGTGCGCCTTAACTAACTTTTAATGAAAACCGCTTACGGAGGGGAAGTTTTTGTGAATTCTGAAACAGCAATGTTCATAGATGAGAAAAATCCAAAAAGAGGAAAAAATCGATGTAGGGATTTTCAAATAAATCGCGGTCAAAATTCACATTTTTAGGTGTTTTTTAGGTTTTCACGATTTTGCTTAGAAACCGCAAGTCCAATCGAAATGGAGCTACAGAAAATGTTGTAGCTGTGAAAATTCTCTAGAGGATTGACCTTTATCATTTGTTTCCAGCCTGTACCATTTTTGAGATAAAGAAGCTCAGTTTACATTATTAGGTTTTTTTGTTAGGATTTCGCGATTTTACTTGAAACCGGTATGTCTTATCGATGTGGGACCTGAGAAAATCTTAAAGCTGCGAAAATTCTCTACAAGCTGGCTTAAGTAACTTATCCTAAGTTGTACCATTTTTTAGATATATAGGTATAAGTTGGGAATTTGCAGTCATGACATTGTTTTATAAGGGGGCGATACAGAATTGAATTGAATTTAAATTGTCCCAATTTGCACTTCTATATCTCAAAAACGGTAAAACCAACGATAATACCATAAATGTCATTCTTGTAGAGAATTTTCATAGCTACAACATTTTCTTTAGTCCCATTTTGATAGGACTTGCGGTTTCTAAGCAAAATCGTGAAAACCTAAACAACCCCTAAAAATGTCAACTTAAATCGCGATTTATTTAAAAAGCGCTCCGGCGATTTTTTTTTTTTTTTTGTTTTTTGATTTTTCTCATCTATGAACATTGTAGTTTCAGAACCCGCAAAAACTTCCAAGGTGTTCGAGAAAGTTGTTTATTGAAATCTTAAGTACATTTTTATAGTCGACTGTATCCTTATTTTTGGACGGTTCGTTTCGGTATCTGTGGACCAGAAAAGTTTAAAAATCTAATATTTTCAAAAGTCTGTGGCTATTTTCGCATTTAAGAACCGTTCATAGGCATTTCGAATGTTCCAGGAAGTTGTTTGCTGATATTTTTGCATAATTATTGTAGTTGATTGCTTTCTTGAATTTTGAACGGTTTAGTATCTATGGAGCGGAAACCAACAAAAGAGGAAAAAATTCGCATTTGTTTAGCTATTTTGGCCATTATGAAACGTTTCTACAGAGTTCGTATGTTCTAGAAAGTTGTTTATTGAGATCTAAGGAAAATTTTACTAGTCGGTTGCTTGCTTCAATTTTGATCGGTTTGAAATCTGCAGACTAATATTCGATAAAAAAAATATAATGGAAATTTGACCTTGAGGATGAAGTTGAATGTATTTTATGTGTTCACAATTATTAGTCTTTAGGAGGAGAGCTACAACCTTGCCTCCACCAGTAATCCCAAATTCCAAGCAGTTTAGAAGATATGTACCTGACAAAATGATCACTTTTGACATCAAAGCCTCAGGTATCTGTGGGCCATAACCGCGAAAGTTGAAGTGATAGGCAAAAACGCCGTGACACGTGTCTTATTATTTTTTGAAGGTGAGGTGTATCTACGGAATCACGAGGAGAGCTGAATTTTGTTTTAGCATAGATTCGATTCTGTCTGCATCCTCCTCACACAAGTCAGTAAGAACCAGACTGTGGTGCCCATCAAACAAATTAAACTATGCTACTGCAAACACACTTATTTGCCATAAGGACTCCCTCCTGTCTGGTGGAAGAATTAACTTCCCAAACTGAGGGAGACTACTTGAATATTATATAACAAGGCGCATGCGACACCGACTGGTACGCGTAAAAGCCGAGTAAATCATAGGGCTTAGATTAAAATATGCAGGAGATGCTAAAATTTATCTCCCCGCCAATATACCAGATCAAGAAGTAGAGCAAGTCTTATGTCTGTTTGATAGAGATGACATGAGTATATTCCTAAAGCTTGCAAGCCTAGTCACTCAATACCAAAAGACTATAGATCGGCATGTCTTTCTTTCCCCTGAAGACTCTCGAAAGGCTTTTCGCTTTGAAGATAAGAAATCATATTGAAACCCCCTAGAAATGCACTACCCGATTTGGTGTATTTTGAAAATTTTACGAAATTTCCAGCAGAGTGTGGTTTTATTTAACATTTAGCTATTTAGGGTTGCCATGTCAAAAATACTTTCCAACCAAAAATTACCGACATCTGTAGCTCCACGAAATGACATTACCTTCAGATTTCAGTTATTCTAAAGGACTTGTACATTTCTTCTTGTCATTTTTGGTACCCTCCATCATAATATGGGGGGTATAATTAACTCTATCCCTCCGTTTGTAACACATCGAAATATTCGTCGGAGACCCTATAAAGTACATATATTCTTGATCAGCATAAAATTCTAAGTCGATATAACCATAGCCTTCTTTCCGTCCGACCGTCTGTTGAAATCCAGGTACAACTCTCAATATTTAAAATGGATCTTTTTCCCAATTTACATTAGGCGAGTTTACTTGCGGCAATTGTCAGTTTGATGGAGAGAGAGGTGAGGCATATGGTAACCCTTTGCCTCTCAGCACTCTCTCTCACCTACAAACTGACAATTGCCGCAAGTAAACTCGCCTAATGTAAATTGGGACTTTATAATTTGGTAGAGAAGTTTTTAGTACTCCTAGGATGTTTGGTATTGAAAATGGAGTATACAGAACGATACCTCCTGATTTTTGGTATTTTGAAGGTTTTAGCCTCATGGTTGAAATAGTTGAAAATTGATACATAGTCTTCTTTGAGGCTACTAAAGTTTTACCCAGAAATTTGTCAGTATAGGTCCATTAGTTAATATAGCCCCCGTAGAACGGTACCTCCCCATTTTCGGCATTTTGAAGATTATAACCACATTATTTAAACGAAAATTTGCTATTTAGTCTGCATTGCTGGCGTTAAACTCTCTTGCAGAGAATTTACGGTATAGGTCCACATTTTGATTTAGCTCCCATAGAACGGTTTCGCTCGATATTGGGTATTTTTATAGATTTAGCCGCATTATCTTCTTTGTGGCAAAACTTTCCCCCAGAAATTTGTCAATACAGGTTCACTTTTGATATAGCCTCCATAGAACGGTACCTCCCGATTTACGGTATTTTATTTATTTTATTTATTTATTAATCCATTTAATAATACTAAAGCATTCAAGGCCAATAAATAGTATTACAAAAACATTTTATGCTCAAAGTAGACTAAATTCACATCTATATATCACGAATATTGTCAAATATTTCATATTCCATTTCAGAAAAAAAGGATAAATTTTTTTCGCGCTACATCAACAATTTTTGATATGTAGGTTAAGAAAAAAATTCCCAGTATGAATCTGGTCGCGAGCCAATTTTTGGTTGTTGCGGACAAAAGTTATGGCGCTTTTATTTCGCTTTTTAAGAAAGAAAATATTATAAAAACGCTAATTATTTTAATGAGCACAATTGTTACAAAAAAGTTCTCTCGAAGTGACTTCAGCGAGTAGATTGCATAATACCTGCAAAATGTTACACAGAATTCGAGGAATGTACATAAAATTGATAAATGATTGAATATAAGTCAACTTTTTTCAAAATTAAGGCCCATTTAGTGGTCATAAAATTAACTAAAAATTTGTTGTGGATCAAAACTTCACGGCGAATCAAATGAGACTACAATCGTACATATTGGTGTTCTAGTTTTGATGTTACAGCCAAAATAAGCACATATTTTGGCCAAAAAAGAATTTTTTTATTTGACAAAATATTTTTTCACATGAATTATGTAGTAGAAAATATTGGAAAAATCTATAGGAATACTTCCTTCATTTTGCTTAAATCTCCCAATAAAATAGACGGATTTTGCTTTATTGACATTCATATTAAAGCTTTCCCATTAGGGAAGGTAATTGGGTTGATGAGGATATATGTCAAAGCTACTGAAATGGAAACAGAGGTCAAATAACCCATTTTAATTTATATGAATTTTAAAATACGCGTAAATCGCGTAATTATCAAAATCATTTTGTCCGCATATGATTTTCATGTACAGCAAGACCATATCTTTTAATTTGTATACATTTTTCGAAATTTAATTTGGAGGCTAAGGTGTAGCATCGGCTGCATCTAAGCACTAAAAAACCTATAAAACATCGCTAATTTGCGCAAAGTGCATACAATTTTTGTCCGCATCCGATTTCAGTGTTCACCATGAAAATCTATATCGATATATATCTATTTCAAGGCGATCAATCAAGAACCGTGGATGTAGCATCACACACTATTTTTTCGGATAAAATGAATGTAGCTCCCTTATCAGTGAAGTTTTCAAATCTCTGTTTCCGCTAAAACGAAGATGCTGTACTAGTTTTTTCATTGCAGTGGAAACGAACCGTAGAAAACGTGACAAACTACGCGATATTTCCAAAAACAATTTTAGATGATTTTTCTACTTTGGAATTTCTTGTAACTCGCGTTTTAGTAGATGGATTTTCACGGGGAATGATTTATTGGATCAGGAACGTAAAAAACTAAAATGTGCAATCAAGTACGAAGAAATCGAATGACAATTGTTAAAATTAGGCCCGAAAAATACGATTTTTAGAAAAACGTTCGCACAAAATTTTCGCTTTTGGATGCAGTTTTCTATGAATCTGTGCAGACTACATTCACAATATTCATATCAAATAACTCAGAATCGCAAGTACTACAATCCTATATATGGTTTTTTGAAAAACCTGTTTGCGGAATGAATTTAGAAGAAAATTTCAAAAAACACTGTAAATCTGGCTTCAAAATGTCAGCATCATTTAATGGTAGAAGCAGACGAAATTTTGAAAAGTACTACATTAGTGAGATAATCCTTATTTAGTTCGCTTCTGCTTTTACTTTGACAGGAAACTCGAGAGAAGTGTGGTTTACTCACAAATCCAGAGAAAACAAAAAAAGACATGGTGGCTTCAACCCATTTTCACAAATTTTTTAACATAAATATAGCCACAGCTTCCACGCAAATTATCTTTTAAGGCCAATATTGTTTGCCACGTCCAAAAACATTTCATTTTATCCAAAAGTATTTAATTTGTATAATATACAATCACGAGTCGCGTGTTCTAAAAGGGCAAACCTTGGCTTCAGCTATGTTAAATTTTCAAAAATATTGGTGATATACACTTTCATACGCGCAAAATGTGCCTCGAAATAATGGTTTTAGACCCCAAGTATGGTTGTACGAAATCCGTTTCAAACAATTTGGAGCCGATTTAGCAATGTCCGTCCGTCTGTCTATCTGGCTGGCTGGAGCGCACGAACGGATCAACCGATTATGTCCAAAATTTGGACTTCGTTATATTTTGTCCAAACTTAGTTTAAGTTCGAAGATGGGTTATATCGGTCCACGCCTTCCGGTACCTCCCCCCACAAAAGTTCGAAAATTTGTACGCACGATAACTCTTGAAGGGAGTAACCGATTTGCTTCATACTTTGCACATCTTGAAACTTCTACCTGACTTAGATGAGGTTTCAATATGGACTAAATCGATCCACTTCTCGGGTACCTCCCACACAAAATTTCGGAAAAGTTCAGTTTGAGACCTGCTCTCGAATCGCTTCGATTTTTGTTGTAGCAACTTCTATTCACTATCCTCTATACGACAGTACAAGTTTCATCAGGGGCAAGTCGATACTTCCTGAAAAAATAGCCTGAAAGGTGCAAGAAAAACCCCTATGACACCGTGTGTAGAGGTTGGAGCGCAAGATAACTCGTGAACGGATCTGCCGATTCGGTCCAAAATTTGTACTTCATAGTATTTTGTACAAACTTGGTATAAGTTCGAAGAGTTCAAAAATGTTCGGAAAAATATTGCGCATGATAACTCTTGATGGTAGTGACCGATTTGGTCCATACTTTACACATACCAATATATCTTACAAATATATATCAGGATCGAATATGACAACATTTGTCCACTCCTTCGGGTACCTCCCACACAAAATTTCGGATAAGTTCACTTTAAGAACTGCTCTGGAATCACTTTGATTTTTGTTGAAGCAACTTTCATTCGCTGCCTCAGTTACGACGGCAAAAGTTTTTTTTCAGGGGCAAGTCCATACTTCTTGAGAAAACAGCCCGAAAAGTGTAAAAAAGTGGCACCATGTAGTGGCTGGAGAGCACGACAACTCTTGAACCAAATACTGAGTTGATCCACACCTTGCATATCGTGATATTTCTTCGAATATTAGATGGAATTTGAAGGTGGTGCTTGTAGGTCCACTCCTTCCGGTACTTCGACCACAAAAATTCGAAAATATTAGCTAAAATAGTCCGCGCGATATCTCATAAACAGAGCAACCCGGTTAAGGGTCTGTGGGAGGATCCCTTGAAAAATTTTACCTAGTGGTCCTGTTTACAGCGATATCATGTTGTTCGTAGGCAAGTACATGCTTCCTGATATAATGGTTCAAAACCTTTGAATTATATGGTGACCAACTGAAACGACAGGTGGTCGCGATATCTATCGAGGGGAATGACACCCAAAATAAGACACACTTTCAAAATGGAATATGGCGGTCCATTCCTTTAGATACATTCCCCGCAAAACTATTTGAGCTTCTATCCAAATTCATATTTTTGTCGGTTCATGTGCCCAACATTTTCAAAACCCATTAAATATATAGGTTTTTTGAAAAAAGGGTTTCAATTCACACAGGCTGAGGGTATGTCCCTGTCGGCAAAGCCGACTGATCCTTTTTTACTTGTTTTAGATACATTTTTTACCTAATTTAGGCATTTGGGATATCCGTGGACGAAAAATTTTTGCACCTAGCAGAAAGTTAATTATTCCATTTTACTTCAGAATATATTATGGTTTCTACTTGTTTCTTGTTCTAGTAGACACTTCACCCTCAACATTCTCATCATTCTGGTTGTAGAACGTTTTACACGGCACAGAATACATTTATGCCTTTAGATGGTGTTAAAGGTAAGAAGGTAAGTATCCACTTGAAAGGAAAGAGGCTCCATGTTAGCGTAGCTCCTTGGTATCTTTTTTCATCGTTTCAAAAATTTATGATAATCTTTAAATATGGACCAGTACGTCGTATAAGCAATTTTTTTAAATATTTCATACGTAGACAGACATTTAATAAAAAAACGGTTCGGTAGGTACAAACAATTTAAAACTTACCTTTGTGTTGTAGTAGTGGTTGTTGTTGTTGTTGTTTTACAGCTACCTTCTTCTGTCTTATCAAATTTCAAGTTTTTTGTCTAAAAACTCCTTTTCTTCGTTGGGAGGAAATTCGGCAACGTTGCAATTGAATTTTTGTTTGGCTTTTTCTTTTGACAGTTAGTTATACGCACTTTTTAACCAAAAAACAATTAGTTGGCTGGTTGGTTGGTACAAATTGGAACAGTTTGTAAATTAAGATGAACCAGAAAAAGATTGGGTTTCTATGTCACACACTGAGGCATACAGCAGCAACAACAACAGCAGCAGCAACAAAGCAGCTTGATTGAGGTTATCAGTTCTCTGTTATTTTTTATGTATATTTTTTTTAATACGGATTTTTGTTGTTGGCTAGTTCCTCTGTTGGGCACAACGAAAGGAGGAGAAAGAGAGTGAGCGAAATAAAAAAAAAAACAATACACAAATAGTTTTTTTCAGCAAATAGTTTTTTTAGAAGACACGGTATTTTTAGTTTTATTTATTTTATTGTATTACAACAAACAATATAAAATCCTTGTAGTTAACTTTTTGTGTTGAACAGTTTCCTGCTGTTACAACCAAGACCAAGGCGAAATGAAGTATTTTACTGAGGATGTTTTTTTTTTATCTGTCGTTATGACTTGACTTGGCTCCTGACTTTTCCCCCAAAGTCGATGTAGCTATGCGTGCGTGTGTGTGTAAGAATGTCTGTATATCTGACTGTTTCTGGCGAATGTCTACAACAGTGATATACACTTTGTTCGTTTGGTACGGCTGTGACTGTTGGTCGGTTGGTAGGTTATTGGCGGCGGTGACGGCAGCAGACAACTACAACTAGTGGCTAAGTATGGCTGGCTGCGTACTAATAAAATATTTTGTTGGCGTATGACGTTGAGACGTAGCAGAATTACTGTGTTTTGCTTTTTTTATTTAACTGCTAATATTCCTGTTGGACTTTGCCGTTACATCCATAAACAGATACATAAATCGATAATAATTTTCGTCTCGTTTTACTTCGTTGATAATTCTTTTTTGTGTAGTTCTCGTCCTTAGGTTTTTCTTGCTTTTACAACACTCTAAAAGATTTTAAATAATTTTGTATTTTATTTTTCTTGTTGTATTTTAAAAGCTGTGCGTTTAGATTTCTTAGCTCAAATAATAGGCTGAGGAAATATGATTGAATGAATTTCACAAATTTTAAAGCATATGTTTGGGGGTTAGTGGGTTTTCTTGAAGCTTTTGTTGGCTACTTATTTGTTTTACACACTTTCGATCTGTTTAAAAAAGGGTTTTCTCTTTTACCCGTTAAAAATTTCGTTTGAATTGTGATTGAATTTCTTCTTTTCTTTTTCGTAAAAAATAATACCAATATGTTTAACAAACACTTCACTACCGTCTGTGGTTGTCGTCTTTTAGTCAGTGTGAAAAAATTTTCTCAATTGTCTACGTGTTTGCTTTGCACATTCCTCTTCTTCTTCTTCTTCTTTTGTTCCTGTTTTCCACTAACGTCAAAATGTTGTATACTAACGTTTTTATCTTTTGTCTGTGTATGTGTGAGTGCGTCGTGTCTAAAGAGCACTAAACAAGGGTTCGTTAAGCTCTATACTCTTCATTTGCTATATTCCCTTTTCATTGGGTTTTCTCGACAAAAATTTCCATTCATAACCTTTTCCACAATTTGTATCTAGTTTTAAATCTCCAACAACCAGATGTTCTCGTTTGCTTTGTTTTGATGAGAGTGTAAATGTATGAGGAAATTTTTCTCAATGTAATGCGCATGCCTTGTAACTGTCATATGTGTGTCAAATGTCTATAACAATAATTGTGATAACGGTAGTTATGTCAAACAAAACAGGTCTGTCGTTGTTGAATAGTAAACAAAATACAACTCTGTACGTACAGAATACATACAGTGGCTAAAATTGTATGTGTGTTCCCGTACTTTTTTAATGGTAAAAGTAGTAAAAGAGAGAACTGTGAAAAATGAGATACTCATACAACTTTATTCAAAATGTACGCGAACAGGAAAATGGAAAAAACGTCAAAAAACTGGAACAAATGTTAAAGTCGGCGTTTCAGCCAATCAGACGTGTTACTATGTTACTATTTTTACACGCTCAAATTTGTCGAGTAAAAACTTTTTAAAGGGACCGCCTTTCAGCGCCTTTTTTGTTTAAAGAGAACTGAACATTTTACTAACGTTTTGGTGTACGTTAACGCTTTGTCGTAAAAAATGTGTAAAAGTGGTAAAAATTGGAAAAACTTTTTAGTTCTGGAACACAACTTGTGTTTTTATACCCTTGACCATAGTATGGAGGGTATATAAAGTTTGTTTCTCCGTTTGTAACACATTGAAATATACATTTGCGACCCTAAAAAGTACATATATTCTTGATCAGGATAAAAATCTGAGTCGATATAGCCACGTCCGTCTGTCCGTCTGTTGTAATCACTCTAGTGTCCGCAATACTTTAGATACAGTGCTAAATTTTTGCATGCGAGTGTCTTTTTTCTATAAGCAGGTCAAGTTCGAAGATGGGCTATATCGGTCCATGTTTTGGTAAAGCCCTCATATAATGGTACCTCCCGATTTTCGATATTCTGAGAAGTTTAGCTACATTTTTTGACCGAAATATTTGCAATTTAAGATTTGAGGTTCCCTGTGGTCACGAAACATCTCCACCAAAAATATCTCCCGATTTCCCGTATTTGAGGATTTTAGCTACATCTTTTCACCGAAATACTTGTAATTTAACATTAACATGGTCACGAAACATCTCCACCAAAAATGTTAAATATAGGTCCACGTTTTGGTATAGCCCCCATATAACGGTACCTCCTGATTTTCGATATTTTGAGGATTTTAGCTACATGTTATGACCGAACTACATGTAATTTAACATTTGAGGTTCCCTGTGGTCACGAAACATCACCACCAAAAACTGTCAACATAGGTCCACGTTTTGGTATAGCCCCCATATAACGGTACCTTCCGATTTCCGTTATTTTAAGGATTTGAGCTAAATTTTTTGACCGAGCTACATGTAATTTAACATTTGAAGTTCCCTGTGGTCATGAAACATCTCCACCAAAAATTACCAATATAGGTCCACGGTTTGGTATAGCCCAATATAACGGTACCTCCCGTTTTTCGATATTTTGAGATTTTTAGCCACAATTTTTAACCGAACTACCTGTAATTTGACTGCTGAGGTTCCTAGTGGCCACAAAATACCTCCACCAAAAAATTGTGAACATAGGTCAACATTTTGGTATAGCCCCCAAATAACGGTACCTCCCGATTTTCGGTATTTTGAGGATTTTAGCTACATGTTTTGACCGAACTACCTGTAATTTAACATTTGAGGTTCTCAGTGGTCACAAAAGTTCTCCACTAAAAATTGTCAACATAGGTCCACAGTTTGGTATAGCCCCCCATATAACGGTATGTCCCGTTTTTCGGTATTTTAAGAACTTTAGATGCACTTTTTAATCGAACTACTTGTAATTTGACTGCTGAGGTTCCTAGTGGCCACAAAATACTTCCACCAAAAAATTTGTAAACATAGGTCCACGGTTTGGTATAGCCCCCATATAACGGTACCTCCCGATATTCGGTATTTTGAGGATTTTAGCTACATTTTTTACCGAACTACCTGTTATTTGACATTTAAGGTTGTCAGTGGTCACAAAAGATTTCCCCCAAAAATCTACAACATAGGTCCATGTTTTGATACAGCCCCGATATAACGGTACCTACCGATTTTCGGTATTTTGAGGATTTTGGCTACTTTTTTGACCGAACTACCCGTATTGTAACCTTTGAGGTTCCCTGTGGTCACGAAACATTTCAAGCAAACATTGTCAACATAGGTCCATGTTTTGATACAGCCCCGATATAACGGTACCTCCCGATATTCGGTATTTTGAGGATTGTAGCTACCGAACTACTTATAATTTGACTGCTGACGTTCCTAGTGGCCACAAAATACTTCCACCAAAAAATTTGTAACATAGCTCAACGTTTTGGTATAGCCCCCATATAACGGTACCTCCCGATATTCAGTATTTTGAGGATTTTAGCTGCATTTTTTGACTGAACTACCTGTTATTCGACATTTGAGGTTCTCAGTGGTCACAAAAGATCTCCTCCAAAAATCTTCAACATAGGTCCATGTTTTGATAATGCCCCGATATAACGGTACCTCCCGATTTTCGGTATTTTGAGGATTTTAGCGGTCAGAATGGCCATCGAGAACCTCAAATGTCATCCTAGAGATCAAAAAACTTATCCAATAAAAATTATGAACATCGGCCAATGTGTTGGTATAACATTTGAGGTAGCTTTCTTATAAAGACGCTACCTGCCGATTTTCAGTATTTTGAGGGTTTTGCTAAATTTTTTGACTGAAGTATTCGTAATTTAACATTTGAAGTTCCCTGCAGTCGCGAAACTTCTCCACCAAAAACTTTCAACATATGTAGGTCCATGTTTAGGTATAGCCCCCATATAACAGTACCTCCCGATTTACGGTATTTTAAGGGATTTAGCTCAGCTTTGTCGACCAAACTACCTGCTATTTGACATTTGATATTCCCAGTAGTCACAACATTTCTTCACTAAAATTGTCAACCTAGGTCCATGTTTTGGTATAACTCCCATATAACGGTACCCGATTTTGGGTATGTTTTGACCGAACTTGTTGTTATTTGACATTTGAGGTTCCCTGTAGTCATCCATAGAAAGTAGTCAACATAGGTACATGTTTCGAAAACGAAGTAAAAGGTCTGGATAACAGAGGTTACAAAACTATGGGCCATTATTACATCCTTTCTGTAGTTAAATTTTGGGTATCGGACAGTTAACACTTTTTTTGTTCTTACATGTTTCCTTTAGTAATAAGTGTCAGATAAATTAAAAGGAGGTCTGTGTTCCTTTTAAAAATTAAAGTGCGCCCAAGAGTATGCTTTACCAAAAACAAGAAAAATTTGAGAGCAAATCCAAATCAACCAATCAGATTTGAGTAAATTTGATGTGTACAGTCTTGATATTGCCATATTTTTACAAAAGAAGAAGAAGAAGAATGATGGTAAGCCTAGATTTTGTCTAATTCTTAAAAACTGTGCCATGTTATAGATTATGTGTTTGTGTTCGTTTATTTTTTAACATTTCACAGGCAATTAATGCATTCTCCGAGCTCTTCTGGTACGTGCCGGGATAGAAATGAACACCGGACCATATATATGTTCCGTTTGCCAAATCCGCTACCACCACATTGAAGTATCGGTGAGATGTAATGGATGATGCTCTACATCCACTGCACTTCTGCACTTCTAAGGATGCTCTGGCCTTAGTCGCACCCAATATTACTGCGATAGGTATTTTGCTGCTTGATGCACGAGAACATCTCCCAACGTGTCTACAACTTCGTCGTCATCGGAATACAAGACGCCCCCACAGTCTCCCCAACAACAACAAACGCAGAATCTTACACCACAGGCTGTTCTTCAGCGCCCCGGAAATGCATCATTGCTGCAATTTAATTGCAACGGTCTCCGCAATAAGGCCATCTGGATTTTATGAGTCGGAAAAACATCATGGTCGCCACGATCCAAGAAACAAAGCACACCGTCAGCTGTAGCTTGCAACGTTGCGTTGGCTACCACATTTTCCGGAAGAATCGCACAAGAACCAGAGGAGGATGCACCAGTCTGTCCAGTACAGAACTATCTCACTTAACGTTGACTCTAGTGACCCATACATGGAAAGTATGGGGGAGCAGTAAAGTGTGGCACTGCCAATGTAGAGCTGCTTATTTTATACATACTGCCGATGAATAGCTATGCCCTACGTTATATGCCCGATATTGGTTTGCATTTCTGAACCATGGGAAAGGTGATTGGTAATAGTTCAAAGAATTTACCAGTCACCGCTTCACAGAGCTACCCATTCCCTTAGATTCTCGGGTAGCTTAGAGACGTCATCACTGCATATTGATGACATACATGTGTATGTGATAGGTTAAAAGTCTACATAGCTGACCTGAGTGCAGCTCTTCCATCCGAGGAATATGAAAGTATCCACCACACTGCCACATTTTTCACCACTTGGACGGCTAAAATGAGGCTCCCATTAAACACGACCACTGCCTAGGCCAGAAAGTTTTCTAGTTCCCCTCGCATCACAAAAATATAAATTATTTGCTAGTATTTATTATACCAATTAAGAAGAGTTAGTATTTAATTTAAATACGTTTAATTGTTTTAGGTGTTTCACACATGTTTTAGCATTTTAAACAATACAACATTGTTTCCGTGCCTTTCATCCAGCTAGCAGTATGTTTCCAATATATGGCCGTTCAGTGTGTACAGGATTTGGTATGCCATGAGTACTTCCTGCGTTTGGTGCATAACTTCTTGCCGATGTCAGTGTTAAAACAACAAACAATGCCATCAATAAAGTCATCATTGAAATTATTTTCATTTTGACGATATTTTCCAGTACACACGAATAGAAATCTTCTAATAAACTGTAACTGCAAATGACTTGTTGTTGTTCTTTTATAGGCAGCTGAGAGTACATGTAAACTTTATATATGTGGTTACACTATGACGACTGCTGTTGAATTTATACGCAGATTTTATAAAATATAAGAAAGAGTGTTTTATTGCAATCAATTTCTTTAGAAATGGACCATTTGTAACCACAATCTGTTTTAATTTTAAATTTTATCGGTGTTACTAATTTTGAAAATATATGTTTGGTTTCGTCGACTGGAGTGTACACCATACTTAATACTGTACAACACAAAACATAATTACAGGTAAAATCGGGCAGAATGTCAAAGAAGGCCGAAAAATAGTTTACATCCGGAGGTAACCTAAATAGCGGGTCCAATATTTCGCTTTGTGAACTGTTTTGGAAGGATGACGTAGGGGATGGAAGATACCAAGGAACGGTCCTGACCGGTTTTAACATGGCAAAGCCCAGGATTTATCTTGGTCCCTCTTTCATCTCAAGTGGACACTGAGATGGACACTGAGATGAACACCCGTTAAAGGTAGTGAGCTAACATGTGCCGCGCGTTCACCCATAATAACGTTAAAAACTTGGGTTTGGGCGTCAGGTTAGTAACCCTCCCCTAGAAAAAACAGCCTACTATGAAAAAAACGAAAGAAAAACAAACCACTCTAAAGTTGACGAACCCCGCAAACGTTTTAATTACCATGATCTGCGAATCTGCACCTGGAATGTTCGCACTCTTTATAGAGAAGGTGCAGTCTTCGCATTGGCAGACGTACTTGAAAAGTACAAGGCCGATATTACTGCCATACAGGAAATACGATGGATTGGAAAAGGATTCACAACAACACCTAAAGGTGACGCACTGTATTATAGCTGCCATGACGTAAAGCATGAGTTTGGTTGCGGATTCGTAGTTAGTCGTAGACTAAAACATCTGGTATCCAGCTTCACCCCAATGAAAGACTTGCTGCAATTCGAATAAAAGCTAAATTCTTCAACATCAGCTTTATTTGTGCTCATGCTCCCACTGAAGAAAAGGACGAACAGACCAAAGATATATTTTACGAGCGCTTAGAAAAAACATATGACCGTTGCCCTGCCCATGACATTAAAATTATTCTAAGCGATTTCAATGCCAAAATTGGAAAGGAGAATATCTTTGGCCCAACAGTCGGGAAATTCAGTCTCCACAGTGAAACATCTGACAATGATATGAGGCTGATAGGCTTTGCAGCTGCAAAAAACATGGTAGTTAGCAGTGCCAGATTTAATCATCTCGATATTCATAAGGGCACCTGGCTGTCTCCAGATCAGAAAGCAAGAAGTCAAATTGATCATGTTGTGATAGATGGAAGACATTCATCGAGCGTGCTGGATGTACGATCGTTCCGAGGCGCAAACATTGATTCGGACCACTACCTTTTTGCAGCTAAGGTACGCACCCGCTTAAACGTAGCAAACAAAGTACGAACAGACACAACACGAAAGTTAGACATCGGAAAGCTGCAATCACAACAGATAGCCACAGCATATTCCACACAACTAGCCCAATTGCTTAATCAAAGCACTCCTCATCCCGATAACATATCAGCGCAATGGCAAAACATTGCCCCCTCCATGCAAACAGCCGCAAAATCCATACATGGATAATTTTGGTAACTGATATATATAGTGTACTCAGGATATGGAAAGAACATTTTTCAAAACTGTTGGTATCCAATAGCAGCGAAGACGACGAAGATACCACAGACCCAATCCCAGAAGATGGTATTGAATGTATACCGCCCAGCCAAGATGAGGTAAAGACAGCAATAAATCGGCTGAAGAATAATAAGGCAGCAGGAGCCGATGGCTTACCAGCCGAGCTGTTCAAAACGGGAGGCGACACTGCTGATAAGGTGTATTCATCAGCTGGTTAGCAACATCTGGCAGGAAGAACGAGTACCCGACGATTGGAACCTGAGTATTCTGTGCCCCGTCCACAAGAAGGGAGATAAGACTGTATGCTCTAACTATAGGGGCATAAGTCTACTCAATATTGCCTACAAGATCGTGTCAGGGATATTGTGCGAACGACTAAAGCCTATGGTCAACGAGATAATTGGACCATACCAATGCGGTTTTAGACCTGGCAAGTCCACCATTGACCAGATATTTACCCTGCGGCAAATCCTGGAGATGACCCAAGAGATGCAGATCGACACCTACCACCTTTTTGTCGATTATAAAGCAGCCTTCGACAGCCAGCTGCATTCAAAGGTATTCCAAGCCATGTCTGAATTTGGTATCCCCGCAAAGCTCATCCGGCTTTGCAAAATGACTTTAACTGACACGAGGTCCTCAGTTAAAATAGGAAAGAACCTCTCCGAAGAGTTTGGTACCAAAGAGGTTTCAGACAAGGAGACAGCCTTTCGTGTGATCTCTTTAACATCCTGCTGGAAAAGGTTATACGAGAGGCAAACGTCAAAAGAAGTGGCACAATCTACGCCAATAGTCACATGTTACTTGCTTATGCTGATGATATAGACATCATAGGCCGATCTGTAAAAGAAGTAACTGATACCTTTATGAAGGTCGAAGTAGAATCTGCTAAAGTGGGTCTGGCGGTAAAAGGTGAGAATACCAAGTTGATGGTGTCGACGCGCAATGCGTCCATTGAGCTCGGACCGACTATGAAAGTTGGTTTCAATAATATTGAGGTAGTAAAAGACTTCGTCTACCTCGCACCTCCGTAAACACAACAATCGACATCAGTTGTGAAATAAAAAGAAGAATTGTATTGGCCAACAGATGCTACTTTGGTTTAAGTAAGCACTTTAAAAACAAAACCACATTTCGTCAATCAAAAATAACGCTCTACAAAACACTGCTACTACCCGTGCTGATGAATGGCTCCGAAGCCTGGCTACTTGCGCAAGCAGACATGGCAGTGCTTGGTGTGTTTGAAAGAAAAATTCTTCGAAAGATCTACGGGCCAATCTGCGTTGACGGTGAATATCGACGTCGCATGAACCACGAGCTGTATCTGCTATACAACGACATCAATATTGTTAAACGTATCGAGATGCAGCGATTGCGTTGGCTAGAAGAATGAGCGATGATGAACCCGATAATAAGGCGTATAAACACGGACCGCTTGGCGGTGCACGCAGAATAGATGGCGCAAACAAGTGGATGATGATATGAAAAGGCGCGGTATTCCAGAGTGCGAAGCAACAAATAGAGAGAATTGGAGATCTTTTCTTAGTTCGGCCTATGGAACAAATCTTCTGTAATGGGCCAGCTAAGTAAGTAGAACGGTTTTGGAAATATTCGGACTACGATTACTCGTAATCCTTGCATTTTAGGTATATAGTGTCTTTGGCAATATTACTGAGAATGATCTGAGGAACATTTTTGTGGAATATGTTAGCCCTATAAAGTCTAGCTAAATTGGTCTTTTTGGACCCTTTTTTAATAAAGTTTGTAAATCTTCTTTAAGGGTGGGTCGCAGCGGGTTCGTATATTCCACAAAACTGTCCACCATAAGATTTAACTATAGGTCCCAGAATACACCTAAACTGAAAAAATATAAACTAAGTCTAGAAAATGTGAAAAAATAAAAACTCATTTTAGGGTTAAAGACGCATTTTTTCCGAATTTCCAGATTATCTGACAAACCATCATTTTAGAAAGAAAGTGCCAAAGATGAAAATATTCTTCATCAAATTTTAACAAAAGTCACCGAAGACATGAAATCTGTACTTATAATATTTACTGGTTAAATACCGGAATTAATTTTATTACAAAAACCGGAAATTTGTTGTGGAATTTGCTGCTTGTAATTATTTTGCACTTTTCTTAAGTTGATGCATAAAAGTAACATGAAACTTTAGGCTAGACTAACGGCGTCAAAGAATGAAATATTCTACGTAAAATTTCACCATAAGTCTTAGAATAAACTATGTATATACATAGACGTAACGGATTTTAAGAAATTAAAAAATTTTTATGTTGTCTTCCTTTTTTGATAATTTCGAACGTTTCAGATTTAGACCAAAATCACCCATAAACAGCCATTTTTTGATATAAACGTCAAAGAAAAATGTGTTCCGCACTAAATTTTAAAGGAAGTTTCTGTAGACATAACTGCTCTCATTATGGTATATACACAACATCATTTATCAAGGATGAATTTCTATTTTTTCTGAATATATTAGATTTCTCCCACAAATATCCACTTTAGGTGAATAGTGTCAACGAAAACAATAGTTTTTACAACTTTTACGACTTTTACACATCTACCCGAAAATCCGTTCCCGTACACAAAAATGTTGTAAAATTTTCACTTCTCTTTAAACAAAGATGGCGCTGAATGGCGCTCTCTTTAAAAACTTTTTACTCGACAAATTTGAGTGTGTAAAAAATAGTAACATGGATGCCGGCGTCTGATTGGCTGGTACGGCCATTTTTGTGTTCCCGAACTTTTTGAAAAAACTTTTGTGTGACAACAATTTTTTCTAAATGATGTTTTGTTAGACAATCTAGAGCCAATTCGGAAAAAGTGCGTCTTTAACCTTAAAATTAGTTTTTATTTTTTTCACATATTCTACCATTAATTTATTTTTCAATTTTTGTATATTCTCAGTCCTATAGTAAAATCGTATGTTGGACATTTTTTGTGGAATATATGAACCCCCTGCGACCCACCCTTAAAGAATATTTAAACATTTTATTAAAAAAGAGCCAAAAAGACCCCTTTTAGCAAGACGTTATAGGGTTAAAATATTCCACAAATATATTCCCGAGGACATTTTCAGTAATATTGCCAAAGACACTACATACCTAAAACCCAAGGATTACGAGTAATCGTACTCCGAATATATCCAAAACAGTTCACAAAGCGAAATATTTGACCCGCTATTTAGGTTACCTCCCGACGTAAACTTTCAAAATCCCGATACACGTGTCTTCTATTTTTCGGTCCTCTTTCATACTCTGCCTGATTTTACCTGTAATTATTTTTTGTGTTGTACAGTGTTATGGAAGAGGCACCTTACATTTGAAGGTATTTCAAGCCATGTCTGAATTTGATATACCCTCAAAGCTCATCCGGCTTTGTAAGATGATACCCGGCCCTCAGTTAAAATAGGAAAGAACCTCCCCGAACGGTTCGGTACCACAAGAGTTTTTAAACAAGGAGACAGACTTTCGTCCTTAACATCCTGCTTGATATATACGAGATGCAGTTGATTCATATAATTTTGAGGTAGTTAAAGACTTCGTCTGCCTCGGCACCACCATAAACACAACAAACAACGTCAGCTATGAAATAATAAGAAGAATAGTACTGACAACTGATGCTACATTGGCCTCAGTAAGCAGTTTAAAGGCCACATCTCGTTAAACAAAAATTACACTTTAGAAAACACTTGCGCTAGCAGAGAAGGCATTGCTTGGCGTGTTTGGGAGACAAATTCTTCGAAAATCTAAGGGTCAATATGCGTTGACGGCGAATATCGAAGTCGTATCAACCACGAGCTGTACATATCGAGATACAACGATTGCGTTGGCTATGTCATGTCATAAGGTAGAGTAAACAAGTGGAAGGCGTGATCGAAAAACTCAGTATTCCAAATTGGAGAAATGGAGCAACAAATAGGGAGGAATGAAAATCTTTTCTTAGTACGGTTTATAGCACAAATATTCTATAGAGGCCAAGTAAGTAAGTATCCTACCGAAGTGAATTAAATCTAGTGGAGGGTATAAAAAGTTCGGTCCGGCCGAACTTAATGCCTTTTTACTTGTTGTTTAAAGAGAATTGAACATTTTACAACTTTTTGAAGTACGGGAACGCTTTTTTAGGAAAATGCGATAACTGTAGAAGATCTGGAATACAACATTAGTCTATTATTGGACGTTCCCCTATTTATTTTTCAAAAACTTTCTCGAATACTTCGTATTCCTTAAACAAATTAAGGATTAACATGACAATAGAGCAGGACAAAGAAAAAACAAGTGAGCAAAGGCTATAGTCGGGCCGGGGCCGACCATGTGATACCCTACACCACTACCCCTCTACATTTCTTTTAGGGAATATAATCCGACTACCACCAAACATAATATGCCTCTTTCTCACTGGGACCCCCCATAAGCAACCAAAATTTCGTGACCATCCGATCAAAATTACGACCTGTAGCTTGATTGCAACAAATGGAAGAATTGGATGCATTACCGACTATTGTGGTATCTCCCTTGTTTGACCACCTTCGCCAATCTGCTTTACACCAATGTAAAGGTAATATTTTCTTCTTCCATTGACAGGCTTTGTCGTTGGTATACCCCTACTATAAGCCGATATATTTACAAAGAATAAAACTTTGAATTTGTCTCCAAATGAGTTTTTCCCCATTCCGACCCCTAAAAATTATCGGACTATCACCAAAATCAATACGCTTCTCCATATGTGGGGCCCCCATCTACCCCCAAAAATTTCGTCACCATCCGATCAAAATTCCAACTTCTAGCGTGATTACAAAAAATGGAAAAATTGGGTATATTACTGAGTTTTGCAATATCTCGGTTTGCTCACTTACTTGACGGGTATTTCTTTTGGAATACTCCAACCAGAAGCGGAGATATTCGCATAAAACGTTGACTTTTCTCCACATAAGCTTTTCGCTTATTCCGATTCCTGAATATTATCCGACCATCACCAAACTAAATAGGCTTCTTCTTCTGTGGGACCCGCATCTACTCCCAAAAAATTCGTGACGATCTGATCAAAATTGCGACCTGTAGCGTGATTACAAGCAAATCAGAAAATGGGATGCATTACCGAGTATTGCGATATCTCTGTTGTTTGAGCAGCTACGACAACCTACTTTACATCGTTGTAAAGGTGATATTTTCTACTTTCCATGCCTTTTAAAGAAACAAAGATATTGGCTTTGAAATAAAACGTAGACCTTTTCTCCAAATAAGTTTTTGCCCATTCCGACCCCTGAATATTATCCGACCATCATTAAAATCAGTAGGCTTCTTCCTCTGTGGGACCCCCATTAACCACCAAAATTTTTTGACGATCCGATCAAAATTGCGATCTGTAGCGTGATTACAAAAAAATCGGAAAATGGGGTGCATTATCGACTACTGCCATATCTCTGTTATTTGACCACCTACGACAACCTACTTTACATCGTTGTAAAGGTGATATTTTGTACTTTCCTTGGCAGGTTTTGCTTTCGATATACCTCTTAAAGAAACAGAAATATTGGCTTTGAAATAAAACGTTGACCTTTCTCCAAATAAGTGTTTGCCCATTCCGACCCCTGAATATTATCCGACCATCATCAAAATCAATAGGCTTCCTATCTTTGGGACCCCCATTAACCCTTAAAATTTCGCGACGATCCGATCAAAATTGCGACCTGTAGCGTGATTACAAAAAATCGGAAAATGGGATACATTATCGACTACTGCCATATCTCTGCTACTTGACCACCTACGACAACCCACTTTACATCGTTGTAAAGGTGATATTTTCTACTTTCCTTGCCAGGTTTTGCTTTTGATATACCTCTTAAAGAAAAAGAGATATTGGCTTTGAAATAAAATGTTGACTTTTCTCCAAATAAGTGTTTGCCCGTTCCGACCCCTAAATATTATCCGACCATCACCAAAATCAATAGGCTTCTTCGTCTGTGAGACCCCCATTAACCCTCAAATTTTCGTGACGATCCGATCAAAATTGCGACCTGTAGCGTGATTTCCAAAAAAATAGAAAATTGGGATGTATTACCGACTATTGCGATATCTCCGTTATTTGGCTACATACGCCGACCTAGTTTGCATTATTGTAAAGACGGGATCTTCTACTTTCATAGTCAGGCTCTGCTGTTGGAAAGTTTTCAACCAAAGCTGTGATATTCGACAAAACAATTAAAATCGCAAAAATGAAAATTGGGGTTTTATTTGCTACTATTGTGATATCTTCGTTGTTTGATCACCTACGAGCACCTACTTTACATCATTAGAAAGGTGATATTTTCTACTACCATTGTCAGGTTTTGCGTTTGGCATACCCCATATAGAAGCTGAGATATTCGCTTTGGAAAAAAACGTTGTCTTTTTATCCA
Organism: Musca autumnalis; assembly: GCF_047663935.1. Taxonomy (NCBI): domain Eukaryota; kingdom Metazoa; phylum Arthropoda; class Insecta; order Diptera; family Muscidae; genus Musca; species Musca autumnalis. The sequence goes on from NW_027412088.1 coordinate 82,614,113, forward strand.
CCTAAGTTTTTTGCCCTTTCCGACCCCTAAATATTATCCGACCATCACCAAAATCAATAGGCTTCTTCCCCTCCGGGACCCCCATCAGCGCATAAAATTTCGTGACGATCCGATCAAAATTGCGACCTGTAGAGTGATTACAAGGTTTAGATGGACAGACGGACAGACGGACAGACGGACGGACGGACGGACTGACGGACGGACACACATAGCCAGATCGACTCAGCTCGTCGAGCCATTCATTTTGGTATATATAAGTATGGGTCTACGACCATTATTTCGATGCGTTACAAACTTTTTGGCCAAAACCAACTTATAATACCCTCCCCACATAGTGGTGTAGGGTATAAAAACAACATAATTTTTTTTAATTCTTGCATATTTACACATCAGTATATTTATGTATGTAAATATTCATAAGGATTGTTATGTAATTTTTTGCAAAAAAAAAACAATTTAATGTGTATGCCTTAAGCCTTGATTGGTGGAACCAACGCTGCTCTCCTTGGTGCTGGATCAGCATAATATGGTCGTAATATTGGACGTGGGTGTAGTTTGCCATCAGCAGGTGGCAATATTGGTACAGGTACACGTGACCGGTACAGGTACATAAGTTCTCGCCGATGTCAGAGCGAAAATCGCAAATAATGCCATTAAAATGACAACGATTGAAATGGTTTTCATTGTTGAATATTTTAAATATTTTTTGTTTTACTGATCAAACGAATAGAAGTGCAATGAGAAACTGTACGTGGCAACGACTTCTTGTTTCTTTTATAGGCAAACCGAGAGAACTGCGCTCGCTATTTTTAATATAGACTTTTAATGATGTGGTTAATGAGTTATTTTTTTGATTTTATATTGAAAGTTATAAATAGTAGTAGTGGTTTTGAAGTGAATTCAAGAACATTCTTAAAAAAATCGATCAGAGTGGCGATAATGATTATTTATATTGAATTTCAATTGGTCTTTTCCTTTACTTTTGAAAATAGTAAAACCGGCAAAAGTAGTAAAAGTTGTAAACTGCTCCAATATGAATTGTATTGTGTATTGAAGCAGTTCTTCGTCTAAGGTTATACCCAATGTCCATTAAAACGAAGATTACTGATGTTTAAAAACGATTTATTAAAACTTTGAACTTTGGTTGGTATCTTCCACTTGGTTTCTCAACTAGTACAATGTCCAAAACTTATTAAAAGCCAGTTGACTAGTTGGTTTCTCAAAGGTTGATCTCAAAGTGATTTTATTAATTTTTTATTCTATTAAGGTACTTGGTTTGAGAAGCGCAAAAGTCGCCTAGACTTACATAAATAGATGTGTATTTTAGTAGTAAATACAAGGTTGCAATGGAATAGTATGATAATATAAATATGTATGTACAGGTTTGCATAGAAAACGTTAAAATTTTAAAACATAGAAAATATAAACAGAGTTGTATGGAATATGTACAAACTTACATAATAAACATTGAATTTAAATGAGAAGATAAACTAAAAAAGATAATTAATAAAATATAAATAATGGTTTGCTTCAGTATGAAGTAAAGGAACGATTTTCGAGTAAAACGTGGTAAAACTTGAAGATTCTTGCACGTAAAGGAACAGATCTAATGTGTGACTAATATTCATTTCGGACCTTGCTAATCTTCTTCTTCTTGTATAGTTCCGTTCTTAGGGTGTTAATGAATCCTATCATAACGCGGAGACCTTATTGTCCATTGAGTTCATACTAATAGAGTGCTAAACAAATAAAAATGAAGACCTAATACCAAATTTCAGCCATTTCGGAGCAATATTGAGACCACGTTATAGGGTTAACATATTCCACAAAAATATTCCTCTGGGCATTCTCAGTAATATTGCCAAAGACACTATATACCTAAAATGCAAGGATTACGAGTAATCCCGATACACTTGTCTTCTATTTTTCGGTCCTCTTTCATAATCTGCCCGATTTTACCTGTAATTATTTTTTGAGTTGTACAGTGTTATGGATGAGGCGTTAACTAAATAATTGGGCGATACCAATGCGGCAAAAGGAGGAAAAGACCCAAGAGATACAGATCGACACTTACCATATTTTTGTAGATTATAGAGCAGGCTTCTTCAGCCCCTTACATTCAAAGGTATTTCAAGCCATGTCTGAATTTGATATACCCTCAAAGCTCATCCGGCTTTGTAAGATGATACCCGGTTCTCAGTTAAAATAGGAAAGAACCTCCCCGAACGGTTCAGTACCAAAAGAGTTTTCAGACAAGGAGACAGACTTTCGTCTTCAACATCCTGTTTGATATATACGAGATGCAAACGTCAAAAGAAATGACACAATATTCACCAATAGTCACATGGTACTTGCTTATGCTGACGATATCGACATCGTGGGTCCGTCAGAAAAAGAAGTAACTGGTACCTTTAAGAAGGTTGAGTCCGCTAATGAGGGTCTGGCAGTACACGGCGACAAGACCAAGTCGATGGAACTCGGACCAACTCTGGAAGTTGATTCATATAATTTTATGGTAGTTAAAGACTGCCTCGGCACCACCATAAACACAACAAACAACGTCAGCTATGAAATAATAAGAAGAATAGTACTGACAACTGATGCTACATTGGCCTCAGTAAGCAGTTTAAAGGCCACATCTCGTTAAACAAAAATTAGACTTTACGAAACACTTGCGCTAGCAGACAAGGCAGTGCTTGGTGTGTTTGGAAGCAAAATTCTTCTAAAATCTAAGGGTCAACATGCGTTGACGGTGAATACCGAAGTCGTATCAACCACGAGCTGTACATATCGAGATACAACGATTGCGTTGGCTATGTCATGTCATAAGAACAAGCGATAATGAACCCGCTAAAAAAGCGTATAAATACAGGCCTCATGGCGGTACAACCTGAACTGGAAGGCCAGGGATTAGGTAGAGTAAACAAGTGGAAGGCGTGATCGAAAAACTCGGTATTCCAAATTGGAGAATTGGAGCAACAAATAGGGAGAAATGAAAATCTTTTCTTAGTACGGTTTATAGGACAAATATTCTATAGAGGCCAAGTAAGTAAGTATCCTACCGAAGTGAATGAAATCTAGTGGAGGGTATAAAAAAACTTAACGCCTTTTTACTTGTTGTTTAAATAGAATTGAACATTTTACAACCTTTTGAAGTACGGGAACGTTTTTTTTTTTTGGGAAAATGCGATAACTGTAGAAGATTTAGAATACAACATTAGTCTATTACTGGACGTTCCCCCTATTTATTTCTCAAAAACTTTTTCGAATACTTCGTACTCCTTAAACAAATTAAGGATTAACATGACAATAGAGCAGTACAAAGAAAAAAAAACAACATCCTTTTTTTAATTCTTGCATATTTACACATCAGCATATTTATGCACGTAAATATTCATAAAGAATGTTATGTAATTTTTTTCAAAAACAAAACAATTTAATGTGTATGCATTAAGCCTTGATTGGTGGAACCAACGCTGGTCTCCTTGGTGCTGGATCAGCATAATATGGTCGTCCAGGAGGGGGTAATATTGGACGTGGACGCAGTGAGCCTTCAGCAGTTGGGAATATTGATACAGGTACACGTGGCCGGTACATAACTACTTGCCGATGTCAGGGCGAAAATCGCAAATAATGCCATTAAAATTACAACGATTGAAATGGTTTTCATTGTTGAATATTTTAAATATTTTTTGTTTTACTGATCAAACGAATAGAAGTGCAATGAGAAACTGTACTTGGCAACGACTTCTTGTTTCTTTTATAGGCAAACCGAGAGAACTGCGCTCGCTATTTTTAATATAGATTTTTAATGATGTGGTTAATGAGTTATTTTATTCATTTTATATTGAAAATTATAAATAGTAGTGGTTTTAAAGTGAATTCAAGAACATTCTTAAGAGATCGATCAGAGTGGCAATAATGATTATTTATATTGAATTTCAATTGGTCTGCTCCTTTACTTTTGAAAATAGTAAAACCGGCAAAAGTAGTAAAAGTTGTAAACTGCTCCAATATGAATTGTATTGTGAATTGAAGCAGTTCTTCGTCTAAGGTTATACCCAATGTCCATTAAAACGAAGATTACTGATGTTTAAAAACGATTTATTAAAACTTTGTACTTTGGTTGGTATCTTCCACTTGGTTTCTCAACTAGTACAATGTCCAAAACTTATTAAAAGCCAGTGGACTAGTTGGTTTCTCAGAGGTTGATCTCAAAGTGATTTTATTAATTTTTATTCTATTGAGGTACTTGGTTTGAGAAGCGCAAAAGTCGCCTAGACTTACATACATAGATGTGTATTTTAGTAGTAAATACGAGGTTGCAATGGAATAGTATGATAATATAAATATGTACAGGTTTACATAGAAAACGTTAAAATTTTAAAACATAGAAAATATAAACAGAGTTGTATGGAATATGTACAAACATACATACTAAACATTGAATTTAAATGAGAAGATAAACTAAAACAGATAATAATTCATAAAATATAAATAATGGTTTGCTTCAGTATGAAGTAAAGGAACGATTTTCGAGTTAAAAGTGGTAAAACTTGAAGATTCTTGCACGTAAAGGAACAGATCTAATGTGTGACTAATATTCATTTCGGACCTTGCTAATCTTCTTCTTCTTGTATAGTTCCGTTCTTAGGGTGTTAATGAATCCTATCATAACACGGAGACCTTATTGTCCATTGAGTTCATACTAATAGAGTGCTAAACAAATAAAAACGAGTGGGTGCTATATAAAGACGATATAAATCTGGTGGAAAGTTGTATACCCCTAACGAAGACCTAATACCAAATTTCAGCCATTTCGGAGCAATATTGAGACCACGTTATAGGGTTAACATATTCCACAAAAATATTCCTCTGGGCATTCTCAGTAATATTGCCAAAGACACTATATACCTAAAATGCAAGGATTATGAGTAATCGTACTCCGAATATTTCCAAAACAGTTCACAAAGCGAAATATTGGACCCGCTATTTAGGTTACCTCCCGACGTAAACTTTCAAAATCCCGATACACATGTCTTATATTTTTCGGTGCTCTTTCATAATCTGCCCGATTTTACCTGTAATTATATTTTGTGTTGTACAGTGTTATGGATGAGGCGTCAACTAAATAATTGGGCGATACCAATGCGGCTTTAGACATGGCAAATCCACCATTGACTAGATATTTACCCTGCGGCAAAACGAGGAAAAGACCCAAGAGATACAGATCGACACTTACCATATTTTTGTAGATTATAGATTAGGCTTCTTCAGCCCCTTACATTCAAAGGTATTTCAAGGCATGTCTGAATTTGATATACCCTCAAAGCTCATCCGGTTTTGTAAGATGATACCTTCTCGAACGGTTCAGTTCCAAAAGAGTTTTCAGACAAGGAGACAGACTTTCGAGTGTGAAGACTTTCGTCTTCAACATCCTGCTTGATATATACAAAAATTACACTTTACAAAACACTTGCGCTAACAGACAAGACAATGCTTGGTGTGTTTGGGAGAAAAATTCTTCGAAAATCTAAGGGTCAATATGCGTTGACGGTGAATATCGAAGTCGTATCAATCACATGCTGTACATATCGGGATACAACGATTGCGTTGGCTATGTCATGTCATAAAACAAGTAAAAAAAGCATTAAGTTCGGCCGGGCCGAACTTTTCATACCCTCCACCATAAAATATTCTGAACTAAAATGGAATAATTACTTTTCATTCCTGTCCCCAACTTTAAGTGGGTACGTTAAAATGTCAGATAATGTTTATGTACATTTATGCTTCATTCGGGAGGCCCTTTTTTATGGTGCCTATAACTAACTATGTATGTTGACAATTTTTGGTGGGCTAGAAATTGGGAGGTACTGTTATATAGAAGTTATAATAAAATATGGACCTATGTTGACAGTTTTTGATGGGAGCCTTTAATGTCAAATAACTCCTAATTCGGTTAAAAAATTTAGCTAGAATCTTCAAAATATCGAAAATCGGTACATAACGTGGGAACTTCAAATGTCATTAACAGCTAGTTCGGAGGTATCTGGGCTATACGAAAATATGAACTTAAATGAACCGTTATATGGGGGCTATACCAAAACGTGGACCTATGTCCACAAGTTTTTTCATATACGTTTATTGACATTTAAGAACTTTAAATGTCAAATTATAGCTACATCGGTCTGAAGATGTAGCTGCAAACGTCAAAACACCGCAAATCGGGGGTACCGTTATATGGGGGCTATACCAAAACGTGGACCTATGTCCACAAGTTTGGTTATATAAGTTTATTGACACTTAAGGACCCTAAGTGTCAAAATATAGCTAAATCAGTCTGAAAATGTAGCTAAAACTGTCAAAATACCGTAAATCGGGGGGTACCGTTATATGGGGGCTATACCGAAACGTGGACCTATGTCCACAACTTTTGTTATATAAGTTTATTGACATTTAAGAACCCTAAATGTCAAATTATAGCTACATCGGTCTGAAAATGTAGCTAAAAACGTCAAAATACCGCAAATCGGAGGGTATCGTTATATGGGGGCTATACCAAAACGTGGACCTATGTCCACAACTTTTGTTATATAAGTTTATTGACACTTAAGAACCCTAAATGTCAAATTATAGCTATATCGGTCTGAAAATGTAGCTAAAAACATCAAAACACCGTAAATCGGGGGGCACCGTTATATGGGGGCTATACCAAAACGGGGACCTATGTCCACAACTTTTGTTATATAAGTTTATTGACACTTAAGAACCCTAAATGTTAAATTATAGCTACATCGGTCTGAAAATGTAGCTAAAAACGTCGAAATACCGCAAATCGGGGGTACCGTTATATGGGGGCTATACCAAAACGTGGACCTATGTCCACAAGTTTTGTTACATATGTTTATTGACACTTAAGAACCCTAAATGTCAAATTACAGCCAAATCGGTCTGAAAATGTAGCTGAAAACGTCAAAATACCGTAAATCGGGGGGTACCGTTATATGGGGGCTATACCAAAACGTGGACCGATATATCCCATCTTCGAACTTGATCTTCCGACGGCTAAAAAAATGGTATTCCCCAATTTTCAGCGAAATCGGTCAACAAATGCGACCTGTATGTTGCGAACGGACGGACGGACGGACATGCATAAATCGACTCAGAAAGTGATTCTATGTATATCCCTAGAAGGAACTATGGGTCTATCTCGCTTCCTTTTGTATGTTACATACAAATGCACTAACACATAATACCCCTTACCACATAGTGGTGTAGGGTATAAATATGCGATAATGAACCCGCTAAAAAGGCGTATAAATACAGGCCTCATGGCGGTACAACCTGTACTGGAAGGCCAGGGCTTAGGTAGAGTAAACAAGTGGAAGGCGTGATCGAAGAAACAAATAGAGAAGGATAAAAAATCTTTTGTTAGTTCGGTTTATAGATAAATGTTCTATAGAGTTCCAACCAAGTAAGTAAGTATCCTACCAAAGAGAATGAAGTAAAAAGTTCGGTCCGGCCGAACTTAAAGCCTTTTTACTTGTTGTTGTGAACATGTTACAACTTTTTGAAGTACGGGATTTTTTTGGGAAAACTAGATAGCTTTAGAAGATCTGGAATACAACATTTGTCTATTACTGGACGTTCCCACTATTTATTTCTCAAAAATTTCTCGTATACTTCGTATTCCTTAAACAAAGTAAGGATTAACATAACAATAGAACAGGATAAAGAAAAAACAACAGCATTTTTTTAATTCTTGCTTATTTACACTTCAGTATATTTATGTATTCATAAAAAATGTTATGTAAAACAATTTAATGTGTATGCCTTAAGCCTTGATTGGTGGAACCAACGCTGGTCTCCTTGGTGCTGGATCAGCATAATACGGTCGTCCAGGAGGGGGTAATATTGGTACAGGTACACGTGGTCGTGGTACATAACTTCTTGCCGATGTCAGGGCGAAAATCGCAAATAATGCCATTAGAATGCCAACGATTGAAATGGTTTTCATTTTTTGATTATTTTAAATATTTTTTGTTTTACTGATCAAACGAATAGAAGTGCAGAGAAGAACTGTACCGGGCAACGACTTCTTGTTTCTTTTATAGGCAATGCGAGAGAACTAAGCTCGCTATTTTTAATATAGGTTTCTAATGATGTGGGTAATGAATTATTTTATTGATTTTATATTGAAAATTATAAATAGTAGTGGTTTTGAAGTGAATTCAAGAACATTCTTAAGAAATCGATCAGAGTGACAATAATAATTATTTATATTGAATTTCAATAGCTCTGCTCCTTTACTTTTGAAAATAGTAAAACCGGCAAAAGTAGTAAAAGTTGTAAACTGCTCCCATATTGTGTATGAAGTAAGGGAAATATTTCCGAGTAAAAAGTGGTAAAACTTGAAGATTCTTGCACTTAAAGGAACAGAGCTAATGCGAGACTAATATTCATTTCGAACCTTGCTAATCTTCTTCTTCTGGTATAGTTCCGTTCGTAGGGTGTTAATGAATCCTATCATAACGCGGAGACCTTATTGTCCATTGTCGATTTTATCACTTGCAAAAAACTCCTAGTAAATGTACCGTTATAGCGGCCAATAACCATTAAATGCAATACGGATTGTTATTTTTAGGATTTTTACTTAGATCTTGGTCAGTTTTCGGACTTTTTACAGCCTCAGCATTTATACTAAAGGGGGTATATACACTTTCATACGGGCAAAAAGTGCCTCATCGAAATAATGGTTTTAGACCCCAAGTATGTTTGGACGAAATGTGTTTCAGACAATTTGGAGTCGATTTAACATTGTCCGTCCGTATGTCTGTTTGTCTGGCAGGCTGGAGCACACGATAACTCTCAAACGATTCAACTGATTCGGTACAAAATTTGACTTTCGTAATACTTTGTCCAAACTTAGTTTAAGTTCGAAGATGAGAAAATACCATACTTCCTGAGAAAATAGCCTGAAAGTTGCAAAAAAAACCCCCTATTACACCGTGTGTAGTGGTTGGAGCCCAAGATAACTCTCGAACGGATCTGCCGATTCGGTCCAAAATTTGGTCTTAGTAATATTTTGTCCAAACATAGTTTAAGTTGGAAGATAAGCCATATCGGTTCACTCCTTCAGGTACCTCCCCCACAAAAGTTCAAAAATGATCGGAAAAATTGTTCGTAGATAACTCTGATAATTCTCTTTCGAAATATTCTATTCCCCCATGGAAGACTAAATACCAAATTTCATCCCTGTTGAAACCTTCAAAATACCGAAAATCGAAAGTTACCGATGTATGGGTCTTTATGAAGACGTAGTCCTATACCGACAAATTTCTGGTGAAAAGTTTTATGCCCCAAACGAAGACCAAATACCAAATTTCAGCCATTTCGCCTGGGTTTGGCAGAAGGTTATCAGAGATTGGATCCTGTTTTCATCCATGATTCGTAGTCTCCGGACCGTGAGCATAGAACAGCGACATAATGGAGGTTATTCTGAACGTAAATTCCCCGTGAGTTTTTTTCACTTTCTTCCTTAAGTTGAAAGAGCAGAAACAGAAAACTCAGGGGGAATTTTCTTTCAGAATAAGTGCTCGACTGTCTCTGTTTCTTCTTTATCTTCACATAACCTTCAGTAGTCAGCAGTATCATATCTTTTCTAATTACAGCACATTGATCTAATTCTGCAGTGACCCGTGGGAATAATCCACCGTTATTTTCAGGTCAGGTTTTTTCATGGAAAGCAGAGCAGTAGTTCTTCATCTGGAGAGGATTGGCCACCTTGCATTGGATACCTTACATTTAGGTTAGAGTTGGGCAATCTCGTTCAATTGAACGATCTGGATCACTATCTCGTTCAATGGACATCGGTAATTTCTTTGACAAAACTGTGTATACTAAATTTCACACGTTGTTTTTTATGATGATACTCATTCGTTTTTGAACGAGGACAGTGATCCGGATCGATCAATTGAACGAGATTGCCCAACTGCTATTTAGGTTCATTGTGGAAGATCTGGCTATCCTTGTCCCGATATCCTTGTTCCAAATGCCGCATGAAATGGCACAAGGGTGGCATGATTGAGCAGTCGGCTTCCACATCCGTTTCTTTCAATGTTGCAATGACGATTGATTTTCCAAAACCGCCGAAAACTTTATAGTATGGGAACTGAGTGAGTTAAGGGTAGCTTGACTCTCCACGTAGATAGTCACTGGTCCAACTCTGTCCCTTTTCATGTTACTTATCAGTTCAGCGATTTTTCTTTTTTTTTTTAGCTTGGTAGACACTGCCATTTTCGTTCAACCTGTATAAGAGGCCCAATTAGAGGTAGAGAGTTGTTTATCCAAACCTCCCTGTGGGGTATGTGTACATTAATTTGGTCGAAGTGCAGTTTTTGGTGATACACAATCACTGATTATACCTGATCCCAGTGGTAGTCCCGATCGTCGTTGAATTGTAGCGTGACCACATTCGGAGTTTTGTCATGCATTTATCTCCCTAAGCCGGAGTGCACTCTTGGCTGAAACATCCTGTCCTATACGATTAAATGAATGAAGATCAAGTAGTACATTGAGGGCAGCTTGTGTTTCATGGCACCGGTTATTAGTAACGCTTTCGCCTTTTGGACGTCTTTCTTTTTTAGTTTATGGAGATACGATGCTTTGCTCAAAGCATTCCACCACTCCAAAGAACCATACGAATTGGGCGTACTATGGTCGTTTAAATCCAATAGATGATCTGCTGTCTCTGTCCCCAACTCTTTCCAATGGAGTTCTTGCATGAATATAGAGCTATTAGACCTCTCTTGGCAAGTGCTTCGACATTCCTTTCCCAAGTTAATTGATGATACAGAATAATACCGAGGTACCTAGCTTACAAGCTAACTCCATCAAGCATCGGTAGCGTGAATGCTTTGATTTTCCTCTTGTTTGTAACCTTAACCAGCTCTGTCGTTGATGGGTTCACTCCAAGATCATTGTTGTCTGTCCATCTCCAAAGTTTGACTAGAGCTCCTTGCATGAGTTCCGTTAGTGTTTGTGGGAACTTCCCGCTGATCGCTTTTATTCGTAGTTGATCAAAATCGTTAAGTATTTAATTTATCACCAGGAGCCACAGCAGTGGCGATAGAGCGCCACCTTTTGGTGTGCCCCTGATGACATATTTCCGAATGGATCTTGCAACGATTTTTTAGTGGATTATCCTGCTGCTAAGCAATCCAGCAATCCAGTTGGATTAAAGCTTCAATGTGTGCTGCTAATGTGTAGTTTGAGCCTTACATATTTCTCTCGTTAAGTCATACGAACTCATATAGCGCTGATTCTAAAATGCCTTTGATGTAGGCATGTTGCCCGGAACCTATAATAGAATTTGACAACTAGGTCCAGATCCCTAGGTCCAGCAGCCTTTCTAAGGTATTTAGCATTGAAAATATGTTCCAGGTGCCTTATGTACGACAACACTCACATCTCCGGTGGCCTGAAGTTGGTTGTTGGAGCACTTGGATGTTCTGGTATATCCATAAAGTTGGTTATTGGCTAGGAGTACCATAACCCCGTTTTGATACTACCGATGGTTTGATGATAATTCGTACTTAACCCCCTCTATCGACTCGCTAAAGCAGATCTAAGACCTCAGCGTAGCCTTCTTTATTTCACTGTTGTACTTATTCAAAGACACTTTGTAGTTCTCCCATCTGTGGACAACTTCGTTTTATTGGTTTTGTTGTAAAGCCTTCTGCGAATCTTCCTAACATTTCCTAGATCTTACGACGGCCAGACCGGTTGTCTTCTCCTACCACAGAAGACCTCATAGCTATCCCCAACAACCTGTGTAACATGCTTCACACGCATTTTCAAACTCTGCGGCTGCTGTAGGACAGTGCGGTGTTCCCAGCTTTAAGTTTACTAAATTAGCGAATTTGTTAAGTCAGTTTTATGTGGATTACTACATAATGGATGCCGAATGCCGTAGATAGAGACTTGGAAAAGTATTTTCCGGTTGTCGGAAAAGAAGCACTCATTGGATACTTTCCAGTCAGTAATAAGGGATTCGTTATTATTTATAAGGGTTATATCGATAACCTCCACCTTGTTCTATTTTGAAAATACCCCAGCTCACATTACCTTTCATACCCCGAAAGGCCTGGAAGAATAAAGAAGGCGGAGCAAATTTCGAACTAGGTTGCCCTTTTCTTTTTTATTCCAAAGACGTATAGCAATAAAGACCAGAACAAATGCATTTTCCAAAAACATATGCTAATAGTTCCACATTTTGGTTACAGATGGCTACACAACTCACTGGAATTGATAACAGCAATGCCAATCGTTTTTGATTCCCATTTATCCCCACAGAAAACATAATCGTCGTGTTTTGTGGCTGAAATTTATTTATTTTTTTATTGTTCATTCAATGAAAAAATCAAAAGCGAATTCCGTCAAACTTGAGTTTTAATGTTTTTTCTTGTCAATATTCCAATGAATAACAGTTTTCGTTTAACAGAATGTTGCTATGATATCGTAGCAACAGAGGTTAACTCCACCTGCAGTTAATTTTTAACAATTGACTTGTCCTATCTTATAATATTGACATCTTTGTTTATTCTTTTATCAGAAACAAGCAAGGCAAGCAAGTGAGGCAGCTTATGTACCCAGGCCTTAAGTTTATGTCTCAAAATAAACTCAAATAAGGAATCACCTCCGACATTTGCGTCGTTTCTACCCCAGTCGTATTAGTGAGCATTGGCATCATATCCTAGGATTATGAGGCATGAGCTCCCCATCTCCTTAATTAGCCTCCTCTCCATATCATGGCCTGGTGGGTCGAGGCTTTCAAACGGAATGTAGATGCATAAAAAGATGATGGCTCCGCTGAAATTGTGGGTACGTCGGCGAACAGTATGTCTTTGTACTAACCTTCCAATGGTTTTACATAACAAGTAAGAACGGCGTTAAGTTCGGCCAGGGCGAACTTGTTATACCCTCCCCCACGAGTAGTCAAAGATGTAAATATACTAAGTCCCGGTCCACACTAGCATGTATTTCATTAAAAAATTTCATGAAATTAGGTGTTCTTAAATCGAATTCCCCACTACAGCAATTTTATGATTTTTCTCTACAATGGAGGTCGATCTAGAGACGCATAATTTCATGCAATTTTTTCAATGAAATCACTCTAGTGTGGTCCGGGACTATGATAGGAAAAGTCAATTGTGAAAAATTAACTGTAGGTGGAGTTAACCTCTGTTGTTACGATATCATAACAACATTCTGTTAAACGAAAACTGTTACTCATTGGAATATTGACAAGAAAAACATTTAAACTTAAGTTTGACGGCATTCACTTTTGATTTTTTTATTAAATAAACAATAAAAAAAGTAAAGAAATAAATTTCAGCCACAAAACACGACGTTTATGTTTTCTGTCGCGAGAAATGGGAATCAAAAACGATTGGCATTGCTGTTATCAATTCCAGTAAGTTGTTTTGCCATCTGTAACCAAAATGTGGAACTATTGTCATATGTTTTTGGAAAATGCATTTGTTCTAGTCTTTACACCTATACGTTTTTGGAGTAGTATTGTAGTAAAATGAAACAATTAGTTTCCTTTACTTTATGAATTCTTCTTCAATACCAAATTTCTGCAAGATCGGTAAAACAATGTGCCTAACCTTCAGAATACCAGAATTCCGGAGGTACCGTTCCGTGGGGGCTATATCAAAACTCCGATTTATAACTACAAATTTCTTTCGGAAAGTTTTTAAACTTAAAGAAGACTAAATACCAAATTTCCGATATTTCGGTAAAACCTTCAGAATACCGAAAATCAAGAGGTACGCTTCTATGGGGGTTATAGGAACCCGCGGACCAATATTTATGAATTTATAAATGAAACACTGTAGCTTATTTTTTTAATTATTTCTTACTCATTTATTATTACAGAATACAGTTATATTTTTAATAAAATGTTCATATCGTATGGTTTAAATATAAAGGAACACATTTCTCTTTACTATTTGCGTATTAAAATAATCCATCCGATGACTTAAACGATAATGCCATCCTTCTTAGGTATCTCAGCTATTAAGAGTGATCTGCATGGCATTGTATCAGCATAAAGAACACTGTCACTATTCGGTAGAAATACTGTACATTTTTGTCTATGCTGATCCACGTTTAATTGGTACAGGAAAATGTGGACGTGGTAATTCATCAAGGACTCCTCTCTCTTTTCTAGATACCAATTTCATGGCCAATGTCACCGTGAAAAGCAAAAACAATGTCATAAAAATTAACACAATTGAATGGATTTTCATCGTGAATTGCGATTAGTTTTTTATCTCTCACTTTTAGATTTGTATTGCAGTAAAAAACTGCACCTTTCAATCGATTTGCATCATCTTTTATAAGCACTCGAGTGCAATTTTCCTATGTATATGTAAACATATGAATGTGTATTTAACGAATATGTTTGTGTAAAAGTATTTTTTTAAATAAATGCTTTTAATGGCGTGGTTAAACCATTTAAGTTTATATCGAAAATTCAAAACCACTTGTTAGTGGTTTTAAAGTAAATTAAAGAAATTTCTTTGCAAATGAGTCAAAATAACAATAATGATTGTACCATGGTAGAACAAATACAAGGTAAAGTTAATACTACAACAAATACAACTCAAACAACAACCACAAAGGAATTTGTTTTTGTTTGTAACGTTACTGCCAGTTGTATTTGTAAACAAAACAAGGAAATGTCTATAAATTATTGGAATTTAAAAAACTAATAATTTTTCACATTTGGTTGAATATTTTGGAAAACATGAATGAAAATTCGTTACATTTTTAATTTTTATGTTTCCACATCATTCCACTAAATGCATAAATTCTCGCAGAAAGTAGAATTCTTGCAGAAAAGTTTGGGGTCGCTGGAAATTCATAGAAAAAGGAGAAGCTGTTTCAATGTTTTGTTTTAGAAATCAAAGAAGCACATGTTTATTAGGGCTTTATTTTTTTTAAATTTAAACAAAATACCTCACATATTAACAAACGTTGTATCGCCCCTACAAGCGTGGATTTACTGTGCGGCTTATCGTTCGAACTTGGAGGAGGTTACATATCATTGATATGAAGAAGTCTTTCTGGGAAATGGTTTTTTCCGAATGATATATTTTTTTTCTCAAAAAATATATGTCCCTAATGTACATCGAAATAGAAATAAACGTATAAAATGTCATATGAAATTTGACACTATCGTTACAACCCAGTTCAGTCAGCTGTGTATTGCTGCTACCTTTTCTTATTCTACCATGGTACCTATGTATGTTTATGGTATAATACATATATATGATTGATTTGAAGTACGAAATAGGCGCGATGCGGGGGCTTAAGTATACCATAGCTTCGTTCCAGTACTGTTTTAATGATAAAAGTGTCAAAAGAGCAAACTGTCGAAAATGAGTTCTACATATATGAAGACGTGGACCTATAGCGATAAATTTCATGTGGAAAGTTTTATACCTCCAACGAAGACTTAATACCAAATTTCAGCTATTTCGAAGGGATATTAAGGGCACAACCTTTAAAATACCAGAAATCCGGAGGTACCTTCTATGGGGGCTATATGAAGACGTATACATATACCGGCAAATTTCAGGTGGAAAGTTTTATACCCACAACGAAGACAAAATGTCAAATTTCATTCATTTCGGCGGGATATTGTGGCCACAACCTTCAAAATACCGAAAATCGGGAGGTACCTTTCTATTGAAAATGCCGAATATCGATAGGTACTGTTCTATGGGTGCTATATGAAGACGTGGACCTATGTGGACAGATTTCACTTGTAAAGTTGCATACCCCTAACGAAGACTTAACACCAAGTTTCAGCCATTTCGGTGGGATATTTAGACCACAAATCTTTGAATATATTTTTGCATATGCTCATTTTATGCAGATATGTTTAAATATGTCAAAATATGCACGATATGCAAAATATGCACGATATGCAAAAATTTCTGGGCCTAATTCGTTTTATTTTGTGATAAAACGAATTTCTGTCTAATCAGATTTTCTCTACGACCATCCTAACCATAATGCATTTGCATAGGATTCCGCTGTCTACTCATATGACATTGATAGATAGTGTAAACAACCCTTTATAGAACATTAATCTTATTCTGCAGTGGCCCGTGATTATTGCCACCGTTAGTTTCAGATCAGATTTCTTCATGTTGAGCAGAGTTGTAGTTCTTTGCTTGGAGAGGATTGGCCACATTGCATTGGTTCCGGTCCACACTAGAGTGATTTCATTGAAAAAATTGCATGAAATTATGCGTCTCTAGATCAATGTCGTGCTTTGATATTGTTAAAGTTACGAAGTTTTTCGGCAATTCACACACACACGACCCGAACGCAACGGAAGAGCACACAAATGTTTTGATTTGTTTTTGTTTTGCAGCATGCGTGCATACAACGTTACTAACACACTGGCAAAAGTTGCAAATATTGAGAATTTTGTGTGCCCTCTTCTTGGTCGGCTGTGCTCTAGATCGACTTCCATAGAAGAGTAAAATCATAAAATTGCTATAGTGGGGAATTCGATTTAAGAACGCCTAATTTTATGAAATTTTTCAATGAAATTCACGCTAGTGTGGACCAGGACTTGGATACCTTAACAGCCAGTTTTTGTATTTCGAAAGAAGAATGTGTGCGAATGAAACACGCCCGAACTTTAGTTTTCGAAGTAGTTTTACCTTCGCTTTTGCTTCAAAACAAAAAACAAATTTCAAAAACACACAAGAGTTTGGACGTGTTTCTTTCGCACCCATTCTTCTTTCGACATACAGGAACAGGCTGTATATCTTACTTCATGCAGAAAATACCAGCTGAGCGAACTTGAACTGCTAGAATAAGTTATTGTAAATTAAATTCTCATACAAACACAACAAATGTTGACATTTTGGTTGTACAACATTAAGTTTATTTGTTTTCTTTTTTCGAGATACATACATCTACCTAATTCTATACAGTTTGACATTTCAATACCTCACAGCGAATTCAAACGACAAATATGAATTTTGACAGCTCAAATCGAAATCATCTGATTTTGCCGGAGGACCTATAATTGGGCCATGGTTGTTGGCTTCCACATCAGTTGACTCCGATAAAAGAATAAAGAAGAACAGGACAACCTAGTTCGAAATTTCTAACTAGATTACCCTTTTTTATATCCTTTTATCAGAAGCAAGCTGGCGAGGCAGCTTATGTACCCAGGCCTTTATTATGTCGCTGTCCTATGCTTTGAATCATGGGTGAACACACGAACCAATCCCCGGCAACCTTCTGCCGAACCAAAAAGTCTACTTCTTCTTACCATAAAACTCATAAGATGAGAACACAATGAGAAATTCATGCTTATAGTACGTTTAGACTTATAAATCCACTCGATTTCAAATGTCAATTCCATAGTATATACGTCAAATAAATCGTAGTTCTAAATCCACTGGATTTGATTTGACATTTATTGTATGGGATTGACAGTTTAAATCATAATATAATTTCATAGTCTAATAGTACGTTTATATAACCGGATTTAACAAACCCACTGGGTTTCAAATGCCAATTCCATTGCATATATTTCAAATAAATCCTCATAAAGAAGGTTAACCATGCAAAATGCTATAATATAAACATGGCCTAACAGGCGTTTTATCCAAATTTATGTGTAAAGGAATAAAGAAATCCAAAATCGCATTTGATTGCCAGTGTGGTTGTTCACTTTTGTCAGTCATCAGCATGACGTTTGGTGTGGTAAATTCCCCGATTATTGTTATCGATGTAATACTATGTTTACATTTACGAAATCCACTCGATTTCATCTGTCAATTCCTTTGTGTATACGTCAAATGAAAACTCATCAGAAATCGATTGGATTTCATTTGACGTTTGAGCAATGGAATTGACAGTTGAAATCGAGTGGATTTCGTAAATATAAACATAAGCTAACACCTTATTATTCCACCATGGTCATCAGTTGTGGGATTCTGTAAAGCTGGGTACACATTAGCTTTGTTCCTTTACTTTTTTAATGGTAAGAGTGGTAAAAGAGAAAAGTGTCAAAATTGTTCAAAATTGCTCTCTCATGAACATTTTTACCAGAAAAGTAAAGGAACGGAAAAATGTAGATCCGGCAGCAATGTCAGAAAAAAACATAAAAAATCAATTTTCGTCTTTTATTTCACAGTTTTTGATTTAGTGTTGTCAGTGTTCGACTTTTTCTTCGGTTTTTCGTCCATTTTGTGAAATAATCGTCAAACAAAAGTCGAAAAATCAGTTCTGCCATTTTCTACCTACAGAAATTTTGCTGGTAGCCTGTGGTAGAAGAGAAAGCCATTTTCGATCTCTCTCCCCTCTCAGTCTCTTAAAAATTGCTTCCAGTTTTGACACTTTTCGGGGTTAAGGAACGCTTTGCAGGTTAAAAATGGTAACAAATGGTTAAAATGGTAACCACAGGTAAGTAAAGGAACACAGCTATTGTCAGTTTTCAATGTCGATATTTCGCAATTATCGATAACTGTCAAACCGTCCATCAACCACAAAACATTTTGTGGTTGCATGATGAATGACAAAAATGAACGACCATACTAGCAAGCAACAACAAAGCTGTCATTCAAAACTGACAATGTGTACCCAGCTTAACACATTTTTGCTGTTACCGACAAAAATCGGTAAAATTAAATCGCAAAATGATGACTAAAAACATAAAGAAAAATTAGCTGCGCTGTTTGTATCGGTAGAGGCTACCGACTACTTTTTATTAATCGTTAACTTACCGAAAAATTTCGTTAATTATCGAAATTATAAGCATTTTAATTTTACCGACAATTATCGATAACAGCAAATATGAGCTACAGAATCCCACTACAGGCAACCACAAAATATTTTGTGGTTGATGGACGGTTGGGCAGTTATCGATAATTCCGAAAAATCGACAGTCAAAACTGATTGTGTGTACTAGAGCTGACAAAAAATCGATGGCTCTATCGATAATATCGATTATTATTTAAAAATTCAATATCGATATATAGTTTTGCCTATCGATATTATCGGAAATCTATTGAAAGAAATAGAAATTTCGCTGCTTTAAAGCTGGGTACACATTGTCAGTTTTGAATGTCGATATTTCGCAATTATCGATAAATGTCAAACCGTCCATCAACCACAAAACATTTTGTGGTTGCATGATGAATGACAAACATGAACGGCCACACTAGCAAGAAACAACAAAGCTGTCATTCAAAACTGACAATGTGTACCCAGCTTAAAACCTTATATCGAAAATAGTAGCTTCTTGCAGGTTCTGGAACAGAGCAATAATGTTGGGAATATCGATGGTTTGCCAGCTATTGTGTGTACCCCTCTTAAAAGCTATCGATAACTCTCAAATCTTGGTTATCACTTTACAGTACCGCAAGATCAAGAAGAAGAGTTGGTGTTGTTTACATTCTACATTTTCCATAAAACGTTTGTTTTTCTTCCTTCTCGAACGTAATCAGAATGGCATCCACATTGGAACAGTACATCAACCATACAGTGTCCATAATAACGGCAGATGGTCGAAATTTTATTGGTACATTAAAAGGATTTGATCAAACCATAAATATCATATTGGACGAATCGCATGAGCGGGTTTTCTCAACAACGTCCGGCATAGAACAAATCGTTCTGGGTTTGCACATTATACGCGGTGATAACATTGCTGTTATAGGACAAATAGATGAAACCATTGATTCTCGACTGGACTTTGCCAACATTCGAGGAGAACCCTTAGGTCCGGTAGTTCATTGATGATGAAAACCCCCTTTGCCTCCTGCCTAGTCCATATGAAACAAACAAAATTGTGAAATAAAAGAATTCATTAAGTTTAAGTAAACAAATTGTGTGTTTTATTTTATCTTCTCACTCATCATTACAATCAAAACAAACTTCATGACATTCCAGATTTTCCAAATTCACCACAGCTATACTTTGGGTTTTGGCAAATCTCGGCACACATACCAAACGTGTTTTCTGGCCCTGTGTTCCTTCATAAAGCTGGGTGGAAAATTCAGCACAGTTACCCACAAAATACACGTGTGGGCACTCATTTATAACAAAAGGATCACAATCCAAGTACGGATAACATGCTAAGGTATCGGGAGCTGTTGGAGCCAAATGACCCCATTTAAGTGTAGAACGCAAGGCATCCAATGGTTTTTCGAAACCGGTGTTTCTTAACATGTCATTAACATTTTGTCCCGCCGTACCCATGATAAGAGCATCATCCACAGAACAAATATAAGGATTTGAAACACTCTGAAAACTTTCATGTTTGGCAGCCTTGGGAAACATGCAGCTGTGGAATGGTTGCTGAGGCATCATAAAATTTGCCGGATCATAGGCTCCTGGCATAACATCAAGATTTATAGAACTAGACCAAGCCGCAAACCATTCATCCAGTGCATGCATTGCATCGACATCTTTGGCTTCATTAGGTCGCGATTGTAATGAGGGTAGGCGTTTTTCTTCACTGCTCTTTACCGAATTGCCAGCAATTATAACTCGCAACTTTTTAGTTTCACCCGACTGAATTAAATTACCTCTTAACCAATATTGGAACAAATTAAGTGAGTCGACAAAATTGTGGGAATTAACTTGATCCAAGCCGGATAATAAAATAAGCAAACGATCCTCTCCTTTCTTGGGCAACGGTCTCTGTATGCCACCCTCATAGAAAAGGATTTCCTGGACATCGAAACGGCCATCTTCTTCTATTAAACCCATAACGGCACACACAACTCCCGTGGCCATTTCTTCACATCGCACCTTACCGTGTAGACGCACACGTTGTAGCTCATCTTCCAATATTACCTTATCCTCGGGATCAGAATAATGATGTCTGGCTGGCTGAGGGGCCAATTGATTTTCTTCGGATATTTCTTTGAGTATACTAGGCTTGTGTTCCTGATGTTTGTAAATTGTTCCAATGAGAATACATTCTTCTTCGTTCTCTTCACGTAGATCGCACAGCTTCTTAATCGGTACTGTCTTACCCCAATGTTCCTCGGCTCGTTTGGTCAACAGTGCCGTCATTTCGGACAAACGATGAGAATACAAATGAAAAAACTGCCTTTGATAATCAAATGACTTTGCCAAGAACTTCTGGGAAAGATTTTCATATTTCTGTGTGACCATTTCTTTATTGTGGGTACTTTTTGTGTTGTTTCCTTCCAAAGATTGCTTATTTTTCCGCTTTGTTTACCTTTTTGAACCGCCAAGCCAAGATATTTTCGCAATATAATTTTCTATAAGGGTGTTCGCATGGTATAGCGATAAATTATTGGTTATCGATATAATAGCTCTGCTCCTTTACGTGCCTGAGGTTACCATTTTTAACCTGTAAAGTGTTCCCTTACTTTTAATAGCCTACAATTTATTGTTCTGTTCCAGAACCTGCAAGAAGCTTCTAATTTTTAATACGATAACATTTTTTCCTTTATGTTATCGGAAAAAATAGTAAGAATTAGTAGATTCTTCCAGAACTGTAGTGCGATTCTCTAACTCATTTTTTGAGTTACCGACAGTTGTCGGTAAAATTAAAATTCTTATAATTTCGGTAATTACCGATGTTTTTCGGTAAGTTAGCGACGAATAAAAAGCAGTCGTAAAGTTCTACAGATAGCAAGAGTGTTGTCAACTTTTATTTGAACTTTTCATTCATAATTTTGCGTTTTAATTTTACCGATTTTTGTCGGTAACTCAAAAAATGTTTTAGAGAATCGCACTACTGGAACAGACTAAATATGATAGCAGTCAGGGGTGCCAAGTTGGTGGTTTTCCCGCTACTTGTGGTGATTTTTGACGTACAAAAAACACTGTTTGAGCAGGAATGTCAACTGTTTTAAGGTAAAAATCGCTACAGACCTATGGTGCGTATGTGGATGTAGCGATTTTTACATCGAAACAGTTGGCATCCCTGATAGCAGTTTACCACTTTTACCATTTTCTGCCACTGTTACCATTTTTAAAAGTAAAGGAACAGACCAAATGTAAAGCAATGGTCTGATCCAGAACTGCAAGAATCTACTAATTTTTACTATTATCATAGTAAAAAATAGTAGACTCTTGCGGGTTCTGGAACACACATCAATAGACTGCGGAATCCTATGCAAATGCAGTTGGCATCCCTGATAGCAGTTTACCACTTTTACCATTTTCTGCCACTGTTACCATTTTTAAAAGTAAAGGAACAGACCAAATGTAAAGCAATGGTCTGATACAGAACTGCAAGAATCTACTAATTTTTACTATTATCATAGTAAAAAATATTAGACTCTTGCGGGTTCTGGAACACACATCAATAGACTGCGGAATCCTATGCAAATGCATATATGGTTAGGATGGTCGTAGAGAAAATCTGATTAGACAGAAACTCGTTTTATTACAAAATAAAACGAATTAGGCCCAGAAATTTTTGCATATTTTGCATATCGTGCATATTTTGACATATTTGTACATATATGCATAAAATGAGCATATGCAAAACCATATGCAAAAATATATTCAAGGATTTGTGGTCTAAAAATCCCACCAAAATGGCTGAAATTTGGTATTAAGTCTTTGTTAGGGGTATGCAACTTTACAACTGAAATCTTTCCGCATAGGTCGACGTCTTCATATAGCCCCCATAGAACGGTACCTACCGATATTCGGTATTTTAAAAGTTGTAGCCTCAATATCCCATCGAAATGACTGAAAATTGGTATTTGGTCTTCGTTGGGGGTATAAAACATTCCACCTGAAATTTGTCGGCATAGGTCCATGTCTTCATATAGCCCCCATAGAATGGGACTTCCCGATTTTCGGTAGTTTGAAGGTTGCGGCCTCATTATCCCACCGAAATGACTAAAATTTGGTATTTGGTTTTCATTGGGGTATAAAACTTCCCACCAGAAATTTCTCGGTATAGGTTCACGTCTTCATATAGCCCCCATAGAACGGTACCTCCCCATTTTCGGTATTTTGAGGGTTGTGGTCTAAAAATCCCACCAAAATGGCTGAAATTTGGTATTAAGTCTTTGTTAGGGGTATGCAACTTTACAACTGAAATCTTTCCGCATAGGTCGACGTCTTCATATAGCCCCCATAGAACGGTACCTACCGATATTCGGTATTTTAAAAGTTGTAGCCTCAATATCCCATCGAAATGACTGAAAATTGGTATTTGGTCTTCGTTGGGGGTATAAAACATTCCACCTGAAATTTCAATTTGTCGGCATAGGTCCATGTCTTCATATAGCCCCCATAGAATGGGACTTCCCGATTTTCGGTAGTTTGAAGGTTGCGGCCTCATTATCCCACCGAAATGACTAAAATTTGGTATTTGGTTTTCATTGGGGGTATAAAACTTCCCACCAGAAATTTCTCGGTATAGGTTCACGTCTTCATATAGCCCCCATAGAACGGTACCTCCGGATTTCTGGTATTTTGAAGGTTGTGGCCTCAATATCCCTCCAAAATGGCTGAAATTTGGTATTAAGTCTTCCTTGGGGGTATAAAACTTTCCACCTGAAAATATTCGATATAGGTCCACGTCTTAATATAGCCCCCATAGAAGGGTACCTCCCGATTTTCTGTATTTTGAAGTTTGTGGCCTCAATATCCCACCGAAATGACTGAAATTTGGCATTTTGTCTTAGATGTGGGTATAAAATTTTCCACCTGAAATTTGACGGTATAGGTCCACGTCTTCATATAGCCCCCATAGAACGGTACCTCCCCATTTTCGGTATTTTGAGGGTTGTGGTCTCAATATCCCTCCGAAATGGCTGAAATTTGGTATTAAGTCTTCCTTGGGGGTAAAAAACTTTCCACCTAAAATTTGTCGGTTTAGGTTCAGGGCTTCATATAGTCCCCATAGAGCGATACCCCCCGATTTTCGGTATTTTGAAGGTTGTGGCTGTGGTTATACATTTCTCTATTTTATTGACTTGTCTGAAGAGAATTTTAAACAAAAAAAATTTACACGCAAACATTTTTGTACCTATTATTGAAATATTTGTTGTATAAGAAAATATGTAAAATGCACAAATTTTGCATATGCAAAAATTTATGCATTTTGCATAATGTTGCATATGTCATATGTTTCGATTGCAATGTAATTAGAAGCCAAAAATATGCCCAGTCTCAAAATTTGACATGAATCGGACCAAAAATAGGGGTTGCATAAAATTCCGCTGTCTACACATCAAATATTAACCCATTGTTTCTTATGTCTGTGTTTAGACACACAAATTTCTCGGGAATGTAAATTGAGTTTTTTGGGAGAGAGCGGAGAGGAAAGAGCTCCTCAATACTCTTTCCTACCCCCTATTGCCTAAAAACTGAATCTACTTTCCCGAGCAATTTGTGTGTCTAAACACGAAAATGTTTAACACAATCCAGAATTTACCACGAAAAAAATTTTTCAAGAAAATATTTGGTCTGTTCCAGTACTGCAAGAACCTACTAATTTTTACGAATTTTTTCGATAACATAAACGAAAAAATGTTATCGTAGTAAAAAATAGTAGCTTCTTGCAGGTTCTGGAACAGAGCATATAATTTTTTTCATTTGACATTTTTGTCCTTTATAAAATTTTTCATTTCACATTTTCAATTGGTAGTACAGCAATAAATCTGAAGATGGGTGAGAGAGTTCGCTGGCCAGTATCGTGTGATCGTTGCGGTCGATTGATTTATCAGAGCTTGCGTTCTTCTGCAACTTTATCACTGTGGACGCTATTCTAACCTGGCTCCTTGACAAGAAGTTTGGACAATAAATATATCCTGTGTTTATATATTAAACTGACATAACGATTCAAACAGAAAAAAGCTTCAAGTAAAGAATGGCATCTCAAAATTTGGCATTCCGAATTGGAGACGAGTAAAAGAAAGGGTAAGTTGGAGAGCTATCTAACAGTAAGCATCTAATTCCTATTTAATTTATCAGTGTTTTAATTTTATGCTTTTCGTCGCATTGTCTTGATAGCCAAACAGAGCTCAAATGTTTTTTATCTTTTCCAAGGATCTAATCGCTTTAGAACAAGCCTTCTGCTTCGAACCACCACGTAAGTAATCCATAGAATCAATTCTTTATCATTAAAACTTCGTTCATTGAACATCCCATTAGTTCCTGATGTCTTCAACCTATTCATGGGTGTCCTGCTGATTTAATTTGGTCTATATATGCCGCGGATATCGCCATGGCCACGTATACTACATAGCAAAAGGTTAACTCAAATTCATCTTCCATATCCTCAATACATTATCTGTATTGGTTACCATATTTACCACATCGTCATTACGGGAGGGTGTGCTTTCCTTCCGCCATAATTTGGAGGGTATAATTACATTTGTCATTCTGTTTGTAACTCATCGAAATATTCGTCGGAGACCCTTTAAAGTTTATATATTCTTGTTCAGCATAAAATTCAAATTCGATATAACCATGTCCGTCCATCTGCTGAAATAGACGTTTTTATTAATCCTATTCATAGCGATTATGAATCTTCACGTAGGGAGCTACTCACAAGTGAGTTGCAGTTCACTTTCACCTGCTCGAGCTATTACGATTGGGCAGGGAGGAGCACAAAAAGTGAACAAGGGTTGACAAGTCGGAAAATGGAAAATAATGGCGCGACTTGTGAACCCTTGAAATAATAATTTGTGTTACCATACCGTCATTTTTTGCACAAATAACTTTGGGATTATTAAATTCTTATTTTTTGCATAAAAAGTAAATAAATTTTCAAACTAATAAACATTTCTAGCAAGAAAAATGTCGGTTATTAAAAATCCACTGTAAAAGAACATGAATATTGGTAAAAGAAAATACAACATTGAAACAACATGGCAACATCTGTAACAGCTGTTCTTTTGTTTTGACAGATATGTGAAAATTGTTTATTTACACTGAAGAATTCGTAATTTATTGGAAAATCGTAAAAAAGTGAACAAATGTCGTTTAAAAACGTCATTAAATGGCTACAATAAGTAAATGTTTAATGTTGCATTTTGGGTGATAACAGAAATGGCAAGTTATCAGGAATACCAAGGAAATGGAGTGGAAGCTGTACCAGCGATGTTAGGACATCACAGGAGATCAATGATTGGTTCAAATGAGGTTCAGCATTTAGCCAATTCCAAGAATTGTAAATACAATTCGTGAAACATCCGATATTTTCTCCAGTATAAGAACCAATTCTATGAATGCTAAGTATAATTCCTAATGCTTTCTTCAACACTTAAACCAATTTAATGAATTTTAAATACAATTTCAATTGTAATTCCAATTTTTTTTTTTTTTTTTGTTCATGGCATATAACAACCGGTACTTAAAATACTATTCCAGGAAATTGCTTGGTGTAGATACCATTCCACTGGGTTATCGACGATGACGTGATTAAGATCTCAAAATGGTTTGGATCTCTTTGGGGGCATCAAAATATTTGATTCTATTCAAGCTTGAGGGCAAGTGATTGGACATGTCATCTTTTTAGCACCAGCACCCATTTTTTCCAAGACTGCGACCCCAAAAGTTCCAAATCGTGTACATTACTCTCTCCAGGAACAACAATCGCAGACATGGGTTGCTCCAGATTGGGTCCTTGTATATTTGTGAACCGCTTTATACAGTATGCACCTTTTTGATCTGTCCATACCTGAAAACGGGGAACGCTTTAGTTACAGTACTTGCTTGGGCGTTACCGTGAGAGCCATCCCAATCACCATCTAGTAGGTTGGCCCGACACACTAGGTCCATCAAGAATGATCTTCACTTTCTAGAGAGGAAAGCCCAACGATACAGGAGAGAACCCCTTGCTCAACAAGATTTGTATAGCTTTCACATAGTCGCAGTTTCTAATGTAAACAAATATAGTGTGAATAAAGTCCACCACAAACCAGAGTAGTTTTTGCTCAACTATACTCGGGATATTGCAGTCGTCTAAATTCTTATAGGGCAAATGTTGATAGCACCATGCATAGCACTCTTCGTCTTTTAAAGGTGCGATGCCAAACCTAGTCATTAAACTTCAGTGGATAGTTACATCCCATTCTTGGAACTGAAGTTAGACCCAATTTTGTACCAAATTCTGAAAGAATTCAGAGATTCAGACCGATTTGGTAAAGAACTCTGAAAAAATGTTAGCGGTAAATGTCCTAATATTTGTTTTTGTCGAAAACATATTGCGATTAAAAATATAAAGAAACTCTTATCACAATAAGGTAGAATCTATTCCATTTCCAATATTTCAACCATCTTTGATGGTCATCCTCAGGGATTGGCTTTCAAAAACAAGAACATTTGTTTTATGCAACTATAAACAATATGGTAGAAATTTATAATAACAATGATATTTCTCTCTTTTTATAACAATAAAAACAAAAAAATTTTAATTCTTAAGTTGACCTCAAGCCAAAATTAAAACCAAAGAAAAAAGCGTCCAAAGGTCAACAATAACCTCAAAACATAAAAAATTTCGGACCAGGATGAATGTTTGGACTGGATTCGGATTCGTCTGAAATTTTTATCACAGGTAGGGCTTGCAGTGCTGATCACGCCAATGTATATATCATGGGCAGGAAGTCCATACTTCCCGAGATATAGGCACCGAAAGTTCAAAAATTCCCTTGGTTTTGACGATAAGTTTAGTTTAAATCTAATTTTTTCATATATAGCCGGCCTTCGGCCGGGGATTTAAGACTTTCTCCTATGGACAGGACCAAATCTCGGCTAACGCGAACAAAATTTTCCTTTAAATCGAAATTTTTTTATCATCGATCCGAATCCAGTCCGTATATTCAACTTATGCCAAAATTTCTAATTATTTTTTGTTGCTTTCAACCTAAAATACAATTAATTATCATTACAGATACAAAATATTCGTATTTTTTAAAATAAATGACCACACTTAAATTTTTTTGTTCAACTCACTTTGATTTCGGTGGTGAGAAATTTCAGCACAAATTTGCCACTTTTTCTCACTTTTTTTACATTTGTAATAGCTAATTTTTTCACGAACGTGAGTTTTGCTGACCCTCTTGTTGTTTATAATAAGGGAAGAGTGAGAACATAACAGCACTCACGGCGATATGATGTTTATAATAGGGGAGGAGGCGAGAAAGAGAAAACTCACGGTGAGATGCCGTTCATAATTGGGCTGATTATGTTTAATGTTGAAAATGGGATATATCGGTCCACGTTTTGATGTAGGCCTCATACCTCCTGGTATTTGAAGGTTTTGGCCTCAATATCCCAAAAAACTATCCTCCATAATCGACCCCGTAGTCTTCGCGCTAAGGTATATAACACATTATTGCATGTACAAAAACAGCTCTTACAAAAAATCAGACAGTATAGGTCCAGGTTGTGGTATAACCCTCATAAAGTAGTAGTCAAATTTTTCTATAGAAAAACTATCCCTATATATCCAGGTTTTTATCCATGTACCGTTATTAACCAATATTATGTATTTCGATGGTTTTTAGTAAAATTTTCGGTCCTAGATTGTTGTAGTTTAATATTGTATGTTACTGTTACGGGAAATCGTTATGGAAAGAACAACGAAGACATTTGCCTTCTGAAAAGGATTTAATTTGGTATTTTGGAATCTCTCACAGAAAATGATCGATTATATGTTAAGATATTCTGATCCTTCAAGGAATAAGCCTTACGTAGGGAAAGAGCTTAGTACTTTATTAAACGAAAGGGCATATCTTTCCTTTACCGACCCAACGCAGAAAATTGCGAAAAGAATTACCACAGATAGTGCTTTTCATGCCTCCAAAGTTCGAAAAATTCCCTTGCCTACTTGGGACAAAATTTACGATTTAAAAAAAGGTTTTTTCGCGTAACCGAAATTCGCTCCTGTCCATAAGAAAACTTTCGATTTAAAGGAAATTTCTGTATTTTTTTCTGCGAAGGGTCGGAAAAGTAAATTTGTTCCAACGAGAGGACATTAA
Source organism: Musca autumnalis (assembly GCF_047663935.1). Classification (NCBI taxonomy): domain Eukaryota; kingdom Metazoa; phylum Arthropoda; class Insecta; order Diptera; family Muscidae; genus Musca; species Musca autumnalis. Next base: position 82,643,149 of record NW_027412088.1, read on the forward strand.
TTATTTCTATTTAATACTGTTCGTAATTGAGGGTATAAAATGTTCGGGCCGGTCTAACGTAACGGCGTTCTTCCTCGTTTTTTTTTACTTTTTTTCTCTTGTGTTGCTTTATATGACGCGTTTTTTGATTATACGACACTCGTTCGTATAATGGATTTTAGTTTATAGTATTTTGGGTAGTTTAAAGCTCTACAAGAATTTGCAAAATTTTCCTTCTTTTCATATACTTTATTGTTGTATCAAAACAAGAGAAATTAAATAACCAAAATACTTTTCTATTTAACATAAATTATAGCTTAGTCTAGTAATAGATCTAAATCTTATAGTTATGCAGTCCATTTTTAGTTATTCAAATTCATCAATAACAAATTGTTCCATTTTGACAATATTCAATGGGGGAACATCATCATCAATCACATTAGCATCAGAATTATTAAAATGTTCATATTCATCTATATCTTCCGTTTTCACAATACTATTAAATTGCCCATCACTACTTATATTATTTACATCAGAGTCTGATTCAAGTCGCTTTTGTTTGTTTGCAATACATTTGTTCTTATGCCAACGATTTTTGGTATTTTTTAAAGCACGTCGTAAATCGTTGAGGAAAACTGTTCTTGGATAGTTTTCCTTATTACAAGCAGCTAAAATTCGAAAACAAGGATAGCAATCAATTAAAAAAATTAATCTGTTAATTGGTTATATAGTCATTTACCATATAAAACGTCGATGAATTTGCGGAAATCCAGTAGCCTCTTTTTCTGATGTAGACCATCAACATTGACCGCCACAATAACTTCATCGGAAAGTACATTTCTTAGATTTTTTACGAGACCACGAGGAACCAATAGATTTGTTATAATATTGATCTAAGGAATATCACAAAAAAGAACCACAAACATACAATTAATTACTTGTTCATGATTGTATTCCAAGAAAAAAAAACTAACTTACATTATTCTGCATATTTTCGTCATTAAGTTCCTCCTCATACTTAGCCAATGCCTCTAAGTTCTTCAATGGAAAACGTCGCAGCAGTTCTGTACCATTCTTACCATATATTACATCGTATACATTTGGTGCAGCTGTTGATGTTTTGCTCGCTTGCTCCAGTAATGCATTCTGTTTCATAAGTAGGTTGATAATCAGTTCATTTTGCTGTTCCAACCTTTCTGTTTCATGATTGAATAGAAGAAATAAATAACAACACATGTGTAAGGCGACGTCTCATGAAAATAGTTGTTGTTATTACTTACCTTTTAGTTCTTTCACCTCTTTTCGTAAACTAGCGGTTTCATCCTTTATTTTACCAATACGTTCACTAAGGTCTGTCATTTCCTTTTATTTTGCAGCTATTTTTGGGGTGGGTTTGAAGAAAACTTCACTTCGTGCAGTGTTTAGTTTAGCATTAACTTCGTTGAATGACAAAGTAGAACTGATGTATAAGTAGTTGATAAAGAAGTCATTTGGTAATAAGTACTGTTATCGGTATGAATGTTATCGATTAAGTTAAGGGGGTTCGCATGCTGTACATAATTGTATGAATTGAAAGAACTAACGAACATCAACTCGTAACTATTAGGACGTTTACATTTACGCAATTGAGTGGTTTTTAATATAATGCTTGGTTTACATTCGAAGGCGTTTCGTGATTTCGCGCGGAATCAGGCAACATTTTGCATCATTTCGCATACAAAAATGAAATCATCTCATTTCGTGATTTCAGCGAAATCAACATCGAAATCACAGTACTCATGATATACAACCCTGTTTTTGCCTAAAAAAGTACCAAAAGTTGCAACACTTTTCAAGTAACACAAGCTTCGTTCCCGTACTTTTTATTAGTAAAACTCGTAAAAGAGAGAACTGCAAATTGTTCTCACACACAAGTTTTTTGAAATAGTTCGGGAACGGAAAAATGGAAAATACGTCAAAAAAATTAAAACAAATGTAAAAGTCGGCGTATCAGCCAATCAGACGCCGGCAACCATGTTACTATTTTTTACTCACCCAAATTTGTCGTGTAAAAAGTTTTTAAAGAGAGCGTCATTCAGCGCCATTTTTGTTTAAAGAGAAGTGATCATTTTACAACTTTGTTGTGTACGGGAACGCTTATTCGGGTAAAAGTGGTAAAAATTGTAAAAACTTTTTAGTTCTGGAACAAAACTACAATAGGTAGGTAGATGGTCAGTTGCTGCAACAAAAAATTTTAGTATCAAAATGTGTAAATTACTTTGTTACGATGATATTTTCCATTCCCGTACTTTGTTAATGGTAATTTTAGAAAATAGATCGAATTGTCAAAAATTTCTCACCCATACAAATTTCCTAAAAAATACGGAAACGGAAAAATGACGGAAATTGCAAAAACTCCAGCAGAAATGTCAAAATCAACGTATCAGCTATAATATTCAGATACCAATAAACATGCTGCTAGCTTATACTATGCCAATTTTGTATAACGGAAAACAGGAGAAGAGCGTGTTTGTTATTCAGCGCTATTTTTATTCAAAGTGAAGTGCAAGTCTTGCTAGATTTCGGAGTACGGGAACGCATTTTTAGCACTAAACGGCAAAACTACTGCAAGTAATAATATTTTGCAGGCTCTGAACACAGCTTTTATTATCAAAATTTATTATTATGTCTCAACGATAAAATCATTTTTTATTTTTTCATTTGTTAGTACTATACCCAACTAATACGATATACAGATAATTTTCGAAATATTGTCGTATATTTTTGATGACTAATTCAATTTACAACAACTCATGGTTTAATAAGAAAGGTTAGCCAAAGCTTTATGTCAATTTAATTTTTTTCATTCGAGTATGCCTAAAACTTCAAAACAATATAAACAAACTGTGTATGTGTGTGTGGTGTTGGAATAATATGCCAAACAATTTAAAAAACAGTCGAATTCAATGATTTTTAAAATTGTTTTTAGACCATTTGTATGGAAGAAATTGGTGAGATTTGCATTGAAACAATCAGTTTATCATATTCACAACTCGATTATGTGGAGAAAACTTAACTCTTCATTCATTTTTCGCGTTTTTTATAAAATGCTCAAAAATGCATTGTAAACAAAACCACTTGTTGCTTTTATTTTGAAGTTTTAGGGATTCAAGAAAAACAAGGGTTCTATAGATTTTTTTCATTTAAATCTACCTCTTTACTTATACCATGCAACAACTTGTTTTGAAAATGCATGTTCAAGGCAAGCAGGCGAGGAAGTTTATGTACACAGGCCTTTAAGCCTTTACCTAATTAACTGCGTGTTGCGTGTGCGTTCAAAAATACAAAAACAAAATACATGTATTTCAAATTGAAAACAAAAACAAATACATGTATTTTGTTTTTGTATTTTTGAACGCACACGCAACACGCAGTTAATTAGGTAAAGGCTTTAAGCAAGAATGTCATGCTTCTTATGTATCTAGGCATTGAACACCGGGTCTAACCCGGGTTTTGTACCCGGACTTTCGAGTCCAATAACCTCTGGAAAAAAATTTCAAAAAATTCAGAGTTTTTACTAATGGTCTGTTCCAGAACTGCAAGAATCTACTAGTGTTTACTATTTTTTCCGATAACATAAAGGACAAAATGTTATCGTAGTAGAAACTAGTAGATTCTTGCAGGTTCTGGAACAGAGCATAAATGTGTCGAAGCAAGTCTTTTCGCAATATTCAACCACATACAGAAAAACTAATACAGTTAGATGTTTGTCGCATACAAATAAAACTGTGACACAAAATCGAACTCAAAGTCTGGGGGTGGAAAATTTCTTTTGTAGATGAAAGCCCTTGGTGAGTATATTAAGAACCCAAATGGAAATTTTCGCCATAAGTCAAGTTTCTGAGATATCGCGTGATGAATTTGTTGATATTTCCCCTATAAGCTTCATATCTCTCATGGTACAATAATACAGGTAGCATTATCAAGCCAGCTGATGGTAACATAATGTGTCAATTGCATTGAATTGATGTCAAATTTTGACATCTTATGTTACCAACAATTGCCGATGCGGCTACCTGTGTATTTGTACCATGATATCTCTCAAGGCAAATTTATATAGGGTATATGCATGAATTACAACAACTAAAAAAATTACAAAAACAACATTGTTGATATTTACCCATGGTAGAACAAGAAAAGGTAGCAGCAATACCCAGCTGACTGAACTGGGTTGTAGTGTTAGTGTCAAATTCCATTCGACATTTTATGTATTTATTTGTATATTTTTGAAGAACAAATTTATTCATCAGAAAAAAAAACTATTTCCCATAAAGACGGCTTCATATCATTGACATGTAACCTCCTCCAGGTCCGAACGACATGCCGCACACTAAAACACCGCTTATAGAGGCGGTACAATATTTGTTAATATGTGTGCTATTTTCTTAAACTTGAAAAGAATAAAGCCCTAATAAACATGTGCTTTTTTGTTTTCAAAAGCAAATGATTGAAACATCTTCTCTTTTTTCAATGAATTACCAGCGACCCGAAACATTTTTGCAAGTATTCTACTTTCTGCGAGAAATTATACATTTAGTGGAATGATATGGAAACATTCAAATTGAAAATCTAATGAGTTTTCATTCATGTTTTCCAAAATATTCAATCAAATGTGAAAAATTATTAGTTTTTTAAATTCCAATAATTTATAGACATTTCCTTGTTTTGTTTACATTTACGTTGACACTAAGGTTTACAAACAAAAACAAATTCCTTTGTGGTTGTTGTTCGAGTTGTATTTGTTGTAGTATTAACTTTACCTTGTATTTGTTCTACCATGATATTTACCTTAGGCAATTTCTCTTTGGCAATTGTCAGTTTGTCGGTGAGAGAGGGTGTTGAGAGGCAAGGGGTTACCATATGCCTCACCTCTCTCTCCATAAAACTGACAATTGCCACAAGGAAATTGCCTAATATAACTATGGACTAATTTTCAATAACAACAATGTTGTTTTTGTAATTTTTTTAGAAATAGAAAAGAAAATATTGAATAATAGGGTCGTTCCAAAAATTTTCTTAGGAAAAAAATAAATACATTTTAAAAATCCTCTAAAATACATGGTAGAACAAATATAAGGTAAAGTTAATACTACAACAAATACAACTCGAACAACAACCACAAAGGAATTTGTTTTTGTTTGTAACGTTACTGCCAGTTGTATTTGTAAACAAAACAAGGAAATGTCTATAAATTATTGGAATTTAAAAAACTAATAATTTTTCACATTTGGTTTAATATTTTGGAAAACATGAATGAAAAGTCGTCACATTTTCAATTTTTATGTTTCCACATCATTCCACTAAATGCATAAATTCTCGCAGAAAGTAGAATTCTTGCAGAAAAGTTTGGGGTTGCTGGAAATTCATAGAAAAAGGAGAAGCTGTTTCAATGTTTTGTTTTAGAAATCAAAGAAGCACATGTTTATTAGGGCTTTATTTTTTTTAAATTTTAACAAAATACCTCACATATTAACAAACGTTGTATCGCCTCTACAAGCGGGGAGGTTACATATCATTGATATGAAGAAATCTTTCTGGGAAATGATTTTTTCCGAATGATATATTTTTTTCTCAAAAAATATATGTCCCTAATGTACATCGAAATAGAAATAAATGTATAAAATGTCATATGAAATTTGACACTAACGTTACAACCCAATTCAGTCAGCTGTGTATTGCTGCTACCTTTTCTTATTCTACCATGTGTAAAATAGAACAAATTGGAATCAAAATGTAAATATAAAGAATACAGAACTGTCTTAGGTCATTGTAATTACACGTTTAGGATGAAAATCAGTATTTTATGGTAGCAAATATCGAAGTTTTAAATTTCAGGAGTAGACCCTATTACGTTTTGAAAACTAAATTTACAAAAAAGTAAGAATACAGCTGATTTTCACTTCTACCTTATATAAATATGCCTTGATATCTCTGTTTGGCATTATTGTTGCTTGGTTTAGAGAGGAAATGTGTTCAGTCATATCGATTTTTTGTAGAACATTTCATTCTTCTAACTCACTTCCTTTCATGTCCCTTTTGTCCTTCATTTCTTGAACCGTAATAAAATCCAATATTTTCTAAATCCAAATATTCTACAAAAATTCAAATTTTCTGTCTCTCGTTGTGCCGAACACGTTAATGACAAATTTTCTTAGACAATAGATCCGGTTTTCCCAATATAAAACCCGGGTTTTGAACAGGTTTTAAGTGACCGATTAAGCATACATGTATACAATTAGAAAGCTTATGAAATGGTCAATCACATGAAATCAATTCGCTGATTGCAGCTTTGTTGGTACCGATGCTAGAACAAAAAAACTTTTTTCTTAAGTCGTTTGAAGGGAAAATATCACTGCGCGTGAATATGAAGATCTAAGTTTGGGGGTGAAAAATTATTTTTGGCAATGAATGTCGATGAAGATAATCGGGTATGTTCCACTTCACGCCTCAAGCATTTTGCTCACCTCATTTACTCCAATTTTTTGCGAACTTATTGGGGCTAAGATTCATTGGGGTATTTAAAAAGAAGAGTACACCTTTGTCCGTCCATAAAATACTCGAAAAATAAGCGAAAATTGGGTGAACAAAATGCTTGAGGCGTGAAGTGTGTCTCAGAACATACACGAATATTATGAACCCGGAAGGACAGTTCTGCCATAGGCCAAACTTCTGAGTTTAGCAAACTGAATTCATTCTTGATGGTATACATATGTATAAGCTTTGTTCCTTTACTTTTTTAATGGCCAGTTTTACCAGAAAAGTAAAGGAACGAAAAAATGGTAGATCTGGTAGCAATGACAAAAAGAAACATAAAAATTCAATTTTCTTCTTTTATTTCACATTTTTTAATTTTGTTTTGTCAGCGTTCGCCTTCTTCTTCATTTTTTTCATCATTGTGAAATAATCGTCAAACAAATGTCGAAAAATCAGTTCTACCATTTTTTACCTGCAAAAATTTTCTGGTAGCCTGTGGTAGAAGAGAAAGGCATATGTGCCACCTCTCCTCTCTCACTCTCTTAAAAATTGATGCCAGTTTTACCACGCTTCGCAGGTTAAAAATGGCAACAAATGGTAACCTCAGGTAAGTAAAGGAACATATCTATACATAAGTGCATGACAAAAAACAACGTAACACAAATTTCATCGCTCCAAAACTCAGAAGTTTAACCTATGCACTATAGGTAATTTGCCCTGTTTTTGAGGCAAAAAGTCGATTTTGCAACTTTTAATAATAATAATTTTTTAGTTGGCATTGTAAAAAGAACATGTCAAAATTTATTAATATGAATGACATTTTTCAAAATAGCGCCATTATCGCGGTTTAAATTGCAGTCAAAGTGAGAATTTCGAAGAAGAACTAAAAATATATATATTGTAAGGCATATTTCAATGTACTTAAAACCGCGGAAAAATAAACCAAATATAAATATATGTAAAATGGAATAGCTTGGCAAATGGGAGAGGAATTTATTTCATATATAATATAGCTTAAACATTTTGGGTAGCGACCAAAAAACACAAAAAGTCAGAAATAAATATTTTATTTTTCTTAAAATCACTTCATATAGACTTATACTAAATTGGCCGTGTTTGGCCGTGATTTTGCAACCTAGAACACATTACTGAAAGTCTTCTGCATTGGTATTACTAGGTTTCAAAACCCGATTTTGCCCGTTTTTTGATATTTATGAGATTTTATTAGGTTACTTCTCAATAAAAAGTCTTAAAATTGTGGAAGTTTGATTTGAGGAAATAAACAATAAATGGAAAAAATAGGGTTGTTTACAATTTCATTGCAAGTAGAATAAGTAATGGCGACAAATTGTTCGGTATATCCGTGGTTTTCTATAAACGGTGCGGCAGTAGTAAGCTTTATTTTATCTCTCTATTACATATTAATCATTGATACGGTTTAAAGGAGTACTAAACTCGTCTTTATTAACGTATATTCAAAAAATATTCAAAACTGTATTAACAATTCGTTGGAAAATCTACTCGCGGGGACAAAATTTGTGTTACTTACTACCGTGATCGTTTTCATCAGTTTGTTGTGTATAAGAAAACTAATGAAAATGGCATTGGAAAAAATAACTTTGTTCGTTATATACGTAGTTGCTTATAACCGTTGTTCCTTATATCCGAATTTATCTGTAAAAATCTTTGTTTTATCTCACTTTTACACATAAATAATTTAAAAAGTTAAAAAATCCTTTAATTCCGCTGTTATTAATTTTTGTCTCAAAAACAGGGCAAATTACCTATAGTGCTATGGTAGAGCTGTCCTTCCGGATTCATATTATCTTCATCGACATTCATTGCCAAAAAATTTTTCACCCCCAAATTTAGATCTTCATATTTACGCGCAGTGATATTTTCCCTTAAAACGATTTAAGAAAACAGTTTTTGTTCTAGCATCGGAACCAACAAGGTTGCAATCAGCGAATTGATTTCATGTGATTGACAATTTCATAGACATTTTCATACTCTTGTGTCAGACACTGAAAATAACACATGAAAATATTTTAGCTTTTAGGAGAGAGCGGAGTTGAAGGAGCTCTCTTTCTCCCTTCTTACCCGTAAGCTCAAAACATTTTCATGAAAATTTTCATAGTCTGGCAGAAGACATAGCTTTCTAAAGGCCCCCACTCATTTATCAGTCTGTGCCGTCAGTCCGATGAACCCTTTCTGTATGTGTGACTGAGAAGTGTGTAGCACAAACCATCAGTCAAGTCTAAAAATCTTGAATTTCTCCTCCAAAAATGAATGAATTCTAAGTTTTTTGTGTTCCAACACCAACATTATTTTCTGTTTTTCAAAATTATTTATTGACAGTTTGAAAATAAACACAATTCACCCAGACTTGATGGGAGTTCATTTTGAAATCAAAACTATTTTGATTTTCATCAGTCTTGGAAAACTCACACATACATTCTCAAAATTTCAAAAATTTACACATACTACCATAAATGCTGGCAGTCAGACTGACTAATGAGTGGGGGCCTTAATGGAATACATATGTACTTAATCGGTCACTTAAAACCGGTTCAAACCCCGCGTTTTATATTGGAAAACCGGATCTATTGTCTAAGAAAATTTGTCGTTAACGTGTTCGGCATAACGAGAGCTATTTATGGTATATATTTCAGATGCACCCCAAACGTCTATATAAGCTATAACCAATATGTATGTCTACATACCAATTCATAACAAAAACATAGTTTAATTGTGAACCAAGTCCAGCTAAATGTCAAAAATGACCATGAAAACCGGACAATATCGATTAGTTGTCAATGAGAACCGTACCTAAAAACATCTGGTAAACATTTTTGTAGAAAATTTCGATTTTGAAAAATCTCATCTTGTAGTACTTTTACTACGGTTCAAGAAATAAAGGACGTGAAAGGAAGAATGAAATGTTCTAAAAAAAGATTCGCCCATCGAGATGACTGAAGAAATGTCCTCTCTAAACGAAGCTACAATAATGCCAAACAGATATATGAAGCTATTTTCCCAAGTATTATAGTGGAAATATCAAAAAATTCATCACGCGATATCTCAGAAATTTCCACGAGTTGGTCATATGAATTTAGCCCATGTAATAGCATATCGGTGGCCAACAAACTCACCGATCGATTGAGAGAGAAAGTTTGTAGGTTTTGTAACAAAATTCTGCAGTCGTTAAACGCCTGTATAAAGTCATCGGTTCTGTGAGGCTGTATTTAAGTCTCCTAAGTCCATATTTATATTAGGCAATTTTCCTTGTGGCAATTGTCAGTTTGTAGGTGAGAGAGGGTGTTGAGAGGCAAAGGGTTCCCATATAGCTTATCTCTCTCCATCGAACTGACGATTGTCGTAAGCAAAATTGCCTATTGTAAATATGGGCTAACCAACTTGACTGCTATTCCAACAGCCACAGATTATTATTACAAAAAACAAATTCAAAAAACACACACCAGTTTGGTAGTATTTCGTACACATTCATTCATACATGAAACAGACTGTTAAATTCATATTTTGTATTTAAACTATTAGAATAAAATAAAAAATCACAGCTTCCACTCCTAGTTAATACACATATCTTAGCCTAACCATAAAAATAAATTAACATACAGTCAATACTGGCTGGCTATTCCAGTTCGATTTGTTCCGTATTCACAATATCCCGTTGGACATCAACTTCAGTAAAACATTCACGTAGCTTTTGTCTGGCAGCACATTTGCTTTTGTGGCAACGATTCTTGGATATCCTTAAAGCATGTCGCAAATCGTTGAGGAAATTTTTTTTAGGATAGTGATCATTATCGCAGGCATCTAAAAATCAAATAATAAAACATTATTAAATTGCTGTTACCTTTAGATAAATATTAACTTACTGTACAAAACATCAATAAATTTCGCATAATCTAGTAGCCGGCTTTTATTATGATTACCATCTACATTGACAGCCATAATAATTTTATCCGAAATTACGTTTCCAAGATTTTTTATTAAACCATGAGGAGCCAGAAGATTTGACACGATATTGATCTAATAAAGAAACATAGATTAGATACGTAAATACATAAATAATTACACATTCATGCTTCTTAAGACTCTTTCACAAAGAATGGGTGTTTTGCAAGTCGCTCTCAAATGGAAAGTGTGCTTCTAACGGCATTTTCAAAACGAAAGTGTGCTTTTTAAGATCATTTCAAAAGTGAAGGGTGCTTCTGAGGGCCATTTCAAAAGGAAAGCGTGCTTTAAGACCCTTTGCAAAGTAAAGGGCGCTTATTGAGACCCTTTTCAAAGGAAAGGATGCTTATTAAAACCCTTTTCAAAGGAAAGGATGCTTATTGAGACCCTTTTCAAAGGAAAGGATGCTTATTAAGACCCTTTTCAAAGTAAAGGGCGCTTATTGAGACCCTTTTCAAAGGAAAGGATGCTTATTGATACCCTTTTCAAAGGAAATGATGCTTATTAAGACATTTCAAAAGGAAAGCGTGCTTTAAGATCCTTTCCAAAGTAAAGGGCGCTTATTGAGGCCCTTTTCAAAGGAAAATATGCTTATTAAGACCCTTTTCAAAGGAAAGGATGCTTATTGAGACCCTTTTCAAAGGAAAGGATACTTATTAAGACCCTATTCAAAGAAAAGGGCGCTTATTGAGACCCTTTTCATAGGAAAGGATGCTTATTAAGAACCTTTTCAAAGGAAAGGATGCTTATTGAGACACTTTTCAAAGGAAAGGATACTTATTAAGACCCTTTTCAAAGGAAAGGATGCTTATTAAGACCCTTTCCAAAGGATCATATCTCAGGACAGCGGTCTGAGGGTTTTCTCTAAGGACACTTGTTAAAACTTACATTATTCTGCATATTTTCTTCATTGAGTTCCTTTTCATATTTAGCCAATGCCGCTAAATCTTGCAATGGAAAACGACGTAGCATTTCTGTCACATTTCTACCATAGATTATGTCGGATACATTTGGTTCCACTATTAGTGCTATTGGTTTTGTGCTTGCATTTTCCAGTAAATTATTATGTTTGGTAAGCATTTCAATGATCATTTCATTTTGTTGTTGTATTGTTTCTGATTCATTCAAAAGGAAAATAAAACAAAATCCAATGTTTACGGTAGTATTAGTGTGATGTATTTACTAAAAATAAAGGCTTTATAAATACTTACCATTTAATTCTTTCACCTCCCGCCTTAAACCAATTGCATCGCTTTTTATCTTATCAATCCGTTCAGTGAAATATGCCATTTCTTGTCAATTTTTTTTTCGTTTCAGTTGTGAATTTTAACTAATTTTTTGTGTACACTTTTGCATCAGCTTCGTTGAATGTTTCAGTAACAGATGTAGAAGTGGTGGTTAAAGAAGTCATTTGGTAATAAGTGTGGTTATCATCTCCAGTTTGCAAGAGTTATCGATTAATTAAGGGGTGTTCAGATATGGTGTGATTTTAGTGAACTGATACACAGCATTTTCCATTTTGTTAAAATGTTTCTTGCTCGTTCATGGCAGTCATCCATGAACATTTTCGTAGTTTATGGACAGTCAAAAAATTTTGAAAGCAATCATTTAAAATTAACAGCCTGTTTCACTATGTCGAACCAAAAAGAAAACGAAAGAAAAACAACTCAACTAGTGTATAATTTTTAAATTTGTTTTAAAGCAAACACAAAGTCAATATTGCCATGAAAACCAAAGTTTAGGTGTTTTTCGTTCGCAATCATTTTCTTTCGACGTAGTGAAACAGGCCTTGGGGGTTACTCTGTATTGCGATGCGTTTGCGTTTGGTATTTTGTTAACGCAAGATATTTGCATTAACGCACGATTTTGAAGTACGCTTTTGTATTACAGATTGCGGTGATGCCAGAAAGGAAAAAGGAACAAAAATAGTTGCGAAAGGACATATGAAAACGAATTAGAGACGCATTTAATTTCCTTACGCATCGCAATAGAGAGTAACCCCCCTTAAGTTTATGCTCCTTTTTATATTGCAATTTGGGTTAAAATTTTTTAAAGCATGTGAACCCCCTTACTTAGCCGATAACTATCCCATACTATAGATTATAATTACACTTATTACCCAATGACTTCTTTTTCCACCCTTTCTACATATGTTTCTACTTTAACTTACGAAGAAACTGATGGTAATACACAAGAAAAATATTAAATATTAGTTGAAGTAAATACAACAAAAATGACAAATGTTGGTGAACGCATTGATAAATTAAAAGATGAAGCTATCGGTTTACGAAATGAGGTAAAGGAACTTAAAGGTAAGTACTTACCCATTGTTTTTAATGAACACGCCACATTAATGCATTCTCTATTGTACTTTGTTTTTATTACCAGAAACTTTACAACGACAAAATGAACTGATTATTAACATACTTACCAAACAGAATGAAATACTGGAGCAAGCAAGTGCAACACCACCAGTTCCACCAGTTGTAGCAAATGTATCCGATGTAGTATATGGTAAAAATCTTAGGGAGATGCTAGGACGTTTCCCACTGTCAAATTTAGAGGCATTGGCAAAGTATGAAGCGGATCTCAATGAAGAAAATATGCAGAAGAATGTAAGTTTATTATAGGAATAACATTTAGAAATTTATTTTCTATAATTGCATCTTTTATAGGCCAATATCGTTTCAAATCTTCTGGCTCCTCATGGTCTAGTAAAAAATATTAGTAATGTAATTTCGGACACAATTATTATGGCTGTCAATGTAGATGGTCATCACGGTAAAAGAAGACTATTGGACTTTGGAAAATTTATTGATGTTCTGTATAGTATGTCAATATTTCACACAAAATATGACATGTATTCTAAAGTTATTGCTTATTTTGATTTTTAGGTGCCTGTTATAAGGACGACTATCCGAAAAAGACTTTCCTCAACGATTTGCGACGTGCTTTAAGGAATACCAAAAATCGTTGTCACAAAAACAATTGTATTGCCAGACAAAAGTTACGAGAATGTGCTACTGAAGCTGTTATTCCTTCCCTGGATATTGTAAAAACGGAAAAATTTGAATTCGAAAAGTCCATAATGGACTATACATAGGTTCCAGATATAAGATTTGTTCGATAACCCAAAAAAATTTGTACAAATTTTACAAAACACTGTTCGATAACAAACTTGTTCTGTAAAAGAGAACTGAGAAGTACTTGCAAGTACTTTTTACTTGCAAAGATATCGAACATACCTATTGTATTACGCTAGACTTAGACATAACTTTTAAATAGCAACGTGATTTTAGTTTTATTTAATTCTCTTGTTGAAATAAAATTTATAAAGTCCTAGTTAAAGAGTGTAAATGTTGAAAAATATACATTTTAGATATATAAGAAAGATAGTTTATCATTATTTTTTATAATTAACAAACAAATCGTCATATATTAATCGCCCATAATATATGCATCTTCAGTTTTTATTACAGTTTCTAATTGTGAATCTTCACCTCTTATGACCTCTTCTAGTTCGTTTCCTTCAGTCGTTATTATCGTTTCTAATTCTGAATTCAGTTGATCTTCATCTTCCATATCTTCATCAACATCATAATTGTCATCATTGTCGTGATTGTTTGAGTCATCATTATGTTTTTCCGTTTGACTTTCTTCTAACAAACGTCTGGCTTTCAATTTGGAATTGCGATTTTTAACCAATCTCATGCCAGTGCGCATATCATCAAGGAACGCTTTTAAATTATAACCATCCTTGTAAACGGCCTCTGAAAAAGAAGATTGGTACATGAATATTGTTAAAGATTGTAGACCAGTACATGTTATGGTACTTACGAAAGAGTGTATCGATAAAACGTTTATATTTAAGAAGACGTATCTTGCCATGTATTCCCTCCAAATTGCTTTGTCCAATAATATTAGCAGATAAAACATATTTAAGATTTTTTGCTACTCCATTGGGTAAGAGCAAACGTTGCAATATGAGGAGCTGGGGAAGAAAGTGGTAAAAAATTAGATTTTATAAAAAAAAATAAACTGATAAAATTTGAAATTTCTTCAACCGCGTGGAACAGAATTAGTTCGCTAAAATGTAAATAAACCAAAACTGAAGCTGAGTAAACAATTAGTATGTATGTTTTATTCTCTACCACCCTCTCCTACTCCTACTTCAAAAAAAGGTGATATTCATCTTAAAAATTGAAACTCCCTTTCAAGGAGTGATGTGCTGCTACCACCGACGCTGGAATAGAGTGTGGTATTGGATTACCCAGGCATCATTAGCGACGCAACAGTCAAAACATTATCTGCAAACCCTATCCAATTTCAAATGTATGCTTCCTCAAAACTTACAACTTCTTGATTATTGCTTCCGTTCGATAATAGACTTTCAAGTTTGTCTAGGTCCTTGAAGGTCTCTATGGGAAAATATTTCGAAAAGTTTATAACATTTCTTTGTATTATGTCCGGGCGGGGTGCTGAAGATGATGTATCCGTTGCTGTTTCACTTCGATTTGCAATATTTTCCAAGAACTGCATTTTTTTAGTTTCCGATAATTCATGGATTATGGCCAATATTTTAGCATTCTGTTTCATCAGACCATCTGAAATATAAGAGAAGGGAAATGAATTATGTATGTTTTCAAATATTACAGTTATTATGTTTCCTTACATTTCAGTTCATTTATTTCATTTTTTAAATCACCCATTTCTTTTTCAAGTTCATCTACTTTAACATTCACATCATTTCCTTTCATGTCGCTGATTTCTTTCTTCAGTGATGTGGTCAGCTTTATAAGCTCCTCAACTTTTGCTGCTAGATCCATTTTTGGTAGATGTTTTCTTAAATACAGAACAGAAGTAAATTCTACTTTTTTGCAAAATATAACAATTTTTAATTTTTAGAAAATTCTTGAATCCTTCCCGTTTTCTGTTTACAAACAGACAAACAATGTTATCGATAACTGTATTATCGCTTTAAATGGTAAAAACAAAGGGTGATCACACTAGGTCTGTACGATAACCTCGCAAGTGAAAAGTACCCAGTGGGAAAATTGGGAACATATTACATTGAAAATATATTTATTAACGCATTATAAGCAATACGTTCCAAAACGTATCCGTAAGAATCGAGAAAAGAATATAATTGGACAAAAAGTTAAATTATTAAATATATTATAGAAGATACGTTATATAATATACCGTAAAGAATCGAACGAGTAATTCCACTTGACAAAAAATTCATATTAATTACCTCTTACATTCCCACTGGATACGACAAGGGAATGCAATGTTTCTTTTTGTATTTTTTTTGTTTTTTGTTGTAATCCCGTTATCTGCCGACGCCTTTAAGTCGCAGCATAAATTTGCCAGTTTTGTTTGTGTCGTGTAACAATAAAGACGTAGTTTTGTAAAAAAATTTAATGAACTATTTTAATTTCTGTTTTTAATGACTGAATCTTCTTTTTTTGTATTCTATGAATACTTTTTTAACTACATAAAATCCTTATATTTCTAAATATAAATAAAAAATGAATTAAAATTAATGGTTCTCTATTTTAATGCAATAAATTACTTAAGGCATACGGGGGAATAAATTATTTATAAAAAGAGAATACATACATAATACGATGCATTCCAGTATATGAATTCCATTATATATTACTAAAGAACTATAAAAGAATATACCCATTGATTACACGATGCTTTCTATGTGGATACTATAAAGGAATTTATTATTTTCCTAGGACATGTACCGTGTTACGAATAATGTATTCGGTAATCAATAAAACATAGTGGCTCTGTATTACCCGTTCGATTCCCATCGATTACATTTTCCCACTGGGTACTTGCAAATACTCAGCAAGTTCTCAGTAACCTCTCTCCACCATTTTTACTCTCTCGAAGCAAAAAATTTGCAGATTGTTATCGAACAGCAATTTGTAAAAACTTGCAAGAAGTCAGCTGATTTAATAAACAAGAAGAAGTTGGCGAAAAAGATTAAATTTAACAATTGAAGGTGTCTAGCATTTTTTTATTTTCCATTTAAAATTACAAAAATATAAGCAATAAGAGGAAAATAGACCTCGTGTGTTCTCCAGGAATGGACAATATTTGTCCAATCCTTCAGGTACCTCCCGCACACAATTTTGGAAAAGTTCACTTTAAGACCTGCTCTCGAATCACTGATTTTTGTTGAAGCATCTTGCATTCGCTGCCTCTATTACGACAGTAAAGGTATTTCAAGGGATCCGGAACTGAGTTCCACCCGGCTGAAATCATTTCTGCCTCTTATGTGACGAGGTCCTTAGTGTTGCTTACAACTATAATTCCCTTTCCAATGCACAAATATAAAACATACTGTAACGCATTGCGATGTTTGGCAAACATATTTATTGATATCGTTAGACGGCCAGGTAGTCTACATTGTGTTTCTCCTACTCCATGGATGCACTGCTTTTCGCTGAGATTTGATACCTTTAAAATAAAAAAAAAAAAATAGTCACCAGAAACTACAAAATAAGTTATTTTGCTTACATTAGCGTTTTCCATAATTTATTTAATATTTGTTTCCCTTTTTATATCTATTTATTTTAATAGCCAAACTTTTGTTTTTGCCAAGAAGTCCGCCACAGAACATTCGAATTTTAATCAGCTGATCAAACTTGCAAATTCTTACAAGAAAAATTTTCCTTGCAAAAACTTGTAAGCAAAAGTCTCCAAAACTCTCCAATATTCTCTCACTATTGTCTCCAAATTCTCTCTCTTCTACTTTGCAAGTTTGTTATCGAACAGCATTTTGTAAAAGTTTGTGCAAATTTGCACAAACTTTTGGGTTATCGTACAGACCTACTCTTGTTAATTTTTGGTCTGTTCCAGTACTGCAAGAATCTACTAATTTTTACTATTTTTTTCGATAACATAAAGGAAAAAATGTTATCGTAGTAAAAAATAGTAGCTTCTTGCAGGTTCTGGAACAGAGCATTTATGACTTGCAACACTTTACATGCGGGGTTGCAAATGTTAAAAAGTGTTCATTGGTCTGTTCCTTTACTATTGAAAATCGTAAAACCGGCAAAAGTAGCAAAAGATGTAAACTGCTCTCATATGAATTGTATGGTATTTGAATTAAAGGAGCGCTTTTCGAATAAAAAGTGGTAAAACTTGAAGATTCTTGCACGTAAAAGAACAGAGCTCATATTTCACGGTTTCATTGTTATGTATTTAAAAAATTTCATGAAATTATGCGTCCCTAGATCGAGATTCTTAGTCCCGGTCTAGTATGATTGCATTGAAAAAATTTCATATACATAATTTGGCGTTCTTAGTCCCGGTCCACACTATAGTGATTTCATTGAAAGAATTGCATGAAATTATGCGTCTCTAGATCGATTTCCATAGTAGAGTAAAATCATAAAATTGCTGTAGTATGGAATTCGATTTAAAAACTACTAATTTCATGAAATTTTTTAATGAAATTCACGCTAGTGTGGACCGTGACTTAGTCCCAGTCCACACTAAAGCGATTTCATTGTAATTTCATGAAATTATGCGTCCCTAGATCGAGTTTCATGCTAAAGTAATATCATGAAATTGCTGAATTGGGGAACTCGATCTGAGAACACCTATTTTCATGAAAATTTTTAAATCAAATCACTCTAGTTTGGACTGGGACTATGCTACACGTTGACACTTTCACGACTTTCACAGCTTTTGAGAAAGAATGGTGGTGAAGGAGCTCCCTTTCTTCCTTCTTAAGGGGTGTTTACACTAGCCATCAATGTCATATGACCCGAAATAAAAACATTCCATATCTGTAGTGGGATTCTGTAACTCATTTTTGCTGTTATCGATAATTGTCGGTAAAATTAAAATGCTTATAATTTCGATAATTAACGAAATTTTTCGGTAAGTTAACGATGAATAAAAAGTAGTCGCTAGTAGAGCTGGCAAAAAATCGATGGGACTATCGATAATATCGATTATTATTTAAAAATTCAATATCGATAGATAGTTTTTTCTATCGATATTATCGGAATAAAAACCCATAACCTAAAATCCATTGAAATAAATAGAAATTTCGCTGCTTTTCGGTTATGTGTGTGTAAGGAAGTACGTCCGTATTCACACGTAAACATTTTTCGGTAAAATAAAATGTTTTTTTTTTACAGTTTTTTTTTAAATAAAAGCAGTTGTTTATTCTCCTTTACATATCTGTGAACTACTTTTGCATAATTTCAAGAAAATCATTGAGATTTCCTCCATTTTCATCTCCAAATTAATGGCGATGGCAACTTAACGATAATATCGATAGCAATCGATATTTTAAAACATTATATCGAAAATATCTAATGTTGGGAATATCGATGGTTTGCCAGCTCTAGTCGCTAGCCTCTACATCAGGCATGACGAAAAGGAGAACGGTCGTCGCCAACTAAAAGACAATGTTGACGACGTCTTAGCGTTCTGAACCACAATCCACTTAAAAAATCTTTCGATGTGAAAGACATATACAGTCTACGATGGTAAAAATCCATTGGCTGTAATATGAATGTAATAGTGAAAAATTGATTTCTGGAATAGAAGGGGGACAATTGAGTCGCCCTTGGAAACAAAAAAAAAGCTTCAATTTGAAATGCACAAATGCAAATTTGCAATCTTAGATGTATAAATAGGGGCTCCAAATGTCGAAAATTGTCTAGCAAGAACAACATCTAATATGCCTGATGATGTTAGCCTAACCAGCTAACGAAACGATCGTCGCATATCGGTTGATGTGTGCATAGGACTTCGCTAGATATCAATTTTACAATGTAATCTCCTTAGGTCATGAAGCTCGATTAATTAAATTAATGAAAATTCAAAATATTGGCAACTTATAACAGTGTGTTAGTAAGGGGTAGTTTACACTATATGTAAATGTCATATGACATGAAATTTTCCATCGTTATATATTCGCTAATATGTGTAATATTGGAGATTTTCCTTACGCCATTTACTCTGTGCGTCCACACCAGCAAAAATGTAAAAAACTACGTCTCCACATTGCCTCCGTGAGTAAATATGGAATGTTTTTATTTCGTGTCATATGACATTGATAGATAGTGTAAACTACCTCTAAGTTTGTATTCACGCAAGCTACAAAACAATAACAAATCAAAACATTTGTTATCTTTTGTACGCTTTTTCTGTGCATTCGGGTCGTGTGCGTGTAAATTGCCGAAAATCATCGGCACCGCCGTGCCAAATGTGCCCATGCTTGCTCTACATACACAAACAGTAATGTCAATTTTTCATTATGTTTTTTAGTCATAATTTTGCGATTTAATTTTACCGATTTTTGTCGGTTACAGCAAAAATGAGTTACAGAATCCCACTACTGCCCACACAGACAATTTGAAGATGTAATTTCACTGCAGTTTTGCTGGTGTGGACGCAAAAAGTAAATGGCGTAAGGAAAATCTCCAATATTGCACACATGGAAAATTTCAGGTGACATTGATGGACGGATTGGATGGAATGGATTTTTGTTGTTTGCTCCGCTTTCTTGGCGTGAAAGCGAGGAATTAAATTGTACTGCAAAACATATGATCGCCGGCGCCAAAAATGTCACGCTTCGATGTGTGATACCAAAAAACGGCGTCGTAACGAAACAATTTCGACATTTGTCCCGGTCCACACTAGAGTGATTTCATTTAAAAATTTTCATGAAATTAGGGGTTCTTAGATCGAGTTCCCGACTACAGAAATTTCATGATATTTCTCTACTGTGGAACTCGATCTAGGTACGCATAATTTCATGAACTTTTTTGGAAAGCAAGCAATGAGCTGATTGAGTTCCGGCCTTAACTCTTAAGCAGAAAACACATCCAACGTTTGAGTAAAGTTTTGTGTCATTTCTGGTATATGAATAAAAGACAAAGTGCTGCCAAGTTTTCTTTATTCTTCTACCAGAAATGAAACAAAAGCTCTGTTCCTTTACGTGCAAGAATCTTCAAGTTTTACCACTTTTTACTCGAAATGTGTTCCTTTACTTGATGTTAGCATACAATTGTTATGGGAGCAGTTCACAACTTTTGCTAATTTTGCAACTTTTACCATTTTTCAAAGTAAAGGAACAGACCAAAAACTTTACTCAAACGTTGGATGTGTTTTCAGCTTTAAATCCAAAAATGTTTTGTATGAAAATTTCAACGTGTAACATAAGAGTTATGAGCACGAGACATACCCCCTGTTTTTGTAACTCAAATTTTCCGATTCGTTCGTGTTTGTCACACACAAAAACACATTTTGGTTTTTGTATCCAATGCTGTTTGTATGTGTGTGATACTATGTTTACATTTACGAAATCCACTCGATTTCAACTATCAATTCCATTGCTCAAACGTCAAATGAAATCGAATCGATTTCAGTTGAGTTTTCATTTGACGTATACACAAAGGAATTGACAGTTGAAATCGAGTGGATTTCGTAAATGTAAACATATTTTGAAAACCAAAAGAAACTTTTGATTTCCCTCATATATTTGGTTTTCATACAAACGAAAACGTCTGAAAAAGACGATAGAAAGAGACCCATCGTTTTGAGCTGAAATTTCGTTGTTTGTTAATGGGTACTTTACACGATATGTTTTTTACATATGAGTTGTCACTTCTCCCATACAAAATATATATGCAAAGTGACAGCTCGTATGTAAAAAACATATCGTGTAAAGTACCCATAAAGAATTTCGCTGAAAACGAATGCATATGATGGGAAATTGATCTACAGAAATTTTTAGATACTCATACATGTAAAAATACGCCATACGGATTAAATATCATATCATCTTTCCAAAATGTATTTTGACATTTTTTGAAAATTGTTTTCTATTGCTCTGTTCCAGAACAAGCTACTATTTTTTACAACGATAACATGTTTTCCTTTATGTTATCGAAAAAAATAGTAAAAATTAGTAGATTCTTGCAGTTCTGGAACAGACCAAATATTTGTCAGTACATTGAAGGGTCTGTTCCAGAACTGCAAGAAGCTACTAATTCATGGTTTAATAAGAAAGGTTAGCCAAAGCTTTATGTCAATTTAATTTTTTTCATTCGAGTATGCCTAAAACTTCAAAACAATATAAACAAACTGTGTATGTGTGTGTGGTGTTGGAATAATATGCCAAACAATTTAAAAAACAGTCGAATTCAATGATTTTTAAAATTGTTTTTAGACCATTTGTATGGAAGAAATTGGTGAGATTTGCATTGAAACAATCAGTTTATCATATTCACAACTCGATTATGTGGAGAAAACTTAACTCTTCATTCATTTTTCGCGTTTTTTATAAAATGCTCAAAAATGCATTGTAAACAAAACCACTTGTTGCTTTTATTTTGAAGTTTTAGGGATTCAAGAAAAACAAGGGTTCTATAGATTTTTTTCATTTAAATCTACCTCTTTACTTATACCATGTACTAATTTTTACAATTTTCTTCGATAACATAAAGGAAAAATGTTATCGTAGTAAAAAATAGTAGCTTCTTGCAGGTTCTGGAACAGAGCAGAATACTTTTTTGGAATTGCTACAAGGAACATATTTTTTAATGAGAACAATTCAAAAATGTTAAAAATTAACATAATGGAAACACTGATATATAAAGCTTTTCGGAATCAAACGAATGCTTTTCAATAGCTCTGTTCCTTTACGTGCAAGAATCTTCAAGTTTTACAACTTTTTACTCGAAAATCGTTCCTTTACTTCAGACACTATACAATTCATATGGAAGAAGATTACAACTTTTGCTACTTTTGCCAGTTTTACCATTTTCAAAAGTAAAGGAACAGAGCAAATGTTTTACATACCCTAGACTGACTTCTTCTTCTTCTTCTTTATTTGCTTATTCGATTTTCGAATATTAGCGATCATGCAATTACATAAGCTTTGTTCCCGTACTTTTTAATAGTAAAACTCGTAAAAGAGAAGAAGACAGAAAATTTGTTGTCAAACAAAAGTTTTTTCATCAAGTTCGGGAACGCAAAAATGGAAAAAACGTCAAAAAAGCTGGAACAAGTGTCAAAGTCGGCGTACCAGCCAATCAGACGCCGGCTTCCATCTTACTATTTTCTACACGCTCAAATTTGTCGAGTAAAAAGTTTTTAAAGAGAGCGTCATTCAGCGCCATTTTTGTTTAAAGAGAAGTCAACATTTTACAACTTTTCTGTGTACGGGAACGGGTTTTCGGGTAAAATGTGTAAAAGTCGTAAAAATTGTAAAAACTTTTTAGTTCTGGAACAGAGCTATAGTTTCTATTTTCATTAGATTTGACTAAAGAGTTCTCTATTTCGTGATGTGTTGATAAGGTGGTCTGCGTTATGATATCCGGTCCATTGCTGTATGTTCTTGAGCCAGGTTGTTTCTTTTCTACCTCTGGAATTTCTACCTTCTACATTTGCTAGGAGAATTAATTGGAGTTGTTTATATTTGGGATTCCTCATAATGTGTCCTAGGTATGCACTCTTTTGCTTTTTAATATGCGTTGTAAGTTCTCGGGTGCGGTTCATTCTTCTGAGAACCTCTTCGTTCGATATGTGAGCTGTCCAGGGTATTTTTAGTATTCTTCTGTAAACCCATATCTCAAATGCCTCGAGTCTTTTAATGTCTACAGCTTTAATGGTCCAAATTTCAACTGCATATAGCAATACTGACCAAATATAATTTTTAACGAATCTTGTCTTCGTTTCAATGTTTATGTTATGGCTTGTTAACACTTTTTTATATTTGGAAAACGCGTCCTTTGCCATCTCTATTCTGCATTTACTAATTTCTTTGCTGTTGTCCCATTCCTCATTAATTAGAACGCCTAAGTATTTAAAACATTTTACTCTTTCAATAGTAGAGTTATGTATTTTTAATGATGTGTCCGTGTGCGAATTTTTTTCTACTAATCACCATGAACTGTCTTTTGGATATTAATTTTTAGCCCATATTTTTCGCTATATTCAGTGAGTCCGTTCATAAGACTTTGTAGTCCCGACATAGTATCAGCCAGAATAGTGGTGTCGTTGGCGTATCGGATGTTGTTCATATATTTAGTCTGTGTTTAGACACACAAATTTCTCGGGAAAGTAAATTGAGTTTTTGGGAGAGAGCGGAGAGGAAAGAGCTCCTCAATACTCTTTCCTACCCCCTATTGCCTAAAAACTGAATTTACTTTCCCGTGTGTCTAAACAGGGACTAATTTCTGATTTGTATACCTTCTTGAATATTTAAAAATGCTTCTTGAAATATTTTTTCACAGTATATATTGAATAGTAGTGGAGATAAGACACATCCTTGTCGAACTCCTTTGGATATCATTATTTCTTCTGTTGTATCTCCGTTGACATCAATTTGGGCAGTTTGATGCCAGTATAAACTTTTTATGCATCTTATTTCTTTGTCTTCTATTCCAATAGTCTTGATTATTTCGATCAGCTTATCGTGTTGTACCGTGTCAAAGGCTTTTTCGTAGTCGATGAAGCATATGAATACGTCCTTCTGAACTTCCCGACATTTTTGTATAAGAACTTGGATACAAAACAAAGCTTCTCGTGTGCCTTTTCCTTCCTTAAATCCGAATTGTGTATCTCCCATTGATTTCTCGCATTTTTCATATATCCTATTATGAATTATTTTAAGGAATATCTTTAATATATGACTCATAACGCTTATGAGTCTATAGTCACTGCATCGTTTGGCATGGCTCTTTTTCGGTATTGCTATAAACGTGGACTTCAGCCAGTCTTGTGGAAATTGTCCTGTGTCATATATATGGTTGAAAAGTTTGGTAAATAGTTGTAGATTGTTTCCATCAATGAGTTTTAATATTTCTGAAGGTATCTCGTCAGGCCCAGTTGCTTTTTTGTCCCTCAAAGATTTAATAGCCCATTCTACTTCAGAATCCGTTATGCTCGTTCCAGACAATATCTGCGTGGATTGATTTTCGTAGCATGATCTTTTATCATCTGTAAAGAGCTTTTGTATGTATATAGTCTTTCCAAATTATTTTTTTCTCGCTAATTTCAGTCACTATTTCATTGCTCTCATTGTATAGTACAGCAGAAGTTGTTTTACGATATACACCAGCAGCTTCCTTTAATTTCTTGTGTAGGTTGTAATCATCGTGTAGGTTTCTCAATCTTTCTATTTCTTCGCACTGATTATTCAAATAAGCGGTTTTTGCAGCTCGTATGGCTGTTTGAATTTCTCTGTTGAGCTCCCAATACAGTTCGTAATTTGAATTTTTGTATTTTCGGCGTTCATCGATAAGGTGTAGAATTTCATCCGTTATCCAATCCTTATTCTTTGGTTTTGTGTAGTTTCCCAGATCATGTTGAGATATGGTGTTTATGGTAGTTTTAACTCTTTCCCATATATTTTCAACCTCATCAGCATTAATTGTGTTCAGTTGCACATTTAAGTTATGCGTTATATTACTTTTAATGAGGGGATTTGCAAGTTTTCCAATATCAAGTTTTTTACGATGTGTTTTTTTGGGTTTAGATATAATCTTTGTGCACATATTTGCCATAAGAAGATTATGATCAGAAGAAACATCTGCTCCTGGGTATGTCGAGGCCTTCGTTATAGACGTAAAGTGGCGCGTATCTATGAGAATGAAATCAATTTGATTTCTAATTGTGTTTCCTGTTCTATCTTGTGGCGATTTCCACGTGTACAGTCGTCTGGGAGGTAGGCAGAAATATGTGTTTGCTACTTTCATTCGGTGTTCTTGGCAGAATTCTATTAGTCTGTCACCTCTTTCATTTCTATTTCCCAATCCATACTGTCCACTTGTTCCTGGGACAGCGATGCTTCCTATCTTCGCGTTGAAGTCTCCCTGAATAATCGTTATTTCATGTGGTTTTGTCAGATTAAGGAGTTCACCAATTTCATTATAAAAGAGTTCTACTTCTTCGTTGGTTTTGTCAGCTGTAAGAGCATATACTTGCAAAATATTTATATTAAGTGGCTTGGCCATTATTTTTATCATCATGGTCCTGTCAGATTTTAAAATAACACTTGTGATACATTTGGCAATATGGGCTTTGACAATTATTGCAACTCCGTTTCTATGGTTTCTGTTAAGGTTTCCCGAGTAATAAATTTTAAAATGTTGGGATAGAAATTCACCTGCTTCTGGCCACCATGTTTCACATACGCCGAGTATATCAATATTATGTCTTTCCATTTCATTAAGTGTGTTGGCTAGTTTGCCAGGCTCGAATAAACTGCGGACATTCCATGTTCCAATTTTTAGTTTTTGTTTTGTTTTACCTCCGGGGATTCTTAGCACCCTCGAGTTACCGGAGATTGAGGCCGTATGTTTTGTGTTGTATTCATAATTGCATGATTTTCAAGGGATGGTACATCAGTGGTTTCCCGTTGCCTTCTGATGGGTATATAGTTTTCCTTCTAGAATTCAGCCGCTCCTCTGGAGTACAGACGCTGTTTGTAGTCGCCCAATGTGGAAACAGACACTACGTTCCTTTAAGATGTGAGGCTGATTAGACCACAACATCCGATCCTAGCGTTGGGATTGCCAACAAAACCCTCTAGGCCGGGTCGCCTTCTCACTCAGGGAATACTTGATTTAAAATCGGAAGTAGTGAGCTGCTTGGAAAATTCAGCAAATGAATCATCTCTGGTCATTCCCAAGTGAGTGGCGATCAGAGACTTTCCGTACCGAAGTACACATCTGAGAAGATCCCCATTCCCCCTAGACTGACGGGCAATGTTAATTTGCATTAAGATGGGCATTTAATAGGTCTGTATAACCCAAAAATTTGTACAAATTCGTAAAAATTTTTACTAAATGCTGTTCAATAACAAAATTATCCAGCAAAAGAGAGCGAGTTTGGAGAGATTTTTGGAGAGTTTTGTGACTGAGAACTTGACTTTTAATCACCTGTTCAATGTAAACAACTCTAAATGTTAACATTTGTGACCAAGAAAATTTCACAATTGCACATTTTTTTTTTAGATTCTAAAGCGTTGTGGATAGGTTTAAAACATTAAATAAGTAAACTGCAATTTTAAAATTTATGTTTTTGTTCCGTTTGGTTTAAAATATCAAAAGAAACAAAAACAAATGTCATACATTTTCGGAAACAGCTGACTTTCTTGCAAGTTGTTGCAAAATGCTGCTCGATAACCTTCTGCAAATTTTCTTGCTTGAGAGAGCAAAATTCACTGAGAGAGGTTGCTGGAACTGACTGAGTAATTATTGCTGGGAAAGTTATCGTACACACCTAATTTCAACCTGACGATAGTTTCTGCATTTACGAAACAGCTGTTTGCTGGTAAACAACTGTTTGTTGTTGTTTGCCATGCAAATTGTGTCTTAGAGCTCCTACATGAATATGGGCTCTCTTTTACAGCATTGCCATATTGAAATACCTAAATTCAGTTTAAATTCCCTTTGATTTTATGCATTTACCCCCTGTTTTTGTAACTATTTTTCGTTCGTCTATATTCGTAATAATTTGAGCCCCCATAGCTCAGCCCCTAGATGACATACGGGCCTGATTCTTCGTAGGCATGTTCTATATATAGCAAAGAATTCCTCATTCAAAAATCAGCGTTCCACACTTGCCCTAAGGCGAGTAAATCGATCTACAAAATTTGACAATTCGTGAGAGGACAATAATTTTTTTTACATGGACAAGTCCATTTGATTGTGCATGGCCCGCTTTAGGGAGAGATTTAACTTGACCCAACCACCAGAGACTGGGAGAGATCCAAAATAAACACCATCGTTGTGGAAATCCCCAATAAAGAGGATCTTGTGGACATCCTCTTTATTAAGCATTTCCACAACGGTAGAAGAAGTAAGCAATAGTATCGCAAAACGTACAACGAAAAGAGTAAAGTGCCAGAGGTTCAAAGACAGAAGTTTAATTAGAACCAGGCGCGACTGAAAACAGAACAGAGGGATGCTCCAATATCAATAATACTCTCACCAATTCCTCAGAAGCGGCGAAAAAATAAGATCCTCAGGGGAACAGAACACCGCTAAATCATGTAAAAAGAAAATAGTTTTTCGCCTTCAAATGTCCCGAGTAAACTTCGTCAAGAATAACGCGGAGGAGCTTGCCAAAGTATTCTTTGACAGAGGGTGCATTGGTGAGCTAGGACATGAAGAGGGTGAGCGCCACCGCAGAATCATGGGGCCAAAAGGTTGGTACATTAAATGTTCCGCCTTAAGGCCTCGACACATAAGAAGCATGGCATTCTTGCTGAAGTCATATCTGATAAAGACCAAGTTCGACCTAATAAAAAGATTTCAAAATCACATTTGAATTAGGTCGAACTTGGTCTTTAGTCATTTACCAGGGGCTGGATTCTTGTTCTATGAAAATTTGAAATGAAAAATATTTCTTTATAATTTTTTTCATTTGACATTTTTTTCCTTTATAAAAGTTTTCATTTCACATTTTCATATAAACAGAATTGAGCCCCAGATATGACTTAAGCAATAATGCCATGATTTTTATACCCCAGTTACATTTAACCGGATTAACCCAGTGGGTTTGGATTTCAAATGTCAATTCCATAGCGCAAACGTCAAATAAATCCTCATGAAGTGGGTTAACCCTGCAAAAAACTCTAGTGTAACCGTACTATTATGTGTCGAGGCCTTTAGTCATTTACCAGATATGACTTAAGCAAGAATGCCATGCTTCTTATGTGTCGAGGCCTTAATACTTTGGTATTGAAGAGATGCGAAATTATCCACAGGGAGGAGAAAGAGAAAGGCCATCTCCTTGTAGTGCGACTTGGCGATCTCTCACTGGCCAGTCTCACAAACACTTAAGGCATATTGCAGTCCACTTCCGAATTGGAAGAGATTGATGGGTGGAAGATGCCAAGAAAAGAATTAATTAGTAAAAAACGCATTACTAGGCGTTTACACCAGACAGTTTGTCTTCAAATACAACTCTGATTTACTAACACATATGTACATATATTTGTCGTTTGTCTCCCAGCTGTCCATCATTTTTTCAAAGACAGTCGGGTTATCAAATTTTTGACATTTTTGTGAAAAATAAGTGAAATGATAATTCAAATGTGCTGAAAACAAAAGCATATGTACAAAAACAAAATAAGTGAAAGGAAAGCGAAACGAAATCGATGATTTTCATTCATAATTTACAACTGTTTTAGCAGTTGTCTCGACGCCTACGTCACACAGGCAAGTTTTGGGTATTTGACAATCAATACATGAACTCAACTGTCCTGTCATTTGTAAACGCAGGGTTAGTAGACTAACAGGCGTCCCTACAAAACACCTAGGGAACACTACGTTGGAACACTATAGCCCTGGGTACATTAGCTGCCTTGCCTGTTTGGCTTGCTTGCTTCTGATAAAAGAATAAAGAAGACGGGGCCAATTTTTCAACTAGGTTGCCATTTTCTTTTTTTATTCTTAGTCCATATTTACATCAGGCAATTTTCCTATAGGCAATTGTCAGTTTGTCGGCGAGAGATGGTATTGAGAGGCAAAGGTTTACCACATGCCGCACCTCTCTGCACATCAAACTGACAATTGTCGCAAGGAAAATTGCCTAATGTAAATATGGTCTTTAATCAGAAGCAAGCAAGGCAAGCAGGCGAGGCAGCTTATGTACCCAGGCCTTTATACCTTTTATTGCCCAGCCTTCGCTCAAATAGTTAAGAATTTATTTTTATGCTGTGAATCTGTATTTATGGCATATTTTCTTCATAAAGTACATAATATGTGTTTAAGTATATATGTGTGAGTACATTACATTACATATTTATATATAGATAACCTTTATATCCTAAAAGCTGTTGCGCCTGCCCAAGTTATTGATGGGATATTGAGTTGGTGGGTATCTGTTTGGTGTTTTAGTTGGCTTTCCGGACCAATTATTGGTTTGACGTTTTCCAGAGTTGGTTTGAGCTTTTCCAGAGTTGTCACGCCTATTTGGTTTCGGTTGTACAGCAGGTGTAAAGGGCTTTGGTAGCACAGCAGGATTATAGGGTCTTGGTTGCACAGCAGGTTTATAGGGTTTTGTTTGTCCAGATTTGTATGGTTGATCTACTCGCGGACTAATAGGGTTGGCTAGATTCCCGGGATTATTTCGCTTATATTGATGTTGTTGGTAAGGTCTCTGAGTAGGCAATGTATATCTCCTATCTTTAGGAGATCCTTGTTGTCTGGCTGATGTTATAACAGCCAAAGCCAAAATTGCTCCCAAGAGAAAAATTACCTTCATGTTTGGTTCAAAAATTATCTTGATATTATCCGAAAATTTATAACAGATTATTGATTTGTCGAGCGTCAACAAGAAACTGTTACTGTTCTTGAGACATAATCACATGGTTTGTCGTATAATAAATATAAACAATGTGGTTTTGTAAAAACTTATTGAAATCGAAAAAAGTTTTTGTTTGAAAATAGATTGGCGTGTAATTTCCAAGATTATTACAAATTAGAAAAATGTTTGTATTACTCACTACTACCATTCGGTACATACAATTTACAGCGATCTTAATCATTTTTAGAATGGACCAAAGGGGGACATATAGAACGTTTAGATTTATGAAATCCACTGAATTTTAAATGTCAATTCCTTTGCTCGGCACAAATCCCGTGGATTTTTTTAAGTAAATGCTTTGGACTTGTCAATCGAAATACTGTGGATTTCGTAATCCTAAACGTACTACTATGATAATAAAGTGGATTGTTTGAAAGATTTTAGGTACCCTAAAGAGGACAATAAATGCGGGTATACCCTTCACCACTATTTGGGGAGTTTTGTAAGTTGGATTTTGGCTCAAAAGTTTGTAACACGTAGAACTGATAGTCGTTGATACGTCCCTGTTTGAGTTGAACGCATTTTACACTTGCTCTTAAAACAGGTGTTTTGCGAATTTACGTCATTTATTTGACAGATTACTTAGTTAGCTGGCCCATTACAGAACATTTGTTTCATAGGCCGAACTAAGAAAAGATCTCCAATTCTCTCTATTTGTTGCTTCGCACTCTGGAATACCGCGCCTTTTCATCTCTTCATCCACTTGTTTGCGCCATCTATTCCTTGGCCTACCAATTCTGCGTGAGCGGTTCGTAT
Organism: Musca autumnalis; assembly: GCF_047663935.1. Taxonomy (NCBI): domain Eukaryota; kingdom Metazoa; phylum Arthropoda; class Insecta; order Diptera; family Muscidae; genus Musca; species Musca autumnalis. The sequence continues at coordinate 82,673,743 of NW_027412088.1, forward strand.
TTATACGCCTTTTTAGCGGGTTCATCTTCGACCATTCTTATGATATGGCCTAGCCTACGCAATCGCTGCATATCAATACGTTTAACTATAGTAATGTCGTTGTATATCACATACAGCTCGTGGTTCATACGACGTCGATATTCGCCGTCAACGCAGATTGGTCCGTAGATCTTTCGAAGAATTTTTCTCTCAAACACACCAAGCACTGCCATGTCTGCTTGCGCAAGTACCCACGCTTCGGAACCATACATCAGCACGGGTAGTATCAGTGTTTTGTAAAGCGTTATTTTTGTTTGACGAGTTGTGGCTTTGTTTTTAAAGTGCTTACTTAAGCCAAAGTAGCATCTGTTGGCCAATACAATTCTTCTTTTTATTTCACAACTGATGTCGTTTGTTGTGTTTATGGCGGTGCCGAGGTATACGAAGTCTTTTACTACCTCAAAATTATAGGAACCAACTTCAACAGTTGGTCCGATCTCAATGGATGCATTGCGCGTCGACACCATCAACATGGTCTTCTCACCGTTTACCGCCAGACCCAGATTCTCTTATTTTCACCTTCGCATCTCGTATAACCTTTTCTAGCAGGATGTTGAAAAGATCACACGAAAGGCTGTCTCCTTGCCTGAAACCTCTTTTGGTACAAAACTCTTCGGAGAGGTTCTTTCCTATTTTAACTGAAGATCTTGTGTCAGTTAGAGTCATTTTACAAAGCCGAATGAGCTTTGCGGAATACCAAATTCAGACATTGCTTGGAATACTTTTGAACGTAGCGGGCTGTCGAAGGCTGCTTTATAATCGACAAAAAGGTGGTAGGTGCATAGACTAATTAAGCAGAGACTACGAACGCTCTCATTTTTCATTCTCAACCAGATGTCGCACGAATCGATTTGGGGCTAGTCATCTGACTCAAGCCAGACTGGGGCTAGTCAAATGACTCAACTTCGAAAACAATTTATTTGTTTTTCTACCAATTAGGGTCTCTGTTTGCAAACTTCGCCACTTTAAAATGTACTTTACATATGAAATTAACTATGCCACTCTTTTTGATAGGCATATATTTCGTAAATGTTAATATTTTTAGGAGTTTTCGTTTGAGTGAAACAAGTAGCTGTCACTCAAACCACAAACATGCGTAAACGACATCTATGTCGCCGCAGATAAATGGTGAGAGCCATTCTTTGTCTCTACATTAATTAGTCTATGGTAGGTGTCGATCTGCATATCTTGGGTCTTCTCTCTCTCTCTTTTTCCTGCGGAAAAGACGTTTCTCCTCTCTCCTTTTCTCCCGATACCTCTCTCGTGCGCTACGCGTTGCTACTGATTGTAAAGTAGCCCCATACGCCGCATTTTTCTCTTCAGTAGCAGCACGACACTCCTGGTCATACCATGGATTCCTCTCTCCTTTTCTCCCGATACCTCTCTCGTGCGCTACGCGTTGCTACTGATTGTAAAGTAGCCCCATATGCCGCATTTTTCTCTTCGGTGGCAGCACGACACTCCTGGTCATACCATGGATTCCTTGGTGGAGGTCTCTGGTATCCAAGTACTGATTTTACGGAGTGGGCAACATTTTGCCATTGTGCTGATATGTTATCGGGACGAGGAGTGCTTTGATTAAGCAGTTGGGCCAGTTGAGTGGAATATGCTGTGGCTATCAGTTGTGATTGCAGCTTACCGATGTCTATCTTCCGTGTTGTGTCTTTTCGCAATTTGTTTGCTACGTTTAATCTGGTACGTACCTTTGCTGCAACAAGGTAGTGGTCCGAGTCTATGTTTGCACCTCGGAACGATCGTACATCCAACACGCTTGATGCATGTCTTCCATTTATCACAACGTGATCAATTTGATTTCTTATTCTTTGATCTGGCGACAGTCAGGTGCCCTGATGAACATCGAGATGCTTAAATATGGTACTGCTAACTACCATGTTTCTTCGCATGCAAAGTCTATCAGCCACATACCATTGTCAGATGTTTCACTGTGGAGACTGAATTTCCCGACTGTTGGGCCAAAGATATTTTCCTTTCCAGTTTTGGCATTAAAATCTCCTAGAATAATTTTAATGTCATGGGCAGGACAATGGTCATATGTTTCTTTTAAGCGCTCATAAAATATATCTTTGGTCAGTTCATTCTTGTCTTCAGAGGGGAAGCATGGGCGCAAATAAAGTTGATGTTGAAGAATGTTGCTTTTATTCGAATTGGAGAGCAGATGTTTTACCTCCGACCAACTACAAATCCGCAACCAAACTCATGCTTTATGTCGTGGCAGCCTAATACAGTGCGTCACCTTTAGGTGTTATTGTGACGCCTTTCCCATTCCATAGTATTTCCAGTATGACAGTAATGTCGGCCTTGTACTTTTCAAGTACATCTGCTAATGCGTAAACTGCACCTTCTCTATAAAGAGTGCGAACATTCCAGGTGCAGATTTGCAGATCACGGCCCTTCAAACGTTTGCGGGGGTCGTCAACTTTTGAGGGATTTGTTTTCCATAGTATGTTGCTTTTTTCAGTGGAGGGTTACTAACCCTGCGCCCAAACCCAAGCTTTTAACGTTCACTACCTTTAACGGGTGTTAAAGGTGACACCACGGGGTGGTCAGTGTCCATTTGAGATGAAAGAGGGACCAAGATAAATCCTGGACTTTGCCATGTTAAAGCCGGTCAGGACCGTTCCTTCCGTTCCCCTACGTCACCCTTTATTTGACAGATATTCTATGGAATTGACAGCGTATGTGCAATAAAATGCGTTAGATGTATTAAAGTAGTTCAGAGACTCTACATTCGATCGGATTTCCGCCTGAAAAATCGTCTTATGATCTGGCAGTCGGAGGGAGATTGTTATTTCCGGTTCTTCGATATTAAGTTTCTGTCCCGCTCTCCCCTAGCATAGCGCTATCTGTTCTGGGCCAGCGCAATTTGGAATCGAGCGACTGATTTCTTTATATGTAGTCAGCAGTACCTCCTTGTCCACTGGGAATAGTCAGGCTTAATCTCTGAGTCATCGTTATATTTTATTACAGAATATCTCTTGAGCTCTTCTATTGAAAACAGAATACATCTTGAGCTCTTCTACTGACAACAGAAGACCTCTTGTGTTCTTCTATTGACAACAGAAGACCCCGTGTTGTCTTCTATGGACACCTGAAGACCTCTCGAGGTCTTCTGTAGACAAAATAAGGCCTTTCTAAGGGATACAGACGACCTCTTGAGGTAACATAAAACCTCTTGTGATCTTCAATATTAACAGAAGACCTTTGGAGATCTTCACTGGACAATAAACGACTTCTAAAATATGGATGGCAACAGCAAATTTAATAGTAGAAAATTCCATTTCTGCATTGAAACTCATACTTTTTACAATTAAACTAATAGCCGAAGGCTCAAAACACAGATATTGTATGAATTTGACAAAAATTTATTTCGTTTCACTTATTTTATTTGTGTGATTTTCACTTCTGGCAACGAAACTTCAGTTGAGTTGCCATCCCTAATCGACAACTTGGTCTCCCGTATCGTTGTTAATGGTGACATACAATGGTTAATTCCACATTTTTCCGGATTCCATGGCAGCTGACCTGGAGGATCTGGAAATATTTTTTGACGAGTAGTATGTTTTGGTGGTATGTTTATGGTAGCTTTTGATCCATTCGCTCATCAACTTAAGTCTTATAGCTGCGATGGCTACTTCATAACTTACCTGAATTTCTGTGAAGCTCTAGTTGGTTTAGTCCTCATTGGAATAGGTGTAGTTACGCTTCTGTAAAGCCATTGTGTCCCATTTTGAGTCTATAGCCTTTTTGCAGGTTAACAAGCAAAGAAATGTTTATGGCCTTGATTGGGAAAACGTCCACTTTTCGTTTTCCTAGTGAATAGAAATAATTCCGTTTTTTCTGTGTTAAGATTTAGACCTCTCGGTCCGGTCCAGTTGTAAGCTTCCTTCTTTCTGGTTTAAGATTTAGATCTCTCGGCCCGGTCCAGTTGTAAGCTATTTTAAGTGTCGTTTCGGTCCCTCTACAAAGCATATTTGGATTATTTCCCTTAGAAGTATTATAACGCCTTCTGCATAAGAGACTGGTTCAAATCCATCGTCGATTAAGGCCTGGGTACATAAGCTGCCTCGTCTGCTTGCCTTGCTTGCTTCTGATAAAAGAATAAAAAGAAAAGGGCTACCTAGTTCGAAATTTGCTCGGACTTCTTTATTCTTTAATTTTTATTATGTCAGAAATTAAGGAGGCAAGCAAGGTAAGCAGGCGAGGCAGCTTATGTACCCAGGCCTTTAATAGACCACATAGAGGTGGCCTACTTTGGCGTTCCTTGACCAACTTTGTCTCTTTTTGTTACGTCAGGAATCGCCCAACTATTGCTTAGCATATGGTTTATCCAGTTCCTCAGGGCTCAGTGAACCTGAAACTCGCCTAAGGATTGCATCAGTGCTGACTATGTTGAAATCACCTTCGATGTTGATTTATTTATTGAATGCATGTATCTATCTTCTTTTCGAAGGTTCTATCTGATTCTACCCACTGATCTGCTTTTAAAGTATGCATGTTGTATGTATTTGAGCATATCGTTGGAAATGTCACTCTTTATCATGGTGTTGTCCAGCGTGCGTTAAATTGTCTTTAGTAAGAATAAGGTTAAACTTATAGGGCGATAAGATTTTAGTACTGACTAGCTTGCCGGGTTTTGAAGTAGGGGAATTGGTTTTGAATAGAAATCATTAATTAATTTTTTTTTTTTGATAGTCGTCCCGGGATACATCTGCTTTTTTGCGTTTTACCCAAATGTAAAGTCTTTGGACCACTTTGCCCTTGTTATGAATTTTTTTGAAGGGGATAACTTCCTTCGAGAGATTATTATGATATAATTTCTACCTATATCCCCCTTATTCTCCAATTCTCTTGACAGGTCGTTAGTATTAAAATAATCTAAAAACGCTTGGTCCCTTTTGTTGTTAGTGTTAGTACTACCCCACGATATGTAGCGTGAGTTAGCATCGTTCTCTACTAGTACTTCGTTACCTGTTTGCTTGATCACCGACGGAGGTGGTAATAAGTCTGTCTGGTTACTTTCCCAGCAAGAATTGTCCAGCAAGAACTTTCTCAGAGAGTAAGTGGTTTTTATTCTCTTTTGCTAGAAAATTTTAAAAAGTAAACAGACTCCTTCCCAGCAAAAACCAGCAAGCAATCAGCTGGCTTGCCAAAACAGAACAATTTGTCCGCCAACAAAGGAAGCAAACACGTTGTATTTTATTAAAAATAAAAAAGAAAATGAAACAAAAAAGTATTTTTGCACTTTACAAATTTGTTCTCCATAAAACAATACAATTATACTATGTTATTTCCACAATAAAATTGTTTTTAATGTTCACAAACATAAATCAACAAAAAAACTAAAAACAGCTGATTGATTGTTTTCAGGAAGAAGAAGAGCTTGCAAGTGCTTGCTAGAAGAAATTTGGCCATCAAGAATTTGCAATCTCTCAGTGAAAGAACTGTCAAAATGTCTCTCTCGAATCGCTCTCTTTTGCTGGTTTTTGTGTTAACAGAGAACTTCCAGCAACAATTGGTACAAATTGTTACATATTTTAGGGTAACCAGGCACAGCTAATGTCGGCGAGTCGAACGCATGTTAGAACAATAAAAGGTAACAGCAATACACAGCTGATTGAACTGGGTTGTAACGTTAGTGTCAAATTCTATACGACATTTTATATATTTATTTCTCTTTCGATGTACATTGGGGATATATTTTTTTGAGGAAACAAATATATCATTCCGAAAAAACTATTTCCCAGAAAGACTTCTTCATATCAATGATATGTATCCTCCTCCAAGTTCAAACGACGAGCCGCACAATAAAGCAACGTTTGTTAATATTTGAGGTATTTTGTTAAATTTGAAAAAATAAAGTCTTAATAAACATGTGCTTCTTTGATTTCAAAAACAAAAGATTGAACCAGCTTCTCCTTTTTCAATGAATTTCCAGCGACCCCAAACATATTTGCAAGAATTCTACTTTCTGCGAGAAATTATGCATTTAGTGGAATGATGTGGAAACATTCAAATGTAACGAATTTTCATTCATGTTTTCCAAAATATTCAATCAAATGTAAAAATATTAGTTTTATAAATTCCAATAATTTATAGACATTCCCTTTTTTTGTTTACATGTATCGGTAACAGTAACGTTACAAACAAACACAAATTCCTTTGTGGTTGTTGTTGAGTTGTATTTGTTGTAGTATTTACTTTACCTTATATTTGATCTACCATGAGTCGAACGGTTGATATACTTGTGCTGACGCTAGGTATACATATATTCCCATTCCCTTGCTTAAGTAATGTGGTGCCTGACATTGACTACTCTGGAGAGAACAGAAAAAGTACGTTTTTGTGGGATATGATAAAGGCTCTCGATTGAGTTTCCGTATTTGCGTGAAAAGTTGATTTTGTTCAGTCGGGGGAGACGTTGTTTTTTCGGGTCCAAGGTACCTGAATTTAACCAATATGTATACATATTACCTTTATGTTTTCCACCAGGGATTCTATAAAGGCCCCGGCACATTCGGTCCGCTACGAGTCGCGTTACAACAACCATATGGTTGTTGTTTCTAACACGTGACGCGATGCATAGCGGACCGTATGTGCCTGGACCATAACGCATTTTTGTTTAACGACAAAAATCGGTAAAATGAAAACGCTAAATTATGAATGAAAAATGTCAATAAAAGTTGACAACATTGTTACTGTCGGTAGTACCTAGCGACAACTTTATTTTGCTCGCTAACTTACAGAGAAATTTCGTTAAATAACGATATTATAAGCAATTTAATTTTACGGATTTTTGTCGGTAACCAAAAAATGCGTTAGAGAATCCCACTACTGTAGTGGGATTCCCTAAGGCATTTTTTGGTTACCGAAAAAAATCGCTAAAATTAAAACGCAAAATTATGAATGAAAGGTACAAATGAAAGTTGACAACACTGTTGCTATCGGTAGTACTTAGCGACTACTTTAGCTCTGTTCCAGAACTAAAGCTGGGTACACATTGTCAGTTTTGAATGACAGCTTTGTTGTTGCTTGCTAGTGTGGCCGTTCATTTTTGTCATTCATCATGCAACCACAAAATGTTTTGTGGTTGCTGGACTAGAGCTGGCAAATCATCGATATACCCAACATTAGATATTTTCGATATAATGTTTTAAAATATCGATTGCTATCGATATTATCGTTAAGTTGTCATCGCCATTAATTTGGGGATGAAAATGGCGGAAATGTCAATGATTTTCTTGAAATTATGCAAAAGTAGTTCAAAGAAATGTAAAGTAGAACAAACAACTGCTTTTATTTTATAAAAATGTAAAAAAATACATTTTATTTTACCGAAAAGTGTGTATGTGTGACTACGGACTTACTTTCTTACACACACATAACCGAAAAGCAGCGAAATTTCTATTTATTTCAATGGATTTCAGGTTAGGGGTTTTTATTCCGATAATATCGATAGGCAAAACTATCTATCGATATTGAATTTTTAAATAATAATCGATATTATCGATAGTGCCATCGATTTTTTGCCAGCTCTATGCTGGACGGTTTGACAGTTATCGATAATTGCGAAATATCGGCATTCAAAACTGACAATGTGTACCCAGCTTAAATAGTTTTTAAAATTTTTACCACTTTATTTTGGTTGCAAACCTACCGACAAACTTAGTTAATTAACGAAATAATAAGCCTTTTAATTTTAACGATTGTTGTCGATAACCAAAAAATACGTTAGAGAATCCCACTACTGACCTCAATCAAAGGTCTTGGGAGTCGCTGATGGTTTCGGCTTCCACCTTTGTGTAGTGGCATCTTCCCTCTCATCTATCCGTGCCCTTTAAATTTTGAAGTGGACAACGTTCGAGATAAAGTACACCATACCCTTCGTCTTTGTGAGACTGGCTGGCTAGCGAGAGTCAAGTCCCAGCACAAGGAGAGGGTCATCCTCTTCTTCACAAACAAAGGCTCATTTTTGCATGCCTTTCTCTCGAATTTACAGCGTACAGAACGAGTTATCGTAGGTGCATCAATTTTGGCACACGTACCTATTACTGAATTACAATCTTCAGGACAAAAAACTGGGATGGTCGGTCCACGTTTTCATATAGCCCCCATAGAACCGTGCTTCACGATTTCCAGTATTTTGAAAGTTTTAGTCACAATGATCAACCAAAATTACTGAAATTTGGTGGTTGGTTTGGCAGAGGTATGAAACATTCCAACATAGAGTTGTGGGTGTAGGTCCACGTTTTGATATAGCCCCCATAGAACGATACCTCCCGATTTTCGGAATTTTGAAACTTTAAGCCTCATTAATACACCGAAATTGCTGAAATTTGGTATTTAGTCATCGTTGAGGGTATAAAACATACGCCTTGAAATTTGTCGGTATAGATCTACGCCTTCAATAGCCCCCATGGAACTCTACCTCCCGATTTTCGGTAATTTTGAGGTTTTAGCCTCGTTATCTCACCGAAATGGCTGAAAATTGGTATTTAGTCCTCGTTGGGGGTTTATAACTTTCCACCTGAAATCCGTCGCTATAGGTCCTCGTCTTCCTATAGCCCCCACAGAACCGTACCTCCCCATTTTCGGTATTTTGAAGGTTGTGGCCTATTATCCGACCGAAATGACTGAAAATTGGTGTTCAATATTCATATTTTTTGTGAGCTTATTGAATATATAAAACTCTTGCCTTTAAATATATGAATTTCCCTTCCAATTTTTGTAAAAAATCGAATTTTGATTTTCGCTCTTCACCATTTGTTTAAAAAAAATTATATTTTTAAAAGTCTCTCGTTTTAAAGCAAAACTAGTACGTACTTAATAAGCCCACAAAAATATATGGTGATCGGTTCATTCGTTTTCGCGCTTTGTTAAAATGGGGGTAACCCCCATGACACAATAATACAGGTACAACGAGAAAAACAGCTGATTATCACACTAGTTGTCAAAATGCATTGTTATAAAATCACATACAAAAGGTAAATACGCAATTCACAGCAATGCGTTATTGTGAAGAATTTTGACGTTTGGTATGATTTGATGTAACACCTTCTTATTCCACCATGGGTAACCCCATAGTGAGATGGTCACTGAAAAAGAGAAATAACATGTTCGTCTGCAAACCTCTGCAGCGGGAAACTTTATACGTTTGAAGTACTCACTTTTCAAAACTCAAACACTCAAATATTCAAAATTCAAATCCCCTCATACCAATTGCGGATATTATTCGAATGTTCGGCACACCTTTCGAAAACGATATCACATTCGAAGTATTTGCAAATGTTTTTCGGGTGTACACAAGCACGTTGTTCTTTTGTTCGTCAAAAGATTAAAAACGATGTCGTTTTCGAACATTTGGCGAATGTTTTTTCTTCACAAGAAAAATTGTTTCGAGAAACATTTTTTACTTTGAAAATTTTTTTGTTTCACAAAAAAAATTATATTGTTTGTAAAAAATTCCCATTTGCTTTTTTCAAATAATTTCGATATAAATGCTACGTATAATATAAACAATAAGTGTTGATAAAGACAACATATGGGTAGGTTGCCAAACACAAGACAACAATGTTTATCAACTGTTACATATCGAGTCGCAAATATAAAGAAATAAAAACGGAAAAGGTACATAACAGAAACATCAAGAAACTCCCAAAAAATGTTTTTCGCCACTATCGTAAAAACTATCATCTTTCATTCGCTAATAATATTATTAACGATATTCGAATTCGAAGGTTCTGCTGCCACAAACTGAGCGACGAATGAATCGTTTTCAATTCGTTCTCGTATGTCGTTTTCGAACAAAATATCCACAAAACTATCGAAAAACATTCGAAAACGAATCGTTTGCGATAGCAATGGTATGGGGGGATGTATTTTTTTGGGTAATCGGACATTGTGATATTGAAGGAAGTCCCTGATAATCTGGCACGTAACCGTCTATAGCATACGGCCTTTGAGATCGCCGTTGTATCGTTTTATCTGTGAACTCTTCAATTTTTACCTTCGGAAAACGTAGCATAATGGTTGGATGAGTGGGACTTCGGTCATAACAGCTCAACTCGAAAAAGAATTAATTAGAAATATCACTATAAATTACCTTCGCCTTAATACGACAAACGTAAAAGAAACAAATATTCATTTTTGCAGACACTGCGTGGATGAATATGAAATGGAGATGATTGAGTATCTGTTATGTCGCTGTCCTATGCTTAAAACGCATTTTACACTTGCACTTAAAACACGTGTTTTGGGAGTTTACGCCACTTATTTGACAGATATTATGTGTGTTCGTTTACTCAAAATTTGTACAAATTGTTACTGGATGTTGTTCGTTTACTCTACAGTACAATGCAAAAGACCTTAGCCGATTACAAGATGTTACTGGACTTGTACAAATTGTTGAGTAAACGAACACACCTATCGTATGGAATTGACAACTTCAATGATGCATGTTTTATAAAAGATGACAATGAAAAATCTTAAAGATCCATTTCTAATTCATAACAATTGTGGAAAATACAATCCATTTTAAAATAGTTCGAATACCGCACTCCATTTTCAAATAAAACAATCTTTACAAAAACCCATGGTAGTAATTATATCATGGGCAAACCACATTCTTTATATGTGTGTAGTATTCGACTATGTGATTTCGCTATATAAATGCAAGATTATAGCTGAAGAGGACAGTAACAATTTTTCGTTAAAGCTCAACAAATCAATAATTTGTTATAAAAATTCAAAGTAAATTGTGGAACAATAAGATGAAGGTTATCTTTCTTTTGGGAGCAATTTTGGCGTTGGCGGCCATTGCATCAGCCAAACAAGGAACACATAAATATAGAAAAAATATGCGGCCTACCCATGGACCTTACCAAGAACCGTTTAAGACAAATAATGCTGCCAAACAGTATGTTGACCCTAAGTCTATTAGACTTCCTTTACAACCGGTCAGGCCCTACAAGTCTGCTGTACAACCAAAACTGTAAATGGCTCAGATATCTCCAATATATTTTCAAAAATTATTATTATACTTTGTCTATAATTTGTTATCTAAGAGACATGCTCTACACTTCTTATCCTGTTACATATTCTTAGAATCCATAAAAAAATTAAGTATTTTTTCTGAATTTGAAACAATATAAAAATAAACATTTTAGGTGGGTTCGTTTACTCAATAATTTGTACAAATTTGTACAAGTCCAGTAAGTTCTTGTAAACGACTAAGGTCTTTTGCATTGTACTGTAGAGTAAACGAGCAACATCCAGTAACAATTTGTACAATTTTTGAGTAAACGAACACACATTTTGTCAATTAAAATATATCTTACTTGGCGTTTACACCAGACAATTTGTCTAAAAATACAACTCTGATTTCTAGCACATACATAAATTTGTCGTTTGTCTCCACGGTTGCCACAGCACAAAAAATTGTCTACCAAAATTTTCCGAAAATGTTACCAAAAAGTTACCAACAAATTAAATTTGCCATTTCGTTTGATACATATCGGACCATGGTAGAACAAGAAAAGGTAACATCAATACCCATCTGACTGAACTGGGCTGTAATGTTAGTGTCAAATTCCATACGATATTTTATATATTTATTTCTATGTTCGATGTATATTAGGGATATACATATGTATATTTTCATCAGAAACAAAAACTATTTCCCATAAAGACTTCTTCATATCATATCATTGCACATAGGTTTCAATAAGGAAATTTTTAGCCAAAACCCTATTTTTGAAGTATCGAAATTTTAATTTTTTTTGCACAGAATAATAAAAAACACATTAGGTCATCTGAAAATAATTAGTTTTTGTAAGTACCGATAGATGCCGTTAGCTGGAGCAGTGTCAAAGTTGGCACTTAATTGCAAAAAAAAAACAAATTGTGTTGTAAAATAGACTATTTTTGTAGTGTTGTGTAGCTGCATATATATAGAGAAGTGAGACCAAAGTTATAATGAATCGGGAAGCTCGTGGTGAGTACTTTCATAATATTAAAAAAAGAACTAAAAATGTTGTAAAGTTAGAGTAGTAAATTCCCTGTTTGTATGTATATTGATAATTATTTTTTTCAAATATTTTTAAAATATATTTAAACTTTTAAAAAATGTCCAAGTTTGTCCACCTCCAAATTGATTTTGGAAGATAGCTGGGGGCTGAACTAATAAATTAAGAAATAAATTCTTGCTCAAATTTGCCACAGTTAAAATAAAGTGGATTTTTCTATTTTAAGATGGGAGAATTTTTTGTAAATACCTGTTGTGATTGTACGTAGTATCCAATTGAAATTGAACGATAATACCCACATCTATCAACTGATTTTTCTTTAATTTAATATTTAAGGGTTTAAGAGTGTAGAAAACAAGTATGTGTAAGTTTTTTGAAAATAGGTCAATTTTTTGTCTCAGCCCCCACATAAAAGTACCGTCCGATTTTAGATATTTTGTGGATTTTACCGACAATTTATGACCAATTCGGCTGAAATTTGGTATTTCGACCTCTTGGAAGATATGAATCCTTCGTACCAAAAATTATTAACATAGGTCAATGTTTTGGTTTAGACCCCACACAACGGGACCACCCTGTTCAACAAATTTTGGCTGTTTTTGGTAATTTTGGTCGATAAAGCGTAAGAATTGCTGTTTGTACACATTTAATATAAATAATAATTAATTTCAATACAAAATGGACGTTGAAATAGTTTTGGCCAGAAAATTTGAATTTGAGACCATTGTGCATTGACCTCCTCCAAGTCCGAACGACGTGCCGCACACTAAAACACCGCTTATAGAGGCGGTACAATATTTGTTAATATGTGTGCTAGGTATTTTGTTAAACTAGAAAAGAATAAAGCCCTAATAAACGTTCATATCTCGACGAGATAAGCGATTTTGAGATGTGTGTCCGTCCACTAAAAATTTTAATCAAACTGCAGGCCACAATAGTGGACCAATGGACGTCGGGCTCCCACGATTAGGTTTTGGGGGTGATAATGAAATATTTAAGGACCAAAAACAAACTTTTAATCCGATTTTGTTGCGGCTATGTAGGTCGCAATGATGGTCTGATCGAAGTTTAGGACGTAGAAAAAGCCTGCCATAACTTGATGATCAGATAATACTTAGCGGGTGAAATGAACCAACAGTTTTGCGGGAAAATTGGTAAAATGTTTAGTATAATGACTATATCTTTATGAAGATATGAAGATATGTTCCCCCGAAAGTTATATTTAGAAAAGAAACTCATGACCTTTTCATTGGTAATTTGGTAAATAGTTTTCGCTGTTGTTTTAAATTATTCAAATATTGAAGGCTTTAGCCACATTATCCAACTGAAGTTGCTCAAATTTGGTTGTTAGTCCTAATTTACATTGGGCGAGTTTACTTGCGGCAATTGTCATTTTGTAGGAGAGAGAGGTGAGGCATATGGTAACCCTTTGCCTCTCAGCACCCTCTCTCACCTACAAACTGACAATTGCCGCAAGTAAACTCGCCTAATGTAAATTGGGACTTTCTGTGTATAAAACATTTCTTTCGAGAATCGCATGGTACAATTATTACAGGTAAAAGCAAGTGCCAGCTGATTTGATTTTGCCGTAATACTAGTGTCAAAGTCAATCTGAAGTTTTGATATTTTTGTTTTTGTTTCTTTGTCAAATTACTTATTTTGTTTTTTTTTTTTTCTGAATAGGATGAAAATATTTCTGTTACAAGCATAAATGTTTGCGTTTTAAAATTATTGGTAATTGATTAAAATAAAAGTTGAACATTGGTGGCTGTGTTTGCCTCAGCCTCATAAAATCCAAATTGTTTGAAATTGTAAAAAATGGATGGAAAATCAACCGATATTACATGAAATAACGCTGTAATGAATTTATGCCCCTCCGCTGTCGAATATGATTGATCGGATTCGTCCAAATACATGCTATGGTAGACGTTATAAGAACTGTCACTTCGAAAAACTTTCAATAAGGGGAACAGAGATACAAATTTCTAAATGAGTCGATGTTCCATGTGAGATAGAATATGTCATTGCCCACCATTTCATAGCATGATAATGATTATAATGGTTATAATTTCATCCATAGATGCTACCGCATTCCTTCACTCAAGCCTAAAAGAAAACAATGAATCAAGAGTTATGGGCTAACACAGGTTCCATCTAAAACTTTATTTTAATTATATTCTACTTCCATAAATAACCATCTCCGTCTACACAGGATGGACACAATAATCTCCAAATGGCAACAACCAGGTCATGGCAACAATCGGGTTCGGAAATTATGCAGTATTTAATGAGGACTACTTTATACAAGCACTACTAACAAAAGTGACCAATGTGCAGAAGTTAGCATGGATGAAGATAGTGGGTTCCAATCGCCCACAAGACGACACAACTTGGTTCCAGATCCAGAGCATTTCTCATGTTAACCTTCTGAAAAGTCTTGGAGTTTACTCGTCTAGTTTCTTTACACTTTCTTAACTTTGCATAGGTCAATCCGACTGGACATATTCCTTTGTTAACTTTATCCTTTTTAACTTTTATTTATTATTTTTTTAAATAAATGCGTATAAAAGGTCAGAATTTTCGTCTATTTCATTTGTTTATGTTTCAAAAAGTAGCTGGGAGTGTCCACGTATCGAATGACATTTTGTCTGAGCAATGGTGCCGTAATTTGCAATTATTTTTGCTATCCTTGATTGGTATTCCTCTATGTCATTGATGGCTATCCTCACACTGTTGAAAATATTATAACGTTTGTGTATAGAAGTACTCTTCTCTTCCAAGGGCAAAGCTGAATGCTTATGTTTTGTCTCGCATCATTGGGTTGTAAATAGACCTGGACTGCGTTATGATGTGGTTCTTGTGTTATTTCTTTCTTGTACTTCCAATCACTCTGTTTGAGAACTTTTCTTGGCGATTTTAAATCCTGGGCTTCAGAGATTTCATCTAAACAAATAATTCTTTTTCATTCTGGCCATGTTATTAACAGTAAAACCTACCGCTAATACGAATTCCCGCTAAGAATACAGGTAGAGAAACGTTAGGATTACAAACTACAAAGCGTCTTATTAATTCTCTTTAAACAATTATATTTTAAAAAACTAAAAACAATATTCGTAAAACTTCAAAATATGTTGACATTTCATATTTTTATTTACTTTTTGTATGGAAAGGCTTTGACACTTGTATTACTTCCAACAACAAATCTCTATGTGGTTCTTGTTACGTTTGTTGTACAACAACACTTGCTTTTACCTGTAATAATTGTACCATGCGAGAATCGTTTGATATTGCACCCTTACCCTGCGTTTACAAATGCCAGTATTGGCAAGACAATAGCAAAAATACAAACCTTTTCCACAAATACATTTATAAATTTTTAAATATGTATAGAGAAAAGTATGAGCTCTGTTCCAGAACTAAAAAGTTTTTACAATTTTTACCACTTTTACACATTTTGCGTTCCCGTACACAAAATTTATATGAAAATCGTTTACGACTTTTACAACTTTTACGACTTTTACCACTTTATAAAGTACGGGAACAGGCCAATGATTGTATTGGTGAAAATGGTTTGTAACTTTGCTATTGTCTTGCCAATAATAGTTGTGTCTTTTTACTTTTTCAGTAATAATTATTCAGTAACTTCTTTTCAGAGAGTAAGAGAGATTTTTCTCTTTGATACGAAAATAGAGAAAAAAGTAAAAAGACAGCATTTAGTAAACTTTAGCAAGGTAACAGTTGATAACCAAAATAAAAACATTGGCGCCAATGCATGAACGAAAAAATAACTCCAAAGCAAAAAAAAAAAGTTCTTCAATTTTAAACAAAATAAATAAAAAATTATGAATATATTAATAAAGTAATCAATAAATAATCCTGAATCGTAATATTTATTGTATTTTTTCTACAAAAATAAGATAAACATTGAGCAGCTGACCATTAGCAGATGATTAAAAAACAGCTGATCGAACTTGCTAAATGTTGCTGGGAAAAATTCTTTCAGCAACTTTTAGCAATTTCTCAGCAAACAACTGTCAAAATTGTTCTCTCACTTCGCTCTCTTTTACTGAACTTTTGTGTAAAAAGACAGCATTTAATAACATTTCGTAATAATTATTGCAAATTATCACGTAAAAAGACACACCTAATGTCAGTGTCTAATGCCATGTTCAGACTAGCGGTAATTCGCTCTCTATTCGTTGTTCGACCCCAAATTACGATACAATTACTTCATTTCCCATTAGTCCAGTCAAAATAGACATTGAAATAGCAAAAATTCCCACAGAGCTGAATTTTGGTGGAGAGCTAGGGTTTGCCATTAGAAGCAACGTCCTAAAAGTCCTCATCGATCCCATGTGTGCAAAAAACATTATTCGGGGTCAAAGGTCACATTTTAAGGGTTTTTAGGTTTTCGGATTTATTTCTTGAAAACGGTTGATCTAATAAAAAAGTGACTAAAGTAAATATTGTAGACAGAAAAATTACCTACGAGTTTGACCTTTATAATTTTTTTCCTAGAAGGAACCATTCTTGAGATATAGCTGTTCTAAAAAACACATGATTTTTATGCACTTATAAGGGAAATATGCACATATTCAGACGAACCGGCAAAAATAAGCGAAGTAATCGGGTCTGTCCCCCAAAACAAAATATATTTTCTTGAAGAGCGAAATTATAGCTATCTTCTAAAAAAAATTCCAACAAAATCGGAGAGTGTTTAGTAGAGTTATTCAATGTTAGAGTCATTTTATGCAAAAATAGCCCATTTAACCCACATGTATAATCGAAAGCCCAACGGGAATGACCCCAACGAAAACTCTCCGATTTTTTTCAAGCTTTGTCCGAAGGTAGGGTTTGTTGCGCTGATTACGGAAATGTATAATTTTCAACGGTTGCGGATCCGGTTCGCCGGTTATTCGACCCGAAAGGACAAATTTAAAAACCGGGTTAGACTCGGTTCTACTGAACCGATTACTGCAAAGTGGATATCGTTTGAAAGCTTACGGAAGTATCTAATACATAGTGTCGTTACTTTAACCGGCTCGCCTCATAATGTACTTACGCGGCTAATTTTTTATTTGACCTTTAGATCGCGATATCTCGAAAATGGTAAGTCTTTTTTAAGAATCATAAAGACCACTCTTGTAGACAATTATTGAAT
Source organism: Musca autumnalis (assembly GCF_047663935.1). Lineage (NCBI taxonomy): Eukaryota > Metazoa > Arthropoda > Insecta > Diptera > Muscidae > Musca > Musca autumnalis. The sequence goes on from NW_027412088.1 coordinate 82,690,984, forward strand.
CTACAATATTTACTTTAGACGGCTTTTGCTAAGTCTTACCGTTTTTGAGAAAAATTAAAAAAAACTGAATAATCCCTCCAAAAATGACCTTTGACCCTGAATAACTTGTTTTGCACACATGGGATCGATGGGGACTTTTAGTACGTTGCTTCTAATAGCTAACCCTAGCTCTCCACCAAAATTCAGCTTTGTGGGAATTTTTGCTATTTCCCCCTTATACGCATGTCTATTTTGACCGGACTACATACAAAATTTTGAGAACGAACAACGATTTTTGTACATTGTTCAATTTAAATTACTCTCAGAACAACGATAAAATATGTCCCATCTCTAACAAATGAGAGAATTTATCGAAATAAATTAATTATGACAGGAAAAATAAAAAATTAAAAATGTATTAAAAATCCAAAACTTTTTAGAAAAACTGCAAAATATGAATGAAAAGTAAACAGTTTAACGACTAGTATACATTCAAATCATAGCAAATTTTGTCTTTTCTTCCATTGCAGTTACATTTCTTGCCCATCGTTTCAAATTCGCGTACAAATTTAGAAACAAAAATCAAATGCCTGCCGGAATGTCTGTATACCAAAAAAGATATGTTGGCAGGTCTCTCTCTCGTTAATTATTGAAATAGAAAAATTTGAAAATATACTGAAAACACCAAAATTGTGAGAAAAAATGGAAACATGAATGAAAATAATAGAATTTAATATTAAATAGATATCTGAAAAGAGGATAAATATTTTTTTCAGTTCATATAAAATAATTTTACCCGTATTTTGGTTGAAACTTTCTTTAAAATCAGTAAACAAAAACCATGAAATATGAATCATGTTGCTATGAATTGTGTACCAGAACGAACGACGTGATTCAAATGCTGGTATGAACATGACATTAACGCCTAGTTAGAAGGATACCGCCCGACTTTCGGTACATATTTTGAGGGTTTTACCAATTATCGAACCTACATGGCTTACATTTTGGGAGTTTCTCTTCGTTAGGGGTATACAATATTGCTACAGGTAATTGTATAATTTCACTATTTTAGTTATTCTCAAGGTTTTAGCCGGATGATTCCTATCACCCGGCTAACACCTTGCAAAAAACAGGTAGAATAGGTGCATAACCGATGTGAAGAAAGACCCTTATGGCCCCGGCACATACGGTACGTTGTGCGTTGCGTCACGCGTTAAAAACAACAACCACATGAAAAAAGTGTAAGTGATGCCAAGATTGTTCTTGAAGTTTTCATGTGGTTGTCGTAACGCGACGCACAACGTACCGTATGTGCCGGGGCCATTACTATGATATTTGCATTTCTCGCCGTTGGCTAATTTGACGCACATTTACATGCGGAACATAATACCCCGTTTACATATAATCGGATTAACCCAGTGGGTTTGGGTTTCAGCTGTCATTTCCATTGCTTATACTTCAACTAAATCCTCATAAAGAAGGTTAACCCTGCAAAAATCTATAATATAAACGCCGTGTAATAAAAGAAAAGCAAAACTATTTGGTCTGTTCCAGTACTGCAAGAATCTACTAATTTTTACTATTTTTTTTCGCTACCATAGAGGAAAAAATGTTATCGTAGTAAAAAATAGTAGCTTCTTGCAGGTTCTGGAACAGAGCATTTATAGTTTGTACCAAGGCCTATATAAGGTCGGCCATTCAGAGTTCTGCTAACAAATTTTGACAACAATTTTATTATTGTAATTTGAGTTTCTTTGTATTTTAAATCACAATAAAGTTTTTGACAACAAACATAACAATCAGGTGGGCTTAGTGTCAAACTGTATAAACTGTGGTTTGTACAATCAAAACTTATGCTAAGTTTACATTTACGAAATCCACTCGATTTCAACTGTCAATTCCATAGCTCAAACGTCAAATGCAATCTCATCTGGATTTCATTTGACGTTTAACCTATGGATTTGACAGTTGAAATCGAGTGGATTACATAAATGTAAACCAAGCGTTAAAAAAGTTACCAAACCAAAAACGAAGTTACCAACCATATAAAAAGTTAATATTCTACCAACTGCGGCAACCGTGTTTGTCTCCCAGCTTTCCATAATTTTTTTACAGACAGTAGCTGTATAAACTAGATACCTTGGCCTTCAGCTTCCCGAGCCCAGTCGATCTGGGATGCTGATTGACAGCTAGGGTATCACCTCACAGGTTCCCTCTACGGCAGGGTCGAGCTTCTTTGCTTAGATCGTATAGTGAGGGCGCCCACTGAGTTGTTTTTGCATTTGCTTCTCTCTCTCTCACGTACAGTGTAAATTAATGAAAACAAACAAAAACATAATGTGGTTGTTGCTTTTTTCACTCATACGTTTGAAGATCCTCTGCGATCCAAAAGAACCACTGCGTTCACTTTACTTTTAACTTTAAAAGAGAAATCACCTATCAAAAAGGTAATCTTGTTGTTACAAAGAAAACAAAACCAATTCAATAAACCAGCAACTATTATTATTTAAAAGAACTGTTTCCTCTATGTTATTATTTATTATTTCTTTTCTCCCATTGCTCTACACAAACAATAGACTTAACAATTTTTTGACATTTTTGTAAAAGTGAGATAATAATTGAAATGTATTGAAAACAAAAACAAAATATGTGAACGGAAAACAAAAAGAAATCGATGAGTTTCATTCAAAATTTTACAACTGTTTTTGCAGTTGTCGGGACGCCTACGTCACACATGCAAGTTTTGGGTTTTTCGACAATTAATACATGAAATCAACTGTCCTGTCATGTGTAAACGCAGAGTTAGTATTAATTGGCAATCTATTGCTCTGTTCCAGAACCTGCAGGAAGCTACTATTTTTTTACTACGATAACAATTTTTCCTTTATGTTATCAAAGAAAATAGTAAAAATTAGTAGATTCTTGCAGTACAGGAGCAGACCATATTTGTGGGAAATAGCAGTACTCAGCAAAAATACTCATTACAAATTGACCTACTAACTCATTATTTTAACAAGGGCATGTCACTAGAAATCATCAGTTATTTTTGGTCACTAAAAAGTAGAAAAATAAGTAGTTACTCTCTGATTACTTCAAGTCGTAACTACTTATTTATCTTGTTAAAATAATGAGTTAGTATGTCAATTTGTAATGCGTATTTTTGCTGGGTACATTTAGACTATGCCGGGTTTAGCAAGCCCGGTGGAGCGGTAAGGAAGAAGATGGCAAGAAAAGCAGCCAGGACATCAAAAATTCCAAGCAATTTCCGAACAAACAGCGACTGCCTAGAAGCCCGCTTACTGGTGCACATATGATGGAGGTCGTATATCTCAAACTCAGTAGTGTGATTCTCTAACTCGTTTTTATATCCTCCACCTTAATATGGAGGGTGTAATTAAATTTGTCATTCCGTTTGTAACACATCGGAGACCCTATAAAGTATATATATTCTTGATCAGGGTAAAATGTTCGTCATGTCCGTCTGTTCGTCCGTCTGTTAAAATCAAGATACAGCTCGCAATTTTTAAGATAGAGCTTTGTAATTTGGTATAGAAGTTTATATTACTCCTAGGATGGTTGACATTGCAAATAGGCTATATCGATCAACGTTTTGATATAGCCCCCATAGAACGGTACTACCCGATTTTCGGTGTTTTTAAGATTGTAGGCACAATATTCCAGCGAAATGGCTAAAATTTGGTATTTAGTCTTCTATAGTCCCTATAGAACGGTACTTCCTGTTTTCAGTGTTTCGAAGGTTTTGGTCACAACAACCCACCGAAATAGCTGAAATTTGGTATTTAGTCTGCGTTCGAACTGAAAGTCGTCGGTATAGGTCCACGTTTCGATATAGACCCCATAGAACGGAACCTCCCGATTTTCGTAGTTCTGTAGGTTGTGGCGTCAATATCCCACCAAAAGACTGAAATTTGTTTTTTAGTCTTCCATGGAGTTATTCCAGAAGAGCATTAATCAGCACAGAGAAGCGTACCTCTTGATTTTCAGGTTTTTGAAGGTTTTACCCACATTATCTTATAGCTCATTTAGACTAGCAATAAATCCTCAACTGGATTTAATAAATCCAGTAAAAATCTCATTGCATTTAGATATACCTTTGGAGGATTTAGTCAGCTGATTTTTGTTCATAGAACAATTACCAAGGTAGATGTATCAGCCCATCTGGTCGACTTTGAAACGTCAAAAGAAATTGTTGTAAATTCAATTTGTCTCAAAAAACATACGGCAAATCAAAAATTTTTTGTTTAATATTGAAAATGTTAGCACATTATGCTACTCATGCTAACTAATGAGCAAGTATTGAATTATTTTATCGTTTAGACATCGTAAATATAAGTCTTGGTTGATTAAAATCAACATTGTACATCAAAGTAAATTTATGCTCTGTTCCATAACCTGCAAGAAGCTACTATTTTTTACTACGATAACATTTTTTCCTTTATGTTACACTGTGCAACAAAATGGAGCTCAAAGCCTGGGGGTGGAAAATTCCTTTTGTGGATGAAAGCTCTTGGTGAGTATATACAGAACCCAGAAGGACAGATCCGCCGTGAGTCGAACTTTTGAGATATGGCGTGATGAATATTTTGCTTGAGACCCTATAAGCCCTCAGATATCAGCGTTATATCTTTGTCCGCTGTTGTTTTAGCTTATTTTTAAGATCACATTTCTTCATCCAAATCAAATGAGGATTGTTTTCGTAGAGCATTTTGACCTTCTATCTCGCTTCCTTCAATGTCCTTTTCGTCCTTTATTTCAAGAGCCGACGTTTTTCAGCTTCGAAATGTTCTGGAAAAATGTCGCTCAGAAAATTTTAGCTACGGCTCTCATTAACAACTAATCGATTTTGTCGCGTTTTCATAGTCATTTTTTACATTTACCCCTGTTTGCTCAGAAAAAAACTGTGTTTTGTGTTTTTGTATATTCTGTAACGAATATACAAAAAAAAAATATTGTCTTTTTCTTAACAAAAACAGGGTAAATGCACAAAACGACCACGAAAACGCGACAATATCGATTTGTTGTCAATGAGAGCTGTACCTAAAATTTTCTGGCCGACATTTTTGCAGAACATTTCGAAGTTGAAAAACGTCATCTTGTGGTACTTTTATGGCGGCTCTTGAAATAAAGGACGAAAAGGACATTGAAGGAAGCGAAATAGAAGGTCAAAATGCTCTACGAAAACAATCCTCATTTGATTTGGCAGAAGAAATGTGATCTCAAAAATAAGCTAAAACAACAGCGGACAAAGATATAACGCTGATATCTGAGGGCTTATAGGGTCTCAAGCAAAATATTCATCACGCCATATCTCAAAAGTTCGACTCACGGCGGATCTGTCCTTCTGGGTTTTGTATATACTCACTAAGAGCTTTCATCCCCAAAAGGAATTTTCCACCCCCCAAAATTTCGGTTCACAGTGTTATCGGAAAAAATAGTAAATATTAGTAGATACTTGCAGTTCTGGAACAGACCATTAATTTGTTCGCCTTGTTTAAAAATTTTTACATTTTAAATTATTTTTGTTTTATCAATTCAAGGATGCATCTACCTTGTTTCTTGTTCCAGCTTGCAACTTTTGGTATTTTGGTATTGCAAAAAACAGAGTTGTATAAATTAATAATTTTATATTGATTATAATCTTTTATTTAATTTTTACAAATTATTTAATTTATAATATGTTATGTTTCCCACTACGAACTATTTAATTTTAAACACTAAATTATTCTTCTTTATTGTTACTGTTAAATCCGCTGCTGTTGTTAATATTTTTCTGTTGATGATGTTGTTTTGTTTATGTTGTTGACGTAGTTGGGGTAGGTTAGGTTTTCAATTGCTACCGTTTGAGCTGTTATGACATGACTGCTGTTGAAAATGACATTTTGTTTGGTGGTGCTGTTGTGGCTGGTGTCTCTTGTTACCTGTGACTGTGGGAATATGATTACGATGCATATTCCCACTTAAATTCGGTAACTTATACGAGGATTTATGCCGGCTTTAAAACAAATCCACTCAATACGGGGATTTATTTTTGTATGGTAAATCTGGTGGATTATGACCGGATTTAGCAAATAAAACCGCATAATGTGGGAAATCCGGCTAATGAAGTCATATCTAAATGACCTATTACCGAAATATCGGAAATTTAGTATTTTAGTTTCCTTTAACTTCTGATAAAAGAATAAAAAAGAAACGGGCAACCCAGTTCGAAATTTGCTCGGTCTTCTTTATTATTTTATTTTTATTATGTCAGAAATTTGTACCCAGGCCTTAAAGGTGCGAACAGAATGAGAAATTCATGCTTATCCAAGCTTAAATTTATGTACAAGAATAAAGAAATGCAAGATCGCATTTTAATTAGGTAGTACTTGGCCATTATGCTTTTACATGAAATCAAGCGTGAAGCAAGCAACAAAGTTCATTGTATTTTAACCTTTAGTTCTACCGGTAGCAAGAGTGTTGTCAACTTTTATTTAGACTTTCCATACATAATTTTATAGTACGGTTGCACTACAGTTTTTTGCCGGGTTATGTACAATTTACATTACTAGGCGTTTACACCAGACAGTTTGTCTTCAAATACAACTCTGATTTACTAACACATACATACGTTTGTCGTTTGTCTCCCAGATGTCCATCATTTTTTCACAGACGGTAGAGAAGACAAATTTTTGGCATTTTTGTAAAAATAAGTGGGATAATAATTGAAATGTGTTGAAAACAAAAGAACATGAACAAAAAACAAAACATGTGAACGGAAAACAAAAAGAAATCGACGATTTTCATTCAAAATCTTACGACTGTTTTTGCAGTTGTCGGGACGCCTACGTCACACAGGCAAGTTGTGGGATTTTGACAATCAATACAGGAACTCAACTGTCCTGTCATTTGTAAACGCAGGGTTAGCAACTTTTTCATCATTTAGAGCTGTTTCGTCATTTATTTGCTAAAACAGGCAACATTTTGCGTCATTTATCATACAAAAATAAATGACGATAGCTGCGTCATTTATTCTAAACAACACACGAAAACACCATACTATTATAAGCAGCCCTGTTTTTTGTCATAAACTACCAAAAAATGCAACTGTTATATGATGTCTTTGTTTGATTATGTGTGTTGTAGAAAAACAAAAATACTCAAACGATGACAAAAGTGAAAATAAATGTTTAAAAAACTTGCAAAAATTATGTTTTTTTGTTTTTAGAATTAATTTAAGTTATTCGATACACATTTGTGTTGTGAAATTCCTATTTCTCTGAATAGATATATTGTGTGCGTGTGTTTGTGTTATTGTATAAGTGTGTATGTGCGATTATGTGCGTAAGCAAATGACGCAAAAAACAGATGTAAATACACTTCATTTGTTTCTAGGATTTCGTAAAACGAAATCATTTAATGTGCATATGTAAATTGGACTTTAACCCACTTCGAGAGGATTTATTTGACGTTTGCGCTATGGAATTGACATTTTAAATCCAAACCTACTTGGTTAATCCGGTTAAGTGCTAAATAAAAATTTATTTAAAAATCAAAATTTTGTTTTTCTGTCAAACTTAAAATCAGAAAGAATACTAGTAGTGGGATTCTCTAAAGGCCTGGGTACATAAGCTGCTTCGCCTGGCTGCCTTGCTTTCCTGCTGCATTTCTGACAATACAAAAATGAAAGAATAAAGAAGAAAAGGGCAACCTACCTCGAAATTGGCTCGGCCTTCTTTATTCTTCTATTTTATGTTATGTCAGAAATGAAACAGGAAAGCAAGGCAGACAGGCGAAGCAGCTTATGTACCCAGGCCTTTAGAGAATACCACTACTAGTATTCTTTTTGATTTTATGTTTGACAGAAAAACAAAATTTTGATTTCAAAATAAATTTTTATTTAGCCAAATAAAAACCCAAAAAAGAAATTTATCGGGATTTACCTGGTATTTAACAATGTTTTCGGTAAATACCGGGCAGAATTCTTTGGGAGCAGTTGGGGCCTTATACCTTAAAGCTGGGTACACAATTGGTCTGTTCCAGTACTGCAAGAATCTACTAATTTGTACTATTTTTTCCGATAACATAAAGGAAAAAATGTTATCGTAGTAAAAAATAGTAGCTTCTTGCAGGTTCTGGAACAGAGCAATTGTCAGTTTTGAATGTCGATATTTCGCAATTATCGATAATTGTCAAACCGTCCAGCAACCACAAAACATTTTGTGGTTGCATGATGAATGACATAAATGAACGGCCACACTAGCAAGCAACAAAAAAGCTGTCATTCAAAACTGACAATGTGTACCCAGCTTAAATGGTGTTATGGATGTACACCATCATAATTAGACCAATACTCACTTATGGAACACCAGTATGGTGGCCAAAAGTGGGGAAGAAAACAATGCCGAAGAAATATATAACATTAGAGTTGGGCAATCTAGTTCCCGGAGCGGATAGATCTTTCTAGTTCGTTTTCCCTAGTTCCTTGCTCATTTTTGTTTCCTTCGTTCCAAACAGTTCCGAGACCGAAATGTTTTCATGGTTTGGTGGATGAATTGACATAAAAATAAATAAATAGCAGCGAACAAACAGCAACAACGTAAGATCGACGTAGGTGTTAAATTGTAGGAACCAGTATTGGGATTCTGTAACTTTTTTTCTACCGAACCGATATTGATAATTAACGAAAATTTTCGGTTGAATTGCCGAAAGTGCTATTCTGTAACTCAATGTTATCGATACAAAAATTTTAGCGACGAATATCGGTAGAATGACGGAATTTAAATGAAGATGCACGTCATTCCAAAATGAAAAGGGTATACGAAGTATATAAATCATTCTAATTTTTAAACGTTTCTTGTTTTTTACGAGAAATAAGAAAAATCACACCTTAAACGAAATAATGCTCATGCAAAGTTAACATAATTCAAATGTCTAATGAAATTATTTAAATCACTATTGTATATAAAATAAGTAGGTCTGTACGATAACCCAAAAGTTTGTACAAATTTGCACAAACTTTTACAAAATGCTGTTCGATAACAAACTTGTAAAGTAAAAGAGAGCGAATTTGGAGACAATTTTGAGAGAATTTTAGAGAGTTTTGCTTACAAGTTTTTGCAAGGAAAATTTTTCTTGTAAGAATTTGCAAGTTTGATCAGCTGATTTAAAATCGAATGTTTTGTGGCGGACTTCTTGGGAAAAACATAAACAAACGCTTGTTTATTAAAATAAATAGAAATAAAAAAGGGAAAACATTAATAAATTATGCCAAACGATAACGTAAGTAAATTAACTTATTTTAAAGTTTGTGGTGACTATTTTTTATTTTAAAGGTATTAAATCCAGCAAAAAGCGGTGCATCCATGGAGTAGGAGATACACAATGTAGACGGCCAGGTATTCCCAACGATATCAATAAATATGTATGTCAAACATCGCACTGCGTTCCATTTTCCTCTTATTGCTCATATTTTTCTAATTTTAAATGGAAAATAAAAAATTGGTAAACACCTTCAATTGTGGTATTTAGGGCCTGTTTCCCTATGTAGAAAGAAAATGAATGCGAACGAAAAACACATAAACTTTGCTTTTCATGGTGATATTGACTTTGTTTTTGCTTCGAAATAACTACAAAATTTGAAAATCATACACGAGTTAAGTAGTTTTTCTTTCGTTTTCATTTTCGTTCGACATAGTGAAACAGACTGTTAATCTTTTCCGCCAACTTCTTCTTCTTGTTTATCAAATCAGCTGACTTCTTACAAGTATTTGCAAATTGCTGTTCGATAACAACCTGCAAATTTTTGGTTTCGAGAGAGTAAAATTAGTGGAGAGAGGTTACTGAGAACTTGCTGAGTACTTGCAAGAACTTTTCACTTGCGAAGTTATCGCACAGACCTAATATGTTTCAAATTACATGTAGAAAAATTCAACTTTAGGACATGTTTATATTATAGCCTTTTGCAGGGTTTACCTTCTCTATAAAGATTTATTTGAAATATAAGCCATGGAATTGACATTTGAAACCCAGTGGGTTTATTAAATATTAAAAAGTTAAAACTACGTTTACATACATATAACTATTGGTCTGTTCCAGGACCTAGCTACTAAGAAGCTACTATTTTTTGCTACGATAAAATTTTTTGAAATATATTCCAAAATCATTTCTTAAAAAGTTGATTTTAATTGATTATGTTGTTTAAAATATGAAAATTCTTTTATATCGGTAGACTTAACGACTCCTTTTTTTCGTCGGTAACTAACTGATGATTTTCGATAAGTACCGACATAAAAATCGGTAAAATTTGACTACAGAATAGCACTTACAGATAAATATCGTTAATTATCGACATTTGTCGTTAATTCCATCGGTAGAGAGTTACAGCATCGCACTACTGGTTGCCTTACTTTCCTGCTTCATTTTTGACATAATAAAAATAAAAGAATAGAGGAGGCCGAGCAAATTTTTGAACTGGGTTGCCCTTTTCTTTTTTATTATTTTATCAGTAGTGCGATTCTCTAAAGGCCTGCGTACATAAGCTGCCTTGCCTGCTTACCTTGCTTACTTCTGATAAAAGAATAAAAAAGAAAAGGACAACCCAGTTCAAAATTTTCTCGGCCTTCTTTATTCTTTTATTTTTGTTATGTCAAAAATGAAGCAGGAAAGCAAGGCAATCAGGCAGAGCAGCTTATGTACGCAGGCCTTAACTCATTTTTTGAGTAACCGACAATTGTCGGTAGAATTAAAGTGCTTACAATTTCGGTAATTACCGATGTTTTTCGGTAAATTAGCGACGAATAAAAAGCAGTCGTAAAGTTCTACCGATAGCAAGAGTGTTGTCAACTTTTATTTGAACTTTTCATTCATAATTTTGCGTTTTAATTTTACCGATTTTTGTCGGTAACTCAAAAATGAGTTTGAGAATCGCACTACAGAAGCAAGCAAGGCAACCAGGCGAGGCAGCTTATGTACGTAGGCCTTTATAATTTTGTGTATTGAAAATTCTGTATATACATAAGTCCTCGTTTTGGTATAGCCACCATATAACGCGACGCATCGCTTTTAGGAATTTTGAAGGTGGTATTAGAGGTTAAAAAGCATTTGTACCAAAAATTGTTTATATTATGGTATTTAGTTATGAAGAAACAAACCCCATATATGGCCTGTTCCCGTACTTTATAAAGTGGTAAAAGTCGTAAAAGTTGTAAAAGACGTAAACGATGTTCATATAAATTTTGTGTACGGGAACGCAAAATGTGTAAAACGGGTAAAAATTGTAAAAACTTTTTAGTTCTGGAACAGAGCTATAATGTTTGTTGATGACTCGCGCAAACGTTTTAAGGAGCATGATCTGCGAATCTATACCAAAGTTTCCAGACTCTTCATAGAAAATGTGCACTTTATGTACTCGCAGATATGTTTGTAAAGAACAATGCCGATATTACTGCATACAGGAAATACAATGGATAGGGGAAGGCGTCACAACATCTGTCAAAGGAGACGCACTGTGTTATGTGCAATTACATAAAGCATGAGTTCGGTTGCGGATTTGTGGCTGATCGGAGGGTGAAACATCTGGTGTCCAGCTTTACCCTGAATAAAGACTTGTTGCAATTGGATAAAGGCTAAGTTTTTTGTCACATCGACAAACCACATTATATCAGCACCAGATTCAAGCATCTTCATTTTCATAAGGGAACCTGGCTGTCTCCAAGCCAAGAAAAAATCAAATTGATAACGTTGTGTTTGGACATCGGTAAATTGCAATCACAACAGATAGCCACAGCTGAGCTGACACAATTAAGCAATTCCATTCCAGCATTCCTCTATAATGTTGAAGTCACGCTTGATTTTGAATAATGTATTGTCTTCTGTTCTGCATTGTCTTCTGTTTTTATTTATATTTTGATTTTATTTTCAATCAATTTATTTTGTCAGTTTTGACACAATAGGAGGACCTCAGGAAAAAATTGTAATCATATGTTTGCTGTGTCCTAACTAGTAATGATTGTACCATGGTATACCCAAAGTGACAACATACATGCGAAAAAGCATATGGTGTGATATAGCCATAACTCATTTTTTGAGTTACCGACAATTGTCGGTAAAATTAAAATGCTTATAATGCTAGGTTTACAGCCAGTTTCTGTATGTCGAAAGAAGAATGTGTGCGAATGAAACAAGCCCGAACTTTAGTTTTCGAAAATATTTTACCTTTGCTTTTGCTTCAAAACAAAAAACTAATTTGAAAAACACACAAGAGTTTGGACGTGTTTCTTTCGCACACATTCTTCTTTCGACATACAGAAACAGACTGTTACATTGACGAAATCCACTCGATTTCATCTGTCAATACCGTTGCTTAAGCGACAAATGAAATCCAATGGATTTCAAATGAGTTTTCGTTTGACGTATACGCAATGGAATTGACAGTTGAAATCGAGTGGATTTCGTAAATGTAAACCAAGCATAATTTCGGTAATTACCGATGTTTTTCGGTAAGTTATACTTGGTTTACGGCGTCGTTTCGTGATTTCGAAGGCGTTTCGTGATTTCGAAGGCGTTTCGTGATTTCGCGCGGAGTCATGCAAAATTTATCATGATTTCGCATACAAAAATGAAATCATTTCATTTCGTGATTTCAGTGAAATCAACATAGAAATCACTATACATATGATATACAACCCAGTCTTTGTCTGAAAAGTGCGAAAAGTTGCAACACTTTTCACGTATCACAATCAACAAGGTAGATGATCAATTGCTGCAACAACAAATTTTACCCCCTGTTTTTGTAACTATTTTTTGTTCGTTCGTCTATATTCGTAATAATTCAGGCATCCATAGCTCAGCCCATAGATGACAGACGGACCTAATTTTTCGTATGTGCGTTCCATATATGATTAAGAATCCCTCTTTAAAAAATCAGAGCTCTACATTTGCGCTAAGGCGAGTAAATCGATCTACAAAATTTGACAATTCGTGTAAAAAGAATAAAAACTTTTACAAAAACAGGGGGTAATACGGCGTTTATATTATAGTTTTTTGCAGGGTTAACCTTCTTTATGAGGATTTGTTTGAAGTATATACAATGGAAATGACATTTGAAACCCAGACCCACTGGGTTAACCTTGTTATATATAAACGGCCTATTAGTATCAAAATTTGTAAACAATGTGAAAAAATATTAAATTATTTGTTACAATGCTATTTTTCATTGGGTTCCCGCACTTTTTTAATGGTAATATTATGTGTGTTCGTTTACTCACAATTTGTACAGATTGTTACTGGATGTTCTTCGTTTACTCTACAGTTCAATGCAAAAGACCTTAGTCGATTACAAGAAGTTACTGGACTTGTACAAATTGTTGAGTAAACGAACACACCTATTAGAAGAAAGAGCGAATTGTCAAAAATTGCTTCCCCATACAAATTTCTTAAAAAATACGGGAACGGAAAATGGCGGAAATTGCAAAAATCCAGCAGAAATGTCAAAATCAATGTATCATTTATCGTATTTAAATACCAATGAACATGCTGCTACCCAGCAAAAAGTTTGCATCCGCGGATGCAGTTAAATCACTAGAACAATTGCCGCTGGAGTACATCTTTTCCTACGAATTTTACAAGAGAGCGCGCAGCTAGGATGCACTCCGTTTTGCTTCCACGGCACACAGCTAGGATGCATTCCATTTTTGATCCAAATCACAGCCTTTGATGTGGTGTATTGGATTGAATTTAAATGCAGTCTAAAGATGTTATAAAATGCAAGCCATTGCAAATATCCCAAAATAAATAAAATACATTGCTTATTCGTGTAAAACAAGAATATTAACTTTATTACATTAACACAAATTATAAAAACTCTCCATTAAATTTGATCGTAACTAAGTTTACTTCCTCTAATCTTCTTTTAATGACATCGAAATTGATATTGCTTCATCATCCAAATGGTTTTTCATTTTTACTCCTACATACTTCAGTTCAGATTTCCAAAAAACTCCAACTCCACTTCAAAAATAATTAAGCGCTCGGCACATACGATGCGTTGAGCGTCGCGGTACAACAACCACATGAAAAAAGTGTAAGTGATGCTAAGTTTTTTGAAAAACAACAATGTGGCTGACGCATTAAAGTTAAACATAATTTAACTTTTTTGGGACAACGTGTGTCCCAACGTGTCAGTAAACGGACCGTATGTGCCGAGGGCTTTAGCGTCTCGTGAATTACAGCAATGTTCAACACTTTAGTTTGTATTTCTTTATTTTTTATAAAACCAATAGGTTGGATTTTTTATAACTTAAGCGCTCGGCACATACGATGCGTTGAGCGTCGCGGTACAACAACCACATGAAAAAAGTGTAAGTGATGCCAAGTTTTTTGGAAAACAACAATCTGGCTGACGCATTAAAGTTAAACATAATTTTACAGTTTTGGGACAACGCGTGTCCAAACGTGTCACTAAACGGACCGTATGTGCCGGGGCCATATGTGCCGAGGGCTTTACGGTAGAAGCCATACTAACCATTAAAGCGCTCGGCACATACGGTGCGTTGTGCGTTGCGTTACAACAACCACATGAAAAAAGTGTAAGTGAAGCCAAGTTTTTCGAAAAACAACAATATGGCTGACGCATTAAAGTTAAACATAATTTAACTGTTTTGGGACAACGCGTGTCCCAACGTGTCACTAAACGGGCCGTATGTGCCGAGGGCTTAAGCGTTGATTAAAAAAAAAACCTGGTGAACCAACACTTAATAATAAACGCTCTTTTTCAAAGATTTCCATTTTATTTGAAATTTTCTTTGTAAAATAAATAAGTGTTTATAAGCGGAGATAAGCCTTAAGAACTATTGCTTCTATAGGTATTTGATGTTCTTTGTAGGCTTTCCGGACGAATTAATTATAGAGCTTTCCCACGCTTCACGTGTCTATCGGCAGGCGGAAGTACATCAGGATTTATGGGTCTGAATGGTTGTAAAGCAGGCTTATATGGCTTGGATGTTAAAGAAGGTTTATATGGATTTATAGGATTCTTTGGCCGATTTGTTTGCTTGTACGGTGCAAGGGTAGGCAGTGTATGTCGTCTATCCTTTGGTAATACATTTAGTTTGGCCAGACTTATTACAGTCAAAGCCATAATTGCTCCCAGCATGAAAATAACCTTCATTTTTGCACAACTTTCTTGTTTATACTTTGAAATTTAAAACAAATAGTTATTGAATTGCTGAGTTTGCGACAAGAAACTATTGCTGATATCGAGCAAAACAGCAGTCTTTATATAAGCCATAGAAAGCTAATCGAATTGTAAATATAGAACATGCGGTTAAGACAGAACTTGCAGAAACTAACTATATTTTAAAATGCTCTGTACTTTCCATGGTTTTTGTTGAGAAAGTGATTGAGATATGACTCACTGATAAACTTTCCGTAATTGCCAAGACATTTTCAAATGCCAAGCGCAAAGTTTGCAGCCAAAAATATAGTTCAATCAAAAGTGCAAGAACTTCCCCAACGACGGCCCCAAGACCTGTTGAGATAGGGTCTTGTCGCGAGCCAAGAAACTGTACTGAGTATTCCGCAGTACACCTTTGGACGAGCGACATACAGTATTAAAAGTTCATATTCGTACACCCCTCAAAAATGAATAAAATCGTTATTATAGTAAGTTTACATTTACGAAATCCACTTGATTTCATCTGTCAATTCCATTGCTTCAACGTCAAATGACTTGTTTTCATACCGAAAGCAGGAAAACGTTATCACGAAAATGCTAAAGAGTGGAGACCCATAAGCCTTTCATAAACCACACTTACCTTAAACGGGACCCAACAGACACATCCCTACATGAAGTTGTTTGAACTATTGAGAAGTCCTTAGAGCATAAACAATACACGTTAACCGCCTTACTGGATATAGAAGGCGCCTTTAATAACCCAACGCATTAGCAATAGAACAAGCTCTACAAAATTTGGCGTGAAACCATTCATCATTAGCTCCGTAACCACCAGGCTGCAGAGTAGAGTCATTAATACCCCGGTTACACTAGTAAAGGTTAACCCACTGGGTTAAATAGATCCAGTGGGTTAATCTTTGCTGGTTACACTTAGCTTTTCGAGGATATAAACTGTCAGCTGATGTTTGTTTACGTATACATACAAAATAACACATAAATATGAAACAAATAGTTTCCAAAAATTAAAATGGTAACTATTGATGCATTACAACAAGTATTGGAACAAGTATTGATTGGAAAACAAAAAATATGGGACAAAATGCATAAATAGTGAGCAAAGAAAACAATTACCGAAAATGTAATAAAGTCGTGTTTTACACTTGTACGATTTCTCGAATGAGATATCGTCCCCTCTTTGCTCATATTCGTATATTATACACGCAGGGATACATTTTTGGTTCCATTGTACTTTTTGTTAAAAAAGTGTCTAACTGCTAAACCTAAATAACGACGGGCGTACACAAATATTTCACCAATCTACCAAAACAACGCTCTCTGAGCGTCCATTTATAGGTATTGGCCTAATGTAAAAAAAATAATTTTGTGATTTTCAAATAACTTTAGATTTATAAAGGCCATAATATCTCGACCAATCGTAAAAGTGTAAAACACGACAAACTCTGTTGTAAAAACAGTTGCAACTTTTCATACTTTTGAGCATAGTTGCATTTTTTTGCACATACATCGAATACAACACTTTATTTTTGGTGGATTTGTGAGGGATTTAAAATAAACCCAGCCGTGAGAGAATTTAATTTTTGTATGGCAAATCTGGTCAGATTGCAACAGATTAAGCAAATAAATCCTCATGAAGTGGGTTAACCCGACAAAAAGCTGTAGTGTAATACCCCGGTTACACTATTGAAGGTTAACCCACTGGGTTTAATAGATCCAGTGGGTTAATCTTTGCTGGTTACACTTAGCTTTTCGAGGATATAAACTGTCAGCTGATGTTTGTTTACGTATACATACAAAATAACTAATAAAGTCGTGTTTTACACTTTTATAATTTCTCGTATGAGATATCGTCCCCTTTTTTCTTATATTGGTATATTTTACACACAGGGATACATTTTTGTATCATGGTATCAGCGTACTTTTTGTTAAAAAAAGTGTCTAATGTAAAAAATAAATAATTTTAAGATTTTCAAATAACTTTAGATTTATTAACTCCATAAAATCTCATGCGACCAATCGTAAACGAGTAAAACACGACAAACTCTGTTGCAAAAACAGTTACAACTTTTGGTACTATTTGAGTAGAGTTGGATTTTTTGCACAAATACCGAATACAACACTGTATTTTTGGTGGATTTGTGCCGGATTTAAAATAAACCCAGTCGTGAGAGGATTTAATTTTTGTATGGCAAATCTGTAGTGCGATTCTCTAACACATTTTTTGAGTTACCGACAAAAATCGGTCCAATTAAAACGCAAAACTATGATTGAAAAGTTCAAATAAAATTTGACAACACTCTTGCTATCGGTAGAACTTTACGACCGCATTTTATTCGTCGCTAACTTACCGAAAAACATCGGTAATTACCAAAATTATAAGCATTTTAATTTTACCGACAATTGTCGGTAACTCAAAAAATGAGTTAAGGTCTGGGTACATAAGCTGCCTCGCCTGATTGCTTTGCTTTCCTGCTTCATTTCTGACATAATAAAAATAAAAGAATAAAGAAGGCCGAGCAAATTTCGAACTGGGTTGCCCTCTTCTTTTTTATTCTTTTATCAGAAGCAAGTAAGGCAGGCAGGTGAGGCAGCTTATGTACTCAGTAGTGGGATTCTCTAACTAATTTTTTGAGTTACCGACAAATATCGGTAAAATTAAAATGCTTATAACTTCGGTAATTAACGATGTTTGTCGGTAAGTTAGCGACGAATAAATAGTAGTCGCAAAGTTCTACCGATAGCAAGAGTGTTGTCAACTTTAATTTGAATTTTTCATTCATAATTTTGCGTTTTAATTTTATCGATTTTTGTCGTTAACTCAAAAAATGAGTTAGAGAATCCCACTACTGGCCTTTAGAGAATCGCACTACTGTCAAAACACGTAAATCGTGAAACACTACAGGGAGGGTGATCTCGCCACAGCTTTGGCTACTTGTCATTAACGAAAGGTGGTTTTTTATGTGAACGATGTGCTTCTGCTTTGTTTCCGTCCGTGCTACGTAACATCGTGGACGGAGCCCTGAAACCACTGGATACTTGGGCCACACAGAAGTGGCTTGGAGGTGAATCCAGGTAAAACAGTGACTCAGTGATGTTGGCGACATTTCCTGAGTATTTCAGCCATGTAAAACTTCTCTGCATGTGGTGTCTTTAGGACACGCCGTTCGGACTCGGCGATGAAAGATCCCATATCATTGAGCTAATTAATATAAGTCGGGGTGCACTCATTGATAGAGTTGGGGAATCTAGTTCCCGGAGAGGATCGATCTTTCTAGTTCCTTCTCCCAAAAGGAACTAGTTCCTCAATATAGTTCCGTAGTTCCAAATAGTTCCGAGTCCGATATAGTTTAACGAATCTTTCTCTTTCATCGTTCCTTTCATTCCAAATAGTTCTCAGACCGAAATGGTTCAACGAATTTTTCTCTTTCATCGTTCTTTTCGTTCCAAATAGTTCCGAGATTGAAATAGTTCAACCAATCTCTTTCGTCGCTCTTTTTGTTTCCTTCGTTCCAAATAGTTCCGATACCGAAATGTTTTCATGGTTTGGTGGATAAATTGACATAAAAATAAATAAATTGCAGCGAACAAACATCAATAAAGTAAGATTGACGTAGGCGTTTAATTGAAGGAATCAGAAAAACAAAAGGAACTATATGAACTAAAGGAACTATATAAACGCAAGAGCTGAATATAATTCCAATAGTTCCTTGTCCGGAATAGTTCCTTGGAACTAGTTCGTTTCGGAACTACACAACTCTACTCATTGATATGAGAGAAGTCTCTCTTGTCCCTTATGCCAAGTTTACATTTACGCTCCAAAATCCACTGGATTTCACGAAATCCTAAAATACACCCCGGTGTTTATACTTATTTTTTGTTGATTTCAAACATATCACAATTATCAAGGTAGATGCATATGCGCAGCTGATCGAACATGAATTTTCAAAACAAGCTGTTGTAAATTGAATTAGTCATAAAAAACGACAATATAAAACTTTACTGCTTTATTTCGAAAATTATCTTAAAATTATCTATATATCGTATTAACTGTGTATAACATTCACAAATGAAAAAATAAAAAAATGATTTTATCGTTGAGAAATCATAATAATACATTTTGGTTGTGTTCAGAACGTGCAAAATATTACTACTTGCCGTAGTTTTCCCGTTTAGTGCTAAAAATGCGTTCCCGTACTCCGAAATTTATCAAGACTTGCAGTTCTCTTTAAACAAAAATAGCGCTGAATAACAAACACCCTCTTCTCCTGTTTTCTGTCATACAATTTTGGCCTAGTAGAAACTAGCAGCGTGTTCATTGACATCTAAATACGATAGCTGATACGTTGATTTTGACATTTCTGCTGGAGTTTCTGCAATTTCCGTAATTTTTCCGTTCCCGTATTTTTTAAGAAATTTGTATGGGGAAAAATTGTTTGACAATTCGCTCTTTTTTAACATTACTATTAAAAAAGTACGAGAACACAATGGAAAATATCATTGTAACAAAGTAAGTCCTAATTTACATTGGGCGAGTTTACTTGCGGCAATTGTTATTTTGTAGGAGAGAGAGGTGAGGCATATGGTAACCCTTTGCCTCTCAGCACCCTCTCTCACCTACAAACTGACAATTGCCGCAAGTAAACTCGCCTAATGTAAATTGGGACTAACTTCATATTTTTCACATTGTTTACACATAGCTGTGTTCCAGAACTAAAAAGTTTTTACAATTTTTACGACTTTTACACATTTTACTCGAAAAAGCGTTCCTGTACACAAAAAAGTTGTAAAATGTTCACTTCTCTTTAAACAAAAATGGCGCTGAATGACGCTCTCTTTAAAAACTTTTTACTCGACAAATTTGAGCGTGTAAAAAATAGTAACATGGATGCCGGCGTCTGATTGGCTGGTACGCCGACTTTGACATTTGTTCCAGCTTTTTTGACGTTTTTTCCATTTTTGCGTTCCCGAACTTTTTGAAAAATATTTTGTTTGACAACAAATTTTCTCTATTTTTCTCTTTTACGAGTTTTACTATTAAAAAGTACGGGAACGAAGCTATTTTAATAATCAAAATTTTTGTTGCAGCAATTGACCATCTACCTTGTTTATTGTGATACGTGAAAACTGTTGCAACTTTTGGTACTATTTTAGGCAAAAACAGGGTTGTATATCATGAGTACTGTGATTTCGATGTTGATTTTGCTGAAATCACGAAATGAGATGATATCATTTTTGTATGCGAAATCATGATAAATTTTGCTTGATTCCGCGCGAAATCACGAAACGCCTTCGAAATCACGAAACGACGCCGAATGTAAACCAAGCATTACGTGATGTTTGTAGAATAATTATTTCGATATTCACTACAAAAATTAAATATGCAGTTACGAATCTACCACGACTACGAAGTCACGAAACATATACTTCTATCAGATCACGCAAAATACCTAGGAGTTATCCTCAACTGAAAACTGTCACGGAAACGTAACATAGAACATCGTGCTCAAGATCAGCCGTTGCATGCTAGACATGTCGCAAAATGTTTGGGAGCCGTTGGGGCCTTATACCTAAAATGGTGTTATGGATGTACCCCTTCATAATTAGACCAATACTCACATATGGAGCACCAGTATGGTGGCCAAAAATGGGAAAGAAAACAATACCGAAGAAATATACATCATACACAGATCCGCATGTATCGGGGTGACTGGGGCAATACGGTCCTTAATACAATGATGCACATTCTGTCAATAAACATACACATCAAATCAAGTGCGCATTGTAATGTTGCAAGGCTACGTGTTCTAGGAATGTGGAGAGATACGGCATGCAGACATGCCTGCGTGCTTCACAAACTACGAAGAGAAATATCAATTAAAGCTGTTTACTGCGCTCCTGCCTTTTAAAGCTAAATTTCCAAGCAGAAAAGAATGGAATAACGGATCACCACTGACGTGTCACGAAACTAGTGATTTAACTGCATCCAATGGATGCAAACTTTTTGCTGGGATTGTAATCTAAACACGTTCTACTGACAGGCTCAGCCATCGACAAATTCGGTCGTTTCGTTTGCTTGCCTCATCGTGGAGGGTATTTAAATTTCGGGTTCTATTTACATATGAATGTATGTACCTACAGTATCGGCCAAAACTAAAGCACCCCCTCAGTAAATTTTTTTGAAATGATATTTTTTTTATGAAAACTAAATTATAAATTTATATTTTATTTTTCTTTTTATTTATTTATATATTTATAATTGGAAAATACAAAAATAAGGAATTCAGAATTTAATAAACAAAAGTTAAAATTCAAAAAATATTTTAGGTCGCAAATATAAGCGGACAAAACTAAAGCACCCCCCCATTTGAGGTACAGCAAAAACTATTGAAATCAATATTTCGTTGCTTATCCTCTATTCTGGATGACACAATCACATCTTTTAGGCATAAAGGATACTAAATTATTAAGTATTGCAGGCGAAATAATCGGTTTTCGGAAAATTTTGCTTAAATCCTCAAAATACTGAAAATCGGAAGGTACCGTTATATGGAGGCTATACCCAAACGTGGACCCAGGTCCACGATTTTTGGTGGATATGTTTTGTGACCACTAAG
Organism: Musca autumnalis; assembly: GCF_047663935.1. Lineage (NCBI taxonomy): Eukaryota > Metazoa > Arthropoda > Insecta > Diptera > Muscidae > Musca > Musca autumnalis. The sequence continues at coordinate 82,712,767 of NW_027412088.1, forward strand.
AACCCTAAGTACAAAATTACAGCTAATTTAGTAGGAAAATGTGGCTTAAATATCCGAAATACCGAAGATCGGAAGGTACCGCTATAAGAGGGCTATACCAAAACATTAGCCGATATTGTTCATATTCATCCAAAAATGATGCTACAGCATTCTCTGGTCAAATACTAAATCCCTTAGGTTTAGAAATTAGCAAAAGAACGAATTGCAAAAGAACGGTAGACGCCGGCTTATTCAGTCGACGACCAGCAAAAATCCTTCCGCCTCCATGTTTTACAGCGTCTTTGCAATATTTAGGTTTTAACGGTTGCCCATTTGGTCCAAGCCTTTTACCATTTGAATACTTTAAATTAAACATATATTCATCGGAAAACAGTTCAAATGGGTCTTGGCGAATGCCAGTCTGCCTCCTTCATGTTTAGTCGATATGAAAGGTTTTTTTGCTGGTCGTCGACTGAATAAGCCGGCGTCTATCGTTCTTCTGCAATTCGTTATTTTGCTAATTTTTAAACGTTAGCGTATTGTATTTGACTAGTGGATGCTGTAGCATCATTTTTGGATGAATATGAACAATATCGGCTAATGTTTTGGTATAGCCCCCTTATAGCGGTACCTTCCGATCTTCTGTATTTCGGATATTTTAGCCACATTTTCCTACTAAATTAGCTGTAATTTGGTACTTAGGCTTCTTAGTGGTCACAAAACATATCCACCAAAAATCGTGGACCCGGGTCCACGTTTGGGTATAGCCTCCATATAACGGTACCTTCCGATTTTCAGTATTTTGAGGATTTAAGCTAAATTTTCCGAAAACCGATTATTTCGCCTGCAATAATTAATAATTTAGTATCCTTTATGCCTAAAAGATGTGATTGTGTCATCCAGAATAGAGGATAAGCAACGAAATATTGATTTCAATAGTTTTTGCTGTACCTCAAATGGGGGGGTGCTTTAGTTTTGTCCGCTTATATTTGCGACCTAAAATGTTTTTTTAATTTTAACTTTTGTTTATTAAATTCTGATCTCCTTATTTTTGTATTTTTCAATTATAAAGATATAAATAAATAAAAAGAAAAATAAAAAATAAATTTATAATTTAGTTTTCATAAAAAAATTATCATTTCAAAAAAATTTACGGAGGGGGTGCTTTAGTTTTGGCCGATACTGTATATATGTTAGTATGTATTTTTAAGTAAATATGTATGTACATTCAGCGTCCAAAATGAAATCATTCATCAGTGTTGATAAAACAAATTATTATTTAAAATGTATGTATGTATTTACAAACATATATACAAAATACATTCTATAAATTCATATTTTTAAAGGGGGTTTTTTGTAAACTTATTAATATAAAATTTCTTATCTGAGTAAATGTTTTATTTGCAAAACACAAAAGAAGAATCACTCGGTGTGGTATTTTACCCTAGCAGTGGGATTTTTTTTCATTTTCCTTGTCAAAAACTGCTTATAAAAAGCTTTAAATTTTAGAACATCTTCACAGTTTTCTGAAGCTAAGCTAAATCTTCCGACACCTATATTTCGCAGACATTAAAAAATGAAATTCCTGACACTCGTCGCAGTTCTTATGGCATTGTTTGCCATTTGTAATACTTTCTCCATGGTATCAGCATCCCGTGATTCCAGGCCTGTACAACCTAGAGTTCAGCCACCACCATCACCGCCCAAACAAAAGCCATTCATTTATGATGCTCCAATTAGGCGCCCAGGAGGACAAAAAACTATGTACGCCTGAAATGCTAATTTGTTTTAAATATATACAAATAAAAAATAAATAAAAATCAAGTAATTCAAAATCTGATGATTATTTCTTATCTTTTTTCTCATCGTACTCGAGGGGTTTAAACAACTGTTTTAGGAAAAATGTATTTTATTTGACATATATTCAATGGCATAGAAAATTTAACGCCCATACCTTATATTCAATGCAACGTACTAAAAATAATTCACCACCCTACCACAAAAGCGCGTTCGTATTACCCAAATACGTTATGACCGAAATGCCGTTTAAAAGGCAAAACCGAGATTAAAACGTATTAAATATTGTTACGAATGTAACTGATAGGTTTAAGTTAGTTTAGTTTAATTTCCGTTAATTTAAAAATTTGAATTGTAACGTAAAGTTTTTATTACGCAGTTACTTTATTTAAGCAACAACAACTACCATGTAGAACTCTCTTCATCATTCTAGTCGTTACATTACCTTTTGTTATTGGTCTTTTGTTTGCTTTGCCATAGTCATGTAATTATTGTTTAGTTTGTCACCTCTTTATTTCTTTGCACTTGTTTGTTGTTGTTACGTCATTACTGTGCTTGTCGTCCAATTGTATTTCCCCATGTATGTATGTGAGTATGGTTGTTCGCTTAGAGGTAGTTTACACTATCTATCAATGTCATATGACACGAAATAAAAACATTCCATATTTACCGACAGAGGCAATGTGGAGACGTAGTTCTTTTCATTTTCGCTGGCGTGGACGCAGAGAGTAAATGACGCAAGGAAACACTCCAATTTTACACATATTAGCGAATATATAACGATGGAAAATTTCATGTCATATGACATTTACATATAGTGTAAACTACCCCTTAGTGCGAATGTGTGTCTGTGTGTTCGCTGCACAGATTCGAGGTGTTGCCATATGCTCTAGATATTTCTCGAACAGGGAGACTTTGGGATATAAATTACCGGGGAAATGGCAATGGAGTAGTTGTTGTGTTTTAAGCGTTGAACTGAACAGATCGGTTAAAGAATAGCTGCGTGCTAACTAAAGACTTGCTGTGTGCTCTGTAATTAAAGTCGGTTCTGAATAAGTGTAATAAAGTAAATAAAGCATTGTAGAAACGTAATCTAAAACGAACCCTGTTTTATTTGGTACAAATCGTATCGGGGAATAAAACAACGTCTACACGGAGATTAGTTAAATCTAATTCCGTAACAATTGGTGTCAGCAGTGAGATTACGATCATCCTACAATGAAGTTTAAGGATCTACGAGTGGAAGACTTGAAGAAGGAGCTAAGTAAGTTGGAGTTGTGTTCTACTGGCAACAAGGCCGAACTACAAAAACGCTTGTTGGAAGAGTTCGAGCGCCGTGGAATGAACATCGATGAATATGAGTTCGAGAAGGAGGAAGTCGAGTTATCGGCAAAGGGCGAATCCATCGTTGAGGAAGTTTCATCGGTAGCTGCCAGTGGAGACGATTTGAAATCAATGCTGGCTATGATGATGCTGGAAATTAAGAAAATAGAAGGTAGCTCCATGGAAATGAATAAGAAAAATGAAGAAACTTCCAGACTTATGATGGAGAAATTAGATGCTAAAATGGAAGAAAATTCCAGAAAGAGTGAAGAATATTCCAGAAAATTGGAGGAAAGATTTGCCAAATTCGACGACAAATTAGAGGAAAAGTTAGAAGAGAACTCTAGAAAAATCACCGAAAACTTAATGGCAGAGAATTCTAGGATGTTTAAAGAAAATTCAAGAAACTTAAAAGAGGAGTTGGAAGAGAATTCTAGAAAAATTAACGAGAAACTCGAGAACATCACGATGGTGATTGAAAAGAGAGTAGAAAACGTGGAGGTACAAATGAAAGAGTTGGATAAAAAGATTTTGTCTGTTGACGAGAAAGTTCTGGCCCATGATGAGAAATTTGTGAACCTTGAGAAGAAAATGTCGGAACTGGAAATCAAAGGCGGCCCAGTGAGAGTTATCCAAAACGCGTTAAAAATTAAGCCTCCAGTGTTCGACGGCTCTACCTCTTTCAATGTGTTCAAATTACAGTTCGAGACAATGGCTGCTAGAGATTCTTGGGACGAAAACGACAAAGCGGTATCACTCCTGATGGCATTGAAGGGTGATGCTGCTGACGTATTGCAGAGTATTCCCGCCGCTTCTAGGAATAACTATGGAGATATAATGGCTGCTCTTGAACGTAGGTACGGTAGTGAACACAAGCAAGAGATCTACCGAATGGAACTGAGGGGAAGAGTCCAGAAGCCAAATGAGACCTTACAAGACTTTGCGGCTGATATAGAGCGATTGGCGCAGCTGGCATATCCAGGAGAGACACATCCGTTGGTGGACCGCATAAAGATTGAGACATTTGCAAGTGGTATTCGTGATCCAGAGATAAAATTTGCGACGTATGCGGCACCGATAGGAACATTTGCAGAAACCGTGTCATTTGCCCTGGGCCAAGAAACCGCGAAGATGCTGGTGAAACCTAAAGCTTACAACGTGCGGAGCCTGGAAGTTGAGGACAACAATTCCCAGACCGTTGTCGACCTGCTGAAAGATGCACTAATGCATGTGAAACGAGGGGCTCCTAGAACGAAAAAGACTTGTTATAACTGTCGGAAAACTGGACACTTGGCCCGAGAATGCAGAGTGAGACAAGCAAGGCCCAGATCCACCTCACCGCCTTCAAAAAGCAACGACCAACCGGTGGCCAAGAATCTGCAAAGAGAGACATCAGGTGAATCAGATACAGCAAGTTCTGCTAATCACGAGGCGCCGGTGGCAGAGGATGAAAACGATGGTCCCACAATTTCTATAGCCATAGTCCAGCAGAAGAATCACAACTTGACGGTTAAAGGCTTCGTCAATGGTGTATTGCGTACCTTGACATTGGACACCGGTGCAACAAAGTCCATTATTAGACCGGATTTGGTAAAAGGGAAGGTATTGCCGTTAAATGGAGTCAAATTGCGGACGGCCACAGGCGAGACTAGAACGGTGCATGGAAAGGCCTACCAAAGGCTGAGCATGGGTAGAAAATCTGTAAATTTCGATTTTGTAGTGGCCGATATTATGGACGAAGTTATACTTGGTGTAGACTTCATGATTGCCTTCGATATCAACCTGGACATAAAGCACCGTGTGATGACTTGGTCCAATGTGGAAATACCGATAAATGTGGGCTACAACGAGAAAAACAAACATCGCCCAAAGGCAGAATCCGGCGAGATCGCTGTCGATGTCCATACGCTGAAGGTGGAAGCCGCCGACAAATGGCCCGTAGGAAAGTGGAAAAATCTCGCAACGAGGAGGAAAAAGCGAAGATGTGCGTCGAGGAAAGGTCCATCGGAAAGCGGCCGTACAACAAGGAAGGACAAGTCCGATGACGACCAGGTGGCACTTAGGCAGGTGACCACGAAGAAAGAAGGTATAGCATCGCGATTTCTGGAGAGAAAGCAACGTCGTCCAGAAGAGCAAGAGTCCAAAGCTGACGCAGTAGAGGGTACATCTAAATCAGTTGCCACCACTACGGAACGAGAACTGCGTCTAGTCTGGAGGAACAGGCTTAAGCGGGAGGCAGTGTTACCAATGCCCATACCACAGAGAGGGAACTGTGCCTATTCGGGACGAACAGGCTTAAGCGGGAGGCAATGTTACGAATGTAACTGATAGGTTTAAGTTAGTTTAGTTTAATTTCCGTTAATTTAAAAATTTGAATTGTAACGTAAAGTTTTTATTACGCAGTTACTTTATTTAAGCAACAACAACTACCATGTAGAACTCTCTTCATCATTCTAGTCGTTACATTACCTTTTGTTATTGGTCTTTTGTTTGCTTTGCCATAGTCATGTAATTATTGTTTAGTTTGTCACCTCTTTATTTCTTTGCACTTGTTTGTTGTTGTTACGTCATTACTGTGCTTGTCGTCCAATTGTATTTCCCCATGTATGTATGTGAGTATGGTTGTTCGCTTAGTGCGAATGTGTGTCTGTGTGTTCGCTGCACAGATTCGAGGTGTTGCCATATGCTCTAGATATTTCTCGAACAGGGAGACTTTGGGATATAAATTACCGGGGAAATGGCAATGGAGTAGTAGTTGTGTTTTAAGCGTTGAACTGAACAGATCGGTTAAAGAATAGCTGCGTGCTAACTAAAGACTTGCTGTGTGCTCTGTAATTAAAGTCGGTTCTGAATAAGTGTAATAAAGTAAATAAAGCATTGTAGAAACGTAATCTAAAACGAACCCTGTTTTATTTGGTACAAATCGTATCGGGGAATAAAACAACGTCTACACGGAGATTAGTTAAATCTAATTCCGTAACAATATTATGTGTGTTCGATTACTCAAAATTTGTACAAATTGATACTGGATGTTGTTCGTTTACTCGTTCGTTTACTAGGTACATAAGCAAGCCTGCAGGCAGCCTGCTTGCCTTGCTTGCTTCTGATAAAAGAATAAAAAAGAAAAGGGCAACCCAGTTCGAAATTTACTCGGCCTTCTTTATTCTTTTATTTTTATTATGTCAGAAATGAAACAGGAAAGCAAGGCAAGCAGGCGAGGTTGCTTAGGTACCCAGGCCTTTTTTCATTTACAAGAAGTTACGGGACTTGTACAAATTTGTACAAATTATTGATAAAACGAACACACCTATTTTTCATTCGTAGAAACCAAGGCAAATTTATATAAGGTAATTGCATGAATTACAACAACTAACAAATTTACAAAAACAACATTGTTTTTATTGAAAATTTAATGTCAAAGAAAAAATTGAATAATGGGGTGGTTCTAAAAATTGTCTCAGGAAAAACATAAATACATTTTGAAAATCCTCTAAAATTTTTTTTTAATCAGTTTATTAATGCGATCTATCTTATAATCGATATTTACATTATTCTTAAGTGTATAACATATTTACATACAATTCTATATGGATCACCCAGTGGTTAACCCATAATATTTGTTTTTTGGGATATTTTGGGATCCTCTAAAATAGAACAAATTTGAATCAAACTGTAAATGTAAAGCATACAGAACTGTCTTAGATCATTGTTATTACACGTTTAGCAAATTTCATGAGTAGATTCTATTACATTTTGAAAACCAAATTTACAAAAAAAGTAAAATTACTGCTTATTGTCACTTCTACCTTATATAAATGTGCCTTGGTAGAAACCATGGCAGAACTACCAGGTAGTGGTATCACACCAGCTGATCGAATATGAAAAGTCAAATCCCTTTATAAAAAAAAATATTTTTGTTGTAATTTCCACAACAACATAAAGAAAGTTTTGACATAACATATTCAAAATTTTACGATGCCAGTACCTGGGTAATTGTGCCACGGTAGAAACAAATAATTTTCCTTTTGATTTTCATGGTTTGTATGGCTTTTGTTTTCAAAATACAAAACCCACACATACATACAGAACATACATTCTGTCAGAGTTGAATTTTTTTAACTTTAAAGCCTTTACCTAATTAACTGCGTGTTGCGTGTGCGTTCAAAAATACAAAAACAAAATACATGAATTTCAAATTGACAACAAAAACAAATACATGTATTTTGTTTTTGTTTTTTTGAACGCACACGCAACACGCAGTTAATTAGGTAAAGGCTTTAAGGCCTCGTCGCATAAGAGGATTTCTGCCTTATAGCACGGTTACACTACAGCTTTTTGCCAGGTTAACCCACTTCATGAGGATTTATTTGCTTAATCTGCTCAAATCTGACCAGATTTGCCATACAAAAATTAAATCCTCTCATGGCTGGGTTTATTTTAAATCCGGCACAAATCCACCAAAAATGCAGTGTTGTATTCGGTATTTGTGCAAAAAAATCCAACTCTATCAAAAAGTACCAAAAGTTGCAAATGTTTTTGCAACAGAATTTGTCGTGTTTTACACGTTTACGATTGGTAGCATGAGATTTTACGGAGTTAATAAATCTAAAGTTATTTGGAAATCATAAAATTATTTTTTTTTCTTTAGACACTTTTTTAACAAAAAGTACGATTGATACCGTGATACAAAAATGTATCTCTGTGTGTAAAATATACCAATATGAGCAAAGAGGGGACGATATCTCATACGAGAAATTGCAAAAGTGTAACACACGACTTTATTAGTTATTTTGAATGTATACGTAAACAAGCATCAGCTGACAGTTTATATCCTCGAAAAGCTAAGTGTAATGGGTACTTTACACGATATGTATTTTACATATGGGTTGTCACTTTTTATATACAAAATGCATACGCAAAGTGACAACCCATATGTAAAATACATATCGTGTAAAGTACCCATATCCAGCAAAGATTAACCCACTGGATCTATTAAATCCAGTCGGTTAACCTTCAATAGTGTAACCGGGGTATTAATTCATCAAGTTGCATGTTCTTCCGGCTTTTAGTCAAAAGTCAAAGCATACGAAAATCGTGTTTAGGCACACATTCAGCCGCTTAAAGATGAGGCAGTTCTACGCGGCTGAATGTGTGCTGAAACACGATTTTCATATGCTTTGACATTTGACTTAAGCTGAAAACACATCCAACGTGTGAGTAAAGTTTTGTGTCATTTCTGGTAGACGATTAAAGACAAATTTATACTTGGCAGCACTTTGTCTTTTATTCATCTACTAGAAATGGCACAAAACTATAGTCAAACGTTGGATGTGTTTAGGGCTTTACTGAAAAAATGAGTTATGGCCCCGGCACATACGATCCGCTGCGAGTCGCGTCACGCGGTAAAAGCAACAACCATGGCCCAATTATAGGTCCTCCGGCAAAATCAGATGATTTCGATTTGATCTGTCAAAATTCATATTTGTCATTTGAATTCGCAGTGAGGTATTGAAATGTCGAACTGTATAGAAACAGGTAGATGTATCTCGAAAAAAAGAAAACAAATAAACTTAATGTTGTATACGTAAAATGTCAACATATGTTGTGTTTGTATGAGAATTTAATTTACAATAACTTATTTTAGCAGTTCTGTTTCGTCAAACAAAAATAACTACGGTAACAACTTTTTCTCGCAAAATGTTTTGTACGTATCTACCTGAATTGACAGAAAAGAAATTCGGCTCAAAATTTTTTTCGCTTCTGTTTATGAATTTTGACATTTAAAGTCTTCGTTTTTCTTTGAATTCGCTTGATGGAGGACCTATTATTGGACCATGGCAACAACCACGAGAAAAATGTGTAAGTGATGCCAACGCGCCGTATGTGCAGCGGCCTTTCGTTCGTTGGCTCTTTTTCCTTCAATAAACCATTTCAGTCTATCATTAGCTGTGTCTGCTTACCCTAAAATTTGTAACAATTTGTACCAATTGTTGCTGGAAGTCGTCTGTTAACACAAAAAACCAGCAAAAGAGAGCGATTCGAGAGAGACATTTTGACAGTTCTTTCACTGAAGCCCCCGGCACATACGGTCCGTTTTGTGACACGTTGCGCGTTGAAAACAACAACCACATGAAGAATGTGTAAGTGATGCCAAGTTTGTTCTTGCAGTTTTCATGTGGTTGTTGTAACACAACGCTCAACGCGCCGTATGTGCCGAGGGCTTGAGAGCTTGCAAATTCTTGCTGGACAAATTTCTTCTAGCAAGCACTTGCAAGTTCTTCTTCTTCCTGAAAACAATCAATCATCTGTTTTTAATTTGTTGTTGATTTATGTTTGTGAAAATTAAAAACCATTTTATTGTGGAAATAACATGGTCTAATTGTATTGTTTTATGGAAAACAAATTTGTAAAGTGGAAAAATACTTTTTTGTTTCATTTTCTTTTTTATTTTTAATAAAATACAATGTGTTTGCTTCCTTTATTGGCGGACAAATAGTCTGTTTTGGCAAGCCAGCTGATTGCATGCTGGTTTTTGCTGGGAAGGTGTCTGTTTACTTTTTACAATTTTCTAGCAAAAGAGAACAAAAACCCCTTACTCTTTGAGAAAGTTCTTGCTGGAAAATTTTTGCTGGGAAAGTAACCAGACAGACTTATTTTCTTGTGAATATCGCTCGTTCTCTGTATCAATCGTTTACGACTTTTACAGCTTTTACGACTTTTACCACTTTATAACTAGGCGTTTACACCAGACAGTTTCTCTTCAAATACAACTCTGATTTACTAATACATACATACATTTGTCGGCTGTCTTCCAGCTGTCCATCATTCTGGTTAACAAATTTTTGAAATTTTTATGAAAAAGAAGTGAGATGATAATTCAAATGTGCTGAAAACAAAAGAATATGCACAAAAACAAAACATGTGAACAGAAAACGAAAATAAATCGATGATTTTCATTCATAATTTTACAACTTTTTTTGCAGTTGTCTGGATGCCTACGTCACACAGGCAAGTTTTGGGTTTTTGACAATCAATACTTGAACTCAACTGTACTGTCATGTGTAAACGCTGGGTAAAGTACGGGGACAGGCCAATAGAGAGGATTATAGAAAAATGTTCTACAAAGGGCCAACTAAGTAAGTAATTATCCTGCCAAAGTGAATGAAATCTTGTGGATGGTATAAAAAGTTCGGTCCAGCCGAACTTAAAGCCTTTTTACTTGTGAACATTTTACAACTTTTTGAAGTACGGGATTTTTGTATTTTTTTTTTTTTTTTTGGGAAATCTCGATAACTTTGCAAGATCTGGAATACAATTTTTGTCTATTACTGGACATTCTCCCTATTTATTTCTCAAAAATTTCTCGAATACTTCGTATTCCTTAAACAAATTAAGGATTAACATGACAATAGAGCAGGATAAAGAAAAAAAACAACAGCATTTTTTTAATTCTTGCTCATTTACACATCAGTATATTTATGTATTCATAAAGAATGTTATGTAATGTTTTACAAAAAGAAAAAATAAAACAATTTAATGGATATGCCTTAAGCCTTGATTGGCGGAACCAACGCTGCTCTCCTTGGTGCTGGATCAGCATAATATGGTTGTCCAGGAGGAGGTAATATTGGACGTGGACGTAGTTAGCCGTCAGCAAGTGGCAATATTGGTACAGGTACACGTGGCCGTGGTAAATAACTTTTTGCCGATGTCAGGGCGAAAATCGCAAATAATGCCGTTAAAATGCCAACGATTGAAATGGTTTTCATTGTTGAATATTTTAAATATTTTTTGTTTTACTGATCAAACGAATAGAAGTGCAATGAGAAACTGTACTTGGCAAACGACTTCTTGTTTTTTTTATAGGCAAATTTAAAGAACTGCGCTCGCTATTTTTAATATAGATTTCTAATGATGTGGTTTATGAGTTATTTTATTGATTTTGTATTGAAAATTATAAATAGTGGTGGTTTTGAAGTGAATTCAAGAACATTCTTAAGAAATCGATCAGAGTGGCAATAATTATTATTTATATTGAATTTCAATTGGTCTGTTCCTTTACTTTTGAAAATAGTAAAACCGGCAAAAGTAGTAAAAGTTTTAAACTGTTCCCATATGAATGGTATGGTTTCCGAAATAAAGGAACGCTTTTCGAGTAAAAAGTGGTAAAACTTGAAGATTCTTGCACGTAAAGGAACAGAGCTTGAACGAGATGTGCCGATAATTCAAACGAACGTGGTGCATTTTGCTCCGCTAATTCTTTCAATTAAATCGTTCTTTTGAAAATGTTCGTTCATGAAAGACCCAACTATGTATACAGCATTATTTTTTATTCAGGTGAACAATGAAAGATATAAACGATATACGGATACATTCGTTCTTTTCACTGAGTCGTTCCTCTGAGCCGGTTCGTTCATGAATGACACAACTCTAGTAAAAAGTAGTAGCTTCTTGCAGGTTCTGGAACAGAGCATGGTAGAACAAATAAGGTAAAGTAAATACTACAAGAAATACAACTCAATAACAACCACATAGAAATGTATTTTTGTTTGTAATGTTAGTGTCACCAGTATATGTAAACAAAACAAGGAAATGTCCAAAAATTATGGATTTTTTTGTTTGATGTTTTTTCGGCTTAAGGTCAGTAAAAAACGTTGTTTATTTTTGTTTTCAAATTTTTATTCCAATATTTCGGTTGACATCGTCAACCATATTCAGGGATAAACTACATTAAAAACGCAAATTAACATTTGAAAAACAAAACAATTATGAAACCGTTTTGAGCTAAACTAAATGCAGCTAATACCCCGGTTACACTATTGAAGGTTAACCCACTGGGTTTAATAGATCCAGTGGGTCAATCTTTGCTGGTTACACTTAGCTTTTCGAGGATATAAACTGTCAGCTGATGTTTGTTTACGTATACATACAAAATAACTAATAAAGTCGTGTTTTACACTTTTACAATTTCTCGTATGACAATTTCTCATATTGGTATATTTTACACACAGGGATACATTTTTGTATCATGGTATCAAGCGTACTTTTTGTTTAAAAAAAGTGTCTAAAGTAAAAAAATAAATAATTTTATGATTTTCAAATAACTTTAGATTTATTAACTCCATAAAATTTCATGCGACCAATCGTAAACGTGTAAAAACTACTAACTCTGTTGCAAAAACAGTTGCAACTTTTGGTACTTTTTGAGTAGTGTTGGATTTTTTTGCACAAATACCGAATACAACACTGTATTTTTGGTGGATTTGTGCCGGATTTAAAATAAACCCAGTCGTGAGTGGATTTAATTTTTGTATGGCAAATCTGGTCAGATTTGACCAGATTAAGCAATAAATCCTCATGAAGTGGGTTAACCCGGCAAAAAGCTGTAGTGTAACCGTGCTATAAGTTTTTTCTTTTTGTCAAGAGTACTTGTGTACTAAATGTCTATATATGTTTGCACAGGGGTCAGCATCGGTTTTGTAATTCATCCATGATATCACTGGGCGTATTTATTATGTGCAGCATTTTTAATGTGAATCGTCTTTTGTAATTATTCTCCTGTGTTAGTATGCCTACGTTTTTGAAATTCGGAGTATGTCCTGTTATGGGTACTTTACACGGTATGTTTTTTACATATGAGTTGTCACTTCTCCAATACAGAATTTATATGCAAAGTGACAACTCATATGTAAAAAACATATCGTGTAAAGTACCCATTAAAGTGCAGTGTGCTGCTAAGGCCGTCTTTTGTTCCAAGGGTTTGTCCATTTTTTGATCCGACTTATGTCCGGATAGTCTAGTTTTCGTTGTACCGACATAATTCGACAAGGAAACAAACTATCGCTTGATTGGTACCAAAAACCGACAGCAACAGGACGTCTAATAAATTTCTATTCTAAGCATCCACGACGAGTCAAAATAAACACCGCTACAAACTTCATTAATCGGGTATTAAGTATAAAGGCCTGCGTACATAAGCTGTCTCGCGTGCTTATGCCAAGTTTACACTTACGCTCCAAAATCCACTGGATTTCACGAAATCCTGCAATACACCCCGGTGTTTATACTTATTTTTTGCTGATTTCAAACATATCACAATAATCAAGGTAGATGCATATGCGCAGCTGACCGAACATGAATTTGCAAAACAAGTTGTTGTAAATTGGATTAGTTGTTAAAAATACACGACAATATAGAACTTTACTGCTTTATTTCGAAAATTATCGTAAAATTATCTATATATCGTATTAAATGTGTATAATACTATCAAATGAACAAAAAAAATATTTCATCGTTGAGACATCATAATAATACATTTTGAAAGATAAAAGTGGTGTTCAGAACTTGCAAAACGTTACTACTTGCAGTTGTTTTCCCGTTTAGTGCTAGAAATGCGTTCCCATACTCCGAAATCTAGCAAAACTTTCTCTTCTCTGAATAACACCATCTTCTATTTTCTGCATGGCACAATTACCCAGGTAGTGGCATCGTAAAATTTTGAATATGTTATGTCAAAACTTTCTTTATGTTGTTGGGGAAATTACAACAAAAATAATTTTTTATAAAGGGATTTGACTTTTCATATTCGATCAGCTGGTGTGATACCACTACCTGGTGTTTTTGCCATGATTTTCTGCTATACAAATTTGGCAGAGCAGAAACTAACAAATTGTTTATTGGCATCTGAATACGTTGATTTTGATATTTCTATTGTTTTTTTACAATTTCCGTCATTTTGCCGTTCTCATATTTTTAACTAATTTGAATGGGAAAGTAATTTTTAACAATTCGCTCTTTTTTTCTAATATTACCATTAAAAAATACGGAAACACAAAGAAAAATAGCATTGTAACAAAGTTATTTAATATTTTTTCCCATTGTTTACAAATTTTGATACTAAAATTTTTTGTTGCAGGAATTGACCATCTACCTTGTTTATTGTGATACGTGAAAAGTGTTGCAACTTTTGGTACTTTTTTAGGCAAAAACAGGGTTGTATATCATGAGTTCTGTGATTTCGATGTTGATTTCACTGAAATCACGAAATGAGATGATTTCATTTTCGTATGCGAAATCATGATAAATTTTGCTCGATTCCGCGCGAAATCACGAAACGACGCCGAATGTAAACCAAACATTACCTTGCTTGCTTCTGATAAAAAAGAAAAGGGCAATCCAGTCTGAAATTTGCTCGGCCTTCTTAAAGGGGTGAGTACATAAGCTGCCTTGCCTGCTTACCTTGCTTGCTTCTGATAAAAGAATAAAAAAGAAAAGGGCAACCCAGTTCGAAATTTGCTCGGCCTCCTTTATTCTTTTATTTTTATTATGTCAGAAATGAAGCAGGAAGGCAAGGCAGCTTATGTACGCAGGCCTTAATTCTTTTAATTTTATTATGTCAGAAATGAAGTAGGAAAGCAAGGTAACCAGGCGAGGCAGCTTATGTACGCAGGCCTTAAGAGAGTTTCCATCCAGTAAATGAGCAAAAAATATATCACATTTTATACAAAAACGATTTTCCCCACAAAACCATAGAAGAATTAATAAAATATACAAAAGAAAAACAAAAAGCTCAAAAAGAAGACATGAAAGAAAAAGTATACAAATCAATAACTTATATACGTGGCTTTTCGGAAAGGTTGAAGACCTCCAATATATACAATAAAGGCCTGCGTACATAAGCTGCTTTGCCTGGTTGCCTTGCTTTCCTGCTTCATTTCTGACATAATAAAAATAAAAGAATAAAGGAAGCAGAGCAAATTTCGAACTGGGTTGCTCTTTTCTTTTTTATTCATTTATCAGAAGCAAGCAAGGCAACCAGGCGAGGCAGCTTATGTACGTAGGCCTTGATTGTCTTGCTTTCCTGCTTCATTTCTGACATAATAAAAATAAAAGTATAAAGAAGGCCGAGCAAGCAGGCCAGGCAGCTTATGTACTCACCCCTTAAGGACGACTACCAGTTAGCCCTAAAAACGAGCAACAACTTTAACAGTCTTTTCAGTAAAACCAAATTTAGAGTTAGAAAGGAAGATAAGAGCAACATTGTTTACAAAATCAAATGCAATGGAGACGGAACCAACATATGCCAGAAGGTATGTATATGTTGGTACAACGAAAACAACATTAATAACAAGACTTTCCGGACATAAGTCGGATCAAAAAATTGACAAACCCTTGGAACAAAAGATGGCCTTAGCAGCACACTACACTTTAACAGGACATACTCCGAATTTCAAAAACGTAGACATACTAACGCAGGAGAATAATTACAAAAGACGATTCACGATTCACCCATGGTAGAATGATAAAAGGTAGCACGGGGTAACAGTTGATTAAAATTTTTTTCAAAATATTTATTTTGAAGTAAGTTCATTGTCAAATATAATTTGACACGCAATGTGTATACATGCAAATGTTTTTATACAAAAATGTCAATTTAAAGATCTGTTCCAGAACTAAAAAGTTTTTAAAATTTTTACCGCTTTTACACATTTTGCGTTCCCGTACACAAATTTATATGAAAATCGTTTACGACTTTTACCACTTTATAAAGTACAGGAACATGCCATAACTTAAAATTTTTAACAATATTTTTGAATTTCCTTTCTTCCTGGTTCTCAAAAAGCGAAAGGAACAAATAATAGATCAATAAATGACTGGCAATTATCAAGATTACTCTCCGCGATGTTGGTGGAGCTGTAAACATTAGTCGAGGTATACATGAAGGAATCGCTCATTGCTGATGGTCGTTTTGTATCGCAAGCCTACAAGCTTTCTGGAAAATGTCAAACTGTTTTGCTACAAGAAACTTATAACTGTCTTTCGTCGCGAATCATTAATGCGTGTAGATTCCTACATGAAATTGGTTAAATGGTCAATAAAGAGATGTTCCGCATGGTTTGCGGCTGTTCTGTTGTTTTGATCACGTGGTTCTGCCTACACAAAGAATAATTGTTGCAAGAACTGGATGAAATGTAGTGCGACTCTCTAACTCATTTTTTGAGTTACCGACAAAAATCGGTAAAATTAAAACGCAAAATTATGAATGAAAAGTTCAAACAAAAGTTCACAACACTCTTGCTATCGGTGCAACTTTACGACTGCTTTTTATTCGTGGCTAACTTACTGAAAAACATCGGTAATTACCGAAATTATAAGCATTTGAATTTTACCGACAATTGTCGGTAATTCAAAAAATGAGTTAGAGAATCGCACTACTGATTTCGCAAAACAAATAAAGTGATTTTATGTTTTGAAACATTTTTCATGCTTCATTTCTGACATAACAAAAATAAAAGATCAAAGAAGAATAGGGCAACCTAGTTTGAAATTGGATCGGCCTTCTTTATTCTTTTTTTATTTACTTATGTCTATAGATACAAGATCCTTACAGACTATGTTAATTATATATATATATATTTACAAATATTAGGAGTGCCAAGGGATTATATTCATTGTGATCCATTTAAGTATAATATTATTTTCCTCTTCAATACATCACGGTTTTCAGACAGATCAATCAGATGGTATAGTTTGTTGAATTCAATTAGTAGTCGGCGTAGTGGATTGTTATTGGCATAGTTTCTATTGAAGTACTCAATGTGAAGTAGCTGATAATTGCGCGTTAATCTAACCGGAACATTTATACAAATTCGTTCTAATACAAAATCAGATACAATTTTTCTTTGTATGATATTTAAGAGAAAGGTCACATTAAGCATAGATCGTCTGCTTTTTAGGGTAGGCAGTTTAATTAAACTTAATCTGGACTCATAAGACGGCAGTGACTGTAAACTCCAGCCTCTATGTCGGAGACAGAACAATAAAAATTGTTTTTGTACCGATTCTATTGAGTTAGAGTGGATGTTATATGCTGGATTCCAAATAATTGAACCATATTCTAAAATGCAACGCACAAATGATATGTATAGTTGTTTAGTTATAAGTGGATCAGAAAATTCTTTACTCCATCTCTTTATAAAACCCAAACTTTTATATGCTTTGTTAGTAGTAAATGAAATGTGATCTCTAAAGTCTAGCCTGTGATCTAATTTTAATTTTATTTTATGTTATGTCAGAAATGAAGCATGAAAACAAATCAACCAGGCGAGGCAGCTTATGTACCTAGGGCGTTATTTTTTTTCAAATTAAATAAGAGGCCACACATGTTAACAAAAGTTCTACAGCCTGTATATTGTCATTCATATGAAGAAGTCTTTATGGCAAATAGTTTTCTTTTTCTGAATGATACATTTTTTTTTCAAAAAATATATATCCTTAATATACATCCAAAATAGAAATATATAAAATATCATAAGAAATTTGACACTTAAAGGGGTGTTTACACTATCTATCAATGTCATATGAGCCGTCACTTCTTTTATCCATTCGACATCCTTTATGTTTGTCAAAGTACATACCACTTTTAGTTTTTGCGTTCACACTAGCATACAATTTCGTATAACTACAAAATATAAATCACGCAACCAACACAATCGCACTCACATTTTCGTTTTCTTTACCTATTTCCTTCATTTTTTGGTAAAATTGTTTTCTTCCAACAATTTATTTCTCAACTGCATACGAAAATACATAGCCGAATAGAGCGCTCCCTAAGTCCGTGTTTAGACACACAAATTTCTCGGGAAAGTAAATTGAGTTTTTAGGCAATAGGTGGTAGGAAAGAGTATTGAGGAGCTCTTTCCTCTTCGCTCTCTCCCAAAAAACTCAATTTACTTTCCCGAGAAATTTGTGTGTCTAAACACAGACTAAATGAAAAATTTACATATGAGTTGCCACATCATTTTGATAGATGAAAATTTTCATAGTGGTCACACTAGCCCTGTTCCTTTACGTTCAAGAATCTTCAGGTTTTACAACTTTTTACTCGAAAAGCGTTCCTTTACTTCAGACACAATACAATTCATATGGGAGCAGTTTTCAACTTTTACTACTTTTGCCGGTTTTACCATTTTCAGAAGTAAAGGAACAGACCAACTATGTCCCGGTCATGGTACAATCATACAGGTACCCGCATCAGCCCAGCTGATGTACTGCAAGCTGTCAAAAAAGTGGTTGTAATTAAAAATACAAAATTAAAAAACAAAAATTTAAACGAAAAATTGTGAATTTTTGGTGGATTTTTGTAATAATGCGTTTATTAATATCTGCCTAAAATTTTTTTGGAAAAAATTATGTGAATCGCTTTATTTTTGAAAAACATTTTTTACATTTCACAGTACTGAACTGGGGCTCAATTCTGTTTCTATGTAAATGTGAAATGAGAACTTTTATAAAGGAGAAAACTGTCAAATGAAAAAAATTATAAAGGAAATATTTTTCATAGAACAAGAATCCAGCCTCTGGTTTTTGTTGTAGTTGTTGGCTGATGCATCTACCTGGTAATTGTGCCATGGTCCCGGTCCACGAATTTCATTAAAAAATTCATGAAATTAGGTGTTCTTAAATCGAATTTCCCACTACAGCAATTTTATGATTTTACTCTACCATGGAGGTCGATCTAGAGACGTATAATTTCATGCAATTTTTTCAATGAAATCACTCTAGTGTGGACCGGGACTATGTGTACAACATCACAGGTAGCAATTTTGACATCTCATATGACATTGATAGATAGTGTAACACCACCACTTATGCTGAAAACACATCCAACGTTTGAGTAAAGTTTTGTGCCATTTCTAGTAGAAGAAGAAAGGACACAAAACTTTACCCAATGATTACACATGCAAGTAACTTGCAAACAATTGTATATACATATTATAGTCGAAACTTGAACTTTTTCGAACTGACATTTGCATGTGTAAACGTTCGGAAAAAATTGAAATTACTTTCAAAGCACTTAAGGCCTGCGTACATAAGCTGCCTTGCCTGCTTACCTTGCTTACTTCTGATAAAAGAATAAAAAAGAAAAGGGCAACCCAGTTCGAAATTTCCTCGGCCTTCTTTATTCTTTTATTTTTATTATGTCAAAAATGAAGAAGGAAAGCAAGGCAATCAGGCAGAGGAGCTTATGTACGCAGGCCTTTAAGGCATATCTGATAAAAGACTAAAGACCAAGTTCGACCTAATGAAATAATTTCAGAATCACATTTGAATTAGGTCGAACTTGGTCTTTAGTCATTTACCAGACATGACTTAAGCAAGAAAGCCATGCTTCTTATGTTTCGAGGCCTTTACATTGATTACTGACACGGAAATTTTCTTGGCAGTGAAGTTGTTAGTTGGTGTGGCTGTGAATACGTGTGGGTGTATTGGTGTTTTTCGAATTGACACTTGCATGTGTAAACGGAGGGTTACTCAAACGTTGTGCTAGGTTTACATTTGCGAAACCCACTCGATTTCAACTGTCAATTCCATTGCTCAAACGAAATCGAATCTGAAATCCATTGGATTTCATTTGACGTTTAACCAATATAATTGACAATTGAAATCGAGTGGATTTCGTAAATGTAAACCCATGGTAGAACAAATACAAGGTAAAGTTAATACTACAACAAATACAACTCAACAACAACCACATTGAAATTTGTTTTTGTTTGTAAACCTTAGTGTCAACGTACATGTAAACAAAACAAGGAAATGTCTATAAATTATTGGAATTTAAAAAACTAATAATTTTTCAAATTTGATTAAAAATTTTGAAAAACATGAATGGAAACTCGTTAGATTTTCAATTTGAATGTTTCCATATCATTCCACTAAATGCATAACTTCTCGAAGAAAGTAGAATTCTTGCAAAAATGTTTGGGGTCGCTGGTAATTCATTGAAAAAAGAGAAGCTGCTTCAATCGTTTGCTTTTGACAACAAAAAAGCACATGTTTATTAGGGTTTTATTATTTTTAAGTTTAACAAAATACCACACATATTAACAAATATTGTACCGCCTCTATAAGCGGTGTTTTAGTGTGCGGCATGTCGTTCGGACCTGTAGGAGGTTACAATCAATGATATGAAGCTGTCTTTATGGGAAATAGTTTTTTTTTTGATGAATAAATTTGTTCTTCAAAAATATATATCCCTAACATACATCGAACATAGAAATAAATACATAAACCCCCAGTTTTTGTAAAAACTTTTATTCTTCTCACACGAATTGTCAAATTTTGTAGATCGATTTACTCGCTTTAACGCAAATGTAGAGCGCTGATTTTTAAATGAGGAATCCTTAACGATATATGGAACGGGTATACTAAAAATTAGATGTGTATGTCATCTGGGGGCTGAGCTATGAATGCCTAAATTATTACGAATATAGACGAACGAACAAAAATAAGTTACAAAAACTGGGGGAAAATGTCGTATGGAATTTGACACTAACACTACAACCCAGTTCAGTCAGCTGGGTATTGCTGCTACCTTTTCTTGTTCTACCATGATGTAAACCATACATTGGATGGGTTTTCGGCTTATGGGTACTTTACACGATATGTTATTCTACATATGTGCTGTCACTTTGTATATACACTTTGTATATAAAAAGTGACAACCCATATGTAAAAAAACATAAGCCGATAGCCTGTGTTGCTAGTGCTTTATTACTATAATTTTATTATAATTTGTTATTATAATAAATATTTTAAATAAATAAATAAATAACATATCGTGTAATGTACCCATTAACACATGGTGGAATAAGAAGGCGTTACATCAAATCATACCAAACGTCATAATTATTCACAATAACGCATTGCTGTGAATTGCTTGTTTACTTTTTGTATGTGATTTTATTCACAATAATGAATTTTGACAACTAATGTGATAATCAGCTGTTTTTCCCGTTGTACCTGTATTATTGTGCCATGGCTTAACATTACAGCTCAGCTCAGTCAGCTGGGTATTGCTGTTACCTTACATTGTTCTACCATGGGAACAGAGCTAGAATTTGCACGTCTTTCTAATTACGGAAGCTTGGCAACCCTCTTGTGATAACGGACTTTTGTTGTAAACAATAACAAAAACTTGGCGTGCTGGTTTTTCATTTGAATTTCACTATTTGTGTTAATATCGTTTTTATTCTCGGAAAAAGGAATACATATATTTTATTAATTGTACGAGAAAAGAAGGAGATTATTCAAAAATGAGTGATCCAAAATCAAAACAAAAAACCCGAGGACGCCCCAAGAGATTTACAGCACCAGCAAAGAATCCATATCAAAACTATGAATGGACTGTGGTGTATAAAAAAGAAGCAGATCCTTGTGATTGCCTACACGATGGCTGTGAAGGTTGCTGGTTTCCATGTGAAAAATGTGGCAGTACAAAATGTTCTACTTTTTGTCGTAAAAGACGACGTGAGACACCATGGGAACAACAATATATAGAATGGAAGCGATCGAATTAGGATGGAGTGGAGGATCGATGTCATGAATTAAACTTTGCTATGAATTCTAATCACTGTATTTTATATGTACATACGTTTATTCGTAGTAGTCCTGAATTTTCAATGTTTATTTTTATTTTCGATACCTGTGAGGTTTGGTATTTTGTTTTTGTCATTTTCCTTCCATTATAATTAAATAGAATTACATACCTTTTGTGTTAAAGCTAATTTGACGATTTTTCTTGGGAAGGTTCCGCATATGAAATCATTTCCTGAGACTCTATCCCTATAGAAAACGTCATTCTCCCTTGTCCCGATACCATCCCCGTTTCGATCCTTTCCCCGACTATTATGTATTGTTACAATTACTTCGCAAGATCTATTTATTATTTCATCATGTTACTTCGTCAGTACTTGAATCAAACAATTGGGTAAGTTACAAGATCTATTTAATCTATTTATTTATTTCATCATGGTAAGTTAATATGTATGTTGTGATTGTGATTTTTATATATTTAACATTATCATTCCGTTTGTAACAAATCGAGATATACGTCGGTGACCCTAAAAAGTATATATCGTCACCATAAATGCCAAAAGTCGTAATAAAATAATTTTCCAGGAGAAGCAAAAACGTTATAAAATGAAAAAAAAAACTGTTCCATGGAATATTAATCTTATGAAGGCGAGTATATGGTATATTATCAATCATATACGAAACCAAAAACGCGGAAACGCGTGGTTTTGGGATCCGTCATTACAACAAAATCTGCAATGTTATACCATTTTCCGAAATTCCTTTTCTTGAATAGGATCGTTATTTTTTTAACGTAGAAGCACAACTCAGAGTCGCCCCACTATTGAAGTTAGTATACAGCACACACAACATAAGATAGTGTTCCATAACTTGTAACACAAGTTTTTATTGCTCCTAGGATATTTGGTATTAAAAATGGATTATATCGGTCTACATTTCGATATAACCCCATTATCTTAACGAAATGCCTTAAATTCAAAATATTCGGAATTTTTAATGTATTAGCCACATTATCCAAACGAAATGGCTGAAAGTTTGTACTTTGTCTTTGTTGGGGGTACAAAAAAACTGCCGTAGAGATTGGTTGGTACAGGTCCAGGTTTTGACATAGCCCCCATAGAACAATACCTCCCGACTTTTGGTAATTTTAACATTTTAGCTTTTTAAAAACAACTTTCCCTCAGATATTTGTCAGTGCAGGTCCCCGTCATAGAGGGTACCTTTCGATTGTTTCGATTTTGAAGGGTATAGCCATATTACTATTTAGTCTCTGATAGAGGTATAAAATATCCCTTCGAAGTATTGTCGGTATAGTATTGTCATATAGCCCCCAATGAATGGTATTTGCCGATTTTTGAAAATTTTGAAGGTTTCTGGTTTCAATGTAATTTTTAGTGGAGGATAAAAAAGTTCGGACTAGTTTAACGCCGGTTTTACTTGATTATGATGGCGATCTATTACATATTTGTAACTCCTCGAAGTAATCATTTCGTATATATATTCTTGATCAGCGTACAATTCTATATGGATATAGACATGTCCGCACCTATGTGGAAATCACTCTAGCGTCCAAACGGAACGAGGTGAAGCAGGTGCATAAAATTTTGGCCAAATGTACAGCGAGTGTCAAAAATATTCGGCTTTTTCTTTTACCAACAATAAGACCTCAGTATTTTAGAAGTCCATACCCAATAAACAAAAAACCAAATACTTAATAAAATGTTGTTCCTGTGGCTATAATAAAATGTATATAACATGGATCCACGGCAACCCTATAAGCGAGCGTTTTTTGTAACTTTTGATAAATAATAATAATTTGTGGATAATTTTTTTTGTGGATGGCTTAGCTGATGATATTAGTACGGACAATGATAGTATATGGCCTAGTGACTTTGACGGCAATTTAATGTTTTCCTGTATAGATATAAACGACCTTAATTGTGCATTTGCAAAAATCAAGTCAAATGCTAGTGGTGTAGATGGACTTCCATTAAAATTTTTTAAAATAATTTTCCCTCTTTTAAGTGGACATATTTTGAATTTATTTAATTTTATTATTACCACTTCCAAGTTTCCAATGAACTGGAAGGTGGCAAGGGTGATACCCATACCGAAGTCCGAGAACTCTTTTGAATGTGAAAATTTGAGGCCAATAAGTATGCTACCAATAATTGGGAAAGTTTTTGAGCATGTCATTAAGTCGCAAATTTCGGCATATTTACATCAATCCAATCTGCTGAATGATCATCAGACAGGATTTCGCAATGGCTGTAGTGTGCCTGCTTCACTTCTGGGAATAACAGAAGCAATTAGAGAGTATGTAGATAAGGGGGAGATTTGTATTTTAGTGTCATTGGATTTATCCAAAGCCTTTGATCGTGTGAGTCATAGATTATTGGTACACAAATTAAGAACTATGTATAATTTCTCCAATTCTGCATGTTCATTGTTGAGATCTTACTTGGAAGGGAGAAGGCAATTTGTTACTTTTAAAGAAAGGGACTCCAGTACACGGTTTATTAAATCTGGCGTGGCTCAGGGGTCCGTTTTGGGACCTCTGCTGTTTACCATGTACTTGAATGACATTTTTGACAGATTTGAAACGGAAATATGTTCTATGTACGCCTTTGCAGACGATATTCAAATTATTTTTCACCATAAATCGGTCGATCATTTACAACAATCAGTGAATGAAATTATGTCCCAAATTCAATATTGGGTTTCAAGCAACAATTTTCTACTAAATGTATCGAAATCTAAGGTAGTAAGATTCGATTCTAGACATACTGAAACCATTGCGGTAGAGATGTACGGTAGCGAGGTATCTTTAGTCGACAGAATCAAGATCCTAGGAGTTATTCTAGATTCCAAACTGAGTTTTGATTACCATGTAAATAACATATATTCTAAGGTGTGTTTCACGCTAAAGAGACTTTACTCTCTTAACTCGTTCTTGCCCTGCCATGTTAGGTATATTATTGCTCATGCATTACTTATGTCACAAGTGAGCTTCAGCATGGAGGTATATTTATGTACCTCAGCGGCGAATCACGATAAGATAAGAGTGCTTGTTAACAAAATTGTAAGATATGTTTATATGGTGAAACGTTTTAATATATTAGAGTGCCAAGAAGGAAATATTATGTATCAGTACAACCATATCACACCCTATGTTAAAATGTTTTTAACATGTTCATTTACCAACTATTTAAAAGTAAGGAATTTACTATTATATTACAAAGTTTGGAAAACTCAAAAGCCTTTACATTTAGCGCAGAGATTTAGCTTTTTACATTCGCAAAGAAATCGGTTACTCTATATTCCTCTTAGCCATTCTTCTATTTATGATAACTCCTATGTTATAAGTATTGCCCATTTGTGGAATGATTTACCTCCAGAATTAAAGTTATTTAGTTATAGTTGTAATCAATACCGGAATAAGTTGATAACATTCTTTCAAAATTAGTTCATTCATTGCTAACTGAAGGGTTCTTTATATTTGCTGTTCAGGTAGTATGTTGTAAGTTGATGCTGTTTATACAAATGTAGAAATAATTTAGATTAAGGGTTATTTGAATTGATATATGTAAATCTACTGTAATATGCTTATGGCCTATAAGGTTTTTTGTATTACAGAATACGATGAATAAATAAAAAAAAAAAAAAATATTTTCCCAAAAAAAGGGTCATTATCGACGTTTTTCTTCAATTTTAGTATACATTTTAATAATTGCGAACAGAATCATTGTTCCTGTGTGTAAAAATTTTATGTTTTATAGCAAATTATTATAATTTAGTGCTAAGGAAAACGCTATCCTGGAAAAGAGAATGAAGGTTATATTTCATTATAAAAACTGTATAAATAAAAGGAAATTTTGCTTATTTTTAAATATTTAGTCAAATATAGTTGAAATCATGTGCAAATGTCACGAAAATATAGGAATAATAGATTTCGTGAAACACATAAGCCAATCAAAACAAAGGACTAGGAGGGAAATGGAGGAATCTTCTGAAAATTACTGATAAATCGCTAAATAGAAAATATGCACTTACATTCCAAAAAATCGTAAGGTTAAAGCTTCTCATAGCCTTGTAACACATCATAAGTCATTGGTAAATATATGTCACCTAGAAACTCTTTGTACGTTTTATGTTGGAGTACACAGAAAGGCCGGAAACTTGCTGGTATACTGATTTTCCTGCTTAGGTATTCAAAACTAACTCCATTTCAGCAAATTTTTTATGTACATCATGTTTTGTATGTACACCAAGGCGAAACTTGAACTAGATTATTGGTTACTTAAAAAAGTCGATGGTTTGTGATGTGTTACAATGCTATGAGAAGCTTTAACCTTACGATTTTTTGGAATGTAAGTGCATATTTTCTATCTTCTGAGAGTCATTTATGACTCGGTGACCAATTTCAAGAAAATTAAGGGCGATTTATCAGTAATTTTCAGAAGATTAGCAGTAATTTTTCAGAAGATTCCTCTATTTTCCCTCCTAGTCTTTGCTTTTGCCTGGCTTATGTGTTTCACGAAATCTATTTTCCCATATGTTCGTGAATGTTGCACATGATTTCAACTATATTCGATTAAATGTTTAAAAATAACAAAAATTTCCTTTTATTTCTACCGTTTTTATAATGAAATATAGCGAGTTTTCTTTTTTCTACTATAGCGTTTTTTTCTTAGCGCTAAATTTCAATAATTTGCTATAAAATAGAATATTTTTGCACAATGATTCTGTTCGCAATTATTAAAATGTGTACTAGAATTGCAGAAAAAGGTCGAAAATGATCGGTGTTTTGGGAAAATATTATCAAAAGTTACAAAAACCGAATATTTTTGACGCATAGAAAACAGGGTTAACAAACTTTTCGTTGTTATTCTCGCTTATAGGTTTGCCGTGGATCCATGTTATATACATTTTTTAATAGCCACAGGACCAATATTTTATTAAGTACATATTTGGTTTTTTGTTCATTGGGTATGGGATTCTAAAATACTGAGGTGTTGTTATTGTTAAAAGAAAAAACCGAATATTTTTGACACTCACTGTAATTTAGGTCCGTAGTACTTTTGGTATTGAAAATGGGCTATAGGTCCACATTTTGGTATAGCTACCCATACAAAGTGAGGAGTTGTAGCGTCGACGCTTTAAGAAATTTTGAAGGTATTTATTCCATTAGCCCACCGAATGGGTTGTAATTTGGTTTTTGTGTTTCCAGAGGTTAAAAAAGATAATGCTAACAAAAAAAATTTTTTGTAGCGCCATATTTTGCTATAGCCCCCATATAACGATACCGCCCTTTATGTATTTTAAAGCTTTTATCAACGTTTTCGGCCCAAATAGAATGTAATTTTTATTAAGGGTTTCTATTCGACAGAAAGCTTCTTCACCAAAAATTGTGGACATAGGTCCATAGTGCCCATATAACAGTACCGCTCGATTTCGGTATTTTGAAGTATTTACCTATATTTTCGACACAAAATGAATGTAATTTTACATTTAGGGTTCAAGGGGGTCAAAAATACTTCGATATTAAAAATTAGGGACATAGGTCCACGTTTTGGAATATGCCCATATAACAGTACCGCCCGATTTGCACATTTTAAATGTTAATGCTAAATTTTTCTAACCTAATTAGTTGGAAATTGACATTCAGGTTTCCCAATTAAGATACCAAAAATTGTGGACATTGCACTATAGGTAATTTGCCCTGTTTTTAATACAAAAAATAATAACAGCGAAATTAAAGGATTTTCTAACTTTTTAAATTATTTATGTGTAAAAGTGAGATAAAACAAAGATTTTTACAGATATATACGGATATAAGGAACAACGGTTATAAGCAACTACGTATATAACGAACAAAGCTATTTTATCCAATGCCATTTTCATTAGTTTTCTTATACACAACAAACTGATGAAAACGATCACGGTAGTAAGTAACACAAATTTTGTCTCCGCGAGTAGATTTTCCAACGAATTGTTACTACAGTGTTGTATATTTTTTTAATATACGTTAATAAAGACGAGTTTAGTACTCCCCAGCAAAATAAATTGGAAGTAGTGCAATCTGGACTAGTTCTTTCACGGCATGTTTTGATGCAGTTCAAACGGAGTCGTGAAAAAGGCACTCCATTCCTCACATTTTAACTGCATTTGGATGCAATCCAAAGAATCACATCCACTTGTCACATTTTAACAACATCCGGATGCAGTTCAACGGAGTCGTGAAAAAGGCACTCCAATTCCTCACAATTTAACAGCATCCGGATGCAGTGCAAACGGAGTCGTGAAAAAGGCACTCCGTTCACTACATTTTATTAGCAGTTGTTAGAGATCCCTACATTGTACATAAATCAGTTTGTACATCTCTATAGGCTGCGGAATACATTTCCAAAAAGAGATAATCGTGTTAACATTTCCAAACATTTGTTAATACAAACTAAATAATATTTAATTTGTGACCATTTTTCCGGTAACTCACGAGAAGAAAATTTCCCAATGGAGTGCTGTTGGAGTACATGTCGAAATCTTAACTAGTGATGGGAAGACAATATCAAAAGCAAAAGCACTTAAGCTTGGATTAAATGAAGAGCGGAGGAAACACACATGTTTGCGATTGAATTCAATAGAGAATTTTCATAATTTGTGTTAATTTACGTAATAAAGCTATTAATATGTTTGTTTTAAACAAATAATAAATGCATTTGATTTTGTTATTCAAAATACGTGCTCTGGACTGCCTCCTATTCTACCCCAAAGGGTCAGTTAAAATGCAATGCCAAAGGGTCAGTTAAAATGCGGTGCAATGGAGTGCCTCTATCCGGGGTCACTCCCTTGTAAAAATCATGAGTGAAAATGCATAATTTGATGCACTTCCAAATCACTTGTACATATCATTTAACTGCCTCTTTGGAGGCAATCTTTTCGCTGGGCCCAGCAAAATAAATTGAAGTAGTGCAATCTGGACTAGTTCTTTCACGGCATGTTTTGATGCAGTTCAAACAGAGTCGTGAAAAAGGCACTCCATTCCTCACATTTTAACTGCACCTGGATGCAATCCAATCACATCCATTTGTCACATTTTAACAACATCCGGATGCAGTCCAAACGGAGTCGTGAAAAAGGCACTCCGTTCGCTACATTTTATTAGCAGTTATTAGAGACCCCTAAATGTACATCCCATCCCCTCTTGTACATCTCTACAGGCAGCGGCATACATTTTCCAAAAAGAGATAAGCGTGTTAACATTTCCAAAAATTTTTTAATATAAAATAAAAAATATTTAATTTGCGAACATTTTCTCGGTAAGAAAATTTCCCAATGGAGTGCTGTTGGAGTTCATGTCGAAATCTTAACTGGTGATGGGAAGACAATATCAAACTCATTTAGCAGATGAAGCAAGGACAGTTCAGCTTGGATTAAATGGAGAGGGGAGGAAACACGCATGGTTGCAATTGAATTCAATGGAGAAATTTCATAATTTGTGTTAATGTAATAAAGTTCTTAATATTTTTGTTTTACACCAATAATTTGTTCTGGCATATTTTGTAATGGCTTGCACACATTCCGCAGAATGTATCAAAACACGTGCTTTGGACTGCATCTTATTCTACCTCAAAGGGTTCGTTGAAATGCAATGCCAAAGGGTCAGTTAAAATGCAGTGCCAGAGGATCAGTTAAAATGCAGTGCCAAAGGGTCAGTTAAAATGCAGTGCAATGGAGTGCATCTTTCAGTAGTCACGCTCTTGTAAAAATCATGAGTGAAAATGCATAATTTGATGCACTTCCAAATCACTTGTACATATGATTTAACTGCCTCTTTGGAGGCAAACTTTTTGCTGTGAAATTTTGACATGTTCCTCAAAAACAGGGCAAATTACCTATAGTGCATTGGTCCAAGTTTTGCATTAGTTCACATATAACGGTACCACTCGATTGCAAGTGTTTTGAAGTTTTTATCTAAATTTTTGACCCAAATTAGATATAGTTTGACATTTACATCCCTATTCTGAACGCATGGGAGTTGGGATTTTTTCCCATTCCCACATTTTCGTATTCTGAATAAAATTTTGTGGGAGTTTTTTTCTCATTTCCCATCTCCCTTCATTCTGAATGAAGTTCGAATTGGGAATTTGTTCCCATGGGAAAAAAGTATACATTCTGTATCTTGAATTGTGGGAGAATTTTGTGTCTTTTTGTGGGAAAAATCTCCCCAGCAAACAGTGTGGGAGTTGGAAAAAAATTTCATATTTTTATGATATTTTAAGACATCTACACGACAAAATTATTGCAAATATTTATAATCGCCATGTGTTTGCTTAATAAAAGCATACAAAATGTACTGTAAAATATGTCATTAGTAGACTTCGGATTTTGCATATTCTTATATGATACAAAAACCTGCAAGAATCTAACATATTTTACACCGATAAAAAATTTTCCTTTACGTTATCGAACAAAACAAAAAAAAAATTAGTAGATTTTTGCAGTTCTGGAACAGACCATATGTATTAAAATACGAGAAAAAGAGTCATGGTTGATTCTGTTAACGCAGCACAGCAAGTAAAAACAAATCAATTTCAAAAGAATTTTTGGCAATAATTATTAAAATATATTGGAAAATAGCCATAATATATACAATCTTTACAACTTTTATTTCGTAATATAACCTTCGGGTTTTTTAAATCAGACGACTAACGTTCTATTGAAAACGTGTTAGTATCCTCAACGACACGACAACGATCACACAAACGTACATACATACACTACCGCTCACTTAAATAGAACCCCCCTGCAAAATTTTTTTCAACCTCCATTTTTTCCGAATTATACAAGATATGAAATTTTTAAGTTTTATTATATTTTGCTTCATGTGTTTGGAGTAAACTTAGTCATTCATTTGCATTCAAATCCAATTTTTATAAAACAAAATAAAGTCAAAAATTGAAGTAAAAAATTGGCTCATTTGAATAGAACCCCCTTTAAAACTTGGGAATACAGAAAGATTGTAGTAGAATATCGATGCATATTTACTCTATGTTGAAAACGAAGTACTTTCAGTAATATTCAGTAAAAGTATATCCCTCCTGATTAAGGATACACCCGTATATCCTGCTTTGGCAAGGATTCTTTAAATAATCGGGTGTAATGCACAACAAAGCTTGCTTTTTTCATTCAACAAGTTTATTTTTGGAAGCGTGCTGTCTCCTTTAGTCGTATATTTTACACATAAATCATGCCCATACATTTTAGAGAATATTTTCCACTCTAGAATATGG
The DNA here is from genome assembly GCF_047663935.1 of Musca autumnalis. Lineage (NCBI taxonomy): Eukaryota > Metazoa > Arthropoda > Insecta > Diptera > Muscidae > Musca > Musca autumnalis. The sequence continues at coordinate 82,743,534 of NW_027412088.1, forward strand.
CGGCCCCGCAAGGACATCCGCATTTCTTTTCAAAATTTTAAGTTTTTATGACTCGAAGTGTACAAACGTTTATAAAATCGTGATGAAATTTCCACACGGGATATCCAAAAATGTTACTCACTACCTGATATGTCTGCTTCAGAACTCCTTTGTAAATTGTCGTGCGCATTTAGGGCGAAAGAAATTGACGCCCAAGTCCTTCATAATTAGTAAGGACTATCCTTATTAAGTAAACAATTACATAACTATAGAACTATTTTTTTCGCGTCTATTGAATGGAAGACCATCTTCTAAATTGTTTCTGTATCGATGAATGTGTTTTTATGGTGCTGGAAGGCATTACTAATTATTAAGGACATGAGCGTCAATTTACTTCAGCTTAATGCGTACGGCAATTTAAAAAGGAGTTCTGAAACAGACATATGCAGTAGTGAGTAACATTTTTGGATATCCCGTGTGGAAATTTCATCACGATTTTATAAACTTTTGTACACTTCGAGTCATAACAACTTAAAATTTTACAGTGGTAAATATTCTCTAAAATGTATGGGCATGATTTATGTGTAAAATATACGACTAACCCCCATTATTATGAGTCTTCTTTTGTTATAGTTGGGATTTACCGAACAGATTCATAGCGTTCCAGTTAACTTAAAGTTAAAAGTGATGATTGAATTTCAAGGAGAAGCTCCTTGTCATTCACTTTCAATGTGAAAATTATATTTTTAATGCCTCCAAATTAGTTTATTTTGTATTTTCAAATCCATCAGATAGTAAAAGAACACATGTAATAATGGCCCTAAAGGAGACAGCACGCTTCCAAAAATAAACTTGTTGAATGAAAAAAGCAAGCTTTGTTGTGCATTACACCCGATTATTTAAAGAATCCTTGCCAAAGCAGGATATACGGGTGTATCCTTAATCAGGAGGGATATACTTTTACTGAATATTACTGAAAGTACTTCGTTTTCAACATAGAGTAAATATGCATCGATATTCTACTACAATCTTTCTGCATTCCCAAGTTTTAAAGGGGGGTTTTATTCAAATGAGCCAATTTTTTTACTTCAATTTTTGACTTTATTTTGTTTTCCTTGCATAATTCTTATAAAATTTGGATTTGAATGCAAATGAATGACTAAGTTTACTCCAAACACATGAAGCAAAATATAATAAAACTTAAAAATTTCATATCTTGTATAATTCGGAAAAAATGGAGGTTGAAAAAAATTTTGCAGGGGGGTTCTATTCAAGTGAGCGGTAGTGTATATGCTAAATTATTGCAATGCTATTCCATTTTCCGAAATGCCTTTTCTTGAATAGGATCGTTATTTTTGTGTTATTTGCGTTATTTATGTGTTTTAGTTTTAGATTCAATCAAAAACGTATTTTATTTATTTATTATTAGACATCGGATTTTGCATATTTGCATATTTTTTATTAATAAAGATACGAAAATTCTGATTGGACCAAAATTCGTTTTGAAGAAAACTGAATTCAATGACAGGCTCATATTTTTTATTTTTTTGCATATTTTGCATATGCACAAAATATGCAAAAAATATGCAAAAAATATGCAAAATATGCAAAAAATATGCAAAATATGCAAGTAATTTTTTTGACAAAAATCATCAAATTAAATTTGGAAAGTCATCAAAAAGTGTTCTAAATTAAGTTTATTGCCGTTAAACGTCGATTTCTTAGCAGATTATCATTTTATTAATTATTATTCAGCCACAGCAATAAATCTGCAATAGACTATTCCTATAACTCATCCTTCTTATTACAACATAAGTTGCTTTCTAATACAAATTTGTTCAAATACTCAATCAGTAGTGCGATTCTCTAACTCATTTTTTGAGTTATCGACAATTGTCGGTAAAATTAAAATGCTTATAATTTCGGTAATTAGCGATGTTTTTCGGTAAGTTAGCGATGAATAAAAAGGAGTCGTAAAGTTCTACCGATAGCAAGAGTGTTGTCAACTTTTATTTGAACTTTTCATTCATAATTCAGGGTTTTAATTTTACCGATTTTTGTCGGTAACTCAAAAAATGTGTTAGAGAATCGCACTACAGAAATGTAAAAATGTACGTATCCAAATATGTTGATAGTTTCTGCTCGGCCAAAATTGTCTGACAGAATAACAAATGAGCTAGAAATTAAGACTAAGAAAATATTGAATATTACATCAAATCTTTCATATTTTATTAAAAACATATAAAAAATATATATAAAATATACATATAAAATATAATATTCATGAATATTTCCCTCTGAATTTTCCACACGGAAAATAAGTGAAATTCTTTTAAAATCAATATTTGTTAAAAGTTGAAAACTACTAGATTCGCTTCATTATGGCGTATTCTAGTCGAATCGACAAAAATATTTCCTTTTGGGCATAAGTACGGAAATAAAAAATTGTGAAATTGAGGAAAGGAAACAAATTCTGCACGGAATTTTTATTCATGATTGCACTGATAACTATATTTTAATACCCTAAGGGTACTATGTCTTAGTGAATGAGTTTGCAACATGCAAAATGAAACGAAATAGATCCACAGTTCCTTTTAATGATCTGTATAGATTCGCACTTATTCATCTCGCCATGTATTTTTGAAAACAAAGCACAGGTCACGATTATAGACCACTTCGCATAAAAATTGGGACAACAAATCCCCTAGGGCAATCCCTATTTTGGAAAGAATCGATTCAGATTTGGATATTGCTCCCATATATACAGTACATTCGCGATAATCCCTACACCACAGGTTTCGGCGGTGTCCGAATTATCAAATTGTTCGGATTAACGAATTGTAAGGAAAATAAATTATTTTATATGATACAATCACTCGCGGAAGTTATATAATAATACTTTTTTAGATTGTAATTGCTAATAACGAACACTTAAATGAAAGTGCTCTACGTGTAAAAAATAGTTAGATTTTCTACTCGACAATCCGGAAAAAGAAAAAGCCAATCAGATTGTGAAAGTAGTGCTAGAAGTATGACGTTTCTAAAGTTTACATCAGGATATAACCTAGAGACAGATGTAGAATTTCATCGTTTTGTAAATTAATATTCCTTGAAATCTTTGCCTTTTAGATGTATAGTGCATTTGGCAACTTTATTGATAATATTGTGGGAATAGTTTTCTTAATATATTTATTTATATCCTACACAACAAGACTAATGTGTCACGAAAGGTTTGCCCTTGTACTCGATAATTTTTACTAAATGTTCCTGAAACATTTTTTTAACGACTTCTCCATTAAACAACTGTCAAAATTCGAAGCATTGGTAATAATAAGTACAAATTATCGAGTACACCGACAGGTATAAATTACAAAAGGCCCAATAGAAAATCGAGTCTTCGATGACATTTTCGTCGACGATTCGTTGATGAAATTACCGAAATTGTCGTGCACGACATGATGCATGACAATTTCTTGCAATGTGTCACCAGAAAAAACAAAAATTCACAAACAAAATATGCTATGAAATAATTGTACACATATCTAGGAATTGTTAATATTTCAGTACGAAGGAAATCGGTCCAAACATTGCAGTTTGAATTAAAAATTCGTGACATTTTTCTAAACAGCTGGAGGTAAGTGAGAAATAGTATGACTGAGATAACATATGAACCTTAAAACAATGATTCTGTTTGTTTCTTTAACATAGGATGAAACAATCAACATAGAATTCGATTTTTTGGATTGGAGTCTTTTATAGCGGAACGCTATCGTGGAAACAATTAACGGTAAGTATATAAATGACATACATATATTTATACATCACATGATTGTGCATAACGTTTTATTATTTGCAGAATTTGCCTAAAAAGTCTTGCTGTCCTAGAAGTTCTTAAAAGGAGTATTGGGCCGTTCTGGGTTATAGACCACACTGCCGCGGAAATGTTTTTATATTTTTATATGTATGTACATAAATGTTATATTTTGTATGTTAATAAAATAAAAAATGTTAAAAACATGTATGTAAATAAAATTATCTTTAGGAGGGTCGTTGGTGACAAATTACAAGACATTGTCTGCAAAGGGATCGTTAACGAAAAGTAGGGTTTTTGTCTTCGAAGTCGTCGTCGACGACAGCTTCGCTTACCCTGTCGCCCAAGATGTCGTGCATGAATACTGGGACACTTGTGTGAAAAAGTCGTCAACGATCCCAAAGGGCTGTCTGCAAGGAGTCGTGAACGAATTGAAAATGTCGTGTACGATTCATCAATGTTGTCTTAAAGACATTTTCTATTGGGGGGTTATGACTTCTCGACTGTGTTATCATAATTGTTTTCCTGCAGCAGGAATGAATGAACTATATTTTTTAGCATTCCAGCAGAAATATGTGAGTGGTTTTTCCATTTTAAAGACAATTCCATGGATTTTGACTTATTTTACCACTGCCACTCTATTGTGTGGTTTTTCTTAGTGATGTCATTTTGGACTAATCATTGGGCGTTCTTCATTTTGCTCATTATTCATCGTGGATGGGTATAACAATAATGCATTACTTTTCGCCGAGCAGTGAACATTTTCCAATTCTGCATTAAGCGGTTGTATGCGTACAATATAGATCAATATTATAAAATTATGTATTTTTAGTGCATTAAACTAAAACCATGTCATCAATATTAAAGCGGCAGTTAGAGCATTTTTCCAAAGAAGCTTTTTGACCACAAAGAACAAAAATTGCCAATTTATGTCTGTATATACTGAATAAAGGACTAAACACTATAAAATATATTCAAATCTAATATGTGGATATTCAAAAGGTATACTTCTAATTATAGTTATATTCCAGAATCTAGAATCGTAAATGGTACCTTAGTACTTTTCCCATTTTGCACTAAAAAACGAACCCTTTTTCCAAAAACTAGAAAAAATTTCCCTTTTATCTAAACAAAAATAGCGATGACTAACTCTAGCTCCTTTGTTTTTCTGCTAGACAATTTTGGCCGATTAGAAACTATCACCATATTTAGACACGTTGATTTTGACATTTCTGATTGAGTTTTTGAAATTTTTCTATTATTTATCTACATTTGGATAGGAAGCAAATTATGTTGTAATAGGAATGCTGGGTTATTTGACATTTTCTTACCTTGTGAAAACTGTCTTGTTAGTCTAGATTTATTGCTGTGGCGGAATATCTGGAGAGTCTCAATAACATAATAATCTGCAAAAAACTACGTTAAACGTCAAAAAACTTAATTTAGAATGCTTTTTTGATGATATTCCAAATTTAATTGACGATTTTTGTCAAAAAGAGACTTGCATATTTAGCATATTTTTTGCATATTTTGCATATTTTTTGCATATATTTTGCATATTTTTGCATATATTTTGCATATTTTTTGCATATTTTTTGCATATTTTTGATATGACCCCAAATATCGAAAAATTGACCCTCAAAACGCCTAGATCCAAAATTTGAGTCCAATCGGATAAGAAATAAAAAACATGCTAAAATCCGATGTCTATTTATTATTATTTTTTTTTTTTTTTTTGAGATACGTCTTCTGAAATATGTAATAACCGAGAAAAATATCCGAATTTATCTTTTTGAATTTTTTTAAAAATATGCAAAATATCATTAGGAATAAGTAAAACTAGCGATATACGCATTAAACCCCTAACTAAAATTATTCCGAATCAACATACAATTTTGAAATTCGTTGCAAATTTAAAAAGTTCCTATTGCTTTATACCAGGCCTGCTCAAGGTGCGCACCTGAGCTGTCGGTGTGTGTCAATTTTCTCACACACACAATTTAAAAAGAGAGCTTTTGTTTTTGTTTTGAATATTTTCAAAATTAAAAATCAGTCTCTATTGAACATTCAATGAGGAAGGTTCTGTTTTCGAATTTGTCTATGAATTTATATGCGTACACTGAAAAAATGAATGAAGATACTGAATACGAATTTTTATTTGCCTAAAATTTTTACGGCAAATTAGAGTGTTTGGTTTGTCAACGCACTTTGGTTTGTCACGAACTTGATTTGCAACAAATTATAACATCAACAGTCACATTTGGTCAAAATAAAATAATTATTCTACTCTATATTTTGAAATATAAAATAAAAAAAAAAACTGTTACGATATTTCTCACAGTATACAGAGAGACAAAGGAAAATTGAAATTTGTGTACCCAGATAGCATTTAGAAGACTGTTTTTTTTTTCAAAAATCACATTGAGGAGTCTTTTTAGAGTCCTTTTGGTGATCAAAAATTGATTAAGTCGCTTGTGTGATCAGAAAGGGACTCGAAAGTGACTCCCTGTAATGATTAAAAAGAGTTCAATTTAAAATACAACAACAAATGTGTAGCAATCACAAATAAATCATTGAGGTGTTTAAAATGTGACAATTTTTTGTTATTTATTGTCACATTTTGATCATCTGGAAGATTGAAAAATGCTTAATCAAAAAAGGGTCATACAGGTGTTTGAAAAGTGATTATAATTATGTATACTCTGATCATATTTTGAACAGTTAGGTGATTAAAAACTGATTGCTTTGTTTTATTTTTATTTGGTTGTAAATAAAAAAATAAAATTCTCATATACACTTTCTACAAAATGTTGATATAAATGTAACGTATAATATTAAAGGTACAGACAAACACAACAGGTTTTGCCAAGTGAAATGAAGAAGCAGTATACTAACCACCAAGCAACATAAAGGATAATTAAAAGACATAACAAAGCAGAAAAGACTATAAAACGAAGGAAAGAAACAAAGAAGAATAAAAAGGAAATTTTTTTAATTTATTTCGTCTAACAAAAAGACTCATAAATGACTCCCTAAAGACTCATAAATGATTATAAACATGACTCTAAAAAGTCTCGAAAAAGGGTCCGAAATTAATCAACAAAACACCAATAAATGATTGAAATACGACTCGAAAAAGACTCATTTGTGATTTGTTTAGAAGAGTCGCCTGAGGTTATGTTTTCCTACCGACAAAGGAGTCATTTATGATCAGAAAATGAGCTCATATTCTAGCTTTTTAATCGTGCAGTCGGATCAAAAAAGACTCGAATTTGATTAAAATTTTCAAAAAATGCTGACTGGGTATTTCAAAACCAACACAATTACAAAATGTGTTTGTATGTGTCTGAGCAGGCCTGCTTTATACACAAAACTTATGTCCCAATTTACATTAGGCGAGTTTACTTGCGGCAATTGTCAGTTTGTCGGTGAGAGAGGGTGCTGAGAGGCAAAGGGTTACCATATGCCTCACCTCTCTCTCCTACAAAATGACAATTGCCGCAAGTAAACTCGCCCAATGTAAATTGGGACTATGTTTGCCTACTAATTAAAAAAATGCTTACACCAATTGGCAAATTCTGAAGAAAATGTGCTTATTAGAACAACACCACACATCGTTTACTCCATTCACTTAAAAAATCCATAAATCAATGCACGGTTGTTGAATTAAGTGAGTTGTGCTTTGCTAATCTAATTCAAAAACCGCGAATTCAATGCAAATAGGCATTTTGTATTACCCAACCTTTACACATGCCAGTGACAGTTCGAAAAATTCAATATATACACAATATTTTACTACCACAATTACATTTTTTGAATTGTCGACTCCACTGGCACTAGATTTTTCATGCCAACAAAATTTTGAGCTGGCTGCCAATGATATGTCGAAAATGAAAAAAGAGTTGCCGAGACTATTTTTTAATCCATGTACATTTTTGTTTCTTTTAAGAATGCAAAGATTTAATGCATATTTTCAAACAGGTTAGGAAACACAAATAATACATCTTGGTAGCTGCAATATATTAGTGGTTAGTAAAGACATAATTTTGATGTTTTTCATGCAAATATAGGTTGATAAATAATTTCCCCTCTGGCATTATACAATATTGAAAAGGCGGCAATGCCAGATTCATTATGTTTATGACTGAAAACAATCTTTTTAAAACGAAATAAAATAAAAATAGTAAAATATGTTGTGGATTGTGTTTTAAATCTGAAATATAATGCAATTTTGTGTGTTATATGCGGCTTAAAATAATTTTGGAATTGAACTTGCACTGGCATGTGTAAACACACAAGAAAACTGCATGCCAGTTGAACACTTTTTCGGCATTTTCGAGTATAATACATGTACTCATTACAGCCCCCAAAAGTATGCTATAATCATTTGGTGTAACTGATTTCGAATTTCGAAATTTCAGCTCCCATCGTTTGCTGTTCCCACGTCGTTGAGAATATGTAAAACGTGGGAATGGGAAATTTCGCTCCCATGGGAAACAGTTCCCATGGGAATGTCCAGAATAGAGCTGTTAGTGTTCAAAAAACTTCTCCACCAAAAAATTGGGACAAAAGTCTACGTTTTGCTATAGTTTCCATATAACGGTATAGCCCGATTTTCCACATTTTGAATGTTTATGCTACATTTTCTGACAAAATTAGTGGGAATTTGACGCTTAGGGTTCCCAGTGGTCAAGCTCCACCTAAAATTTTGGACAGTGGATAGTCTCTATACACGATACCACCCGATGTCAGGTATATTTGATCTGGTGGAAGCCACGTAGCCTTAGGTACGTCGAGTTGTTGAATCTGGCGCTGCTAAAAAGATACACTTTCTTAATTTGTTGTAAATACATACATATATATTTTTTAAAAATTTTACAATTCTTTCGTATCAAAAATAAATAACTTAAATGTTATAACAAAATAAATCTTAAATTAACGAACTTTGTGACCATTGATGTACTTCAGTGGGTAGTGCTTGATAGCGTTGGACCGCTTGATTTATTTGACCATAGTTCAGGACCATTTTGTGCATTTCAAATTCTTTCTGCACTTTACATGTTGTGGCCGTTAACGGTAGCAAAATCTCCATGTTTCGCAAATGTTCAAAAGCTTTCAATGCCACCGGTCTCTCAATACTCTGCATTGTGGTTGAGACTTTGGCGAATTTATTAAATCTTGAAAATATTATTTCAAAATTAAAAGGATCACGGTCATAAATTTCCGAATGATGTTTAATGGCAATGACCAGACATAGCTCCAATACCGATAGGCCACACAATAATTCAACTTTTTCATCTACTTCATAGGTGGCAACTAACTGGGCAATTATTTCAGGTGTAATTTGTTCCTCTATTGGCAGTAGGGTTTCCATTTGTGCCACCAAACGGTAATTGAAAATCTTCAGAAATGCTTGGCTAACATCAAAATCAAAGAGTGCTTGTAACGATTTAACAACTGTGGGATTTTTTATTAGCTCCGCAATGTGCTTGTTCCACGTTTCAGCATATTTCTTGTTAAACTTATATTTGGAGGGCTGAAAGTGATTGCGATGAAATGTCAATTCACTGGACTGTAAATGTTTAAGGGTGCCAACTCTATCGGCTAATTCTTTTAATTGTTTATCACTGGGTATGGTTAAAAGTTCGCCAAAAAGTTTACAATATTCATCAAAATCTTCTGCATTTGGAAAAATGAATACTTGACGATGTGAAAATCTAGACTTTACACGTTTTTCCAGCAGCTCAATAACATCTAAACGGCATGTAATACCCAAAACGCAGATGGGCGCCTGTGCACTTTGTGAAACGTCAAAGAGATTGTACAAAAGTGTTTGATTGTGATGTGCACAGAACAGATCGAATTCGTCCAATATAAATACCACACTTTTGGAACGTTTATTGCCTGCCTTTAAGCAGGCAAGTAAGAATGCCAAGTTTTCAGCAAACGATCCAAACACCTTGCCATCCGTGGCATTTTCCAGCTGCATTTGTACTGTAACAGATTTGAGGGCAAGACGATCATCGGTATGTAGATTGCCATTGAGATGAACAATCAGAGTGTTTTGTATGAAATCCTTGTTCTTCATAAGATCCGTCAAGACTGCATTGATAAGCTAAAAGAAATTATAAAACTAATTGTAAATCAATTTAAAAATAGATCACTTAGACTCGTACTTACAGTTGTTTTTCCTGATCCTCGTGGACCAATCAACAGCATTGAGTTTGATTCGCCCATTTCAGCTGTCCTTTGTAGCAATTGCCGGATATTATCCCTTTCATTTTCGTGGCCACGGAAAGTGCTGTAGTCTCTTTGCAAACGATCCTTAAGAAATTGTCTTGTTTTTAATATTTCCTCACTGTCATCCGGCATTTTATTCGATTTCACCTTCTGTCGCTTTGTTTACAACGATCTGTTTGTTTATTTTCTGACCACTGCTGCCGCCAATTTTTTGACTGAGTTGTTTGGTTTACGAATGAATAGTTCAATTAAACGATTCACTCAAAAGAGCATGAGTACTAGGTACGTCGATATTTGGTCTGTTCCAGAACTGCAAGAATCTACTAATTTTTACTATTTTTTCCGATAACATAAAGGAAAAAATGCTATCGTAGTAAAAAATAGTAGCTTCTTGCAGGTTCTGGAACAGAGCAATTGTTTATTCTAGTTCTGTAACTCATTTTTGCTGTTATCGATAATTGTCGGTAAAGCTGGGTACACATTTGGTCTGTTCCAGAACCTGCAAGAAGCTACTATTTTTTACTACGATAACATTTTTTCCTTTATGTTACGTCATGTTCACACGAGCGTTTCAATTACGTTGTTCGCCTGTCGAACGACGTACACGAATTAACCCGTTTCCACGACACCATTCGTAATTAACAGAAACATAAACAAAATTTCCTTCATTTTTGTTTCCTTGTTTTCACGAAAATTTGAACCGAAAACACATAAAATTTGCATTAAATGAATAGGAAAAGTAATAGACTTTCCTTCAAATGTATCGTCTTTATTTAACTACACACATTTCATTCATATTTTCCATTAATTCTGAACATTTTGGTATTTTCAATATATTTTTATATGTTTCTATTTTCAAAATTAAAGAGAGAGAGACACGTCAAAACATTGCTTGTATATACAGACTTTCAGTTATTTGTTTCCTTTTTGATTCTGATTTTTTACGCGGTTTTGAACTAATGGACAAGAAATGTGTGTGGAATTAAGAAGGAAACACAACCATCTTCCTTCTGCATCTGTATAAAATGTTTAGTTCATTAATCTTCATTCATCTTTTTCCTTTTTTCTAAAAATGTTTGTGTTTTCAACAAATTTTTTAATTTTAAATTTAGACATGTCATAATTATTTTTTTCGATAAATTCTCTCATTTGTTAGGGATGGGACATATTTTATCGTCGTTCAGAGAGTATTTCTACTCGAACAACGTAGAAAAATCGTCGTTCGTTCACAAAATTTTGTGTGGGGAAATAAGTAATTTATTCGTAGTTATGGGTCGAACAACGAATAGAGAACGAACGACGTACCGTGGAAACGGGCTATTATCGGAGAAAATAGTAAAAATTAGTAGATTCTTGCAGTGCTGGAACAGACCAATTGTCAGTTTTCAATGACAGCTTTGTTGTTGCTTGCTAGTGTGGCCGTTCATTTTTGTCATTCATTGGTCTGTTCCTTTACTTTAAAAAATGGTAACAGTGGCAAAAAATGGTAAAAGTGGTGAACTGGTCTCATATAAATGGTATGTTTGTTAAAGTAAAGGAACGCTTTGCAGGTTAAAAATGGTAAGAAATGGTAACCTCAGGCAGGTAAAGGAACAGAGCTCATCATACAACCACAAAATATTTTGTGGTTGCTGGACGGTTGGGCAGTTATCGATAATTTCAAAAAATCGTCATTCAAAACTGACAATGTGTACTGTACTTAAAATTAAAATGCTTATAATTTCGATAATTAACGAAATTTTTCGGTAAGTTAACCAAAAGTAGTCGCTAGCCTCTACTGACACAAACAGTGATGCCAACTTTTCTTTATGTTTTTAGTGATAATTTTGCGATTTAATTTTACCGATTATTGTCGGTAACAGCAAAAATGAGTGACAGAATCCAAATATTGGGAACTATTGGTCTGTTCCAGGTAGAGCTGATAAAGTATCGATATTCCCAACATGAGATTTTCGATATTTCATTTTAAAAAACTGATAGCTATTTGCCATTTGTTACCATTTTTAAACTGCAAAGCGTTCCTTAACCCCGAAAAGTGGTTTTTCGACTTTTGTTTGACGATTATTTCACAATGAAATAGAAAATGGACGAAAAACAGAAGAAAAAGTCGAACGCTGACAGAACTAAATTAAAAACTGTGAAATAAAAGACGAAAATGATTTTTTATGTTTCTTTTTGACATTTCTGCCAGATCTACCATTTTTCCGTTCCTTTACTTTTCTGGTACAAATGTTGATGAGAGAGCAATTTTGACACTTTTCTCTTTTACCACCCTTACCATTAAAAAAGTAAAGGAACAAAGCTTTTATTACGATAACATTTTTTCTTTATGTTATCGGAGGAAATTGTAAAATGAGTAGATTCGTGTAGTTCGGGAACAGACCAACAATTGCGGAAATGTCTATGCTTTTGTTAACATTTTGCACAAATACTTAACAGAAATATAAAGGAGAAAACACAATTAATTTTATATAATAAAAATTCTAAAATACAATTTATTTTTCCGAACAAATTGTACGTGAGGCTACGAAATTAAGGCCTGGGTAAAGAAGAAAAGGGCAATGTAGTTAGAAATTGGCTCGGAAAAATTGTTATCGTAGTAAGTATTTGTAGATTCTTGCAGGTTCTGGAACAGGCAGGTAGGGCTGGCGAACTATCGATCTTCCCAATATTATGCTTGGTTTACATTTACGAAATCCACTCGATTTCAACTGTCAGTTCCATAGGTTAAACGTCAAATGAAATCCAGATGAGATTTCATTTGACGTTTGAGCTATGGAATTTACAGTTGAAATCGAGTGGATTTCGTAAATGTAAACTTAGCATTAGACATTTTCTACATGGTTTAATAAGAAAGGTTAGCCAAAGCTTTATGTCAATTTAAATTTTTTCATTCGAGTATTCCTAAAACTTCAAAACAATATACACAAACTGTGTATGTGTGTGTGGTGTTTGAATAATATGTCAAACAATTTTAAAAACAATCGAATTCAATGATTTTTAAAGTTATTATTGGAACATTTGTGTGGAAATAATTCGTCAGGTTATCATTGAAACAAACATTTTATCATATCCACAACTTGATTATGCGGAGAAACATTGGCCCTTCATTCATTTTTCGCGATTTTTATAAAATGCTCAAAATTGGTGTTGTAAACAATCCCACTTGTTGCTTTATTTTGAAGTTATAGGAATTCAGGAAAAACAAGGGTTCTATAGATTTTTTCATTTAAATCTACCTCTTTACTTATACCATTATTTTCTATATTTTATTTCAAAAAGTCGATATTATCGATAATTTTTCATCTGTTCCAGAACTGCAAGAATCTACTAATTTTTACTATTTCGATAACATAAAGGAAAAATTGTTATCGTAGTAAAAATAGTAGCTTCTTGTAGGTTCTGGAATAGAGCAAAAATGGCGAAAATGTCTATATACTTTAATGAAATATAAAAGACAAAAAACAATTGCAATTGCTTTATTTACTTTTTTGTACAAATTTGTACAAACTATGGTCTATTCCAGTACTGCAATAATCTCTTAATTTTTACTATTTTTTCGATAACATAAAGGAAAAAATTTTATCGTAGTAAAAAGTAGTAGCTTCTTGCAGGTTCTGCAACAGAGCACTAGTTTGTAAAAGTAATCGTCAAATGAAATCCAATGGATTTCAGAGGCGTTTTCATTTGACATACGCAATGGAATTGATAGTTGAAATCGAGTGGATTCGTAAAAGCATGGTACAATAATTCTTAGGTAGGCCACAGCTAACAGCTGATTACAATTTTTTTTTTTTGTTATGGCTTAATCTGTCAAAACCGTGTTGACATGCAGAGTTGATATTTATTATTGATCAAAAAATTCAACTCTGTTTTGTTTTCATTTCAACATTTCGTTCTTCTTCTTCTTTGTTTACTCATCCGTTATCATTCATCAAAACAATTTTGACGTTTTACGCCATAGCGACAGGGTTGTATTTTTTGGCGATTCTCATACCTGGCCTACCTATGAATTATTGTACCATGCGTAAAAGTAAACCAAGCAGAATTGACGGTTGAAATCGAGTGGATTTCGTAAATGTAAATCAAGCGTAATTCGACATTTGCTATCGAGTTCGATTAATTCGTGTCACCCTGTAATGTCACTAGCTCCCCAAATATCGATATTGAAACAATAATGAACACATTGAGATAAATGTCAAAATTACCACGCAGCCATTAGCCCCATAGAAACTTCTCAAGACTTTTTTTAAAGAGACTTCGGTGAGATTTTTTTTAAAGAAATTGGACTGAAATATGCCTCCGAAAAAAGCTCCGGCGCCTAGCAAAAAAACCGAACAGAAGAAGAAGGAAAAAGTCATTGAAGACAAGACATTCGGTTTGAAAAACAAAAAGGGTTCTAAACAGCAAAAATTCATCCAGCAAGTTCAGAAGCAGGTGAATAGCGGTGGCCAACATCCACGTACCGATGCTAAGAAGAAAGATGAAAAGGAGAAGAAATTGCAGGAACAGAAGGAGTTGGCTTTGATTTTCAAACCTGTCCAAAAGGTTGAAAAAGGTACCGATCCCAAATCGGTGGTATGCGCTTTCTTCAAACAGGGAACATGTACGAAAGGTGACAAATGTAAATTCTCCCATGACTTGGCTGTGGAGAATAAGGTCGAGAAGCGTTCCATTTATGTGGATATGCGTGACGCTGAAGAGGATGACATGAAGAACTGGGATGATGCCAAACTCCAGGAAGTGGTTAATCAGAAACATTCTAGTGAAAAGAAACGGCCAACGACTGATATTATTTGCAAGTATTTCATTGAGGCAGTGGAAAAGTCAAAGTATGGCTGGTTTTGGGAATGTCCTAATGGTGAAAAATGCATTTACCGACATGCTCTACCACAGGGTTATGTCCTAAAGAAGGATAAGAAGAAGGAGGATAAACCAACGGAAATTTCATTAGTAGACCTTATCGAAAAGGAAAGAGCAGCTTTGGGCCCCAATACAACCAAGGTTACGCTGGAAACATTCTTGGCCTGGAAGAAACGAAAGATCCAAGAAAAGAAAGATAAGATGGCTGCTGATGAAGAACGCAAGAAGACCGACTTTAGCAAAGGCAAACAATTCGGTATCTCTGGTAGAGAAATGTTCAGCTTCAATCCTGATTTGGTTGATGATGGCCCAATGGAAGATGGTGATGCTGCATTTGACACTTACAAACGCGAAGAAAATGAAGAAGAAGTCGAATACAAAGAATTGGACTTGGCATCACTTTCTATGTCAGCCCAGGAGGTTGATGGTACCGGTACAATAGCATCTGAAACACGTTTACAGGAACAAGCCGATGCATTGGAAAAACAAGAAGCTGAAGCAGCTGCGGCTGAAGAGAGTGCAACATCGAACACACCTGCCACTGATGCTGCTCCCATTAACAAGGACTTGTTTATGGGACTAGCAGATGAACTGGATGATTTAGATCTGGAGGATGAAGATGAGGACGAAGATGATTAAGATGATGAAGAGTGAATAGATTAAGTAAGGTGTGACATACATATGTTTACAAAACTATCAAGTTACTGCTTCAAAACAAACAAAAAAAAATATCTTGTGAAGAAATTAAATAAACAACCAATGTTATAAAAAATGAAAAATTTTTAAATAAACCTTAGATATTTGTCATTACATAAAATATGTGTGTATAATAATACTAAATTAAGATGAGTTTACTCACTTACTACTTAAGATGAGTTTACTCGCTAAGCTCTTAGCGCGTAAATTTCAATTTCAATTTATTTACATTCAATACAAAGGAAGCCATTTAAGGCCAATTATACATGTATTGGAAGATTAACTTAATAAAGTGCTAAACTATAATAGAATAGACAGATTAAAAAAAAAAAACCAGTAAGGAAAGGATCAAAGTCGGGCGAGGCCGACTATATGATACCCTACACCACTGTGAATATGTAAAATATAAATCGGAGCTATATCCAGATCTAAACCGATTTTGATATAATTTGGCACATTTATTTCCAGACCGAATTCAGTCACACATTCCAAATATCATTGAAATCGGACTTATATAGGGTGTTTGGAGCAGCAAATACGCGAAATCGGCCGAAAATATATATGGGTGCTATATCCAAATTTGAACCGATTTCGATATAATTTGGCACATTTATTTCTAGACTGAATTCAGTCATACATTCCAAATTTCATCGAAATCGGAAATATATAGCGTGTTTGGTACAGAAAATACGTGAAATCGGCCGAAAATATATATGGGAGCTATATCCAAATCTGAACCGATTTCTATATAATTTGGCACACTTATTTCTAGACCGAATTCAGTCACACATTCAAAATTTCATCAAAATTGGGCGTATATAGCGTGTTTGGTGCAGCAAATACGTGAAATCGGGCGAAAATATATATGGGAGCTATATCCAAATCTGAACCGATTTTCACCAAAAGCAATAGCGTTCTTCCTATGGCTAAAAAAGTTGTAGTCCTCAACTTTCAGCTGAATCGGACAAAAAATGCGACCTGTACGTTGCGAACAAAAATACATGGACAGACGGACAGACAGACGGACGGACATGCATAAATCGACTCAGAAAGTGATTATATGTATATACCCAAAAGGAACTATGGGTCTATTTCGTTTCCTTTTGTATGTTACATACAAATGCACAAAGACATAATACCCCTTACCACTGTGTGGTGTAGGGTATAATAACAATAATTAGGATGGCCCCCAGCCATATGAATATTGTAAAATTATAAATTTAGCTTGCTCCCTATACCTATTACCATTAAATTTTATGGGTAAATTATTTTGTTTTTGGTTACTTTAGTGAACATTGAAGACCAGCGAAGAAGAAGCTAATTGTTTATAGCTGACTAGAAGCCGAAGGAATATAAGTTATGGGGAGTTGACATTCATAATGCCCATATTCTTTGTTCCAAATGTAATGTCCTCTTGCAGAACAAAATACCGGCCTGTTCTGTACGCAAACAATAGTGCTAATATCAATTGTTGGCACTTTTCGTGAGGATGCTAAGAATATAATAATTATCACAACAAGATGTGCTATTATCTGCTTTGAAGTTTTCTTAGCGACACTTGCATACCGAATTAGCTGTAATTTGGCAGAAAATGTCTTCACTAAAAATATATTACGAAATGTTACTAAATGCTGTCGACAAAAATAGTAAAATCTAGTAGATTCTTGCAGTACGGGAACAGACCAAATGTTGCAAACTCGATTCTATCAGCTTTTTTAATGTTCTTAAGCGGGGTACACACGAGTTTTGACTGTCGATTTTTCGGAAATATCGATAAATGTCAAACTGTCCAGCAACCACAAAATATTTCGTGGTTGCCTGATGACTGACAAAAATGAACGGCCACACTAGCAAGCAACCGATTATTTGAGCAAAACTGACAGTCAAAAGTGATCGTGTGTACCCCGCTTTAAGAGGTCAGTTAAGCGGGGTACACACGATCAGTTTTGACTGTCGATTTTTCGGAATTATCGATAACTGTCCAACCGTCCAGCAACCACAAAATATTTCGTGGTTGCCTGATGACTGACAAAAGTGAACGGCCAAAGCAACCGATTATTTGAGCAAAACTGACAGTCAAAACTGATCGTGTGTACCCCGCTTTAGTCAGTCATGACCAAAAGACATGTACGGTCACACAGTCAATCAGGCAATCTCATCTGGTGAAAGTTTTTTTATGGTGGTATTAAAGTGAGATTAAATTAGGTTTTCTGCTGCGGCTGGTTATATACTGACTGACTACAGTCTCATTGTCATAACTACAACGAAAATTGACATTAAGCGGTAACCAAACCTAGTTTGGACTATGTTGACGATTTTCCAAATTTTATTGACGATTTGATTTTGATTGATTTTTTGATGATTTCCGATCAAAAACTGTCGACAACGCTGAGTAGGTTCCTTAAGCGAGGTACACACGATCAGTTTTGACTGTCGATTTTTCGGAAATATCGATAAATGTCATACTGTCCAGCAACACCAACATGTTTTATAGTTGCCTGATGACTGACAAAAATGAACGGCCACACTGGCAAGCAACCGATTATTTGAGTAAAACTGAGAGCCAAAACTGATCGTGTGTTACTTCCCCCCCAAAAGTTCAAAATTTTTTTAAGTTTAAGTTCAGTTAAGATTCTTTTCGAAGATCCTTTACATATTTATACTGATGCTACCCCTTGAGGTCCTGCTTACAGCGATATTATGATTTTCTAAGTTAGACTGTGACAAAAGCTCTGTTCCTTAAAGCTGGGTACATATTGCCAGTTTTGAATGACAGCTTTGTTGGTGCTTGCTGGTGTGGCCGTTCATTTTTGTCATTCATCATGCAACCGCAAAATGTTTTGTGGTTGCTGGACGGTGGACAGTTATCGACAACTGCGAAATATCGACATTCAAAACTGACAATGTGTACTGCTCTTTACCCAGATAGCATTTAGAAGACTGTTTTTTCAAAAATCACATTGAGGAGTCTTTTTAGAGTCCTTTTGGTGATCAAAAATTGATTAAGTCGCTTGTGTGATCAGAAAGGGACTCGAAAGTGACTCCCTGTAATGATTAAAAAGAGTTCAATTTAAAATACAACAACAAATGTGTAGCAATCACAAATAAATCATTGAGGTGTTTAAAATGTGAACATTTTTTGTTATTTATTGTCACATTTTGATCATCTGGAAGATTGAAAACTGCTTAATCAAAAAAGAGTCATACAGGTGTTTGAAAAGTGATTATAATTATGTATATTCTGATCATATTTTGAACAGTTAGGTGATTAAAAACTGATTGTTTTGTTTTATTTTTGTTTGGTTGTAAATAATTCTCATATACCCTTTCTACAAAACTTTGATATAAATGTAACGTATAATATTGAGAGTATAGACAAACACAACACAGTTCAGGTTTTGCCAAGTGAAATGAAGAAGCAGTATACTCACCGCGCAACATAAAGAATAATTAAAAGACATAACAAAGCAGAAAAGACAACAAAACAAAGGAAAGAAACAAAAAAGAATGAAGAGAAATTTCTTCTTTTAATTTATTTTGTCTAATAAATGACTCCCTAAAGACTCATAAACGATTATAAACATGACCCAAAAAAGACTCGAAAAAGAGTCCCAAAGTAATTAACAAATCACCAATAAATGATTGAAATACGACTCGAAAAAGACTTTATATACTATCAGAAAATGGGCAAAAATGACTCGAAACTAATGCAGAGGAAGACTCATTTGTGATTTGCTTAGACGAGTCGCCTGAGGTTATGTTTTCCTACCGACAAAGGAGTCATTTATGATCAGAAAATGAGCTCATATTCCAGGTTTTTAATCGTGCAGTAGGATCAAAAAAGACTCGAATTTGATTAAAATTTTAAAAAAATGCTGGCTGGGTATACCCAGCTAGCATTTGGAAGACTGTTTTTTCAAAAATCACATTGAGGAGTCTTTTTAGAGTCCTCTTGGTGATCAAAAACTGATTAAGTCGCTTGTATGATCAGAAAGGGACTCGAAAGTGACTCCCTGTAGTGATTAAAAAGAGTTTAATTAAAAATACAACAATAAATGTGTAGCAATCACAAATTAGTCATTGAAGTGTTTAAAATGTGACCATTTTTTGTTATTTATTGTCACATTTTGATCATCTGGAAGATTGAAAAGTGCTTAATCAAAAAAGGGTCATGCAGGTGTTTGAAAAGTGATTATAATTATGTATATTCTGATCATATTTTGAATAGTTAGGTGATTAAAAACTGATTGTTTTGTTTTATTTTTGTTTGGTTGTAAATAATTCTCATATACACTTTCTACAAAACTTTGATATAAATGTAACGTATAATATTGAGAGTATAGACAAACACAACACAGTTCAGGTTTTGCCAAGTGAAATGAAGAAGCAGTATACTCACCGCGCAACATAAAGAATAATTAAAAGACATAACAAAGCAGAAAAGACAACAAAACAAAGGAAAGAAACAAAAAAGAATAAAGAGAAATTTCTTTTAATTTATTTTGTCTAATAAATGACTCCCTAAAGACTCATAAACGATTATAAACATGACCCAAAAAAGACTCGAAAAAGAGTCCCAAAGTAATCAACAAATCACCAATAAATGATTGAAATACGACTCGAAAAAGACTTTATATATCAGAAAATGGGCAAAAATGACTCGAAACTAATGCAGAGGAAGACTCATTTGTGATTTGCTTAGACGAGTCGCCTGAGGTTATGTTTTCCTACCGACAAAGGAATCATTTATGATCAGAAAATGAGCTCATATTCCAGCCCTTTAATCGTGCAGTCGGATCAAAAAGGACTCGAATTTGATTAAAATTTTAAAAAATGCTGGCTGGGTACGTGCAAGAATCTTCAAGTTTTACCACTTTTTACTCGAAAAGCGTTCCTTTACTTCAGGCACCATACAACTGACTTCCAAAATAAGATTCATTTCCAACATGGGTTATGTCAATCCATTCCTTCAGGTACCTCCTTCGCAACACTTAAGCTTTAATCCAAATATATGTTTTTTTGTTGGCAATGGCCAAAAAAATCTGAAAACCTCCTAAATACATTATTATTGGGGAAAAGGATTTTGGTTCCGTAGCCGGTATTCGATTCGATATTGTCAATAGGTGAGAGTTTCAATTCACACAGGCTGAGCTCTGTCGGCAAAGCCGACCGATATTTTTTACTTGTTTGGAATTTTAAAGAACTATATTTCGGGAAGTATTGTCTTCCCATAGACGATATATATTTTTGAGTTCAGGACAATGAGACCTATGCTAACAATTTCAATAGAATCGGGAGGTCGTGTGTATACCCGACTTATGCAGTTCTTCACATTGAATCGTTCCTTAAATGTATTTATCTTTTTTGAAAGGGATTGAGAATCTTATTATAGAATTTATTTTCATAGGGGATGTAGCTCAGTGGTAGAGCGCTCGCTTTGCATGTGAGAGGCCCCGGGTTCAATCCCCGGCATCTCCAAATATAATTTTATTGTAAATAATTAAGACTGAAAAAAAATCTACGGGGATTGAAATTAAAAGTCATTATTAAAAATATTCTTACATTCTCGTTTGAAGTATGTACTTAATACCGGTTGTGTTGCGAACAATATCAAAGTTTCTCCAACTTTGAAAGTAGTGTAATAAAACTACTCCGATCAATAATGTATGGATATTTTCAATGTTTATAAGTGTTTCTTCAATCTCCACTGATTTTTTTAATATCAGTGCTGTACCATAAAATCACATTTGGAGATGCCGGGGATTGAACCCGGGGCCTCTCACATGCAAAGCGAGCGCTCTACCACTGAGCTACATCCCCTATAAAATTAAGCTAAATAAAATCAGAAACTTGTACAGGAAAAACCCAGCAAAAAGTTTGCAAACAAATTTAAAGTCGTCCAATATACAAACGGAGTCGTGAAAAAGGCATTCCGCTCGTTACATTTTATTATTATTTGTTTAGAGATCCCTAAAGCGGGGTACACACGACCAGTTTTGTGCAACTTTAAATGGGACGTCAACATCTGAGTAGGTTGGGGTTTATAAGACCTAATACCCCCGACTACAACTAATTATGATTCTGATTAGTATATTTTCGAGTTATGGGAACTCGAATATCAGTTACAAGCACCATTTCTTGCACCATTTAAAAATGGTAAAAGTGGCAAAAGCAGCAAATGTTGTGAACTGCTCTCATATCAATTGAATGCTTACATCAAGTAAAGAAACACTTTTGGAGTAAAAAGTGGTAAAACTTAGATTTTTGCGTGCAAAGGAACAGTGCTATAATGTTCCAGAACTGCAAAAAATACTTGCTCTGTTCCAGAACCTGCAAGAATATACATATTTATACTACGATAACAAATTTTCCTTTATGTTATCGAAAAAAATTTACAAAATAGTAGATTCTTGCAATTCTGGAACAGACCAACTAATTCGTACTACTACTATTGATATTAAAAAGAAAATTTTCATCGTAGTAAAAATTTGTAAGAATCTACAGGTTCTGGAATCGAGCAGACTCGTATATGACATTTTCAATCGTGCATGATGTCTAGGATTGTACCTCGTCGACCACTCCTTGTACAACGAGATATGACACATATTTCTTGTCGCTCATCAATCACAGCTTTCATACAATTATACTACAAAAATGTGGAGATGCCGGGGATTGAACCCGGGGCCTCTCACATGCAAAGCGAGCGCTCTACCACTGAGCTACATCCCCTCTTATACTAAGCCTAGAACAGTATTTGCAATCGATCTAATCGGGGATGGATTATAATTAAAACTTTGATATGGATCTAAGAACCAGGCAAAAAATTGGAGATGCCGGGGATTGAACCCGGGGCCTCTCACATGCAAAGCGAGCGCTCTACCACTGAGCTACATCCCCTCTTATACTAAGCCTAGAACAGTATTTGCAATCGATCTAATCGGGGATGGATTATAATTAAAACTTTGATATGGATCTAAGAACCAGGCAAAAAATTGGAGATGCCGGGGATTGAACCCGGGGCCTCTCACATGCAAAGCGAGCGCTCTACCACTGAGCTACATCCCCTAATGAAAACCAAGCGGCAATTTATACCTTCTTTAATATTTCCACTTAAAAAATGGAGTTGTAAAAATATATTTTATCCTAGAACTACTTTTTGACACAGACTTGGGTTTCATCTTCTTATCTCAGTTTATGGCCCGTTTTGTAATAATGCATTTATTAGATAAAATGTACTTCAAACATAAAAATGAACTGGAGATGCCGGGGATTGAACCCGGGGCCTCTCACATGCAAAGCGAGCGCTCTACCACTGAGCTACATCCCCCACTGTTCTAAACTTAGAATAATCTTTGGAATCCATCTAATAGAGATAGATTACAATTAAAATTTTGTTATGGATCTAAGAACCAGAAAAAGAAATTGGAGATGCCGGGGATTGAACCCGGGGCCTCTCACATGCAAAGCGAGCGCTCTACCACTGAGCTACATCCCCCAATAAAAATTGGCTTTCCCCTTTATACCCCGATTAATATTTTGATTGAAAAATGGAGTTGCAAATTTGTTCTAGTTCCGAGTTCTGCTTCTCGGATGTTACGTCCATTTTTCCAAATACAGTTGGATTTTGATCATTTGTTATCTGATAAATCGAAAGTCTTGATAATTCGTAATAAACTAATGCTTGGTTTACATTTACGAAATCCACTCGATTTCATCTGTCAATTCCTTTGTGTATACGTCAAATGAAAACTCATCTGAAATCGATTGGATTTCATTTGACGTTTGAGCAATGGAATTGACAGTGGAAATCGAGTGGATTTCGTAAATGTAAACATAGTATAAGTGTCCCTTGAAGTCGTTTCCTTCGAAAGTTAATTCCATCGAATCGAAAACGTCGATTAATCTCAAAAATGACTAGCCCAATTGATTATGAATTATCGGAATTCTACCACAGATTTATATTTTGGTTCAAAAATAGAGTTGTAAATTTATTTCTCGATCCCAGTATTACTTGTTGACACAGTTGTCACTTTTTTCCCAATAAGTCGAAAATCTTATTCTTATGATTTTCTTATGAATATATTCTTTGTCTGTTTTTATGATTTTTTTTATAATATTCTGTCATTTGAATTTTCCCGCCATTGGATTCTATTTAATTCAATATTAGGTGTTCGTTTACTCAAAAATTTGTACAAGTCCAGTAACTTCTTGGTTCTTGAGGTTAATCGAACCGGAACGGCGACCATTGAAAGTTAGTCGGCGCAGTAGCATCCACGTAAAATGCAATTAATTGGCAGCAACTATAACAAGCGTCTGTCCTCCATGTTAGGAACGGCTTATTTATTACTGCTAGTCTGGTAGCTTAGTTGGCAGCCCCAACCCAGAATCGGGTGCGTCAGGGTAATCAGGTCTGGGGCTCAATTCCGTTTCTATGAAAATGTGAAATGAAAACTTTTATAAAGGAGAAAACTGTCAAATGAAAAAAACTATAAAGGTATTATTTTTCATTTTAAATTTTCATAGAACAAGAATCCAGCCCCTGATCACCTTAAAATAAATAATTACAGAACACACAATAAGATACAACAATCACAATTCCCATCGATGAGGCCAATCGGAAGGACGCGATTTGGAACATGGAATATTCGCACAAAGCTTGAACCTTCAAAACTGGCACGTTTTTGGCGGAAAACTGTGCCTGCCCCCACAAGAGAATTCATAAAGCCAATTGGGTACTTCCGGATTGTATAACGGAAAACAACACAGATTACATCACATCTAAATACAATTCAATCGTTTTAGATAAATCGTTTTCATTTCAAATCGATTCGAAATTCATCACATACCTGATGAACTCGCAACTAAATATAGCTAGAACAAGATCAACAGAACCTACCTTAAGGGGTTATGTGGCCACTTGCGCATTTTACAAAATCGAAAATTCTTTTATTGGCTCATTTTAAAGTACTGGTGGAATAGAATATGTTGGAAAAAATTTCGAGTCGAACGAACAAAAGTTGGCTGAGATATAAGCGTTAGGAAGGAAAAAATTAATTGTGTTTTGTATGTAATATCGAAGTTTTAAACGCGGTTTTTAAGAAATGGCATTTTTGAAAGCGGTGCACATTGTATTTCGAAAACGAATGATCCCATCTTGTGGGATTATTATACATATAAGAAGCTTGTCCTTAAGCGAGAGACTTTTTATTTTTTTTAGTTCAAACTGAACTAAATTTTTTTAAAAAAATTGATGTTCTTAAATACCATTTCGCTTAAGGACAAGATTATTAGGTTCTTAATGATCCCACAAAAACATATGCTGATCGGTTTATTCGATCGAGCAGTGTTTCATAGGCGGACATAGCAAACAGCTGACTACAATTTTTTTATATTGGTTTGCTTATTCTTTCAAATCATGGCCCATAAAGGTCTTCTCTCAAGCAAATTCAAATAAAAACACAGATTTGAAATGTCAAAATTCATAAACAAAGGCGAAAAATTGGTTTTCCCCGTGACGGAATGTGTTTGTGGCATGGTACAATTACAAAGGTAGGTGCCTCAGCCCAGCTGATCGAATCTAAAACGTCAAAAAACTAGGAATTCGCCATGAAAAATCAAAACAAACAACCATATGATTCGGTATGTAAGAGATAGCATGTCTACACTTTATAGACAAACACAAGCGATAAAAAGAGACAACAAGAGACCAATTGGCGAAAATTTTGATAGTTTACATTACAAAAAAAGTTGCTTTGTTGTAGCAATTTGCCGATGCATCTATCTTTGTAATTGTACCATGGTTTGTGGCGAATTTCTTTACTGTCAATTAAGGTAGATGCATACATAAAATTTTCCGAGAAAAAGTTTTAAACGCAGTTATTTTTGATTGGCCTAACAGAAAAAGTAAACAGATCGACCTTGAACTGCCAAAAAAGTTGTTGTAAGTAGAATTATCATACGAAAACACAACAAATTTTGAAATTTTAAGTGTACAACAAGAAAGTTTTTTGTTTATTTTTTCGTGATGCATCTATGTGCTTCTCTACAGTTTAACATTTCTCTATCTGTTACATTGTTCACGGCGAATTAAAATGAGACGACATATGCAATGCATAGCACCTCCTTCCATAGAGATCTTAAAAAAACAACAACAACAGCATTAGTCTTACATCTATGTAGTTATCAACAACTTTTGAAATACTGTGCAGAAACAAGACAAGGATGCGTATTATCTCCGTTCCTTTTAATATTGGTTTGTGGTGGTTGCAGCGACGCAGGATCGGCTTTTGTCGCATAAGAACTCGAACCTACAACACCAAATAAATGCAAGAGTATACACAGAGAGCTGGCCTTCAGATAAACATATGTATCTATGACCAAATACGTGCGCATTAATGCTCGGAACACAACGCCAAAGTCCAGGAACTTCTTGCATTGTACTGTAGAGTAAACGAACAACATCCCGTGATAATAGCTCTGTTCCAGAACTAAAAAGCTTTTACAATTTGTACCACTTTTACACATTTTGCGTTCCCGTACACAAAATTTATATGAAAATCGTTTACGACTTTTACCACTTTATAAAGTACGAGAACAGGCCAAATTTGTACAAATTTTGAGTAAACAAACACACACATTTATACAAGTCCAGTAACTTCTTGTAATCGACTAAGTTCTTTTCCATTGTACTGTAGAGTAAACGAACAACATCAAGTAACAATTCGTACAAATTTTGAGTAAACGAACACACATAATATATGGAGATCGTCGCAAATACAACTATTTAACTCAAATGTAAAAATCAGCAGGATCCAAATTACGACATTCGATTCGATCGAGTATTTGCTCGTGAATGAAAAAAATCGAACTATGAAAACCTATTTGTGCCACCAATCGTACAATCGTGGATACTTCAAACGATATGTTTTTTACATATGTCAATTTTTATATACAAAATGTATACGCAAAGTGAAAACACATATGTAAAATAACATATCGTGTAAAGTACCCATAACGTAGTTACATTAGCAATCTGTTAGTCCACATTTACATTAGGCAATTTTCCTTGTGGCAATTGTCAGTTTGTTGGTGACAGTTTGTTAGTTCAAACTAACAATTGCGGCAAGGAAAATTGCCTAATATAAATAAGGACTAACAACAATGTCAAAAAGTTTTACAAAAATAATTTCGTACAATGAGCAGTTCGTCCTTATTTGTTCAATGTTTATTTGATTTTTGTGGAAGAAACCCAGTAAAATGTTCGATGCCAAATATGCCATTCAATCATGGGTGCAAGTGATCTAGCATGTCATCTTTTTAGCATCTTCATCGATGAATTTTATATGAGCGTGGACCCCAAAAGATGCTATTCATTTTTGGATCCAAAGCTTGTCATTTACACCTATGCTTTGACATGTCATTTTCACCAATTCTTTGGCATGTCATTTACACCAATGCTTTGGCATGTCATTTTCACCAACCCTTTGCAATGACGACGAGAGTTTTAACAGCGTTGGTTGTGATTTCGAGTCTAAAACAACATCAAGCCTATTGTAAATAATTAATCTTATATATATATATATATATATATAGAAAAATGTGTATAAATAAAAACTCAAAATTCATCTCTATTGGATCGATTGAATGGGTTTAAATGCTGATGAAAAGATCGGATCTTTCACGACTTCCTTTGTATGGGTTCAAATGCTGATAAAAAGATCGGATCTTTCACGACTTCCTTTGCATTGGTTCAAATGCTAATGAAAAGATCGGATCTTTCACGACTTCGTTTGAACCAATGCAAAAGATGCCATGAAAACACGTCATCGCATGGAACCCCTTCCTTTAAATTTTGCTGGGAAAAGTTAGTCCCGGTCCACACTAGCGTGAATTTCATTAAAAAATTTCATGAAATTAGGTGTTCTTAATTCGACTTCCCCACTACAGAAATTTTATGATTTTACTCTACTATGGAGGTCGATCTAGAGACGCATAATTTCATGCAATTTTTTCAATGAAATCACTCTAGTGTGGAACGGGACTTAAGATTCGTTTTATTTATGCGATTTATGTTTAAAAAAACTAAAAATACGAATTCATACTCCAAAATACAGACAACGAACATCGACCCTGTAAGTATAACAAAATAATGGACATATCCAATAAAGAAAAGTTATTTCAACTGCACTTTGATGCGTATCAACAATAATATGACTTTCTGGTAGAGACATCTTCATCAATTGGTGTTTTTCCAGGTTCCTCAAGTATCCATGCCTAGGGACCATACATTAGGACGTGTAGTATCAGTGCGATTTTTGTTTGGAAAGTGGTAAGTTTGTTTTGAAAATGTAAAAATATCCAAAGGAGAATCTATTGACCAATATTCTTCTCATTCTTTTGGAAATTGTTGTTGTAGCAACATCTTGATGTTACTTTCTACGAATCTGACTCCGCTTCTTATGTTGACTCGGTAGTTCCAACTTACAGCGAAAAAGAATTTCAAACTCATTTTCGCATTTCAAGAGCACTGTTTGAAAGTCTTTGCCAGCGTCTATTAAATTAAAATATTCGTTTGAACAAGAAGTATTCAGCAAATATGCACATGCTCGTCTTTCTGTGGTTCGCAGGTCAGGAGGCATGCAGCTACAGGGATAAAAGTGTCCGCTCCAACTTATCCCCCTTTGCAATAGGTTCGATAATAACAATAGTTGCACTATTTCTTAGTTCCCTAAGTCCCGATGTCATCAGATGGCCAAATAACGAGGAATAAAGGAATCTTCAAAATTTTTTTTGGAATAAGTGTTATTTTAATAAGGCAATAGGTAAGTAATATAAAATTTGTCTATGTTTGTGAGCTTAATGCCAAAACTAACATATACAATCCTTTTTTAAATTTTCAGGCTGAATTGACGGAACACACATTGTCATTGATCCACCACGGATCGGAAAAGATGACTACATCGACAGAAAGGGCAATGTCTCGATTTGTCTCCAGGCTATATGTAACGAAAATAAAAAATTTATACACATTTTCGTTGGATACCCTGGATCATGCCACGACAGTTGGGTACTTAAAAACTCTCCCATATATGACAAGCTTCATTCCTACTGTGGAGGTAATTAAAAAAAAATCAATTTTGTTGCTCAGTGCAATCGTAATGAATCTAACACTCACTCTTTTTAAGATTATTACCTGCTTGGTGACTCAGCATATCCTTGTGGTGATCATTTAATTACACCATACAAGGATAATGGTAATTTAACTCGGCTCCAAAAAACCTTTAACATAAAGCTGAGGTCTGGACGAGTCCGAATAGAACATTCTTTCGGAATGTTTAAACAGCGCTTTAGACAGTAATATTACTGTAAATTACGTGGCATGAAAAAAATTTGCCACTTTATATGGGCCTGTTGTGTCCTACACAATATAGCAGATGAGGACGATATAGACTTCGATTCCGAAAGCGACTATATTGATTCCGAAGAGTGTGAGTATGCCAATACATCTCAAGGCAATAAGGTGAGGGACCCCATTTGCCAATACATGCAAAACCATTTGCAAAATAAAGAGTTATAATTATTATATCTATATATATATATCTTTGCTTTTTTCATTTTTTAATAAAAAACTACTTTTGTGTTAATTTTCAAAATCGTATATTGTTATATTTATATATATTTAGATTTAATTCAAATTATTTGTAATAAATATAATACTGAATAAAAACTGAACTATTAAAAATTAAAAAAATGATTCCAATATATGCTTAACTAAATGAGGGTAAAACAAAAACATATTACACATCATAAACAGTACACATTTATATAATGATTACTTTTTTTAACAAATTGACCAAAGATTCCAATAGTTAAAGTTTTCTTTCTGCTCTTTTTTCTCTCTTCTTTATGCTAGTTTCTAGAAGTTCCATGAGTTTTCTGTCATTTTCTTAATTTTTTTTTTCTTAATATGCTAAGTCGACTTAGCATGTTTTCAAGTTCTTTACATTTTTATATTTAGCGTCCTTTAACTTAAATTCTGCCAAATTTTGGTAATGATCGGACAATCCGAACAGAAGTTATAAACAAATATTTAGTTAGCATAGTACTGAAGGTCAAAGAAATTTCCAAACTTTTAGAGCTTGTCCTGCAAAACTCGCTTTTCAGAATTAGCAAACTATTATTTGGAGGTGTCGAACGTCCTTTAACTTAAATTCTGTCTAATTTTGGTAATGATCGGTCAATCCGAACAGAAGTTATAAACAAATATTGACTTAGCATAGTACTGAAGTTCAAAAAAAAAAAATGTCCAAACTTTGAGAGCTTCTCCTGCAAAACTCACTTTTTAGACTTAGCATACTATTATTTGGAGGTGTCGATATGGTCTTCAACTTTTTCCATATATTCCTGTAGTGAAGTCTTCCTCTTTTTTGACGTCGAAGGCATTAAATTAAATTTTTCTAAAAATAAAAGAAGACCAATGAGTTCTATTTAATGAATTCCAAAATGTATTTCTATACATATTTACCTGTTTCATTACCAGAATTCATGGAATCGCTAGTTGAAATATGTATCATCAAATGATACATCCGTTTCATTATCGAGAACGTACTCTGGATTTATCGACTTTTTCTCCAAAAGCAGATCATCAAGTTCACTAAATAAAGATAAAAAGCGCTATTTTATAGGCGCCAAGAAGTATGATTACATATATGTTGTAAGTAATATCGTAATATGTATGCTCATTATGCAATATTACACTGAGGGGCTTGGGAATCGAGCCCGTACGTTCAGCGTGCAATTCGGGTGTACATGCCATTGCAGCAAAACGAACATATGTTGCACCAGTCTGTTCAATACAGGACTATCTCGCTGGAGACTGGCTCTCATGACCCTCTACATCGTTTATATATGCATATAATTACCTTTGATAGGGACAGCTTACTCTATTGCGGCCAGTTTTTGAATTATGGAGTTGTACTTTTTTGTACTGACGCTCCAAGCTAAAATATTTGGCCTGCACCTGAACGGTATTGACTTTGTGACCGCAAGCTTTAAGATCTTCGGCAATTTTGTGCCACATTTGGGTTTTATTCTTAAGGGAACTTACTTTTCCAACCAAAGTTCGATATTCCTTCACTTTTGCTATAAGCATATTAGTGCACGAATCCAGCCACACAAACTTTTTTTGATCCAATTGTAATGTGGAGGGATCATCGGCTTCCCCAGATTCATTTATAGAATCTACGTCTGCATAGGGCTGGGTATTTTCAATGAAAACGATCTCGTCATAATTTTCCAGATCTGGTACCGTACTGGCGTCAACTGTTTCCCTGTAAGGTGGATCTGCAAAAGAAAATGTTCATTAATTTGATTCTACTTTTTTCACACTTTTACTTACCAGTTGTTATCCGTTTATATGTTCCTGGAGAACATACCAAATCTATTTTCCTTTTATTCATTTTATATTTAATCAACAATTCTTTCCTTTAAATTTGTTTCGTTTTTTAATGCGCCAATGTTTTTGTTTTGGTAATCAGCTGTTACTCTGCTAAAGTTTACTAAATGCTGTCTTTTTACTTTTTTCTCTATTTTCGTATCAAAGAGTAAAATCTCTCTTACTCTCTGAAAACAAGTTACTGAATAATTATTACTGAAAAAGTAAAAAGACACAGCTATTTTTTTTTTTTACCTTCTTATGCTAAGTTTACATTTACGAAATCCACTCGATTTCAACTGTCAATTCCATAGCTCAAACGTCAAATGAAATCACATCTGGATTTCATTTGACGTTTAACCTATGGATTTGACAGTTGAAATCGAGTGGATTTCGTAAATGTAAACCAAGCATTAATGTTCTTTGATGTACGCATAGGTTTTCATAGTTTGATTTTTTCATTCACGAGCAAATACTCGATCGAATCGAGTTTCGTAATTAGGCCCCAGTTTTATTGTACGGATGCGAAACATAGAGGTGTAATCAAGAACCGTTAATAAATAAACTCCATTTTAAGAATACATACAAGGCCTAATGTGATTACGAACCAATCCCTTTATAAAAGATGCAACCAAAACCCAATGGCCAAGGAAATTAAAATAAGGAAATATTACTTTAAAAGTATCGTCCGGGATTGAACAACATTTCATAAAAAAGTTGAAAAAATTGTTGAACCCAATCCAAGACGAAAAAAGTGCAGAATTATCAACAAAGTACTACAAATCTTTAAAATATTTTTAGAATACTCTTAAAACAAATAAAATAACGTTAAATTGTTAGATATAAAGTACATAATAATTATAATCATTAAACAAAAGTGACGATGTTTGTTTCCATAAATAGAAGATTTGCCACAGTACCATCAGGCTCAGCAATACACACACGCTCATTCATAAGCATTCGCTGCTATTCGTCTATCAACAACGAAACGCAAATGATATTCTCTGAGTTGTAGCCGCCCCATACTCATATAAACACTTTGACAGCCACTCAGCATGAGGGGATGTAGCTCAGTGGTAGAGCGCTCGCTTTGCATGTGAGAGGCCCCGGGTTCAATCCCCGGCATCTCCAATCTTTTTTAAATATTTTTTTTTTTAATTTATTTTTTTTATTATTTTTTTGTTAATTTATTTATATTTTTTATTATTTTTTAATAATAATACATACAAATTATTTATTCCTTTCACATATTTGCACAACACATGTGAATACATGATGATATAGGTTTTATTTTTAAAAATACATACCTAC
Organism: Musca autumnalis; assembly: GCF_047663935.1. Taxonomy (NCBI): domain Eukaryota; kingdom Metazoa; phylum Arthropoda; class Insecta; order Diptera; family Muscidae; genus Musca; species Musca autumnalis. The sequence goes on from NW_027412088.1 coordinate 82,775,867, forward strand.
AGGGTCATTATTATATGTGTTCTTTTACTATTTGATGGATTTGAAAACGCGAAATAAACCAATTTGGAGGCAAATATAATTTGTACATTGAAAGTTAATGCCAAGAAGCTCCTCTATAAATTTCAATCATCACTTTTAACTTAAGTTCACCGGAACGCTATAAATCTGTTCGGTAAGTCCTAAATATACAAAAGAAAACTTATAATAATGGGGGACAGGGTGGAAAGTTCATATTCGTACACCCTTAAAAAAATTAAATCGTTATTAATTCCATATTTTATATGCAAATATGAAAAAAATTATGGGAATTATTTTTTAAATTGCTGAATTTGGGATTTCGTTGGCTTTAAATAGGGTATTATCATCATACTAGCTATAACAAGTACATAAACATGTTTTTTTAAGTTCGGGCGGAAATATGTTATACCCTCTGTTACGAAACAATGTTGACAAGTTGTGATCACGAAGTTTTCAAACTACTGGAAATCCTGATTTCCAACTATAGCAATTTGGACTGAAAATGAAAATAAAAACGTTGAAATGCCTGTAGTGTGATTCCTTAACTAGTTGACGACAGAGTTACCGACGATTTTCGGTAAGTGGAATTTTTTAAGTGTCAATAACTTTTAACATTACCGAGTTTTTTTCGGTGATTTAGCGACGAAAAATTTAATACTCTTTTTGAGGTTCTCTAAGTAAAATCTAAATCAGTTTTTATGTAATCTTATTCCATTTTCAAATAATAAAGGAATGCGGAATTCCGTAAGAAATATGTATACTCCATGTATTCGATCTTTATAGAGGTCTCGAGGCTTTATACTCATCTTGGATCCAAAAAAAGTTACTCGTACAGTATTTTGTGAATGGAAGTGCATCGAATGAAATATATATTGGACAACATGTACCATATATTGGTTTTCGTAAAGTATGTATATCTCGAAACCTAATTAGAAATTTGTTTCAAAATGTTGTAATACTTTTTTTACACAAATTTTGTGTTAAACAGTAGGGAAATCCGCGAAGAAGTAAAATATATATGGGAGCTAAATCCAAAACAGAACAGATTTCATTATAATTTTTCACATTTATTTGTAGACCAAATTCTGTCACATAGTCCAAATTTCATCAAAATTTGACATATATAGCATCAAATACCTCAAATCGGTCGAAAATATATATGGGAGCTATATCCAAACCTGAACCTTTTTCGATATGATTTGGCACAGCTATTTCTAGACTAACCACCGCCACACATTCCAAATTTTATTGAAATCGGACAAATATAGCGTGCTTCGTGCATCAAATACCTCAAATCAAAAAAATGTATCTGAACCGATTTCGATATAATATCCCAGCAAAAAAAGTCCTCCCAAAATCATGGGTTTTGTAAGGGATTTTCGGCAGCCGTAACTACTCGCAAACCCCCTTTCTTCCCCATTATTTTTACAAGGGCATGTCGCACTCAGTGTGTATTTATTTTATGACCACTAGAATAACTAGTTATTCTGTGGCCACTAGAAGTTGAAAAGTAAGTTGAAAAAAAATCTATTTTTAGAACAGTTGATGTAGAGATTTTTTAATTTCATCACACTTCTTATTTTTATTTTACTTTATTTTATTTCGCTCGCTGTGCGGGTTGAACACACGAACCCTCTGATTTCTAGCCAAAGACACTACATACTATGCCACGCACACGAACATTAAGGGTTGCTTAAGAACTTAAATGTGCAGTGCACATGCGCAACACGAACTGTTATTTTTTAATTACAAAAAACTTGCGTGCCGACAGTAGGCGTTGAACACACAACCCTAGGATTTATAGTCGGACATACACTCACTGTGCCATCGTCCTCATTACTTAGTGAGGAGCAAAGGTTTGCCTTGCAATTTTTTAAGAAGTATCCCATTACTTTTCAGATTACTTGTAATGGGAAAAAAGCGTGTTTACATTACTTTGTAATGGGTTACGTAATGACTAATGGATCAGAATTTTTGCTCGCATGGCTCACTTGTTTCTATGCCAAATCCCGGCGAACATTCCAAATTTTGTTGAAATGGGACATATATAGCGCGTTTCGTGCATCAAATACCTAAAATCGGCCGAGAATATGTATGAGAGCTATATCCAAATTTGAACCGATTTCTATATAATTTGGCACACTTATTTCTAGACTAAATTCCGTCGCACATTCCAAATTTCATTGAAATCGGACATATCGAGCCCTTCCCGCGAAAAAGATGTAAGCGACATTTTTTCGATTTTCGTTTTTTTACGGAAATCTATGAAGAATATTCCAACACTCCCAAATTTTTAGAACTCAGCCATGTACCGTTACGAAATTAGAGCAAAAACAATTTTGATGTAAGCGCCATTTTTTGCTTTTTGTGTACATTTGTTTGTGACAGCGAATTGTCGCTTACATCAAATTGCACATTTACATACCATGTCGTTATTCAACATACAGGCATATCACAGAAACGAATTCCGATCGAAAGTGGAATTGATTCCATATTTAGCTTCTTCAGAAAACGAAAAACGGAGAATTTTTCGGAATGAAACCACTTTTGATTTTGCAAACGGAATTGTATTTTTATTTTGTTTAAATCTGCCACTTTAAAACACTCTAAAAACACTTAGAAATAATTAAAATGTTGTTTTATTAACAAATTTACATTAAATTTCGCATTTAAGATAAATAATTAAGTTTTTTGACTTCACAAAATCGATCGGAATCTAAAGAAGCTAAGACAAAAACGATCGAAATGAAATTTCGGAATTGCAACCATTCCGATCGGAATCTGTGACATGCCTGTATATTACAAGAAATACGTTTTAATCTTATAATTCTTCGAATAAATACTTGCTATAAAATTAGTGTGCTTTGTTTTTAAATTGTAGATAATAATTACTCTAAAAATGATTTGTTTCAAATAATTTTTTTTGATGTAACCGCCACTTCTCAAAATAAAAGCCTGATTGCGTGACAGCGAAAAAGATGTAAGCGACACAAACTACCGTTATATTGAAGATATTCCACAAATTTTTTATTTTTTCAGTAAATAGGATTTAATAACAGAACTATACCAAAATGGAATAAACAATTTTGGCTATATCAAAAGTTATTCAATAAAAACCGTCTCCTGTAAAATTAGCTTTTTGTCGCTTACACCTTTTTCGCGGGAAGGGCTCGATATATAGCGTGTTTCGTGCACCAAATGCCTTAAATCGGGCGAAAATATATATGGGGGCTATATCCAAATCTGAACCGATTTTTACCAAACTAAATAGCGTTCTTTCTTTGGCCAAAAAACCAAATTATAGCTAATTCGGTCTGAAAGTGATATAAAAACTTCAAATTACCTTAAATCTGGCGGTACCGTTATATGGAGCTATACCAAACTAAGGATCCTATGTCCACAATTTTTGGTAGGTAAGTTTTTTTAAAACAAAGAACTATAGGGTACTAAATTGCTAAATTACAGCTAATTCGGTCTGTAAATGTGGCTAATTCGGTCTGAAAAAAAAACGCCAAAATACCCCAACTCGGGCGGCCATACCAAACATATTTATGTCCACATTGTTTGGAAGGTAAGTTTCTTGGCCTAATTCGGTATGAAAATGTAGCTATAAATGTGAAATATCCTGAAATCGGGCGGTACCGTTATATGGCGGTTATGTCAAAACGTGAACCTGTGTCCACAATGTTCTGTGATTTTTAGTAGAAACTTTTTTGGGCCCCTGATTACCCTAAATGCCAAGCTATAGCTAATTTGGTCTCAAAATTTGGGTAAAACGTAAAAATATCGAAAATCGGAAGGTACCGTTCTATAACGTGGACTTACACTTACAAATGTCTAGTGGAAATCGTTGTGGCCTCAAGAAACCGGTAAGAAAAGAAGGCCTGAAATCTTCAAAATACCGAAAATCGTGAGGTACCGTTCTATGGGAGGTATATCAAAACGGGGATCTATACCGACAATTCCTTGCAAAAGTGTTTCATACCACCAATGAAGACTACAATTTGAACCATTTCGGTTAGATAATGTGGCTACAACCTTGAAAATACCGAAAATCGGGCGGTACCGTTCCATGGGGGCTATATCAAAACGTGGACCTATATAAAGAATTTTGGTGGAAATTTCTTTTAGCCTCTGAAAACACAAAATACCAAATTGCAACCAATTCAGTGGTCAAATGGGTCTAATACCTTCAAAATTCATTAAAATGACTGGTACTTTATACAGGGCGTTATACATATGAGGGCTTTACCAAAGCGTGGACCTGTATTGCCCATTTTCAATACCAAAAGTTCTACATACCTACAATAGATGTTACCAAAATGTTATCCACCTACTTCAATCCGTTCGGATGTTAGAGCGATTTCCACAGACGGACGGGCATGGCTAAATCGTTGTAGAATTGCACGCTGATCCAGAATATACACCCAGCAAAATGTTTGTAGCCAAAGAAGTAGTTGAATCATGAGTGCAAGTGATTTCGGACTACATCTTTTTACGTGAAAGAAGTCATGATTTTTACAAGGGCATGGTGCAGTGAGGATACTGTCTAATTTGCTTCTTAAGTACACATTTTGCGTTAGTTCTTTGTAGTGAATAAATATACATTCCATGGAATGTATTTTGAATTGATTTTTCGATTCATTTAAAAATTGATTCGCAAGCAATCATTTTGAGGATATGGGAGAAGTTAACATCTATTAAGCGAGGATTTTCACTGATTTGAGACCTCAGCGCCATTTGGAAAAAGTATTTAAAAGAGTTGTAACTTCTAATTAATATTTATGGCCTCTTTCGTTCAAATTACTACCAAACTCATGTTTTGTTTGAAAAATAGTGGTTTAAGTGTGACAAAAACGCATTAAAAAACAGTAAAATGTTTTTCCTTGTGCTCTAGGCTGCGTAAACGATACCTAACGGTACAATTATTTACTGTTAGCAAGTAGGAAATTTAGTTGGCTTTCCAAAATGGGAAAAACCAACGAAATCGGTTGAAAAATGAAAGCGTTATGGCATTTTTTGTGTTTTAACTTTTTGGTTTTTTCATATTTCCCTTTATAAAAGATTGGAACCTTAGCATGTATGATTTTAATTGTGATTATCTTGCTTTACAATTACTCACAAGGTACTAATCTTTTATACCTAAAGGAAAATATGAAAAAAAAACCAAAAAGTTAAAACACAAAAAATGCCATAACGCATTCATTTTTCAACCGATTTCGTTGGTTTTTTCCATTTTGGAAAGCCAACTAAATTTCCTACTTGCTAACAGTAAATAATTGTACCGTTAGGTATCGTTTACGCAGCCTAGAGCACAAGGAAAAACATTTTACTGTTTTTTAATGCGTTTTTGTCACACTTAAACCACTATTACTTAGCCATTTGTTAACCGATTTTAAAAATCTATGGCTTGTTCGAAAGACATTATTCTCCCGTTTCCAATAAAAAATAGGGTGTGCAAATCGGTTGTGGAGAAAAGAAGTGATGATCGTTAAAAGTTGAAAATCAAAGAAAGCCCATTTTTCATTACATTTACCGTTATAAAATCAAAACCTGAAGAGACCCAAAGAAACCAAAGGTATTTTCGTCTTCTATGGACTCCCACAAAACCGAATTTATGCATTAGAACCCCTGCAAATTTTCACTGTAGCACAGTGTAATTAATTGTGTAAAAATTTCCAAAGTTGATCTTTATTTTGGAATTAATGAGTACCAATGCACGGTTTGAAGTGTCCGCAAAGATTATCCATTGTATTCAAGACCGATTACTGCTCAGGTGAGCCAGACAACCTCATTTTATTGCCCTGGAACCAATCCTGGACATACGGGGATGCGGGTTTTGGACCGTTGTTCTGCTGAAACATCCATATTAGAGGCATATTTTGTTCTGTTTATTTTGTGTGGTCCAATATGTTTTTGTATTCAAAATGGGTCCGTCCATCCGTAATATCATATTTTGAATGATGATCATACCAAGAAAATCATCCTCAGACCATTAGGTTGCCATCTCAATGTATAGCTGCACGTTTTGTAAACATTTTATGAAATTCCTTTCCCTTGAGGCGACTTACACTCCTGCCGTAATCGTTATCAAATAAATTTATTTTCATTTCATTGCTCCAGAAGACATTTCGCCTATTTTTTTCATGTACCTCTCCGAACCATCCCATATGATAGTTAGTCCATATTTACATTAGGCGATTTTCCTTGTGCAATTGTCAGTTTGTTGGTGAGAGAGGGTGTTAAGAGTCAAAGGGTTACCAAATGCCTCACCCCTCTCTCCAGCAAACTGACAATTGCCGCAAGGAAAATTGCCTAATGTAAATATGGACTTAGGGATAGAAGGATTGTCTCATCAACAATTTTTTTCTGAAGCAGTGGAACTGTTTTGTTAAACATTCTGGTAATTTGGCAGCCCTTAGTCTTTCATCTTCGAGCCGTTAAGCCTTTACCTAATTAACTGCGTGTTGCGTGTGCGTTCAAAAAAACAAAAACAAAATACATGTATTTGTTTTTGTTGTCAATTTGAAATACATGTATTTTGTTTTTGTATTTTTGAACGCACACGCAACACGCAGTTAATTAGGTAAAGGCTTTAAGATGAATATAATTGGCCTGTTCCCGTACTTTATAAAGTGGTAAAGTCGTAAAAGTTGTAAAAGTCGTAAACGATTTTTATATAAATTTTTTGTGTAAATGTGGTAAAAATTGTAAATACTTTCTAGTTCTGGAACAGGGCTAATGTTTACTTTGCCAACAGAAATTACCCAAAATGAATTTACCCTGCGTTTACACATGACAGGACAGTTGAGTACATGTATTGTTTGTCAAAAACCCAAAACATGCCTGTGTGATGTAGGCGTCCAGACAACTGCAAAAACAGTTGTAAAATTATGAATGAAAATCGTCGATTTCTTTTTGTTTTCCATTCACATATTTTGTTTTTTTTTTTCATATTCTTTTATTTTCAATACTTTTCAATCATCGTTTCATTTCTTTTTTTACAAAAACGTCAAAAATTTGTTAAGCCTACTGTCTCTGAAAAAATGATAGACAGCTGGGAGACAAACGACAAATGTATGTATGTGTTAGTAAATCCGAGTTGTATTTGCAGACAATCTGTCTTGTGTAAACGCCTAGTTAATGGGTCTCTATAGAGAGAACAACAAGTGGACTATCAGAAATTAATTTTTATTTTATTTTGGTTTAATATTAATACTACGGTTATACTAGAGTTTTTTGCCGGGTTAACACACTTCGAGAGGATTTATTTGACGTTTGCGCTATGGAATTGACATTTGAAATCCAAACCCACTGGGTTAATCCGGTTAAGTGTAACCGGGGTATAATATTATTAGCACAGTCAAATTACTATCCAAACTTTATAAAAATTTACTCGACTATAGACAAATATTTTCTCGGGGGAGGCTGTAATCCCTAGAAAACGCGTGGCAGGATAGTGAATGCCTCCCAGATATGGGTGGTAGGAGGAAACAGCCAGGAGGGAAAACTTCGTAACAAACCACTTCATTGGGCTAATCACAACATACTCTGTGAATTATAGGCTAATGTTAGTAATTCCAAGGTGTGAGGTCAACAGTGCAGGACGTAATATTGATATACAATAATGTTGCGCTATATGAGATATTTAAAAGAGATTTCGAAAGACTAAACAAATTAATCAAGGAACAAACCAGAGCTGCTAAAAATAAGTATATGGACGACCTCGGAAAAAAAGATGCGGAAAAGGCTGCTGCAAAGGGAAATTGCAAGGACGTTTTTAAAATTATAAATCAACTAAGTGGAACCAAGACCAGAAGTTCCAATATGACTGCAGAAGACAACGGCACTTATTGACAAATAAAAATGTGCAAATGATTGCGTGGAAGCAACATTTTGAACGAACACTAAATGTTATCCACGTTGAAAATGAGGAGGAACTACAAATATTCAATCCATTAAGCCCAAGATTAGATATTACTACCGAACCACCCACATTCGATGAAATTGTTGACGCAATATCGACTCAAAAATCGGGTAGAACGGCCGGGGCAGATGCAATACCTACGGAATGTTATAAGGTCAATCCACAAAAGGTGGCATAACTGTTTCTGCCCCTCTTTCAAAAGATTTGGAATGAGGAAGATATACCCAGTGAATGGAAGGAATCTATAGTAATAAAAATACCTAAAAAGTCAGATTTAAAGAACAGGAACAATTGGCGCGGTATATCAATTATTCCGCCCGTAACCAAACTTTTTAATAAAATATTACTATGCCGAATAAAAGAGTAGCTTAACGACAATATCTTACACACCCAAGCGGGATTTAGAGCAAACAAGAGTTGCACAGACCATATCAACAGCATCCGAATTCTCATGGAGGAGTCCGTCGAACTTAACTCAAGTCTAAAGAGAATGTACATATATGGAAAGTGCTAGAATTCAAAGGCATCCCTAGAAAAATTATTAATATTATTAAAAATAGCTATGACGGAGGACTATGCAGAGTTGTGCACGATCCATTCCCAACGATCAGCGGTGTAAAACAAGGATGCGCTTTATCCCCACTGTTGTTTACTACCACACTAGACCTTATACTGCAAGTAGTTAACCAAGCGAATATGGGAATTAATTGGAGACTAAGTGGAAAACTTTGCGAGCTGGCATACGCTGATGATATTGTGTTACTAGCAAATAGATACCAGGATATGCATACACAAGTTACCTTGCTTGCTAACGAGGCTAAGAAAGTTGGCCTAAAAATTAACACAACCAAAACAAAAAGTATGCGCATTAACGCTAATAACGATAACACCCTTACTATAGGAAGATGTTCGCAAATTTGAATATCTAGGCAGTGTTGTTGACGAATTCGGAGGAACACAAGCGGATATTGACAACAGTCTGCGGAAAGCAAAAATCTCCTTTGCTCGATTGAGTCGTGTGTGGGGCTGCAAAAATATTGAACAGCCCACTAAAATCAGAATTTTTAACGCGTGTGTGAAATTTGTTCTTACCTATGGAAGCGAGACCTGGTATGTAACAAAGGCGATAGCTCACAAAGTCCTGGTCCACACTAGAGTGAATTTCATTAAAAAATTGTATGAAATTAGGTGTTCTTAGGTTGAATTCCCCACTACAGCAATTTCATGATTTTACTCTTCTATGGAACTCGATCTATAGACGCATAATTTCATGTCAAAATTTCAATGAAATTACTCTAGTGTGACTAACTACAGTGCTTCGTTAACAGGTGTCTACGTAGAATTCTAAGAATATGGTGGTCACGAACTATAAGCAACGAGCGATTATTGCAAGTGACGAACCAACTTGAAATAGAACGTGAAATAAAACGCAGAAAATACAGGTGGATTGGACATATGTTACGAAAGGACACTAACGATGTAACTCATGCAGCTCTGGAGTGGAATCCACAGAGAAAAAGAAAAAGAGGACACCCTAAATCTACTTGGCGCAGATCAGTGACTCAAGAAAAATCTAAATCTTTTAGCGAACTTAGAACAATAGCTCGAGACAGAAATCAATTGAAAATATATACAAATAATCTTTGTGAATAGGCTAAGTTTTATTACAAGATGTAAATAAACATGTCGTAATAATAACAAGTAAGAAAAGCGTTAAGTTCGGTCGGGCCGAACTTTTTATACCCTCCACCACAAATTTCAGCCATTTCGGTGGATAATGTGACCACAACCTTCAAAAAACCGAAATTCGGAAGGTACCGTTCTATGGGGGCTATATGATGGCGTGGACCTATACCTACAAATTTCTGGGGGAAAGTTTTTTACGCCTAAAGAAGACTAAATACCAAATTTCAGCCATCTCGGTGTGATAATGAGGCTAAAAAGTTCAAAATATCGAAAATCGGGAGATATTGTATTATGGGGGCTATATCAACACGTGGAACAATATAAACATTTTATGGTAGAAATGTTTCTTAGCCCCTGGAAACACAAAATACAAAGTTACAACCGATTCTTTGGTCAAATAGGTCTAATACATTCAAAATATATTAAAATGACGCGTACTTTATAAGGGGTCTTATGTGGGGACTATACCAAAACGTGGACCTATATAACCCAACTTTGGTAGGAATGTTTTCTGACCTCTGAAGACACAAAATACCAAATTACAACCAATTCTGTGGTCAAATGGGTCTAATACCTTCAAAATATATTAAAATGACGCGTACTTTATATGGGGCCTTATATGGGGGCTATACCAAAACGTGGACCTATATAACCCAACATTGGTAGGAATATTTTTTGGCATCTGGAGACACAAAGTACCAAATTGCAACCAATTCGGTGGCAAAATGGGCCTAATATCTTAAAAATTCCTTAAAACGACGACGCGTCACGCGTCATTTTGTATGGGGGCTATACGAAAGCGTGGACCTACATAGCCCGCTTTCAATACCAAAAGTACTACGTAAATATAACATATTTTCCCAAAATTTCATCAACCTACGTCAATCCGTTCGGACGCTAGAGTGATTTCCACAGACGGACAGACGGACAGACAGACAGACGGACGGACATGGCTATATCGATGTAGAATTGCACGCTGATCAAGAATATATATATACTTTGTGGGGTCTACAATGATTATTTCGAGTAGTTACAAACGTAGTGACAAACTTAATATACCCCCATCCTATGGTGGAGGGTATAATAATAGACCAATATTAAAAAATCGGAAATGTACTTATTATTTTGCCCAACCAGGACATTAACAAAATGTTACACTTTTTTTGGATGATTTCAATGATTACAAATAGGGTTATCGAAATGTACCGCAGATCACACCTTTCTGAAGAAAAAAACTGAGGGTGAATCACAACATCAAAATGAACTATAATGTACTTACAGTATGCAAAGTTCATATTCGTACATACTTCAAAAATGAATAAAATCGTTATTAATTCCATATTTTATATTAAAATATGATACAATTGATGGAAATTACTATAACGAAGAAAGATTTAACAAGTAAGAAAAGCGTTAAGTTCGGTCGGGCCGAACTTTTTATACCCTCCACCACAAATTTCAGCCATTTCGGTGGATTAATGTGGCCACAACCTTCAAAATACCGAAATTCGGAAGGTACCGTTCTATGGGGGCTATATGATGGCGTGGACCTATACCTAAAAATTTCTGGGGGAAAGTTTTATACGCCTAAAGAAGACTAAATACCAAATTTCAGCCATCTCGGTGTGATAATGAGGCTAAAAAGTTCAAAATATTGAAAATCGGGAGATATTGTATTATGGGGGCTATATCAACACGTGGACCTATATAAACATTTTATGATAGAAATGTTTCTTAGCCTCTGGAAACACAAAATACAAAGTTACAACCGATTCTTTGGTCAAATGGGTCTAATACATTCAAAATATATTAAAATGACGCGTACTTTATAAGGGGCCTTATGTGGGGGCTATACCAAAACGTGGACCTATATAACCCAACTTTGGTAGGAATGTTTTCTGGCCTCTGAAGACACAAAATACCAAATTACAACCAATTCTGTGGTCAAATGGGTCTAATACATTCAAAATATATTAAAATGACGCGTACTTTATATGGGGCCTTATATGGGGGCTATACCAAAACGTGGACCTATATAACCCAACTTTGGTAGGAATGTTTTCTGGCCTCTGAAGACATAAAATACCAAATTACAACCAATTCGGTGGTAAAATGGGCCAAATATCTTAAAAATTCCTTAAAACGACGACGCGTCACGCGTCATTTTCTATGGGGGCTATACGAAAGCGTGGACCTACATAGCCCGCTTTCAATACCAAAAGTCCTACGTAAATATAACATATTTTCCCAAAATTTCATCAACCTACGTCAATCCGTTCGGACGCTAGAGTGATTTCCACAGACGGACAGACGGACGGAAATGGCTATATCGATGTAGAATTGCACGCTGATCAAGAATATATATACTTTGTGTGGTCTACAATGATTATTTCGAGTAGTTACAAACGTAGTGACAAACTTAATATACCCCCATCCTATGGTGGAGGGTATAAAAATAAAAAAACAAATTTTTAATTTATTCCATCATTAACGTATAGATGGAGCCTGTGAGGGTGGCAAAGTTCGTATTCGTACACCTAGAAGCACTATATATTTGTTGTATTTAAGGATTTTTGAAGCAAAATACAACCAATTTTTTTGTTTTCTTCGTATAGAGTGTCTTTGCTGTAGAAAAATGTAAAAATAACGATAATTTAATTAAACATTTTGCATGAATAAAAAGTCGGACGAAAATCCGAAATACTTAAGAAAAAATTCTCGAATTTTGGACGAAAACAGCTAATAGCAGTCCTTCTGCAACAATATTTGAGGTGTCCCAGGAAAATAAATGTTGTCAGCGTTCGGAAATGCAACGAAACGTAATCCCGGCCAAGGTAACGTAAAGTCGTTTTTGGTTTCTATGTCGTAAAAATCGGAAGTTATGTTTTATATTTGGCATAAAATGTATTGAAGTATAAGAATAGGGTTTCGAAAATCTTGTTATGTCAAGACATATTGGAAATTACGAGAAAAAATAGATAATTAAGGGCGAAAATTTCCCCGAAAATAATGCATTTCTTCAATAGGTTACCCCACGTTCTTTCTTGGCAAATTTACTTAATTCTTTTGACATTTATGCATTCATGTAGGACCGTTTGATAAAGAAATATAATTTTCTACAAATAAAAATCATTGTTTTTGCAATTTTATCAATCATAACCCTCGTGATAGTAAGCGTAAAATTTCAGTCGCACGGAGACAGCGTAAATACTTCTACAGTTTAATTGTTCCTCATAAATTCTCACAGTTTTCGACATAAAATGATTTTCGAAACCCTATTCTAAAACTTCAATACATTTTGTGCCAAATATAAGACAGAAATTGCGATTTTTACGACGTAGAAACCAAAACATGTCTTTGCGTTGCCTTAACCCGGATTACGTTTCGCTGCATTTCCGAACGCTGACAACATTTATTTTCATATAAGACCTTGAATATTATTGCAGAAGGACTGCTATTAGCTATTTCCGTTCAAAATTCGAGAAAAAATGGTCATAGTTAATCGTTTCTATGACATCTTTCTTAAGTATTTCGGTATTTCGTCCGACTTTTTATGCATGCAAAATGTTTAATTAAATTATCGTTATTTTTACATTTTTCTACAGCGGAGGCGCTCTAAAAGTATAAAACAACAAAAATTGGTGGTATTTTGATTTAAAAATCCTTAAATACCACAAATATATAGTGCTTCTAGGTGTACGAATACGAACTTTGCCACGCACACAGGCGCCATCTACACCTAAATGACGGAATAAATTAAAAATTTGTTTTGTTAGTTTTAAATCTTTCTTTGCTATAGTAACCCCCATCAATTGTATTATATTTGCATATAAAATATGGAATTTATAAAGATTTTACTCATTTTTGAAGTTTGTACGAATATGAACTTTGCATACTGTATTATTTTGGCCATATGTGTATATTAGGGCTATAACCAAAAAAATACCACCACATAGCCGTGTAGAGCATGGAAAACTATTATGAAATACGGCGTCAATTTTTCTCTATCGCGAAAAAAGTTTCCGCACCAAATGCATTGAAGTTCAGTAATGCATTTTTTAATTTTAACTGTTATGACAACATATTAGCTTTTAATTAAAATTTTTATTTTTTTGTAATCTAATTTAAAATCATTATCAAAGCGTTCTGGACCAATTTGTTCTCAAATCGCGCCATTTCGGAGCATTTTAGGAATTTTTGACACTATTGCAATTTTTGCTTTTTCTTTACAAACTCGTGAATTTTATGTTTATATTTTTTGTACCTACCGGATAAAAGAATATGGGGTCATTTTCAACGATGTCGCGAAAGTTACAGTCTGTTTTTGTTGACTTTGTCTGTGAGAATCGTATATGTTTTTTACAAAAATACAACACCAGTACCACGTTGGGAATTTTGTCCTAATAATGAAAACGCGTTTCTAAGATCGATTCGGTGAAAAATATAATTTTAAATAATTTTAAATTTGCTTTGTTTGAATAAATATTCATAGAAAAAAATACAATTCTCACAGGCAAAGTCATTAAAAACTGTCTGTCTTAAGCTTCTCTTGTCCGATAGGTACAATAAATATAAACATAAAATTCACGAGTTTATAAAGAAAAAACAAATATTGCAATAGTGTCAAAAATTCCTAAAATGCTCCGAAATGGCGCGATTTAAGAACAAATTGGTCCAGAACGCTTTGATAATGATTTTAAATTAGATTACAAAAAAATAAAAATTTTAATTAAAAGCAAATATGTTGTCATAACAGCTAAAATTAAAAAATGCATTACTGAACTTCAATGCATTTGGTGCGGAAACTTTTTTCGCGATAGAGAAAAATTGACACCGTATTTCATAATAGTTTTCCATGCTCTACACGGGTATGTGGTGGTATTTTTGATATTTGCAAAAAAGTGCAAAAAGTTATAACCCTAGTGTATATACTTTGTGGGTTCTAAAATGATTACATTGAGGAGTTACAAACGGAATGTCAAACTTAATATACCCCCATCATGTGGTGATGCTGAAGGGTATAAAAAGTAAAGGAACAAAGCTATTCACACTTCAACCACCATAACTTAACCTTTTATTAACCGAATTGAAAAACAGTAGAAATCCGTTGTGAAAAGTTATGCCCGTTTACATTTCTATCGTATTGTTGCATCAGAACGCTTTAATATTTCTCTGGTCAACTTTTGTAGCACAGTGTTATTTATCGATATTTCCTGAAAAATGTGCACTGTCTCAAGGCCAAAACTGCCTGAAGGAGCGTTCCAATGCTTTTGCGATGTACTAAAGAGTTTTTAATTATTGTCTTGGTTACAATTGTTGTCCTTGTGTTGGATCGAAAATCTCAATGCTTTGGCTGTTATATGCCAAAATATCCAAAGACGTGGTTAAAAAACTTCAAGTAAAAATCGGGAGACTCTATTTTCCCCGTAGACATATGCTCCAGTGGACTTTTTTGCTCAGTACAATCCCAGGATTTAAAAACGCGACGCGCCCATTTAAGGTTTCAAATTCTCAATTTTATGGTGCAGGGCATAAAATCGAAAATATACGAATCACATAGGAAATCTACACACTTAATTTTCATCCGGTAATATCGTTGGAAAAAAACTATCAATCGATAGTGAATTTTAAAAAAAACTATCGATAGTGCCACCCATTGTTTGCCAACTCTAAGTCGTTGCTCATCCCCTAGGTCACTCTACGTCTGGTAAAAAACTAAAAGGAAACCTAGTCTGAATTTGGCTTTGTCATGCTGCTTATGTACGGAGGCCTTGAGTCTTAAGCTTACTTTACACTTGCATCTAAAACAACTATTTGGTGCAAGTACATACGTCATTTATTTGACAGATACTTACTTAGTTGGCCATTACAGAACATTTGTTCCATAGACCGAACTAAGGAAAGATCTCCATTCCTCTCTGTTTTTCGCTTGACTTTTTGGAATACCGCGCCTTTTCATGTCTACATCCACTTGTATGCTCCATCGAAGCTTAGGCCTGCCGATTCTGCGTGCACCGCCATGTGGCATGTATTCATATGCTTTTTTAGCGGGTTCATCATCGCTCATTCTTATGATATGGCCTAGCCAACGCAATCGTTGCATCTCGATACGTTTAACTATATTCATGTCTTTGTATAGCTGATATAGCTCGTGATATTCTCCGTCAACGCAAATCGGCCCGTAGATCTTTCGAAGAATTTTCCTCTCAAACACACTAAGCACTGCCTTATCTGCTTGCGCAAGTACCCATGCTTCAGAGCCATACTTTAGCACGGGTAGTATCAGTGTTTTGTATAGTGTTATTTTTGTTTGACGAGATGTGGCTTTGTTTTTAAATAGCTTACATAAACCATAGTAGCATCTGTTGGCCAATACAATTCTTCTTCTTATTTCACAACTGATGTTGTTTGTTGTGTTTATGGCAGTGCCGAGGTAGACGAAGTCTTTAACTACCTCAAAATTTTAGGTACCAACTTCCACAGTTGGTCCGAGCTCTATGGACGCTTTGCGCGTCGACACCATCAATTTGGTATTTTCGCCGTTTACCGCCAGAACCACTTTCGCAGATTCTGCTTCGACCTTCCTAAAGGTATCAGTTACTTCCTTTACTGATCGTCCCATGATGTCTATGTCATCATCATAAGCAAGTAACATGTGGCTATTGGTGTAAATTGTGCCATTTCTTTTGACATTTGCATCTCGTATTACCTTTTCCAGCAAAATGTTGAATAGGTCACACGAAAGGCTGTCTCCTTGTCTGAAACCTCTTTTGGTACAAAATTCTTCGGAGAGGTTCTTTCCAATTTTAACTGAGGACCTAGTATCAGTTAAAGTCATCTTACAAAGCCGGATGAGCTTTGCGGGGATACCAAATTCAGACATTGCATGGAATACCTTTGATCGGAGGGGACTGTCGAATGCTGCTTTATAATCGACAAAAAGGTGATATGTGTCGATCTGCATCTCTTGGGTCTTCTCTAGGATTTGCCGCAGGGTAAATATCTGGTCAATGGTGGACTTGCCAGGTCTAAAGCCACATTGGTATGGTCCAATTATTTCGTTGACCATTGGCTTTAGTAGTTCGCACAATATCCCTGACACTATCTTATAGGCAATAGGGAGAAGACTTATGCTCAGGTTCCAATCGTCGGGTACGCGTTCTTCCTGCCAGATGGTGCTAACTAGCTGATGCATACACCTTATTAGCGCGTCGCCTCTGGTTTTAAACAGCTCGGCTGGTAAGCCATCGGCTCCTGCTGCTTTATTATTCTTCAGCCGGTTGATTGCTGTTTTTACCTCATCTTGGCCGGGCGGTATACATTCTATACCATCTTCTGGGATTGGATCTGTGGTATCATCGTCTTCGCTACTATTGGATACCAGCAGATTGGAGAAATGTTCCTTCCATATCCTGTGCACGCTATCTGTATCAGTTACCAGATTACCTTGCTGGTCTCTACAGGAGGATGTGCCTGTACCAAAGCCATCTGTTTGATGTTTCACTCTTTGGTAGAATTTTCGGACTTCATTCTGGCTCCTGTACATCTCGATTTTTTCACACTCCCGCTTTTCCATTTCTCTCTTTTTCTTGCGGAAAAGACGTTTCTCTTCTCTCCTTTTCTCCCGATATCTCTCTTGTGCGCTACGCGTTGCTACTGATTGTAAAGTAGCTCTATATGCCGCATTTTTCTCTTCGATAGCAGCACGACACTCCTGGTCAGGTCTCTGGAATCCAAGTATGTATTTTGCTACTGTTTGCATGGAGTGGGCAATATTTTGCCATTGTGTTGTTATGTTATCGGGACAAGGAGTGCTCGCGTTAAGCAATTGGGCTAGTTGAGTGGAATATGCTGTGGCTATCTGTTGTGTTTGCAGTCTATCGATGTCCAACTTCCGCGTTGTGTCTGTTCGTGCTTTGCAACGTTTAGACGGGTACGTATCTTTGCTGCAACAAGGTAGTGGTCCCAATCAGTGTTTGCGCCTCGGAACGATCGTACATCCAACACTCTGGATGAATGTCTTCCATCTATCACAACATGATCAATTTGATTACTTGTTCTTTGATCTGGAGACAGCCAGGTGCCCTTATGAATATCGAGATGATTAAATCTGGTACTGCTAACTACCATGTTTTTTGCAGCTGCAAAGTCTATCAGCATCATACCATTGTCAGATGTTTCACTGTGAAGACTGAATTTCCCGACTGATGGGCCAAAGATATTCTCCTTTCCAATTTTGGCATTAAAATCGCCTAGAATGATTTTAATGTCATGGGCAGGGAAACGGTCATATGTTTCTTCTAAGCGCTCGTAAAATATATCTTTGGTCTGTTCGTCCTTTTCTTCAGTGGGAGCATGAGCGCAAATAAAGCTGATGTTGAAGAATTTAGCTTTTATTTGAATTGCAGCAAGTCTTTCATTCACTGGGGTGAAGCTGGATACCAGATGTTTTAGTCTCCGACTAACTAAGAATCCGCAACTAAACTCATGCTTTACGTCATGGCAGCTAATACAGTGCGTCACCTTTAGGTGTTGTTGTGACGCCTTTCCCAATCCATCGTATTTCCTGTATGGCAGTAATATCGGCCTTGAACTTTTCAAGCACGTACATTCCAGGTGCAGATTCGCAGATCATGGTCCTTAAAACGTTTGCGGGGTTCATCAACTTTAGATGGGTTTGTTTTTCTTTTCTTTCGTTTTTCATAGTAGGCTGTTTTTTCTAGGGGAGGGTTACTAACCCGACGCCCAAACTCAAGTTTTTAACGTTCTTATGGGTAAACGCGCGGCACATGTTAGCTCACTACCTTTAACGGGTGTTAAAGGCAGTTCCCCAGGTGACACCACGGGGAGGTCAGTGTCCACTTGAGATGAAAGAGGGACCAAGATAAATCCTGGGCTTTGCCATTTTAAAACCGATCAGGACCGTTCCTTGGTATCTTCCATCCCCCACAGATATTCTATAGAATTGACAACATAAATTACACATGTTTTCTAAAACCTGTTAGTTGTAAATGTGGCATTAGTTTCATAGTTCCATTAACCCCCAGTTTTTGTAACTAATTTTTGTTCGTTCGTGTATATTCGTAAAAATTAAGGCATCCATAGCTCTGCCCCCAGATGACATACAGACCTAATTTTTCGTAGATGCGTTCCATTTTCAGTAAAGAATTCCTCATTTAAACATCAGCGCTCTACATTTGTTCTATGGCGAGAAAATCGATCTACAAAATTTGACAATTCGTGTGAGAAGAATAAATTTTTTTACAAAAACAGGGGGTAAATATTGTGCTATATTTGTCTAGCAAAGTTACATTTTCCTATGTGAACTGTCGTTAATTAATTAACAACGATTGAGGACGACGATTTATTATCCCCTAAAAGAGTTCAGCTTCCATCTAGTAGCTCATTTAGACTAGCCATAAATCCTCGACTGGATTAAATAAATCCAGTACAAATCTCATTGCATTTAGATATACATTTTGGAGGTTTTAAATGACATTCAGCTGATTTTTGTTCATAGCCCAATTACCAAGGTAGATGCATCAGCCCATCTGATCGAATTTGAAACGAATTTGAATTTTTTGTAAGTTGAATTCGTCCCAAAAAACCTACGTCGAATTACAAATTTATTGCACATTATGCTACTAATGCTAACAAAAGAACAAATAAAGAATTATTCTTTCGTAGTTTGCCCATCTAAAATAAATAAACGAATTATTTTATCGTTTAGACATTCTAAATATTAGTTTTGGTTGATTAAAATCAACTTTGTACATCAAAACATTTAATTTAATTTTTCCGCCTTGTTTACAAATTTTTACATTTTAAATTATTTTTAGTGTAGCAATTCACCGATGCATCTACCTTGTTTCTTGTGCCAGCTTGCAACTTTTTGTATTTTCTAGCAACATGTTGCAAAAAACAGAGTTGTATACGAGGATTTATGCCAGATTTAAAACAAATCCACTCAATAGGAGGATTTATTTTTGTATGGGAAATCTGGTAGATTTTGGCTGGATTTAGCAAATAAAACCTGATAATTGGCTAAATCCGGCTAATGGTGTCATATCTAAATGGCATATAGTTGTCAGTTGCTCTACGGAGAAACTGGCCTATTTACACTTTCCCTTAGAACATCGAGCAATTACCTGCTCTGCGAGTCAATAAAACTATGACATATGTTATTTGATGTAAATATTAGGGTTAGTTATGATATGGATACTAAAACCATGATTACATTAAATGAGTTATGAAATTGTCAATTGTAATATATGTATATTGTACATCAAATAAAATACATGTTTTCCTAAAACAAGTGTAAACGTACCTATAATTTTGTTCAGTTTTTTCGGTAAATTCTGGTACAATCTGCACATAAATGTAACTGATCTGAATTCTTTAGCTTCTTGACAACTTTTTTGCCGTTGTTATTTATGATTTGACTTACTTTCTTTTTACTTTTTTGTCAATTACCTACCAACCCACCAATCTTGGGGTTTATTGAACCCAATTTTATTCATAAAAAACTTACTTGAATTTTTGGCACACATTTCATTTGCAAAAAAGAAAAAGAAATGCTTACGTATTTTTTCGTGCTTACGCATAATATACCGCTAACCGCACTCTTTATCGATGGCTTTGTTGTCAGCTTTGGACGTACCATCCATTCATTCTACCAACAACCATAATACATACATTCATATCTACCAAACCATGCAGCATTTTGTGTGTTTTGGGAATTGTTTTTCTGGAAATCCCCTTGAGTTGAGCGACCAACTTAAAGGTGCAGCAGTGATCAACGGTTTACGGCAGTGTTAAATGACGGAGTTTTTTTGTTTTAAATTGCACTCGTGCTGAAGCCAAGTCATCCTTAATATTCAAACATTCATCCATTTGTGGGAAAGTTTTTTTTATTGTTTTCTTTTATGGCAAATAATATGTGGTTGGACCCTTTTGTATGATGGAGAAAGTCGGGGTAGTTGGATCATAAAAAAGAACATCACAGGAAAGTTTTCAATTGTCATCCTTATTGATGAGACTGTTTTGCCAAAAGCTATTTCATTTAGAACATTGTCAAAATATGTATGGAACGGCTTTGCCGACAGAGATATACCCTCAGCGTGTGTGAATTAAAATTGTAATCTATTGAGGAAACTATTTATTAGAGGATTTTTAGATTTTGTATGTAAAAATTTCCAAAAGGTCATCGAAAAGGCCCTAAACTGCAATTAAGGGTTTATGGTCACTCATTGAACATGAAAAATGACATTGTTCATGATTTGTTTACAAAAAATCTACCAAATTTTTTTTGGGTTTGTTTTGACGTTTGAACTTTTGTGGGTAAGGTACCTGCACGAGTGGACCGATATGACCCATTTTCGAACATAAACAAGTGGTGTCGTAATATCAGAATATCAACTAAAGCCTTCAAAATACCGAAAATCAGGTGGTAGGGGGCTATAATTCCAAATTATAAGGCTCTATCTCAATCTTTTATAGGACAAAAGTTCTGCAGAGGGTCACCTAAGTAAGTAAGTATACGTCATATAAGGTCCTACTTTTGTATTATTTCCTACCCACTGCTCAAATTATTTCAGGGGAATTTTCTTTAAATTGCTTATTCTAACTAAACAGTCAGCTTACATGATTTTGGAGACAATTTGAATAACACACACTACGGCCCATCCAAATAACTAAGAAGTAATTTATGATCCACATAAAAACATTGTTTTTGTATTCTTTTATATGTACATTCCCCAATTTTTCCCGCCACAAAAATACATGTCATGGGTATTTATTTTATAAATTACGTATTAATTAAATTGTCATTAATTTTATAATCAAATTAACAATAACAACAATTAAAAAAAAAAACAATCTCACCAAAATGTTTGTTGAATTACAAAAACGAACATTTGAATATTAATTTCAACACACACACGCACCGAACATCGAGACTGGCACCCAAATTCCGTTTGTAATTTTGGAATTTCCCCCAAACGTAAAACGTATTTTTCTTTCGGACATTAAGAATTGAATTTTTTGTAAACAAACAAAACCCAATTCTTTCTTTTTTTTTTCTTCTTGAAACATAAATCATTTAATGTTTACAGAGATGTGTACGAATTACCGAAGTACTTATTTAGATTATTTGAAAAGTGGTCTTCGTTGTGACAAATTGTTGAGATTTATATTTCGATATGCTTAAACTGTGGGCGTTGTACAATGATTACAAAAATACTGGGACAAATGTAGAGTAGTTTTTATATCCTACACCCCACTGTGGTAAGAGTATTATGTCTTTATACATTAGTTTGTAACATTCAAAAGGGGAAACGCGAAAGGCCCATAGTTCCTTTTAGGGATATACATACATATAATCCCATTCTGAATGGACTTACGTATGTAGGTCGCCTGTCCGTCCGTCTCTTCATGTATTTTTGTAAACAAAGTACAGGTCGTATTTGATGTCCGATTCGCAATTCCATTGGGCGGAATTCGGTCAAATTATCTATAGCTCCTATAATTATGAGTACTATCAACATTTGTATGGAAGTACCCTTTCCTTCAGAAAGGGTCTATAGAAGCACCCTTTCCTTCAGAAAGGGTCTATAGAAGCACCCTTTCCTTCAGAAAGTTTCTATAGAAGCACCCTTTCCTTCAGAAAGTGTCTATAGAAGCACCCTTTCATTCAGAAAGGGTCTATAGAAGCACCCTTTCATTCAGAAAGGGTCTATAGAAGCACCCTTTCATTCAGAAAGGGTCTATAGAAGCACCCTTTCATTCAGAAAGGGTCTATAGAAGCACCCTTTCATTCAGAAAGGGTCTATAGAAGCACCCTTTCATTCAGAAAGGGTCTATAGAAGCACCCTTTCTTTCAGAAAGGGTCAATAGAAGCACCCTTCCATTCAGGAAGGATCTATAGAAGCACCCTTTCATCCAGAAAGGGTCTATAGAAGCACCCTTTCATTCAGAAAGGGTTTATAGAAGCACCCTTTCATTCAGAAAGGGTCTATAGAAGCACCCTTTCATTCAGAAAGGGTCTATAGAAGCACCCTTTCCTTCAGAAAGGGTCTATAGAAGCACCCTTTCCTTCAGAAAGGGTCTATAGAAGCACCTTTTCCTTCAGAAAGGGTCTATAGAAGCACCTTTTCCTTCAGAAAGGGTCTATAGAAGCACCTTTTCCTTCAGAAAGGGTCTATAGAAGCACCTTTTCTTCAGAAAGGGTCTATAGAAGCACCCTTTCCTTCAGAAAGGGTCTATAGAAGCACCCTTTCCTTCAGCAAGGGTCTATAGAAGCACCCTTTCCTTCCGAAAGGGTCTATAGAAGCACCCTTTCCTTCAGCAAGGGTCTATAGAAGCACCCTTTCCTTCAGAAAGGGTCTATAGAAGCACCCTTTTCTTCAGAAAGGGTCTATAGAAGCACCCTTTCTGAAGGAAAGGTCTATAGGTCCTTCAGAAAAGGTCTATAGAAGCACCCTTTCCTTCAGAAAGGGTCTATAGAAGCACCCTTTCCTTCAGAAAGGGTCTATAGAAGCACCCTTTCCTTCAGAAAGGGTCTATAGAAGCACCCTTTCCTTCAGAAAGGGTCTATAGAAGCACCCTTTCCTTCAGAAAGGGTCTATAGAAGCACCCTTTCCTTCAGAAAGGGTCTATAGAAGCACCCTTTCCTTCAGAAAGGGTCTATAGAAGCACCCTTTCCTTCAGAAAGGGTCTATAGAAGCACCCTTTCCTTCAGAAAGGGTCTATAGAAGCACCCTTTCCTTCAGAAAGGGTCTATAGAAGCACCCTTTCCTTCAGAAAGGGTCTATAGAAGCACCCTTTCCTTCAGAAAGGGTCTATAGAAGCACCCTTTCCTTCAGAAAGGGTCAATAGAAGCACCATTTAATTCAGAAAGGGTCTATAGAAGCACCCTTTCCTTCAGAAAGGGTCTATAGAAGCACCCTTTTTTTAGAGGTACCCTTTCAGAAAGGGTCTATTGAAGCACCTTTTCCTTCAGAAAGGGTCTATAGAAGCACCCTTTCCTTCAGAAAGGGTCTATAGAAGCACCCTTTCCTTCAGAAAGGGTCTATAGAAGCACCCTTTCCTTCAGAAAGGGTCTATAGAAGCACCCTTTCCTTCAGAAAGGGTCTATAGAAGCACTCTTTCCTTCAGAAAGGGTCTATAGAAGCACCTTTTCCTTCAGAAAGGGTCTATAGAAGCACCCGTTCCTTCAGAAAGGGTCTATAGAAGCACTCTTTCCTTCAGAAAGGGTCTATAGAAGCACCCTTCCATTCAGGAAGGATCTATAGACGCACCCTTTCATTCAGAAAGGATCTATAGAAGCACCCTTCCATTCAGGAAGGATCTATAGAAGCACCCTTTCATTCAGAATGGGTCTATAGAAGCACCCTTTCCTTCAGAAAGTGTCTATAGAAGCACCCTTTCCTTCAGAAAGGGTCTATAGAAGCACCCTTTCCTTCAGAAAGGGTCTATAAAAGCACCCTTTCCTTCAGAAAGGGTCTATAGAAGCACCCTTTCCTTCAGAAAGGGTCTACAGAAGCACCCTTTCCTTCAGAAAGAGTCTATAGAAGCACCCTTTCCTTCAGAAAGGGTCTATAGAAGCACCCTTTCATTCAGAAAGGGTCTATAGAAGCACCCTTTCATTCAGAAAGGGTCTATAGAAGCACACTTTCATTCAGAAAGGGTCTATAGAAGCACCCTTTCATTCAGAAAGGGTCTATAGAAGCACCCTTTCATTCAGAAAGGGTCTATAGAAGCACCCTTTCATTCAGAAAGGGTCTATAGAAGCACCCTTTCATTCAGAAAGGGTCTATAGAAGCACCCTTTCATTCAGAATGTGTCTATAGAAGCACCCTTTCATTCAGAATGGGTCTATAGAAGCACCCTTTCATTCAGAAAGGGTCTATAGAAGCACCCTTTCATTCAGAAAGGGTCTATAGAAGCACCCTTTCATTCAGAAAGGGTCTATAAAAGCATCCTTTTATTCAGAAAGGGTCTATAGAAGCACCCTTTCATTCAGAAAGGGTCTATAGAAGCACCCTTTCATTCAGAAAGGGTCTATAGAAGCACCCTTTCATTCAGAAAGGGTCTATAGAAGCACCCTTTCATTCAGAAAGGGTTTATAGAAGCACCCTTTCATTCAGAAAGGGTCTATAGAAGCACCCTTTCATTCAGAAAGGGTCTATAGAAGCACCCTTTCATTCAGAAAGGGTCTATAGAAGCACCCTTTCATTCAGAAAGAGAAGAGAAGAACAAGGATCTATAGAACAAAACGTAAAGCCTTTTTTATTTGTCGTGTTATTGGCGGCTCACAGGTAGACGAAATTTTTTGTAGATACCAACTTCCACAGTTGGTCCGATTTCTGTGGAGGCATGGCGCGTCGTTGCTATCAACATGGTCTTATGTCCGATTCGCTGCCAGAATAAGTTTAGCAGATTATCTTTCGATTTTTTTTAAAGTTATCAGTCAGTAACTTTTTACAACGTCGAATGAGCTTTGCGGGAATACCAAATTCAGACATGGCGGCTTAGTATGCCTTTGAACGTCGAAGGCTGCTTTATAATTGTGAAAAAGGTAGTAAGTGTCGATCTGCATATCATGGGTATTTTCTAAGATTTTCCACAATCTACTCAATGGTGGATTTGTAAGGTCTAGAGCCGCATATGGTCCAATTATTTCATTGGCCATAGGCATTAGTTGTACAGACAATATCCCATTATCATATCTGCAATAAGGAGCATACTTATGCTTCTATAATTTATCTCCGGCAGGAACATAGTAAGCTCACGTTTCAATCAACGGGAACGTGTTTCTCCTGCCAGATGGTGCTAACCCGCTAATGCATAAACTTAATCAGCTTGCCGGCTCCGGATTTTAATAGCTCGGCTGTTAAACCATAGTTTATTGTTACCTTTACCTCTTCCTGGCCGCATGTATAGACTCAATACCATCTTCCAAGATTGGATCTGTGGTATCTTTGTCGTCTTCGTTAATATTGGATAGCAACAGTTTGGAAATATGCTATTTTCATATCCTGAGCACAGTATCTGTATCTGTTATTATGTTACCTTGTTCGTTTCAGCTGCGGTAGGATGTACCTGTACTAATGCCATCTTTGGCATGATTTTTTGGACTTCATTCTGGCTTCAGTATATGTCGATTTTTCCCACTTCCGCTTTTCCATTTCTCTCTTTTTTAATCGGGAAAAAATGTTTCTACTCCTGTAGTGCGATTCTCTAACTTATTTTTTGAGTTGCCGACAAAAATCGGTAAAATTAAATTGCTTACAATTTCGGCAATTAACGAAGTTTCCGGTAAGAAAGCGACCAAAATGTAGTAGTTGTTAAGTTCTCCACCATTATCAAGAGTGCTGTCAACTTTAATTAAACTTTTCATTCATAATTATAGGTCTGTTCCAGTACTGCAAGAATCTACTAATTTTTACTATTTTTTCCGATAACATAAAGGAAAAAATGTTATCGTAGTAAAAAATAGTAGCTTCTTGCAGGTTCTGGAACAAAGCATATGTGTTTTAATTGTACCGATTTTTGTCAGTACTCCTGGTCATACTAGGGTTCTGTAACTCATTTTTGCTGTTACCGACAAAAATCTGTAAAATTAAATCGCAAAATTATGACTAAAAAAATAAAGAAAAGTTGGCATCACTGTTTGTGCCGGTAGAGGCTAGCGACTACTTTTTATTCATCGTTAACTTACCGAAAATTTTCGGCAATTATCGAAATTATAAGCATTTTAATTTTATCGACAATTATCGATAACAGCAAAAATGAGTTACAGAATCCCACTACTGGTATCCAATTATAGATTTTCTGACTGTTTGCATGGAGTGGTAATACTTTGCCACTGCACTGATATGTAGACATCGGATTTTGCATATTTGCATATTTTTTATTAATAAAGATACGAAAATTCTGATTGGACCAAAATTCGTTTTGAAGAAAACTGAATGCAATGACAGGCTCATATTTTTTATTTTTTTGCATATTTGCATATTTTGCATATGCACAAAATATGCAAAAAATATGCAAAATATGCAAAAAATATGCAAAATATGCAAAATATGCAAAAAATATGCAAAATATGCAAAAAATATGCAAAATATGCAAGTAATTTTTTTGACAAAAATCATCAAATTAAATTTGGATAGTCATCAAAAAGTGTTCTATATTAAGTTTATTGCCGTTAAACGTCGATTTCTTAGCAGATTATCATGTTATTAGTTATTATTCCGCCACAGCAATAAATCTGGACTAAAAGACTTAGAATATTTCCTATAACACAGCCTTCTTATTACAACATAAGTTGCTTTCAAATACAAATTTGTTCAAAAACTCAATCAGAAATGTCAAAATGTATGTATCCAAATATGTTGATAGGTTCTGCTCGGCCAAAATTGTCTGACAGAATAACAAATGAGCTAGAAATTAAGACTAAGGAAATATTGAATATTACATAAAATCTTTCATATTTAATTAAAAACATATAACAAATATATACGGTGCCATCATGAATATTTCCCTCTGAATTTTCCACACGGAAAATAATTTTTAAAAGTGAAATTCTTTAAAAATCAATATTTGTTAAAGTTGAAAAGTACTAGATTCGCTTCATTATGGCGTATACTAGTCGAATCGACAAAAATATTCCCTTTTTGAGCATAAATACGGAAATAAAAAATTGTGAAATTGGGGAAAGGAAACAAATTCTGCACGGAATTTTTATTCATGATTGCACTGATAACTATATTTTAATACCCTAAGGGTATTATGTCTTAGTGAATGAGTTTGCAACATGCAAAATGAAACGAAATAGACCCACAGTTCCTTTTGATGATCTGCATAGATTCGCATCTCGCCATGTCTTTTTGAAAATAAAGCACAGGTCACATTTATAGACCACTTCGCATAAAAATTGGGGATTTTTTGGCCCTAGGGCGATCCCTATTTTGGTAAGAATTGATTCAGATTTGGATATTGCTCCCATATATACAGTTGATTCGCGATAATCCCTACACCACAGGTTTCGGCGGTGTCCGAATTATCAAAATGTTCGGATTAAATCACTCGTGGAAGTTATATAATAATACTTTTTTAAATTGTAACTGCTAATTACGAACACTTAAATGAAAGTGCTCTACGTGTAAAAACTAGTGAGATTTTTTTACTCGAAAATCCGGAAAAAGAAAAAGCCAATCAGATTGTGAAAGTAGTGCTAGAAATATGGCGTTTTTAAAGTTTACATCAGGATGTAAGCAAACCTAGAGACAGATGCATAATTTCATCGTTTTGTAAATTAATATTCCTTAAAATCTTTGCCTTTTAGGTGTATAGTGCATTTGGCAACTTTAATGACAATATTGCGCGAATATTTTTCTTAATATATTTATTTATATCCTATACAACAAGACTAATGTGTCATGAAAGGTTTGTCCTTGTACTCGATAATTTTTACTAAATGTTGCTGAAACAATTTTTTTACCAACTTTTCCATTAAACAACTGTCAAAATTCAAAGCATTGGTAATAATTAGTACAAATTATCGAGTACACGGACAGGTATAAATTAAACAATTGTGTATACAAAAGGGTTATGACTTTTCGACTGTGTTATCAAAATTGTTTTCCTGTAGCAGGAATGAATGAACTATATTTTTTAGCATTCCAAATACTTTTCTAGCTGAAATATGTGAGTGGTTTTGCCATTTAAAGACAATTCCAAGGTTTTTGACTTATTTTACCACAACCACTCTATTGTGTGGTTTTTCTAAGTGATGTCATATTGCACTAATCATTGGACGTTCTTCATTTTTCTTATTATTCATCGTGGGTGGGTATAACAATAATGCATTACTTTTCGCCGAGGAGTGAACATTTTCCAATTCTGCATTATGCGTACAATATAGACCGAAATTATAAAATTATATATTTTTAGTGCATTAAACTAAAACCATGTCATCAATATTAAAGCGGCAGTTAGAGCATTTTTGACCATAAAGAACAAAAATTGCCAATTTATGTCTGTATAAACTGAATAAAGGACTTAACACTATAAAATATATTAAAATCTATATGTGGATATTCAAAACGTATACTTCTAATTATAGTTATATTCCAGAACCTGGAATCGTAAGTGGTACTTTAGTACTTTTTCCCATTTTTCGCTAAAAAACGAACCCTTTTTCCAAAAACTAGAAAAAATTGCGCTTTTATAGCGCAAAAATAGCGATGACTAACTCTAGCTCCTTTGTTTTTCTGCTAGACAATTTTGGCCGATTATAAACTATCACCATATTTGGACACGTTGATTTTGACATTTCTGATTGAGTTTTTGAAATTTTTCCATTATCTATCTACATTTGTATAGGAAGCAAATTATGTTGTAATAGGAATGCTGGGTTATTTGACATTTTCTTACCTTGTGAAAACTGATTTAAGTCTTGTTAGTCTAGATTTATTGCTGTGGCGGAATATCTGGAGAGTCTCAATAACATAATAATCTGCAAAAAACTATGTTAAACGTCAAAAAACTTAATTTAGAATGCTTTTTTGATGATTTTCCAAGTTTAATTGACGATTTTTGTGAAAAAAACACTTGCATATTTAGCATATTTTTTGCATATTTTGCATATATTTTGCATATTTTTTGCATATATTTTGCATATTTTTTGCATATTTTTTGCATATTTTTTGCATATTTTTGATATGACCCCAAATATCGAAAAATTGACCCTCAAAACGCCTAGATCCAAAATTTGAGTCCAATCGGATAAGAAATAAAAAACATGCTAAAATCCGATGTCTACTGATATGTTATCGGACCGATGCACTGTGGTTTAGTTTGTATGGGAGAGAGCGACAAAAATATTTCTAATCTAGATATCGATCTGAAAATTTTACCGTAAACTCGTAGTGACTAGAAGATAATTTTCCCCAAAAATGGGCAGGATTGGTCCACTTTTAGGTATAGACCCCCCATAACGGTACTTCCACTTTTTTATTAATTTCAAGATTTTGTCTATATTTTCAAAGTGAAATCTCAGTAATTTGGCATTTTGCGTTCTTTGGCAGTATTAAACATCTTGCGTAAGTCCATGGTCGATAGAGGTCCAGGTTTTGGTATATCCCCCATATAGACGTACCTCCCGTTTTTATAATATCACGATTTTGGTCATATTTTCCAACTGAATTTGTTGCAATTTAACATTTCAAGTTTATAATCTGTATCAAACATTCTTGCCAAAATACATCAATATATGTCCATATTTTGGTATAGTCCTATATCATGTTAACTCCCGATATTTGACATATTTAAGTACTTGGCCTAAATTTTCTCTAAAAAAGTTTGTAAAAATCATGACATTTTATGAATTTTATTCTTGACAAGGGTTAATTGGTAACAAGTATCAACAATATGGGGCACAGAATTTTCTTACTAGGTGCGTTAACATATGGACCAAGGGCGTGCCAGATTATATTAGATGTAAACAATGTCCTATAGGTCTCAAATAGAGAATATATGGAAACTAAGATGTTTTATAAGATTTTTTTAGTCGCGAGGATGGGTTGGCATCTATAACAATAAATAATAGCTTTAGGATATTTCGATTAGGAGAGTTCCCAGATCGACTTAAAATGTACCAGGATATATAAACAGTAAACAAAACCACATATGTGGTCCTTCTTGCCAATTTAACCATTCTACGTTGTTTAGTTTCCTGTGTGGAGCTTAAATCTACGGCAGGACTTCCGCGTTGTTACTTTCAACGGCAGATAAATCTTGAAGTGTCGCGTATCTTTAAAAAATAATGGTGTCTTTGCAGAGATAGTGTATACGATCTAACAACTTAGAGAAATCATATCCGCAACATCCACCTGAAGGTTTGCTATAATTTCTTCGAATACCGTCCGTCCCATGCTGACATTGACAAAGTTCTTTGAACATCAAAAACATACAAATGTGAAGACACACATCCTAAAAACATAATTTTTTATAAAATAAGATCGAAACAAAATGCAAAACAACAACACCGATTGCTTGAAAACACCCAAAAACCCTATACTAAACATTCAGAAAACTCCGAGTATACTCAGTATAATGAAAACTGAATACCGCTCGGCAACTTTCGGCGGACGAGATAATTTTTTTCTAATTCTGGACACTTCCACGAACATTTAAATAAAAATAACGTGAGGATCCGCGAGGATCCAAGGTACTAAAAGTCTATTTCTTTTCACAATATTAAATAAAAAACACTTACAATAATACATTTCAAAAGAGATCAATTTTACTACAAAATAAAGATACAACTTTATGATGTTATCATTTAAAAACAATAGCAATACCATTAACTTTAACTTCCATTTCTTAGTATAGTAATTTTACACATTACTTTTTTGTGGTATCACTTGTAACTTGTCACTACGTTAAAGGAAATTTCAATGTCTCAGTTTCCTCAAATGGAAATGCCCACTTCCTTGGCTCTGCTTTAGCTAGTACCGTTAGAAATTGTAAAAAGTAAGCCGGAATACTATAATCTGATGTGTTTACGATAGATTTGAATAGTTACAATCATAATTTATAGACATCGATTTTTGTATTTTTGTCGCTGGCTGGGACCACAGTGCGATGAGGGCATTCATTTAGTAATTGAGCCAGTTGAGAGGAATATGCTGTGGCTATTTGTTGTGATTACGGCTCACTGATATCTAACTTCCTGTTGTGTCCGTTCGTACTTTACTTGTTCCATTTAATTGGATACGTGCCATTGCAACAACAAGGTAATGATCCGAGTCAATGTTTGCTTCTCGGAATGATCGTACATCTATCACGATCGATGAATGTCTTCCATCTATGACAATGTGATCAATTTGATATCTTGTTTTCTAATCTGGGGACAGCCGGGTGTCCTTATGAATGTCGAGATGCCTAAATCTGGTACTGCTAACTACCATGTTTTTGCCGCTTCGAAGTCTATCAGCCTATTCCATTGTCAGATGTTTCAATGTGGAGACTGAAATTTCCAACTGTTGGGCCAACGATATTCTAATTTCCAATTTTGGCATTAAAATCTCCTAGAATAGTTTTAATGTCATGGGCAACACAACGGTCATATGTTCTTTCTAAGCACTTGTAAAATATATCTTTGGTCTGATCGTCATTGTCTTTCAGGGGGGCATGGGCGCAAATGAGGCAGACTTATGTTGATGAATATTTAATTTTTATTCGAATTGTTGTAAGTCTTTCATCCAGCGAGGTAAAACTGGAAACCAGTTGTATTAACCTCCGACTACAAATCCACAACCAAACTCGTACTATATATTATGGCACCTTTAGGTGTTGTTAGGAAAGGCGTCACTCAATCCATCGTACGAATTTCCTGCAACACAGTAATATCGGCCTTGTACTTTGGGGGAACTGTCAGCATTGTTCTGACATTAACTCGATAACAATTAATCATTATAGCCTAAAAAATAGTTTTATGCTTGGTTTACATTTACGAAATCCACTCGGTTTCAACTGTCAAGTCCATTGGTTAAATGTCAAATGAAATCCAATGGATTTCAGATGAGATTTCGTTTGACGTTTGAGCAAAGGAATTGACAGTTTGAAATCTACTCGATTTCGTAATGTAAACCAGCTGTTAACACTTTTTACAGGTATGTATGTTGTTTTTTAATTTCTTTCACCTCCCCCCACCATGGGTTAATCCACAAAAACTCATCATCGATTCTAAATCGCAAACAATTCGAAATTATCTAAACTCTGAGCTAATCTATATTTCATGATCACACAATTAAACCGCAAAAAAAAAACAGCAGCAAGCAACAACAACAACATCCGAAAAAGTAGAAAACTTGACTTTGAACTGCTTCAAAAATGTTTATTTTTACCCATTTTACCGTGTCGTATTGTTTTTGCTGTTGTTGCTTTAAATTTGAATGCAATTTCTAAATACGAGTAGGACAAGTTTTGAGAAAGACAGAAACAACAAGTAAATACAATAATAAAAAAAGTAAATACAAAACTAGGCTCTTTCTCTGGATTTAGCCAATATCTCACAGATATGGAGGAGCCTAACTATGGCTCTCTAGCCTCATAGAATTATTTACACACGAAAATGTTGCTTTTTTGTAACTGCTCTGGCAACTTTAAAGAGAATAAAATGATTGACTTTCGACAAGGTGGGAGCAAGTGAGTCATTAAAAAAACCCCACCAATAGAAATGGGTTGCCATATACCATGAAATAAGGTATAGTATGTGATCAGTGAATAGAAAAGCTATGTGGTCCGCATGACGATATTTTAGGTTTTCGACTGTCAAAAAGTTGTAAACATCATATATGTACTTGTATAAAACGTATAAAAAGTATGTAGTAGTAAACCTTAAAATATATCTTATAGTAGGTTCGTTCATGGTAATTCGTGGTTCCTCAATATGTAGTTGAGGAAAGAGAGGACAACGAGCTAACTGAAACACCAACAAAAAGCCGACATTTAAGGGTCTATAGAAGCACCCTTTCTTAAACACGAAAATAGTATTAATGTATATGATACTTAATTTAAATTAAAGGCTTGTGCAGGTCTGGATTAGGGTGACGCAGCTCTCTCTTGCAGTTAGTTAAATACTCAGGTAAAATTCTGGGATGTAACCAGGGATTGAAATTTCAGTACAATAGTCCTTTTTAGTGCCATTTCACAATAAAAAGTACCGAAGTACCTCCGCGGCCAATTCAGTACCGTTTCACATACTCTAGTCTGGAAAAATTTTATGTTGAACTAAAAATGCAAAATTCAAACCTAAGGGGTCGATCATCGATAACAATTATCGTTGAGTGGCGTTGCCAGTTGTCAAAATTGATTCACGTATGGCAACTCTCAACTGAAGTTGCGAATCTCAGTTGACGAAGCGGCTGTTTTTCAGCAACCACCAATTTTCAGTTGCAGTGAACATTTTCGAAGAAACAAGAAGTAAAATAGAAGGAAAAATAAACATTTTGTTAACAATTATTGATTCTTTGCATCATTAATTAATTATTATAATGAAACTAAAGCCACAGCGGATGAAGCGTGGAGGTCCATTTCGGACAGTTTAAACAGCCATGAACCTCCAACACGAACACCTGAAGAGTGGCAGAGTCTGGATTCACTTTAAACCAATGTTGAAAAAGAAAATGCCTCAAAATAAAATAAACTTCACCGACACTGGTGGTGATCCATCACAATAAGTGAATTTATCGCCTTTGGAGCGGACAACAGCAAATCTTTTGCAAATACATTTGGTGACAAATACAGTAGGTTCACTTTAAGTACAAATGACGAACATCCTCCATCTATATAGCCAACTACACCAGGGAATTTCGTTTTTGAATAAAAATGGTTTTTATTTTGCCTTTTTTCCTCCTCTGTCAACTTCGAAACGATCCAATTTTGGCACAATTTGTCCTCTATCAAGTGGACAACTTCCTTCAATACTCTCGACAATGTAGATTGAGCCATGCAATTGTTGAAATCATTGCCATGGGACTTTTGGAAACTTCCGTCCTCAAAGAATCGCAACCCTGCGCACACTTTTAAAAGTGGGGGTATTGCTGTTGATCTGTAACTTACTTTGAAGCCATCCTTTAACGTTTCAACAACATAAACTACGGCATCCTTTGGCAATCGAAAATACGCCTTAAACCTGAAATAATTTACTGATTATACAGATCTTTCCACATGATCATCAGCTTACAGGGCAGATGGCAATTCCAATGGATTCGACTTGTCCCTCAAATTTCTTCTAATAGATGCAATGTCCTGTACATTTTCTTCATCATCAAAAAATAATTCCACCGAACTTATCATTTTTTGGGACAGCAAATAAAACTTGATGGGCAGGTTATATTCCAATCTTGGGTTGTTTTCCAAATTTGCTCGAAAACTCAGCTAAAATATTAAACTATTGTCCAGAATACACAAAAGAGTTATCCAAAGCGCAATTATTTTTAAAATGTTTTTTTTTTTTTTTTTTTTTTTTGGCGAATAGAGGTCACAAGTTTGAAAAAATACTGATCGATAACATGTTTATCGACCACCCAGTTGAGTTGACATTAATGGTACAACATTTCGTCTCAGTCGCGCAGACAACTGACAACGCAACTTAAGTTTAGTGGCAATACAAGATAGACCCATAAACTTGCTTTAGACTATACACTTATAGCTCATTTAGACTAGCCATAAATCCTCGACTGGATTTAATAAATCCAGTACAAATCGCATTGCATTTAGATATACATTTTGGAGGATTTAAATCACAGCCAGCTGATTTTTGTTCATAGCACAATTACCAAGGTAGATGCATCAGCCCATCTGATCGAATTTGAAACTGAAATATGCTGAAAGTACTGAAAATGTTAGCACATTATGCTACTAATGCTAACTAAAGAGCAAATAAAGAATTATTTTATCGCAGTTTGCCCTTCTAAAATAAATAAACGAATTATTTTATCGTTTAGACATCGTGAATATTAGTCTTGGTTGATTAAAATCAACTTTGTACATCAAAACAAATTTAATTTTTCAGCCTTGTTTACAAATTTTACATTTTAATTTATTTTTAGTGTAGCAATTCACCGATGCATCTACCTTGTTTCTTGTGGCAGCTTGCAACTTTTTGTATTTTCTAGCAACACAGAGTTGTATACGAGGATTTATGCCAGATTTAAAACAAATCCACTCAATAGGAGGATTTATTTTTGTATGGGAAATCTGGTAGATTTTGGCTGCAAATAAAACCTGATAATGTGCTAAATCCGGCTAATGAAGTCGTATCTAAATGGGCTATTATACGATGATTAAGTGCATTATCTCGATTTATTTGACATATATTGTATGAAAATGACAACTTAAATCCACTGGATTTGCTAAACCAAGCATAGTCTAAACGGGGTATTAGCTTTCAAGATCAAAATTCCTAGAAATTTTACAAATCTGGATGTATGTACCTTCATATTGGAAATATACCAAAATATGAAGCTTTATTTACCATTTTTGGAACTCTTCCACCCATTGGGAATCCGCGATATCAAGTTACAGTCACTAGAGTAGACAAATCATTTAAAAGACTTCACATCGAGCGGTATGGTAGTACCTTCCAACTGAGAACTAGCAATACCACTTAGCTATATTAGTGCTGGCGAACTATCAATAGCCCGACTATCGTTTTGATTACTGACGTAAAACAAAGCTTACATTTGCCACCAAAACATTTTTTTACTTTCATGGCAGAAAGACCAAAAAATGTTTTTTTTTAATAATTACTTTAAGAGTTCTTTAGGAACAAGGAAGGCTTTACGACAGCGATCAAAACGATAGTCGGACTGTCGATAGTTTGTCAGCTCTATGTTATATTAAAACGTGCATCTATACCCACAATTCTCTATAGGAATGTTTTATACCCATATCGAATACAAAATAACTAGTTTCAGTCATTTCGATGGGATAATGAGGCTAAACCCTTTAAAATATTGAAAATCGTGTGGTACAGTTCTATGGGGCTATATCAGAACGATTTTGCAACATTCTTCAGATTTCATAGATGCAAGCCTTCGTTGCTTTTCGTACTGAATAAAAAATTGTAATATGCTGTTTATATTAGAACTTTTTGGGAGGTTAACCTTCATTATCAGGATTTGTTTGACGTATATGTAATGGAATTGACATTTAAAACCCAGTGGGTTTGTTAAATCCGGTTATATATAAAAGTACTATAAGTTGTTTTCTTAAAAAAAATAAAAAAGTACAATTTTACTACTTTTTTTAATTTTCCATTCCTGCTGTCAACTGAGATGGCTGATAAACCTTGAAGAGCGTTTCTGCGCTATGAACCCGCCGATTATACACAGCTGTACACCATTTTACTTGGGTAAAATGGCTGCAGAAGAAAGCTTCGTTAATCTGTACTGTTTAAACGAAGTCTTTAATTTTTGGTTTGTTCCAGTACTGCAAGAATCTACTAATTTTTACTATTTTTTTCGATAACTTAAAGGAAAAAGTGTTATCGTAGTAAAAAATATGGTCTGTTACTTTACTTTTAAAAGTGGTAACAGTGGCAAAAAATGGTAAAAGTGGTGAACCGTTCTCATATAAATTGTATGCTTTTTAAAGTAAGGGAACACTTTGCGGGTAAAAAGTGGTAAAAACTGGTGACCTCAGGCACGTAAAGGAACAAGACTATAGTACCTTCTTGCAGGTTCTGGAACAGAGCATTTGTGTGACATAATCAAACCTGTGGGTGCCTTGTCCTGTGTAATTTAATGTGCTCCAAATAAAATTCTTGTAAACCAGAAAGAGCATTTTTCAAAACTGTTGGTAGCGTAGCGAAGACTACGAAGATCCCACAGATTTAATCCCAGTAGATGGTATTGAGTGTATACCGCACGGCCAAGATGAGATAAAAAGAGCAATGATAAGGTGTATGCATGATCTAGTTAGCACCAACTGGCAGGAAGATAACTATAGAGGCATAAGTCTGCTCCTTATTGCATATAAGGTAGTGTCTGGAATATTGTGTGAACGACTAAAGCCTATTGTCAACAAAATAATTGTGCCATAACAATGCGGCTTTAGACTTGGCAAATCCATCAGATCAGATATTTACCTGGCGGCAAATCCTGGAAAAACCCAAGATATGCAGATCGACACATATCATATTTTCTTCGACAGTATCTTGCGTTCAAAGGTATTACATTCCATGTACGACTTTGGTATACCCACAAAGCTCATTCGGATTTTTAAAACGACATAAACTGATACCCGGCTCTCAGTTAAAATAGGAAAGAACTCACGGAGAATTTTCGTTCAGAATAACCCCTAAGAAGAATAGTATTGGCTCAAATAGGAGTGTAGCCTTTCACAAATGACATCAGTAGTGCGATTTTCTAACACATTTTTTGAGTTATACCCCGGTTACACTTAACCGGATTAACCCAGTGGGTTTGGATTTCAAATGTCAATTCCATAGCGCAAACGTCAAATAAATCCTCTCGAAGTGGGTTAATCCGGCAAAAAACTCTAGTGTAACCGTACTATTGCCAACAAAAATCGATAAAATTAAAACGCAAAATTTTGAATGAAAAGTTGACAACACTCTTGCTATCGGTAGAAATTTACGACTGCTTTCTTTTGGTCGCTAACTTACCGAATAATATCTTTAATTACCGAAATTATAATTATTTTAATTTTACCGACATTTGTCGGTAACTCAACATATGAATTAGAGAAACGCACTACAGGGAAGGTATCTGACGTCAAGATGGTGCAATCATCCGCATACGTTACGATCTCAATGCCACCTGAAGGAACGGAATACAGGAGAGGTAGAGGTTAAACAGTTCCGGAGATATTACCCTACCTTGGGGAACTCCATGTTTAATTTACGGGGCTTGAACTTCTTGTTCCTGTATTCCACGTACGACTGGCGTCTACACA
Organism: Musca autumnalis; assembly: GCF_047663935.1. Classification (NCBI taxonomy): domain Eukaryota; kingdom Metazoa; phylum Arthropoda; class Insecta; order Diptera; family Muscidae; genus Musca; species Musca autumnalis. The sequence continues at coordinate 82,813,989 of NW_027412088.1, forward strand.
CATAATTGATTATCTGCTAGATGTCCTCAAACAGCGTGGAGTGCTTCACAGTCACTGTTCTATCACACGGCTTGCTCTGGTAGAGTCCTCGGCAAATAAAAGCCTCAAGGATCTTTGCTACTGGCGAAAAAAGCGAAATCGGCTTGTATGATTCACCTTTGCTCGCATTCTTGCCTGTCTTCATTAGCGGACCACCTACCCACTTTCCAGGCTTGGAAATTATGTGGATGGCTAGCGATAGGTTGAAAACTTTAGTGATATACTCTACTCTCGGCACATCCAGCAGTTTCAGCATTACCATGGAGATTGCATCAGGGTCCAACGCTTTCGAAACTTTAGCGTTCCTGATGACATTCACAACATCATCCATTGTAAATTGTGGTGGTTCATCCTTGGCAGGTAGAGATCTTATGCGACGTAGTATTCTTCTCATCTTAGTGCTCTGCCGGGGTTCTCAACAAACTGCCGATTAAAATAGCTGTGACTGAGGTCCTATCTTCCTTCTTTCCAGCGTTCGAGATTGACTTGCATTTTTCAGATGATTTAATCACTTGTTCCGCTTATGCTCACCGAGCAACCTATTAACATCCCTGACTCTGGGACCACTGGGGTTGGTTCTACGAAGCTCATCACACTCATTTGCTAATCCCGTCGCCTCTGACGTGAAGTTTGGTATTTTTTCGGGTATTCGACCAGCAGGTACATATGTATATATGGCGAGCGGCTGCAGCAGTGATGATGTCTTGAATGCCTTGTTTGCTACCGGAACATCAGAAGAGTTGGTCAGATCTCTGAAGCGGCGATTAATGAACTCTCTTAAACTAGGCAAATTAGCTTCCCATGATTGATGAATGTGCGGTGTTCAGAGGTGTTGAAATCGGGCGGTCTGCTGATAGAGACAATTATGGGAAAATGGCCTGATCCCAAGAGAAGCGACTGGTTGCCCGGTGACGTAATTTTCAGACAATGTGACACGATGTTTATGTATGGCAAACTGTGACACTCTCAGCAAATTCTGGTAGGGGAGTCGTCATTGAGTGTGCAAAATGTAGGCCGTGCAATCTGCTCAGCCAGCACTATACATCTCTGGTCATTTGAGCCACAACTCATGATGAACATTGAAGTCCCCAAAGACCTGACGGTTATGACCTTCCAAAAGCGGGCTAATTTTAGCTCTACAACCTGGAATACAGCTATTTATTGGCAGCAACTCTTCCTCGGCAGTTCCACACCTGACTGCAACCGCCATACATTCCGTGTACGGGTCATTAGAATCAAACCAGGCTCAATCGAGATAGGTCTATATTGAACAATATGAAAGTTAATCTCCCAGCTCAACTTCGTGTGCGAACCCTCCTCTGTACGTTGTAACCATCACAATGCTGTAGGCTGCAGTTGTTGTTGAGCTAGGTTTCAGAGCACATCTTGTTTCTGGGGTCCCAGCACGGACCAAAAACATACGGAGCAGGCACAACACAGAAAAACGATAGAAATACAAACATGTGTAGACTGAGGGGGTAGCTGGCCGGAACACAGGTTTTGTTTTGTTCCGGGTCAATCAGGTATCGAAGAACCCGCCACCGTGGGATTGTGTAACTTGGTATTTGGTGTTCCCGGTGGAAACATGGAAAATGCTAATCTATAATAACGTATTCTGCCCCTCATCGGAATACAACATTACAGGGCAAAGGAGCTACCCTGCTAAAAAAAATTTCGATTCTGATGCCGAATTCGGTACGTAAGTTGTATGGACGTGGTCACCGAATCAGGGAAGAATTTTCTAAGGAAATTCTAAAAGAATATTAGAGTTTCGCGACGAATTCGGTCCGAATTCGGAAGTGTATTCTTCGAAAAGTCGTAGAAACATTTAGATTTTCTGACAGAAATCTGAACGTATTCGGAAAGATTCTTCAGAATGTGAACAAAGATTCTTAAAAAAAAACTTTTAGAAAATCGGTACAATTTCTAGGAAAATATTAGAGAAATCGGCAAATTTCTAAAAAAATATTCAGAAAATCTCAGAAAAAATAGGAAATCAGAGCCCTTGGAAAAAATTGTTGGCAGAGTATGATGTACATTCGTAAGAATGGTTCAGTATACTTCACGCTTTTTACTTGTTTTTATTTGCCACAAGGCAAAGTTTTTGTCTTTCCACATTGGCAACCCTATTCCAAAGTCGTCAGTGAAAATTGAGACATCTTCATTGACTCTCCCCACAATTGTAGGCTCCACCAATAGACCAAAACACAATAATCAAAGCAAATGAAATGAACAGCTTTAAACAGTCGGATCGGATCGCCCGCCCAGTGTGTGTTACAAAAATTTAAACAACAAAAAAGAACGACAAGCAGCGCGTTTTGGGGGAGAGCAAATGATTCAAATGTCTTCTGGCGAGAACGAGAAACACAAAGAGAGACTATAAATAAAAGTTTCAAAGCTCGAGAAGATTCACAACAGGCAGAGTCTTCTTCAAATAACGACGACGTTCGTTTGTTCGAGTTCAAATCAAAAAGGCGGATAAATTATAAAAAAAATAAATAAATTGATTAAATATTTAAAACATTTTTATTTCAAAAGCGAAAAAAGTAAAAGATAGTTGAAAAAACTGCAACAAAATTCAATTTGTTTTTAGTGCGTGTTTGACAAGTTAACTGTCGCTGTTTATCTCGTAACTCAACTGATAGATGCAAGTTATCCACTTATTGCTGGTGATTTAAAACTACGTTGAATTTATTTTCAAAATTATCATCTTCAGAAAAACCAAAACAAAAACAACAAAACAGTTAAAACGTTTTTTTTTTATTTACATATTACCTGACTTGAAATCATAAACGTTATCATCGCTGTCACTTAGCTGTCGATAGCAGTTTGCGAGATACACTACTTCAGGCGATTTCATCAGTCGTCAGTCAATTTAATCTCATTTTTCGGTTTTCATCAATCGTTCGTCGTTATTTCTTTAAATTGGTCAGTGCGGCGACAAAGGTGTTGAAAAGAAGTTGAAAAAAGAAAGTTTTCTGTTCGGTACGGAAAAAACCACAAACAAATCTTTTGTTATACAACCCATTATTATTGTTAATAATTTTCTGTGTGTGTCTTTCTGTAAACGTGTGTATTTCCCAAATTCCAACTTTGGCCCCATATTTGAAAGAGAAAAAAACCAAAACATCCAAAAATCCCATAACAACCTACGCTAACAAAGTTCAAACAATACAACAACAACGAAATAGTATATTTCATTCATCATCACCATGGCTATAAAATTTAACGCAGCGAAAGTTTCATTGGCACTTTGTCTACTCCTTACTGTGGCTAGCCGCCACGGTTCATTTAGACAAATGTCAGCCGAGGCCTCATCGATACCTATTTGGGAATTTTTAACACGAAATGAAAAGGTAAGTTTTTGGCAAAGATCCTCTGTTTATTTAATTAAAACAGCAATAAAATGGGATATCCTTTAATGGGTTTCTATAAAGAGATGATATTCTAAAGAAATATCATCAATTTTACATGAATTTTATAGCAAGGTAAAAAATTTATCTATTCGTTTATTTTATAGTGGCGTTTTCCATTCGGACGCTAGTTTTATATATTACTAATTTACACTGTAATCTAAAACGAGTATTTGGCACAAATACGTCATTTATTTGACATATATTCAATAAACTTGACAACTTAAATGACGCAGGTTATTAGAACCTGTTTGATGTAAATGTGACTTAGCGAAGTTTATTTATTAGGTCTAAGACCTAATTTACATTGACACCTAACACAAAAGTTTTGAGAAAATAATTAATCATTTCCTTAGTTTTGCGCAGTGTTGTTTCCATTGATCGATTTGTTACTCTAAATAAGTTTGTGTTAAGATGTATGGTTATTTTTCTAGGGCAGAGTTGGACGGCAATTTTAATACTTCTCCATGAGCATTTCGTTCATTCGGAAAAGGGTTTCATTTTGTAAGACAATTCTCAAATTAAGTTGTTAATCAGCACAAAATCTTCCATGTAATTCTGTTTTGAAGAAGTAAATCTAAATCAGTGGCTTAATTTCCAATAATGTAAACAACATTATAAGGAAAATATTCATATCCCCATTATTCAGGCTAAATTAAAGTTAAAAGTGATCACTAAATTTGAAGGAGGACCTTCTTGGCATTAATTTTAATTTAAAAATTAAAAATATAATTCGAAATTGGGTTTATTTTGCGTTTTCAAATCCATCCTATAGTAAAAGAAAACATATATGGTCTGTTCCTTTACTTTTGAAAATGGTAAAATCGGCAAAACTAGCAAAAGTTGTAATCTGCTTCCATATGAATTGTATGGTTTCTGAAGTAAAGGAACGCTTTTAGAGTAAAAAGTTGTAAAACTTGAAGATTCTTGAACGTAAAGGAACAGAGCTATAATTGCTAATAGATCAAGATATATTTACCAGGTCACAAGAACAACTCTATTTTGGCAGAAAATTCTCCAATATGTCAAAATGTTTGTTTACGTTTTCATACAATTTATTCACAATAACAAAAAATTTGATAGATTGAAACCAATCAGCTGGCTGTTTTACGCCACCTTATAATTTCTTCATGCCATAAGGTCTGTACCATGGTGGAATAAGAAGGTGTTACATCAAATTATGTTAAACGTCAAATTTGCTAAAAATAATGTATTACTGTGAATTGCTTGTTTACATTTTGTATGTGATTTTATTCACAATAACGCATTTTGACAACAGGTATGAAGATCAGCTGTTTTGGCGTTTTGTCCCGTAAAAATTTGTAAGTTTTTTCAGCTGACTTTTAATCAGCTGTTCAATGTAAACAACTTGAAATGTAAACATTTTTGAAATGAAGCTGAAAAGCAAGGCTGTCAAGGCCTGCGTACATAAGCTGCTTTGTTACCTTGGTTACCTTGCTTTCCTGCTTCATTTTTGACATAATAAAAATAAAAGAATAAAGAAGGCCGAGGAAATTTCGAACTGGGTTGCCCTTTTCTTTTTTATTCTTTTATCAGAAGTAAGCAAGGTAAGCAGGCAAGGCAGCTTATGTACGCAGGCCTTTAGGCATGTTGAGTAGTTATTGCTGGGAAAGTTAGTTCAGAGTTCTGTTAACAACTTTCGACAACAAACATAATAGATTTTAAATTTGTATTTTAAATCACAATAATGTTTTTGACAACAAACATAACAATCAGGTGGGCTGTATAAACTGTGAATATACTACTGCTACCAAGGCACTTTTAATATAAGGCAGAAGTGACAATCAGGTGCATTTTTACTTTTTTTTCAAAATGTAATCGGGTCTACTCATGAAATTTGGAACTTCGAAATTTGCCACCGTAAAATACTTCTTTTCATCGTAAACGTGTAATAAAAATGACCTACGACAGTTCTGAATGTCCTTTATTTGCATTTTGTTGCAAATTTGTTCTATTTTAGAGGATTTTCAAAATGTATTTATATATTTTCTGAGAGATTTTTTAGAACGACCCTATTATTCAATATTTTCTTTAGTTCAGCTCCTTTACGTGCAAGAATCTTCAAGTTTTACCAATTTTTAATCAAAAAGTGTTCCTTTACTTCAGACACCATACAATTCATATGGGAGCAGTTTACAACTTTTACTACTTTTGCCGGTTTTGCCATTTTCAAAAGTAAAGGAACAGACCATTTGACATTTAATTCTCAATAACAACAGTGTTGTTTTTGTAAATTTGTTAGTTGTTGTAATTCATGCATCTACCTTATAAAAATATGCCTTGACTGCTACAAATGCATCTGGCAATCTGCTGATCTACCTTACTTATAGCATGTTTATATTATAGCTATTTTTTCGGGTTATAGTACATTTACATATACATATGTATATAGGGTTAATCTCCGTATTGAGAATTTATTTGACATATATGCAATTGAATTGACAGCTTAGTCCGGTCCACACTAGCGTGATTTCATTGAAAACATTTTATGAAATTATGCGTCCCTAGATAGAGTTCCATAGTAGAGTCATATCAGGAAATGTGCTGTAGTGGGGAACTCGATCTAAGACATTTCTTTCAATGCAAATTAAATCCATCGAATTTATTGAATCCAATGTAAACGTAATATTGACCAATTTATCAGGTGATGAATATTATGCCATTTTACAATAGAGGTTGTTGCCGGTTTAACATTTTTATGATGATTTATTGGATTTTGGATTATTCCGCCATGGGTACACAGTTTTTAGTTAGGTCATTGTGCCCACAACACGATTGATAGCTCTTTGTATGCGATTGTTAAGAGGCATGACGCTATAGCTTTGTTCTCTTTAAAAACGTTTTACTCGACAAATTTGAGCGTGTAAAAAATAAGCTGTGTTCCTTTACTAACCTGAGGTTACCATTTTACCATTTGTTACCATTTTTAACCTGCAAAGCGTTCTTTAACCCCGAAAAGTGGCAAAACTGGAAGCAATTTTTTAGAGAGTGAGAGTGGAGAGAGAGCGAAAATGGCTTTCTCTTCTACCACAGGCTACCAGCAAAAATTCTGCAGGTAAAAAAATGGCAGAACTGATTTTTCGACTTTTGTTTGACGATTATTTCACAATGAAAAAGAAAATGGACGAAAAACAGAAGAAAAAGTCGAACGCTGACAAAACTAAATTAAAAACTGTGAAATAAAAGACGAAAATTGATTTTTTATGTTTCTTTTTGACTTTGCTGCCAGATCTACCATTTTTCCGTTCCTTTACTTTTCAGGTAAAAATGTTCATGAGAGAGCAATTTTGACACTTTTCTCTTTTATCACCCTTACCATTAAAAAAGTAAAGGAACAAAGCTATAGTAACATGGTTGCCGGCGATTGATTGGCTGATACGTCGACTTTGACATTTGTTCCAGTTTTTTTTGACGTATTTTCCGTTCCCGAACTATTTCAAAAAACTTTTGCGTGAGAACAATTTTTTACAGTTCTCTCTTTTACGAGTTTTACTATTAAAAAGTACGGGAATGACGCTTATATGTGGCACATACAAAGACGTATAGAGATTAACAGTTTTCGTTTAACAGAATGTTGTTATGATATCATAACAACAGAGGTTAACTCCATCTATCGATAATTTTGCACAATTGACTTTTCCCATCTTCTTTAGTTATGTCTATATCACACCCATGGCAGAACTACCAGTGGAATCACACCAGCTGATCGAATATGAAAAGTCAAATCCCTTTATTAAAAAATTATTTTTGTTGTAATTTCCCCAACAACATAAAGAAAGTTTTGACATAACATATTCAAAATTTTACGATGCCACTACCTGGGTAATTGTGCCATGATCACACCATATGCTTTTCTTGTTTGTTTGTTCTCCGAGTCATATTGGTGTGGCTGGTAGAGTTGTTAAATCTAGTGAACTAGTTCAGTACCATAGTTCGTTTGCGTATGATTTATTTTATTAAAACAAAGAGATAATATAACTCATTCGCAGTTCGTTCATGGAAACAACCGGTGTCCACTGAACTATATTTTGAACTAGGTCGTTCAAACGAACTAGATTGTAACAACTCTAGTGGCTGGCAGATGATATCCTATAGGCGAAGGGCAACATAACAGAATTCTTTAAATACATTTTAACCTACCGTTTTCGTTGAGTGTATTATTTATGTTTATTTTTATAAAGAAGATTTTGTCATTCATTATTCAACGACAATCTCTAACCGTTTTTTATTCACAATAGAAACGTGTTTGTCGCCATAACATATCGTATATAAATTCTATTGTTATAGTTTGTGGTGTTGGTCCATCCTAGAAGCATTTGAAAAGCATCTTCATGTTTAAACTAGATTTGAAAAATAAAAGTATTGTTTTATTCTAGTTTTTTTGTGTTTTTGTTTATTTGAAGGAAGGTACCTTTAGTCTCAAGGTCTTAATTCGGCAATTTTATGATTTGCAAGTTAGACCTGAATGAATGTTCTATTGAACTGATGATCATTGTCGCAGCAATGACCAGTTTTTTCTTGTTCAATGATCTGATATTCTAATGCTCGATGGATGATCAAGAAGTAGTCAAATTTCTTCGCTCGTTTCTGCGAAAACAAATACATATTTATGATTGTTTTTTAATTAAAATAACGATGACAATATGTATTTATGTGTATGATATATTATCTATGCTATGACGACATACATACCAAGCTGGTTTAAGAGGAAATAACAAATAATAATTAGAAATTACTGATATTTTAAAGTTATAAAACAAAGAAAGGTTTAAGAATGCGAAATTTGTAGATTCTTGCAGGTTCTGGAACAGAGCTTATAACAATAAGTTATACTTGCACGTCTGTTATCATGTTAATGATGCTATCTAGATTTTGTTTGACGTAAATTGTATGAAAACATCTGTCATCATAATCGATAATAAAAATAAAAAAATATATATATATATATATATATATATATATATATATATATATATATATATATGTTATAGTTAAAAAAATCGTTTTTAAATAAATTAAAATTAAAGTAGCTTTAAACACGTTTTGTTATAAAAAAACCTATTTGTTTATTTATTTAACAATATGGATTGAAGAAGATAAACAAATCATTTATCTCAAACTCAAACAAAAATTTTTTGTACAATGAATGTCAAGGTTTTTTCTTCTATTTTAGCGGCAATGATGTATAAAAAGAAAGAAATTAAGATAGGTTTAGACTTCTAAAGCGATTGATGTATACATATTATCAACTTTACACTTTATTGAAGAGTGTGTTAGACAAATGGGGTTAAGCTGCGAATGGACATGCTAATAAGCTAATAAGTGCTAATTGCAAATTAATAATAAAAACTCCAAATTTCATGAAAATATAATGTCTGTTCTAAAACTGCAAGAATCTACTAATTTTTACTATTTTCTCCGATAACATAAAGGAAAAAAATGTTATCGTAGTAAAAAATAGTAGCTTCTTGCAGGTTCTGGAACAGAGCAATATTTTAACTTCGTTCCAATACTTTTTAATAGTTCTGTTCGTTTACTTTTTAAAGCTAATAACTGTTCCTCCACCAACGTAACCCGGGGCCAATTTTGGCTGGATAATGTTGATAAAACTTGTTTATTTTTGTACTTTTTGTATGTGATTTTATTCACAATGATGCTTCTTGACAATTACAATGATGATCAGCCATTTTTGGCGTTACACCTTTTTATTGTGCCATGGATGCATCATGGCCCTGTTCCTTTACGTTCAAGAATCTTCAAGTTTTCCTCGAAAAGCGTTCCCTTTCTTTAAGAAACATACAATTGACATGAGATCAGTTCACAACTTTTACGACTTTTGCCACTTCTACTATTTTTAAAAGTAACTATGCGTTTAAACATGACAGGACAGCTGACAATCAATACAATACATAAAGTATTGATTGTCAAAATCCCAAAACTTGTATGTGCGACGTAGTCGTCGCGACAACTGCAAAAACAGTTGTAAAATTATGAATGAAAATCATGGATTTCTTTTAGTTTTCCGTTCACATATTTTGTTTTTGTTTATTTTATTTTGTATTCAACACATTTCAATTATTACTTCACTTATTGTAAATAAAATCACATACGAAAGGTAAAGAAGCAATTCACAGAAATACATTTGGTCTGTTCCAGTACTACAAGAATCTACTAATTTTTACTATTTTTCCGATAACATAAAGGAAAACATGTTATCATAGTCCCGGTCCATACTAGAGTGCATTTCATAAAAAAATTTCATGAAATTAGGTGTTCTTAGATTGAATTCCCCACTACAGCAATTTCATGATTTTACTCTACTATGGAACTCGATCTATAGACGCATAATTTCATGTCAAAATTTCAATGAAAGTAAAGGAACGCTTTTCGATTAAAAAGTGGTAAAACTTGAAGAAGGAACAGAGCTTTTCTTATTCCCCCATGGTTCGCATCAAATGTTCTGATAAGAAATGTTACTTTTTGTTTTCAATTTTACCAAAAGTCATTGAGTTTCAGGCGTTTATTACTTTGTAAGAATTAATGGTGTTTTCTTATATTAAATTAAATACACAATTTAATTGCAATTATTCGTCTGTATGTATATTGAATGAAATTCCTTTATTGAAAACTAATAAAAAATAACGATACACACGTTTCAGTGGAATTCTTTCGTATTTTCGTTTTTTTTTTGTTGCAAAAAAAATCATAGACAAGTTTGTTATTAATAGTAACGTTTAAACAACGGCAATAAAAAGTAACTGGATTTTTATTGGCCTTTATTAAATATTCAATAACAATGCCGGCAATAATATGCGTTAAATATACATACATACTACAACAAACAGCAACAACAGCAACAAATAACACAATAAATTATTAGAAAAATAAAAAAACACGAATTCAATGAAAAATACACAACGTGATATATAAACAACTACAACAAATTAAGAACTAGGTGGATCATCATCATTATCAACAAATTTGCAACATAATGCTGAACATTTCAATTATTGATTTAATATTTAATTATAGTTAAAATTGGTTATTGATTTTATACAGAGCCCATCATCATCATAGTCGTTAAAGCTGCCAAAGACTTTAATAAGCTGTTGAGATTTCTCTATTGATACCTGAGATCGTCGCCGTAAATTGTATCTATGAATGAATGTCCACTACTTAAGATCAAGGAAAACTGTTGGCCGTGAAATTGTTAACTACTGCATTAAATTTGATTTAAGTTGTTACAAAATTGGGTAAAATATTAATGAAATGAAAACATGTTCTTTTGAAGGTGGCATTGAAAATTTAAAATTGAAATAATGGCGTGAAATTAGAGCATAGGACAATACATAAGCTCTGTTCCTTTACGTGCAAGAATCTCCTAGTTTTACCACTTTTTACTCGAAAAGCGTTCCTTTACTTCTGACACCATACAATTCATATGGGAGAAGTTTACAACTTTTACTACTTTTGCCGGTTTTACCATTTTCAAAAGTAAAGGAACAGAACAATAGTTGTACAAAATGTGTAATAATAGCTTCGTTCCCGTACTTTTTTAATAGTAAAACTCGTAAAAGAGAATACAGAATACAAATAATTCTCACATAAAAGTTTTTTGAAATAGTTCGGGAACGGAAAAATGGAAAATACATAAAACTGGAACAGATGTCAAAGTCAGCGTATAAGCCAATCAGACGCCGGCAACAACTTTACTATTTTTTTACACGCTCAAATTCTTCGAGTAAAATGTTTTTAAAGAGAGCGCATTTTACAACTTTTTTGTGTACGGGAACGCTTTTTCGGGTAAAATGTGTAAAAGTGGTAAAAATTTTAAAACTTTTTAGTTCTGGAACAAAGCTAATATGTGGGTTCGTTTACTCAAAAGCTTCTTTCCCGTACTTTTTAATAGTAAAACTCGTAAAAGAGAGAACTGCAAAAAATTTGTTCTCACACACAAGTTTTTTGAAATAGTTCGGGAACGGAAAAATGGAAAATACGTCAAAAAACTGGAACAAATGTCAAAGTCGGCGTATCAGCCAATCAGACGCCGGCAACCATGTTACTATGTTTTTACTCGTCCAAATTTGTCGTGTAAAGTTTTTAAAGAGAGCGTCATTTTTGTTTAAAGAGAAGTGAACATTTTACAACTTTTTTGTGTACGGGAACGCTTTTTCGGGTAAAATGTGTAAAAGTGGTAAAGATTGCAAAAACTTTTTACTTCTGGAACAAAGCTAAAATTTTTATAAAATGGTTACTGGATGTTGTTCAAATTTGTACAAATTGTTGACTAATCGAACACACATAATATGTCTGTCTGGTTAGCCTAAAATTTGTAACAATTTGTGCAAATTGTTGCTGGAAGTCGTCTGTTAGGTAGTCGATTCGGCGAATTGCTGCATCAAAGCATCTTTTCCCGTAACATAACACGTCAAAATTTGTAAAGAAAATCAATCCGCCTTGCCGCTTAAATTTGCAACGAATTTGCTGCGACCAATCAGAACAAGATGTTTGTTTACATTTCACAATTACAACAATTTGTTTTGACATTTTATGTTCAATCAGCGTTTCGGATGACATCTGCAACATCGCTCATGGAAAATTGTAGTTGCTCTGTTCCAGAACCTGCAAGAAGCTACTATTTTTTACTACGATAACATTTTTTCCTTTATGTTATCGAAAAAATAGTAGAAATTAGTAGATTCTTGCAGTACTGGAACAGACAAAGTGATATCTCCCAAGCTGGGAAAGTTCTTATACGGCGCAGCATAATCCTCTTCCCACTGTCAATCTCGGTGGGCTCCAAAAATTGCGAATTGGGATAAGATGTGCACCTTTTCACCTATCATCATTCTTTCCTGGATATTAGCTCTGTTCCAGAACTAAAAAGTTTTTACAATTTTTACCACTTTTACACATGTTGCGTTCTCGTACACAAAATTTATATGAAAATCGTTTTCCGACTTTTACCACTTTATAAAGTACGGGAACAGGCCAATTGTTTTAACGATGGCCCAAAATTCACTTAATCATGTACCAATGTTGCATTGCTTCAGGTTGGTCTAGTCACTTTTTTCGCTAAAGTGGGGTACACACGATTAGTTTTGACAGTCAGTTTTGCTCAAATAATCTGTTGCTTGTCAGTGTGGCCGTTCACTTTTGTCAGTCATCAGGCAACCACAAAATATTTTGTGGTTGCTGGACGGTTGGGCAGTTATCGATAATTCCGAAAAATCGACAGTCAAAACTGATCGTGTGTACCCCGCTTAATGCTCACCTGTTAGCCTGTTGAGTTGACTTCAAGAGTAATACTATGTTTACATTTACGAAATCCACTCGATTTCAACTGTCAATTTCATTGCGTATACGTCAAATGAAAATACGTCTGACATCGATTCGATTTCATTTGACGTTTAAGCAATGGAATTGACAGTTGAAATCGAGTGGATTTCGTAAATGTAACTCTTGCGTCTTCAAGGTTCGTGCGCCAAAGCTCATCACCCTCATTTACTAGTCTCGTCGGTTCAGCTGGGAAATTTGACCTGATTTCGGGTATTTGAAATGTAGCGAGCGGCTGAAGCTGTGATGATCTCCCGGAAAATCCTCTCAGCTACCCGAGGAACTGAGGGGGAATGGGTAGCTCTATGAGGCGTTGATTGGTAAATTCCCTGAAACTGAAAGCAGGAAAAAGATGTATAACAGAGATTTGAGAGAGATATTGATAATTTAAGTGTAGAGAAGAGTGAGGATTTGTCATTTTATGGTAAAATATTTTGTTTTCGCTGAAGCCACTTTAGACTCTTGGCAAGTAGAAGCAGACTTGTTGGCTCGGTTTGGCAGAAGTTTGTCAGATGATTCGCAATCTCCGCGTCGTGAGCATTGGACAGCGACATAATAAGTGTTTGATGGTTTCTGTTTCCTCTTCATCTTTGCATAACCTGCAGTAGTCAACAGTATCGACTCTTTCATATTTGCAGGACATTTGTAGATGTTATTCTGTCGGTCGGACTTCTTCATAAAGAGCAGAGTGTAGTTCATACCTACGCTCGGTGAAATGGCACAAGGGTGGCTTGATCCATTTGTTGTCCTTAATATCGGTTGACTCCGATCCGCAACGATCCTTCGATGTTGCAATGACCGCAGACCCAACACAAGGTAACGATTGATTTTAGCGCTTCCAAGGTGTTTCTGCCAATCAAAAGCCCTGCAGACTTCATAGAGTGGGATCTAAGTGATTTTAGGGCCGCTTGATAGATAGTCACCGGTCCAGCTATGTCTTTTTTTCATGTTACTTATTAATTCTACTGCTTTTTTGATTGCAAATATATCAGCTTGGAAGACGCTACAATTTTCGTTTAACTTGTAAGAGAACCTTAAATTGAGAGTATCGCTGTAGACGGCTGCTGCAGTTCCCGTTTCCATCTGGGAGCCATCGGTACATACCTTCATACCGGGTAGATGTGAGAAGTTCTGGGTCCAGGCCTCTCTGTGGGATATTTGTACATTAATCTCGGCGAAGTGTAGCTGTGGTGATATATAATCACTGATTACCTGCTATCCCAGTGATTTCTAGGGATAGGTAATGGAAAGCAATAATCGATTTTTCGATTTTGGTCTAAAACTAAAATTGCGATTTTTCGGTCTGACGATTATTTCAATTGTCCTAAAACTCGACTTTCGACTTATTCATAACCGGAGAAAATCGGTTATGATCGATTATTCGTCGATTTTCGAGTTTTCTTTTGAAAATGTGAAACCACCAAAACCGTAAAACCACCAAGTCAGTTATCAACTCCAAAATCGATCACAAGGTAATCGATTATGCGATTTTCCCTCCAGCCAAAAGCCGACTACGATTTTAAGACTTTTATACGCAAAAAGTCGACTAATCGATTAAACGAAAGTCGACTTACCTATTCCTAGTGATTGCGCCGATCGTCGTAAGATTGCAACGTTACCATACTCGGAATTGCGCCATGAATTCATCTCCGTTAGCTGGAGAGTACTCTTGGCTGCCAGCTGATGCACTACAAGATTTAAGGGGTGAAAGTCAAGTAGTGCGTTGAGGGCAGCCTGTAGAGTGCTTTTCATGGCACTGTGATTCGTTGTGATACCGCTCATTGGACATTGTTTAGTCTATAAAGAAAGGATGTCTTGCTCAAAGCATTCTACAATACCAAAGAGCCATAATAAATAATTGGGCGTACTATGGTCGTGAAGATTCAATGGATGACCTATGGTTTCAGTGCCCAACTCTTACCAATGGAATCCTTGGATGAATAAAATGGCTATTAAGGCCTACGTACATAAGCTGCCTCGCTTGGTTGCCTTGCTTGCTTCTAAAAGAATAAAAAAGAAAAGGGCAACCCAGTTCGAAATTTGCTCGGCCTCCTTTATTCTTTTATTTTTATTATGTCAAAAATGAAGCAGGAAAGCAAGGCAACCAGGCAAAGCAGCTTATGTACGCATGCCTTTAGACCTCTCTTGGCACGTTCTTCGACATTCCTTTTCCACGTTAATTGGGGTCCAGGCAAATGCCGCGGCACTTAGCTTCTAAAACTAACTCCAGGGTGACTCCATCAAGCGTTGGTAGGGTGAATGGTTTGACTTTTCTCTTGTTCATAAACAGAACCAGCTCTGTCTTGGATGGGTTCATTTCAAGACCTTTGTTGTGTGCCCATCTCGATAGTTTGATTAGAGCTTCTTGCATGAGTTCTGATAGTGTTTGTGGGAACTTCCCGCTAATCATTATGACCACGTCGTGAGCATAAGCTATCGTTTTTATTCGTAGTTTATCCAATTTCTTAAGTATTTCGTTTATCACCAGAAGCCACAGGAGTGCGAAAAAACGCCACCATGTGGTGTACCCCTGGTGACAGACTTCCGAATGGAATTCTCAGCGACGTTTGAATTAAGTATACTGCTGCAATATACATAAGTTACAGAGTGCATTATGGGTTTATTCAAGCTTAACGTTATTAATGGCACCTTCTATGCCAAGAAAGGCTTCTAACGTATAGTTTGAGCCTTCCATATTCCTCTCGATAAGACCCATGACTTCAATCAGTACGGTCTCTACCGATTTACCTTTGATATAGACATGTTGGGCAGGACTTACAGCAGTAATTGAAGGCCTGATCCTGATTGCAGCAGCCTTTCTAAGGTTTTTAATCAATAGCAAGGAAGATAGGTTCATCGGTCTATAGTCTTTGGGAAGTGTGTGGCTTGACTTCCCCGCTTTGGCGTGTACATATGTCACAGTAGCCTCCCTTCATAGAGCCGGAGTGAGCGATAGACACACACAAGTTCTGAAAATGAGATCCAGATGTGGAATCAATACATCTAGACCGTAGTCAGCGAAATTACTTAAAAGAATTTCACGTTACATTTTTCCCTTCTTGCGATTATAGCTCTGTTCCATTACTTTTTTAATGGTAAAAGTGGTAATAGAGAAAACTGTCAAAATGAGCAATGAACTTGACAGATTGGGTGAAATCAACTGATGATAACCACTTTTTCACGGTCGCGTGTTTTGCATTCCCTTACTTTATTTACAATTAGGGAGAAGGTGAGAACATTCACGACAAAACGTTATTTATAATAGGGGTGAAGGTGAGGGATAGCAAACTTTGGGTGAGGTGATTTTTTAATTTGGCTAATATTCAAATGTTTTCAGTTTTACAACAACAAAAACCATGCATTAACAAATACGAAATAATTAATTGCTGAATTTCATTTTGTAAAGGCAGGTAATTCAATCCGGTTTTTTTTGTCGCTTGTAAATGTAAACAATTCGGTTATTTATCATTGTGGGTAAAACCAAATTGTGACAGCATTTTTTTAAGGTTTTTTTTTGTGTTATTTTGCTTTATTATTAATTATCTACTTAAAACAAGTAAGAACAGACTATAGTCGGACGGGGCCGACCATGTGATACCCTATACCACTATCCCTGTGCACTAGCTTTCCGGGCTAGCTGTTATAAGATGTGCATTAGAAATTTTACCAATTTTCACACAAAAGTTTTGATCAATTTAACCCGCTAAATATTATCCGATCATACCGTTGACTTGCACGCTACTTCTTCATCTCAAACCAAAACTACGTTTAAAATTTCGCGCCGATCGGACTATTATTGCGACCTACAGAGCGGCTACAAAATCGAGCAAAAATTTTGTTTTTGGTCCATTTCATCCCTTTAACATTTCACGATCATCGCCAAAAACTAATCAGTTCTATTCTGGTCCAAACCCGACCTCCATACTAAATTTCGTGACAATCGGTCCATAATTGCGGCCTCTAGCTTGATTACAATTTTTAATGGACGGACAGACGGACGGACGGACGGACGGACACACATCGCTAAATCGCTTTATCTCGTCGAGATATGAAGTTTGGTATACCACATGAGGGGTCTACGACGAATATTTCGCGGCGTTACATGAATTTTTGGGAAAACAAACTTATTATACCCTTTTCCACATTGTGGTATAGGGTATAAAAATGCCGAAAATAAGTTTGGAATGATTGTTTAATTTAAGGTACATTTTTTTTAAAATTGATTTCTTGTCAAAAGGTTTAATCGAATGGAGATTTTATTTTTGCAAAATAGCAAAATTTGTTTGTTTTGTTTCATTTTTAAAATTACAACAACAATATGCATTGCACTAAATATTCACTTGCTTTTAGCCGATATGCTCCACTGATTTTTTGTTTGCACTTTTCTATTGTTCGTTCATTCATCCGTACATAGGCGAATTACAAATTGTACTTTAAGCGCTTTTATTGTTGTTGCTGTTGTTTTTTTTATCATCTGGAAGTTGCATTAGCTTTCCTCTTCGCTGCAGTTCAGAGTTTTATCTGAAGAAGAAAACACCACCAACAACAACAACATCAAATTAAATGAAGTGCAGATTTATTTGTTACACTTTGTTAAATACAAACTACTTTTCGTTTACATTGCCCCTGCTTGATTGTTTTGAACAATACAGAGCAATTGTTCAATTTCCTCTTTTTCTCGAGATAATAAGTACAGTGGGTGTGTAGGCGTATAATACCCCGGTTACACTTAACCGGATTAAACCAGTGGGGGGTTTGGGTTTCAAATGTCAATTCCATAGCGCAAACGTCAAATAAATTCTCATAAAGTGGGTTAACCCAGCAAAAAAAAAAAAAAAAAAAAACTCTAACGTAACCATACCATAAGTGACCATGCTTCTATAATAAAATATTAGCTCTGTTCTTTACGTGCAAGAATCTCCATATTTTACCATTTTTTCTCGAAAAGTGTTCCTTTACTTGATGTAAAGCTGGGTATACATTGCCAGTTTTGAATAACAGCTTTGCTCAAATAATCGGTTGCTTGTTAGTGTGACCGTTCATTTTTGTCATTCATCATTCAGCCACAAAATATTTTAGCGGGGTATACACGATCAGTTTTGACTGACGAAAATATCGGAAATATCGATAACTATCAAACTGTCCAGCAACCACAAAATATTTTGTGGTTGCCTGATGACTGACAAAAATGAACGGCCACACTGGCAAGGAACCGATTATTTGAGCAAAACTGACAGTAAAAACTGATCGTGTGTACCCCACTTTTGTCGTTGTTGGACAGTTATCGATAATGGGGAAAAATTGTTATCGACATCTTTTCTCTGCTGAAAAGTTGTTATCGACATCTTTTCTCTATACAAATTTTCTTATCGACATCTTTTCTATATGGAAAATTTGTAATCGACAACTTTTCTCTAAAGGGGAGTACACATTAATAGTCAAAACTGACAGTCAACGTACTTTTAGGACAATTTTCCGGCAAATAACAACTTTTATTTAGCTAAAAACGTTTGAAATACAATATTTACGGTATTATTTAGAGATTACAAAAGAAATTTTTCAGTTAGGCTTTGATATTCACGAAATAGACCTCGATGACTGTCAGTTTTGCTTGTCAATGTGTACTATACTTAAAGAGAAGTTGTTATCGAGTTGTTGTAATCGGCAACTTTTGTCTGTAACAAAGTTGTTATCGAAATTTTGTCTGTAGAAAAGTTGTTATCGATACTTTGTTTGTAGAAAAGTTGCTATCGACAACTTTTTTCCATAGAAAAGTTACTACAGGTCCCTTTACACTCATGGTGGAATAATAAGGTGTTACATCGATAACAATAATCGGACCATTTACCAGACCAAACGTCAAAATTTGCGAACAAATGTTGACGTTTGGTGTGGTAAATGGACCGATTATTGTTACCGATGTAACACCTTCTTATTGCGCCATGCTTTACACTAGAGCTGGCAAACTATCGATATTCATAACATTAGATATTTCCGATATTTCATTTCAAAAAATCGATTGCTATCGATATTGTCGTTAAGCTGTCATCACCATTACTTTGGAAATTAAAATGGTGGAAATGTCTATGCTTTGGTTGACATTTTCTACAAGGAATTCACAGAAATATAAAGGAGAAAAAAACAGTTGCATTTATTTAATAGAAAATACAAAAATACATTTTACTTTTCCGAAAAATTTGTACGTGTGTCTACGGACTTACTTTCTCACATTCACAAAACCGAAAAACAACGAAATTTCTATTTGCTACCGATAACTTTTTCTGTAGAAATTTTGTTATCGACCATTTTTCTCTTTAGAATTTTGATTATCGACAACTTTTCTCTTCAGAAATGTTGTTATCGACAAACTCTATCTATAGAATTTTTGTTATCGACAAATTTTCTCTCAAGAATTTTTGTTATCGACAAACTTTCTCTATAGAAAAGTTATTATCGACGAATTTTCTCTATAGAAGGTTGATATCGACAACCTTTCTCTATAGAAAAGTCGTTATCAACATCTTTTCTCTATAGACAAATTATTATCGACCTCTTTTCTCTATAGAAAGTTTGTTATCGACAACTTTTCTACAT
This sequence comes from Musca autumnalis, assembly GCF_047663935.1. Taxonomy (NCBI): domain Eukaryota; kingdom Metazoa; phylum Arthropoda; class Insecta; order Diptera; family Muscidae; genus Musca; species Musca autumnalis. The sequence continues at coordinate 82,833,392 of NW_027412088.1, forward strand.
GGAAAAATTGTTACCGACACGTTTTCTCTATAGAAAAGTTGTTATCGGCAACTTTTCTCTATAGGAAAGTTGTTATCGGCAACTTTTCTCTATAGAAAAGTAGACATCGACAATTTTTCTTCATAGAAAAGTTTTTATTGACAACTTTTCTCTATTGAAAAGTTGTTATTGACAATTTTTCTCTATTGAAAAGCTGTTATGGAGTTGTAAGTGGTTGTTGTAATCAGCAACTTTTGTCTGTAGAAAAGTTGTTATCGAAATTTTGTCTGTAGAAAATTTGTTATCGAAACTTAATCTCTGTAGAAAAAATTTTATCGACAACTTTTGTCTGCAGAGGAGTTTTTATCGACATCTTTTCTCTATAGAAAATTTATTATGGGCCACTTTACACTATAAGAACCGACATCGAGAACATTTCTCTATTGAAAAGATGTTAATGTCGACTTCTCTCTGTGGTAAAGTTGTTATCGAAACTTTAGAAAAGTATTTATCGACAACTGTTCTTTATAGACTAGTTGTTATCTTCAGCTTTTCTGTATAGAAATGTTTCTCTGTAGAAAATTTTTTTTCGACAACTTTTTTTTTAAGTTGTTATCGCCAACTTTTCTCTATAGAAAAATTATTATCGACAAGTTTTCTCTATGGAATAGTTGTTACTGACAGTTTTTCTCTATAGAAAAGTTATTGACAGTTTTTTTCCAACTAAAAACTGTTATCGACAACTTTTCTCTATAGAAATATTGTTATTGACAACTTTTCATTATTGAAAAGTTATTATTGACAACATTTCTCTATATAGAAATGTGGTTTTCGACAACTTTTCTCTATAAAAATGTTGTTATCGACAACCTTTCTCTATAAAAGAGTTGTAATCGACAACTTTTCTCTATTGAAGAGTTGCTTGCGACAACGTTTTTCAATAGAAAATTTATTATCGAAAAGTTTTCTCTATAGAAAAGTTATTATCCACAACTTTCCTCTATAGAAAAGTTATTATCGACAACTTTTCTGTATAGAAAAGTTGCTACCGATAACTCTTTTCAGTGGAAATTTTTTTATCGACAACTTTCTCTTTAGAAATATTGTTATTGACAACCTTTCTCTATATAAGAATGTTGTTATCGACAACTTCCCTGTGGGCTGACTCTGTATTTTATCAACAAGGCACCTTTATCGACAAATCTTGCTTAAATTGTCCCACTGTGCTGTACACTTGTCTTGCATTTCTGAGAGCACACTTCAATCCGTAGCATTGCAGCATTAACCACTGCTTCCGTTAACTATTGCAAATTGCTGCAAATTTTCAGCGTTATTTTAACATCCACCACATTTTCCTAATCTTGCGGATAAGGCATTGCAGACACTTTAATGTCGAATAGATAATAAATAAAGCTATATTTTTCATTTATACAAATATTTTAACCATATCCGCCTTTCTTAATTTTTCAAAATTATTTAAATTTTATACAAATAAAATCTTACTCAAATCCCTACAGCGCCAGTGTAAAATAGGTATTATATTCAAATGCAACCTTAAACCTAATTTACACTTGCACCTAAAACCAGTAGTTGGGGCAAATTCTTTGTTTATTGGCAGATATTCAATGGAATTGACAACATAAATGACGGATGTTTTAAAAAAACCTGTCAGATGTAAAAAATGGGCCTTTAACATGTAGATGCGCATTTTATATATATATATATATTTGGCCAATGGGGATTTTATACCAAATATAACCAACCATACGGTATGTTTATAATCTGGCAAAAATAACGACAAAGAAATAAACATCCTATTAATAACATCCCCACAAAAAAAAAGACTTTGCAAGGATATTAAAAGAAAGTGGGTCAACGCATTATTTATATAATGGGTCCGGTTATTGTCAACGCTGCAACGATTCCACTTAATCAGCTGCTTTTTTTATTTTATTAAATTTAAAACATAAAAATATATTAAACATGCAGTCACATCTCTTCCACGAGTGCATTCTTCCAAAGAAAAGGTGTGCCAACTTATTGGCCTGTCCCTTGCAAAAAAACGAAACACAAAGACCATCCCATAGAAAGCCCGGTTAAAACTGACTTGAATGCTCTCCAGAAACAATCGTCTTTCAAAACAAACAACTACAACCTGTGATTAAGATGGTGATGGTGCGGTCAATAACCTGTTACTGTTGTTGCCTTAGTCCATCCATACATGCCGGATGGATATCAAAAGCGCTACAAACAAACTAAAAAAATCGTCGTCGTTTTTATAGTCACATAATCAAAATATCATTAACTGAAGAAAACAACAACAGCAAAAAAACTAAAAATATTTCGAAAAAGACCAACAACAATTCGATAATTACATACGAATAAAAAAGAAATTAATAAAAAAAAGACATGAGAGGTCTACATATTTTTATACATACATATGCCCATATAAAAACAAATTGCCGCCATGCCCGCCGCATAGCGAAAGCGTTTAATTTTGGCGAAAATAAAAAAAATCTGCGTTACTGACCCAATGTTAACGCCACACACACGACTATCACGACGGGTATGCAGACGACGACGGATGGACAGTTTCCAATGACAACAATAGCGCGGCTTCACCACCCCTTTTGAAGAGGGCAACTTACGTAAAATATTGGCCAACACATTATGTTGTTTCTTTTTTGCTTTAATTTTGGTCAATTTTCTTCATTCGAACTGGTTTCCTACCCATTATTGGTCTGGCTACAGATGAAGCGCACTCTTGGTTATACTACATATGTAAGTCTTTCTTAAAAAACTGATATATTTGACCTGAAATTTCCAAAATCGAAAAAACAACACTCTTTTTCACATAAATATGTCACCAGCTAAGTGTATGCGGCACGTTTTAAATCTTTGATAGCGAGAAAGAAGATGGAAGATGGACCAATAAATAAAATCGCTTTTTTGACTTTGCACTATGGGATGGAGAAGCATACATACGTACATATGTACATTTATATTGTTTTAAAATTATTATGGATAACTTTTGTCAACAATAAATGTGTTCGTTTACTCAACAATTTATCGAAAAAAATAGTAAAACTTAGTAGATTCTTGCAGTACTGGAACAGACCAAATATTATGTTATTGGGAAATTTTCTCAATAGAAAATTTTGGTCTGTTCCAGTACTGAAAGAATCTACTACTTTTTACTACTTTTTCCGATAGCATAAAGGAAAAAATGTTATCGTAGTAAAAAATAGTAGCTTCTTGCAGGTTCTGAAACAGAGCATTTATTATCGATAGCTTTTGTACATATATGAAAAGGTTGTTATTGATACTTTTTCACTTAAAAGAAATGTAATTATCGACATTATTTAAATATTGAAAAGTGGATATCGATAACATTTCCGTATGAGAAATTTGTAGTCGATAACGTTACGTACATATAAAAAAGTTGTTCTCGATAATATCAGTACATGAGCAAATGTTACATTACAACTTTTTCATATCAAAGTTGCTATATACAATTTTTTCCCGTAGACACTTCACTAAACAAAGTTTTTATTGAAAGTTGTTAAATTTATAAAAGATGTTTGTCGATAATTTTCTGTATAAAAAAAGTTGTTATCGACAACTTGTTTCTGTAGAAAGGTTGTTATCAAAAAATGTTTTATACATAAAAGTTGTTATCGGTAGCTGTTATCTATGTAGAAAAGTTGTAATCGATAACTTATCTCTTTGGGCATTTTTATAGACAGTTTTTTTTCTAAAAAAGGTTTAACGTATTATCGAAATCTTTTATCTGTAAAAAACTTGTTATCGAAGGCTTTTCCCTGTAGACAACTTGCTATCGAAAACTTTTGTCTGTGAAAAAGTTAAGCTGGGTACACATTGTCAGTTTTGAATGACGATTTTTTGCAATTATCGATAACTGTCCAACCGTCCAGCAACCACAAAACATTTTGTGGTTGCATGATGAATGACAAAAATTAACGGCCACACTAGCAAGCAACAACAAAGCTGTCATTCAAAACTGACAATGTGTACCCAGCTTTAGCAATGTGTTTTGACATAACATATTCAAAATTTTAAGATGCCACTACCTGGGTAATTGTGCCATGGTATATACAAATATTGACGATGGTTACTTTTCTATAAAGAATAAAGTTTTCATATATAAATATTATCAATAAAAAATTTTTCTATAAAGCGAGGTACACACGATCAGTTTTGACTGTAGATTTTTCGGAATTATCGATAACTGTCAAACAGTCCAGCAACCACAAAATATTTCACTGACAAAAGTGAACGGCCACACTGGCAAGCAACCGATTATTTGAGCAAAACTGACAGTCAAAACTGATCGTGTGTACCCCACTTTATAGAAAAATTTTTTATTGATAATATTTATATATGAAAACTTTATTCTTTATAGAAAAGTAACCATCGTCAATATTTGTATATACCATGGCACAATTACCCAGGTAGTGGCATCTTAAAATTTTGAATATGTTATGTCAAAACTTTCTTTATGTTGTTGGGGAAATTACAACAAAAATATTTTTTTTATAAAGGGATTTGACTTTTCATATTCGATCAGCTGGTGTGATACCACTACCTGGTAGTTCTGCCATGGTATATACACATTTTGTTTTCGATACATTTTCTTTATATAAAAGTGGTTATCGATTTCTGTACGAAAAGTTGGAACCGATAGCATTTATATATGAAAAATTTTTATTAATAATATCTCCAAAATATATACAAGAAATTATATCGCCTTTAGAAAAGTTGTTATTAGAACTCTTCTCTAAAGAAAAATTGTTATCGACAACTTTCCTCTGAAAAAAGTTGTTATTGACGACTCTTCTCTATAGCTATATTGATATCTACTACTTTTCTCTGTAGAGATGTTATCGACAACTTTTCTGTAGAATAATTGTTATCAACAACTTCTCTGTAGAAAAGTTGTTATCGATAACTATTCGCAATGGGAAGAAATATTGTTATCAATAACTCTTCGCAATAGGAAATTTGATATCGACAACTTTTCTCTATAGGAATGTTGTTATCGAAAATTTTTCTCTATAGAAAAGTCAATAACTCTCTGTAGACGACTCTTCTCTATAGGTATATTGATATCTACTACTTTTCTCTGTAGAGATGTTATCGACAACTTTTCTGTAGAATAATTGTTATCAACAACTTCTCTGTAGAAAAGTTGTTATCGAAAACTCTTCGTAATAGGAAGAAAAATTGTTATCGATAACTCTTCGGAATAGGAAGGTTGATATCGACAAATTTTCTCTATAGGAATGTTGTTATCGAAAATTTTTCTCTATAGAAAAGACAATAACTCTCTGTAGGAAAGTCATTATCGACAGCTTTTTGTTGTAAACATTTTTTATCGACAACTTTTCTCTGTAGAAAGTTCTTATTAACGAAAGTTAAAGTAAGGAAAGTTCTGTAGAAAAATTCTAATCGCGCAAAATTTGTTGACAACTTTTATCCATAAAAAATAATTTTATCTAAAAATTGTTCTCTATAGAAATTGTTACCGACAACTTTCCTCTATAGAAAACTTGTTAATAACAGTATTCCTCTATCGAGAAGTCGACAACATCTCTCCATAGAAAAGTTGTTATCGACAACTGTTATCTATGAAATGTTGTCAATAACTCTTATAAAAAACTTGTATAGACAAACTTTTCTCCTTTAAAAAATTGTTATCGCCCACTTTTATTTATAAATAAGGTTGTTCTCGACACCTTTTCTCTATCAACTACTTTTATTTATAAAAAAATTATTATCGACAACTTTGCTCTTTAGAAAAGTTTTTATCGGCGACTTTCCTATATCGAAAAGTTATTATCGACAACATTCTTCTATGAAAAGCTATTATCGAACAATTTTTCTCCATAAAAAAGTTGTTATCTAGAACTATCTGTATAGGAATATTTTTATCGACAGTTTTTGTTTTTCTAGAGAAAAGTTTTTATCTGCAACCGAAAAGCTGTTATCGCTATCTCTGTGGTCTTTCGTATCGAAAAGTAGTTTTGAATAACTATATATAATAATTTTCTTATAGAAAATTAGTCATCGACAACTTTTCTATGTATAAAATTTGTTATAGACGGCTGTTTTCTATAGACAAATTGTTATCTATAGAAAAGTTGTTATCGACATCTTTTCTCTATAAGATAGATTTTATCGACAAATTTTCTCTAAAGAAATGTTGTTTGATTATTTTTTCCTTTATAAAAGGCGTAATCGGCAACATTTCTCTAGAGAGAATTTGTTATTGGCTACTTTTCTCTATAGAAAACTTGCTATCGACAAAATTGTTATCTGCAAATTTTCTTTATCGAAAATTTGTTATCGAAAACTTTGCTCTATGAAAATTTTTATCGACAACTTTTTTCTATAGAAAAGTTGTTATCGATAAGTTTTCTCTATAGGAAACTTTTCTCTAGATATTGAACATTTTGCTCCATAGAAAAGTTGTTAACGACAAATTTTCTCTACAGAAATGTTTTTATCGACAACATTTCTCTACAGAAAAGTTTTTATCGACAAAATGTCTTATAGAAAAGCTTTTATAGACAAATGTTCTCCATAGGAAAGTTATTATCGACATTTTTCCCAGTAGCAAAATTGGTATTCAAAACTATACTCTTTAAAAATTTGCACTCGAAATAGTGTTTTTGCAGAGCCTTGGGCAGCACTGCATTATGACAAAAATCTACCGACAACTTTAACAAGGAGAATTAATATTCCTGCTCATGTTTGTACAAAAGTTTAGTGACATTTTTTTATCACCTTCACTAAACCTGCACGCGAAGCGAACAAAACCATTTGGATTTATAATAAAATAAATTACATTGTTTCAGCGATTTTGCAAAAAAACGCTATAAAATATAGGTAATAATCATAAAAAAGTTATATGCTTTTGTATAAGTACACTACCCTCTGAAAGGTGTTGGCACTTCAAATGGAGTTTGGTGAATATAAGCAATAACTACTTTAAATCATATATTTCATATTTTCGAAAGAAACGAACATCTCCTTCGTAAAAACATATTCGAAACATTGACGTATTGATAGGCATTATGTGAAATTATTCAAATTTATTGCTGACTTTTATGGCCATTAACATATATGGAAGTAATAAAAAAAATATTGACGTAAATCAAAATAAAGCTATGACAGCAACACTGTTTAGGTGACTTCATCATGATTGGCTTATTCAGCGATCAATGGAATTTCAAAGAAAATGTTCATTGTAACGTGGAGGAGAAAAATGATTTGCATAGCTAAAATTATGAGAAATTTTTTACAGGCACTGGAATGTTATTAACATTTTCCCAATTAGAAAAACATTTTACAATGTCTAGACAATATTTAAGCCTTATTTACATTGATACACGAGTTCTGGGAAAGTACGTCTTTTATATGACAAATGCGGGAATGGAATTTGCAAATTTTCATTATGTCCGTTTGATGTTGATGCGCCTCTATCACACACTTATATACATAGATAGGGAAGCATTTTTTCAACACGGTGGTTTAGGAATTCTTCAGATAATCATAACCCATTTATGATAAAATTATTTGTGTTAATCTATTGTACATTTTCCATATAAATAAATATAATTACCTAACCCAAGTAAGCAATTTCATTCATCAGATAAAACTTGATGTATCTTCATCATAATATCGTAGCCACGTTTTGAATTTATAATTGTTTTTATGTTATTTTCTTTTTTAATATTCTCAGTGATAAATGGATTCTTAACGTATCTTCAGGTAGTTGGTTATGAATGTCTAGAGCATTTTGACAATAAATCGTTTATTTTGCAATTAATGTTGGTAGTCACGCAGATAGAACTATCGATTGTAAGGAGGTATCTAGTCATCATATGAACATTAACAGTAGCTGCTAAATTTTATGATAATGCATTCGCAATAACAATGAACATTAAAGTGAAGTAGTGATTCATAATTGCAAATACCTATTTCTAGTTACTGATTCCTGTACATCTAAAGTTTCTTATGACTGAATTTCCTTTTTTGTTTTTGAAATTAACAACATTTTTACATAGATGAGTTGTAATTGTCCCATGTTTTCTATGGATAAATTTTTTGCTGATAACTGTTCCTTATGGAAATTTTGTTATCGAGAACTTTTCTCTATAGAAAAGCTTATATCGACAACTTTTCTCCATAGAAAAGTGGTATCGACAACTTTTCTCCATAGAAAAGTTATATACAAAAGCTGTTATCGACAACGTTTTCTATTGAAAATTTATTATCGAAAACTTTTCTCTACACGAAGTTTTTATTGACAAATTTTCCCTACAGAAATGTTGTTTTCGACAGCTTTCTACTATTTTTTATAGAAAAGTTGTTTTCGACATGTTTCTCTATAAAGAATTTGTTATCCACAACTTTTCTCTGCAGTTATAAGCAAATTTCTTCTATAGTAAAGCTGTTATCGACAATATATTTTTATTCTTTTATCGACAATCGAAAAACTGTAATTGAAATTTTTTCTTAATAGAAAAGTGGTTTATGTCTAGTGTTCTATAGAAAAGTTGTTACCGACAACTTTTCTCTATAGAAAAAGTTGTTATCGACAAATTTTCTTTATAAAAAAGTTGTTATCGACAATTTTTTCTATAAATAAGTTGTTATGGACAACTTTTCTCGATGGAAAAGTTGTTATCGACAATTTTTCTCTATAGAAAAGATGTTATCGATAACTTTTCTCTGTAGGAAAGTTGTTATCGAAATATTTTCTCTATAGGAAAACTGTTATCGACAACTTTTATCCATAGGCTGTTTGTTATCGAAAAATGTTCTCTAAAGAAAAGTTGTTACCGGCACCTTTTTCCTGTAGAAAACTTAGTATCGACAACTTTTCTCTAAACAAGTTGTTATCGACAATTTTTCTCTATATAAACGTTTTTATCGACAACTTTGCTCTATAGAAAAGTTGTAATCTGCAACTATTCTCTATACAAAAGTTGTTATCGATAACTTTTCTCTATAAAAAAGTTGTTATCGACAACCTTTCTCTATAGAAAACTTGTTATCGACGATTTTTTTCTATGAAAAAGTTTTTGTAGATTACTTTTCTCTATAAAAAAAGTAGTTATCGACAACTTGTTTTTATAAAATAGTTTTCATGAACAACTTTTTCTGGGAGCAAATTTATCGAGAATATTTCCCTTTAGAACAATTGGTACAGACAAATTTCTTCTACAGAATACTTGTTTTCGACGAATTTCTTGTTTAGAAAAGTAGTTATCGACAATTTTTTTCTATGGAAAAATGATTATCGGAAACTTTTCTGTATATTAAAGTTGGTACTACTTTTCTCTATATGAAAGTTCTCTATAGAAAAGTTGTTATCGATTATTTTTCCCTGTATGATTTGTTATCGATAACTTTTCTTTATACGGTAGTTCTTGGCGACAGCTTTGCTCTATCAATAAAGTTGTTATCGACAGCTTTTCGCTATCAAAAATGTTTTTATCGACACTTTTCATTGCGAGAAGTTGGTATCGATAACTTTTGTCTATATGAAAGTTTTTATCGGCAACTGTTCTCTATAAAAAATCGTTATCGTCAACTTTTTTCTATACAAAAGTTCTTATCGACAGCTTTCCTCTTATGATAAGTTGTTATCGACAATTGTTTGTCTGTAGAAAAGTGATTGTCAACAACTTTTCCTACTTAGAAGTTATTATCGACTAAATTTGTCTACATAAAAACTGTTATTGATAAGTTTTCTCTAAAGAGCAGTACACATTGTCAGTTTTGAATGTCGATATTTCGCAGTTATCGATAACTGTCCAACCGTCCAGCAACCACAAAACATTTGGTGGTTGCATGATGAATGACAAAAATGAACGGCCACACTAGCAAGCACCAACAAAGCTGTCATTCAAAACTGGCAATGTGTACTCAGCTTTAAGAAAATTAGGCATCGAAAAATTTGTATCGAGAACTTTTCTATATAGAAAATGTGTTATCGACAACTTTTATCTATAGAAAACTTTATTTTAAGTGGGGTACACACGATCAGTTTTGACTGTCAGTATTGCTCAAATAATCGGTTGCTTGCCAGTGTGGCCGTTCATTTTTGTCAGTCATCAGTCAACCACAAAATATTTTGTGGTTGCTGGACAGTTTGGTTGATATTTCCGAAAGTCAAAACTGATCGTGTGCACCCCGCTTTATAAAAAAGCTGTTGTTGTTTTTCTCTGTATATAAGTTTTTATCGATTACTTTGCTCTATGCTGTTTATATAATAGGTTTTTGCAGGGTTAACCTTCTTTATGAGGATTTATTTAACGTATAGGCAATGGAAATGACATTTGAAACCCAGTTTTGTTGTTGTTGTTTTTGACTACTTTAAGAGTTTTTATCGATAATTTGTCTCTATAAAAAAGTAAATTTGAAATACATGTATTTTGTTTTTGTATTTTTGAAGCCACATGCAACACGCAGAGTTATAGGTTTGGCCCTAATATCAAATAAAGAAAACGTTTCTCTATAGAAAATCAGTCATTGTTAACAATTTTTTCTATAGAAACATTATTATAGACAAATTTCTTCTATAGAAAAATTGTTATCGACGATTTTCTTCATCAAAAAAGTTGTTAGCGACAAATTTTATCTAAAGAAAGAATGTTATCGACAATCGAAGAGCTTCTATTCAAATTTTTTCTCTATCGAAGAGTGGTTATCGACAACTTTTCTCTATTTAAAAGTTGTTATCGATAATTTTTCTATGTAGGAGAGTTGTTAGTAACACCCAAATTTCTTCTATAGATTTCGTCAACTTTTCACTATAATAACAAAATGTTATCGTAGTAAGAAATAGTAGCTTCTTGCAGGTTCTGGAACAGTGCAATTATTTATTATTTACAAAAAATTAATTGTTAAACTGCACATTTATTAGGTTACCTGAGTAGGTCTAAAGATTGCTGCTGCATGTCCGTGATCATTCTATTTATAGCCAAAAGTGATGAGAATATACATACATTTTATACATACATTTTCAATAAAATATTGTTTAGTATACAGCCTTCACACGATCTTCGATAAAACAAATATTAATCCTTGACTTACAAACAGTTGGACACACCGTAATGCAAGAAATTCATTGATACTACAATGGATATGCAAATTCGGCATTAACCCTTTATAATTGACTAGCTTTATGCTTGGTTTACATTTACGAAATCCACTCGATTTCAACTGTCAAATCCATAGGTTAAACGTCAAATGAAATCCAGATGAGATTTCACTTGACGTTTGAGCTATGGAATTGACAGTTGAAATCGAGTTGATTTCGTAAATGTAAACTTAGCATTAGTAATATTTTTGTAATTAGGCAGCAGAGCTGTATTTTTCGATTTTAAGTTAAATGATATATTTGGTCTGTTCCAGAACTGCAAGAATCTACTAATTTCTAGATATCATAAAGAAACAGGCATAAAACATTTTCGATAACTACTTTTATTTAGAGTAACTCTTTCGATAACTACATTTTTACAGAAAAAAGTGTCCGATAACTATATTCTGAACAATTTAATTTTCCATGAAGAAAAATTGTTGGTATCAACTGACTGAGAGAATTCACCCATTACTCCATTAAGAAAAGCCCTCGATAACAAAATGTATATAAAAAAGGGCTTCTGTGGGGAATATCATTTGACAACTATTGGGCCTGTTCCAGAACTCCAAGAATCTACAACTTTTTACTATTTTTTCGATAACATAAAGGAAAAATATTTATCGTAGTAAAAATGTGTAGATTCTTACAGTTTCTGGAACAGGCAACATCGACAATTTTTTCGAGTTGATTTCGTAAATGTAAACTTAGCATTAGTAATATTTTTGTAATTAGGCAGCAGAGCTGTATTTTTCGATTTTAAGTTAAATGATATATTTGGTCTGTTCCAGAACTGCAAGAATCTACTAATTACTAGATATCATAAAGAAACAGGCATAAAACATTCGCGATAACTACTTTTATTTAGAGTAACTCTTTCGATAACTACATTTTTACAGAAAAAAGTGTCCGATAACTATATTCTGAACAATTTAATTTTCCATGAAGAAAAATTGTTCGTATCAACTGACTGAGAGAATTCACCCATTACTCCATTAAGAAAAGCCCTCGATAACAAAATGTATATAAAAAAGGGCTTCTGTGGGGAATATCATTTGTCAACTATTGGGCCTGTTCCAGAACTCCAAGAATCTACAACTTTTTACTATTTTTTCGATAACATAAAGGAAAAATATTTATCGTAGTAAAAATGTGTAGATTCTTACAGCTTCTGGAACAGGAAAAATATTTCTTTAAATATATAAGAACTTTTCATTTGCGAAAAGTTGTCGATTATAACTTCCATGCAGCCAAATTGTCAATAACAATTTCCTACTGAAAAAAGTCGACGATAACAATTTTCTATGAAGAAAGTTTTTCGATTAAAGAAAATTGGAGAACAATTATGGATACATAATTTCTCTATTCCAGAATCTACAAATTTTTACTACGATAAAAGTTTTTCTTTTATGATATCGAAAAAAGTAAAAATCAGTAGATTTTTGCAGTTCTGGTACAGACCATATGTCAAAAAACTTTACTGCGATGACAATTTTTCCTTTCTGATATCGAAAAAAATAGTACAAATGTGTAGATTCATGTAGTTCTGGAACAGAGTAATTCCCCCATTACCTTTTTTTTAAAACAAAATGCTGTTTAAAAAATCCACAATTATATCCACGTTAACTCTTTGAAAACTATTTAATATCTCATAACCGTTACATTCCCCCCGTAATGGGTTAAACGTGAGATTTTAATGAAGTACTGTTTTGTTTTAGGTATACATTATGACTGATTTAAGGTGACATGGATTACGGTACCTCTTTGAATAGAAATGTAAATGACATGGCCCACAACATTTGGGTCCCAACCGAGTTATGCATTGCAATAATCCAATCCAATACGGCAAAAAAGTAGCGAACAGTCTGGCAAAAGTTAAAACAAATAAACATTTTTTTTCAATTTGAAATACGTGACAAAATTTATTAATTTGCTAACTTTTTTATTGGAAAAAAACATTTAGACAATTTGGCGCATTGTTTTGAAGAATCCAACCATATTGGAATTGTTATTATTTCCAATAGAGGTGGATTATAATAATAAAAAACCCGCGGCTGATAATATTGCACAATATTTAAGAAGCAACAAATTATTGACGTTATTCCAATAAATTGTAGTGTTTATTTTGTTTTTGGCCACTTCACAAAACAAAAAACAAATATTGAATGAATCTGCTATTCCCCAAAAAATAGCCACTCGAATTTAATTATTGATTGAGAATTATAAGCGCTTTGCAATTTCAAAAAAAAAAAGAACCTGGTGATGATGATCTCAGCCGATCACCACCTCAAAAGGCTTGCTAACATCGTTTTGTGTTTGTTATATAATTTGTTTGAAATTAAAGCAGAAGACGCGTTGACAGCTCTTCATGAAACGCGTGTTAAGATTCCTTTTTTTTTAATTTTAAGAATTGTTTTAAGTTGGCGTTTGCTTAGAGTTCTTTGTTCTATTCAGTAGGAAATGGATCGAAACTTTTATGGTTATTATTGAATGAATAAGAAAAACAAGTTAAAAAATTAGAGCCTACACGGGAATGTTATAGATCTATTTTTCATTGCTGTTGAACATTCGATAGAATAAAGTTGTCGATGATGACGTTTCTATAGAGGAAAGTTGTGAACAGAAACTTTTATATCGAGGCAAGTTTTGATAACAACTTTTCTACAGAGGAAAGTTGTCGTTAACAACTTTTCTATGGAGAAAAGTTGTCGATAGCAACTTCTCTATGGAGAAAAGTTATTGATAACAACTTTTCTATTGAGAAGAATTGTCGATTACAACTTTTTACAAAGAATAGGCGTCAATAACAACTTAGCTACAGAGAAAAGTTTTCGATAACTTTTCAATATAGAAAAGTTGTCGGTAACAACTTTTATATGGAGAGACGATAACAACTTGTTTATGGAGAAAAATAGTCGATAACAACTTTTCTATGGAGAAAAGTTCTCGATAACAACTTTCCTATGGGGAAAAGTTGTCGATAACAACTTTTCTATTGAGAAAAGTTGTCGATAACGTTTTTTCTATGGGGAAAATCTGTCGATAACAACTTTTCTTTGGGGAAAATTTGTCGATAACAAGTTCTCGTTTTATAGAGAAAAGTTGTCGATACCAAATTTTCTATTGAGAAAAGTCGTCGATACGGTTTTCTAAAAAAAATGTTGGCGATAACAACTTTACTATTGAGAAAATTGGTCTGTTCCAGTACTGCAAGAATCTACTAATTTTTACTATTTTTTCCGATAACATAAAGGAAAAAATGTTATCGCAGTAAAAAATAGTAGCTTCTTGCAGGTTCTGGAACAGAGCAAATGTCTTCATAAAAACTTTTCTATTGAGAAAAAAATTTGTCGATAATATTGAGGAAATTGTTCGATAACATTGAGAAAAGTTGTCGACAACAAGTTTTCTATAGAGAAAGGTTGTCGATAACAAAATGGTAGATGAAGCGGGGTACACACGATCAGTTTTGAGTGTCAGTTTTGCTCAAATAATCGGTTGCTTGCCAGTGTGGCCCTTTACTTTTGTCAGTCATCAGGCAACCACAAAATATTTGGTGTTTGCTGGACGGTTGGACAGTTATCGATAATTGCAAAAAATTTTCATTCAAAACTGACAATGTGTACTGTACTTATAGAGAAAAGTGGTAGATAACAACTTTCCTATAAAGAAAATTTTCGACAAACACTTTTCTCTTAAAAAGATTTGTAGATAAAGTTTCTATAAAGAAATGTTGTCGATAACAAATTTACTATTGAGAAAATTTGTCGATAACATTGAGAAAATTGTTCGATAACGTTGAGAAAAGTTGTCGACAACAAGTTTTCTATAGAGAAAAGTTGTCGATAACAAAATGGTAGATAACAACTTTTCTATAAAGAAAAGTTTTTGATTACAACTTTTCTATAGAGAACAGTTGTTGATAACAAAGCTTCTATAGGAAAAAGTTAACGATAACCATATTTCCATAGACAAAATTGTTGATAACAACTTTTCTATTAAGAACATTGGCCGATAACAACTTTTTTATCAAGAAAAATTGTCGATAACACTTTTTCTATTGAGAACATTTGTCGATAACAACTTTTTTATAGAGAAAAATTGTCGATAAAAATGTTTCTATAGAGAAATGTGGTAGATAACAACTTTCCTATAAAGAAAAGTTTTCGATTACAACTTTTCTATAGAGAACAGTAGTCGATAACAATGTTTCTATAGAAAATATCAGTCGACAACCACTTTTCACTTAAAAAGATTTGTCGATAACTATTTTTCTATTGAGAACATTTGTCGATAACAAATTTTCTATTGAGAAAAGTTGTCGATAACAGTTTTTATATTGAGAAAATTTGTCGATAACAACTTTTACATTGAGAAATTTTTTAGCGAACAACTTTTCCATTGAGAAAATTTGTCGCGTACAACTTTTCTATTGAGAAAATTTGTCGATAACAACTATTATATTGAGAAAATTTGTTCATAACAACTTTTCTATTGAAAAAATGTGTCTATAACACATTTTCTATTGAGACAAGTTATCGATAACACCTTTTCTAATGAGATAAGTTGTCAATAACACCTTATGTCTGTTCCAGAACCTGTAAGAAACTACTAATTTTTACTACGATAACATTTTTTCCTTTATGTTATCGAAAAAATAGTAAAAATTAGTAGATTCTTGCAGTTCTGCAACAGACACATTTTTATTCAGACAAATTGCGGGTAATAACCTTTCTGTTACTCTTCTTTCTATTGATAAATAACATTTCTAGTGAGAAACAACTTTTCTGTAGAAAACAGTTGTCGGTGATAACTTTTCTATGGAGAACAGTTGTCGATAACAACTTTTCTATAGAGAAAAGATGTTAATGACAACTTGTTGTCTATAAAAACTTTTCTACAGAGACAATTTGTTATCCAGATCATTAATTTTTGTTACACCTCCATGGGATGCACTCCTCACATTACGGCATGTGTCATGTTTTTTTCTTTTACTCTAAAATATCAAAAAACGAAAATCTTATGAAAATCATCATAAGCTGTTGTTACATTGAAATACTGTCATTTATCATTGTTTGTGATCATCATCTTCATTGTCATGTGTAAGGAGACGATTTATACCTGCCTATATTTTAAACACACCTTTTTTTTTGAAATTCCACAGTTGTACTAAACCTTGGCATATTAATAATATTCCGAATTATTTGTTTTTTCACTCCTTTAAGCCGAATAAACAAAATCTCTGAGAATGATTCATGTTTTTTTATTTATTTTAACACATTAATTTAATAGTTGTTAAGTGATAATATAAACATTCTTGTTTTGGTTGAATGGGGGACAAGTGTCTAGGGTGACATATCGCTTTCGCTGAACACATTCGCAAATGAAGTGCGCAAATAAAAAATAAACAAATTAAATGATGCACGACCAAGGAGAGATTTTTGTAAAATATTACAAAAACAAATGCAAAACGTATTTCCATATTCCAAAACACTTAAAAACCTTCCCTCATTAGGGGGAAATACAAGTCCATATTAACTGGTGACTTGTCAAAATATCATTTTACTAAAAACAAATGTTTATCTTGCGGTTTGTCGAAGAAAAAAAATAATTCTGTAGAAAGATTTCTTCATTTTCGGAAGATGTTATAGAATTTTCTTAAGAATTATTTGCGCCATTAACAGGTATCGCCAGATATGACAATAACGATGATTTAATTTAATTTGCATAATTATAATGGATTCATAACAGGCACGAGTTGTTTCCGTTGATCTTAATTGTGGTTATTTTAGATGACTTATATGAAATTTGACTAATAATTGCGTTTTGGTTAAAATATTTGGGATGTGTATTAAATTCGATCGTGAAAAAACAACTTTAGTACAAAGAAAAATGGTCCATAACAGTTTATCTATAGAGGATATTTTTCGATAATAGAATTTTTTAGAGAATAAGTGTCATTAACAACATTTTTACGGAGAAAAGTTGTCGTTAACACCAATTATATGGAGGAAAGTTGTCGATAACAACCTGTCATGGAAGAAAATGGGCGATAACTTATTTTCCTTGGAGAAAAGTTATCGGTAATAGAATTTTTGTAGGGAAAATGTGGCGATAGTAATTTTTCTAAGAAGAAAGAATGTCGACAACAGTTTGTCTAAAGAGGGATGTTTCCAAAACAGCTTTATTATGAAAAATGTGTCGATAACAACATTTCTATGGAAGAAAAGTTGTCAACAAAAATATTTTTTGTAGGGAAAATTTGTCGATAACAACTTTTCTAAGGAGAAAGATTGTGGATAACATTTCTTTATGAGAGATAGTTGTCGTAACAATTCTTTTATAGATAAAAGTTTTCGATAACAGCATACCTGTGTATGTGTTATGCAGAAAAGTAGTCGATAATTACATTTCTATTGGGAAAAGTTGTCGATAACAATGTTCTAAGGATGTTTAAAAAAACAGCAAAATTTTTATGGAAGAAAATTCGATAACTTATTTTCTTTGGAGAAAAGTATTCGATGATTACATTTCTATAGGGATACGTTGTCGGTAACAACATTTTAAAGGAGAAAGATGTCAATAAGAGTTTTTTTATGGGGGAAAATTGTCGTAACATCTCTTTTATAGAGAAAAAGTGTTTGATAACTACATTCCTATCTAGAAAATGTGTCGGTAACAACTTTGCTATAGATAAAAGTAGTCGTTAATTATATGTATATGAGGCAAAGTTGTCGATAAAGACATTGTCGATATCAACTTTCGTAAGGGAAACTATTGGTCTGTTCCAGTACTGCAAGAATCTACTAATTTTTACTATTTTTCCGATAACATAAATGAAAAATGTTATTGTAGTAAAAAATAGTAGCTTCTTGCAGGTTCTGGAACAGAGCAATAGTCTTTAGAAATAGTTTTCGATAACAGCTTTTATGCTTGGTTTACATTTATGAAATCCCCTCGATTTCAACTGTCAATTCCATTGGTTAAACGTCAAATGAAATCCAATGGATTTCAGATGTGATTTCATTTGACGTTTGAGCAATGGAATTGACAGATGAAATCCAGTGGATTTCGTAAATGTAAACCTAGCAGTATGGAGAAAAGTAGTAACAACTCATAAGTGGGGTACACACGATCAGCTTTGACTGTCAGTTTTGCTCAAATAATCGGTTGCTTGCCAGTGTGGCCGTTTATTTTTGTCAGTAATCAGGCAAGCACAAAATATTTTGTGGTTGCTGGACAGTTTGACATTTATCGATATCTCCGAAAAATCGACAGTCAAAACTGATCGTGTATACCCCGCTTTATATCGAGAACATTTATCGATAACAATATTTCTAAGGAGGAAAGTTGTCGATAACTAATTGTGTCTGGAGAAAAGTTTTCGATAGTTACAATTTTATGGGGAAAAGCTGTCGATAATATTTTTGTAGAATAAAGTTTTCGATAACAGCTTTTTAAAGAGAAAAGTAGTAACAACTTTTGCATAGAGGGAAGTTGTCGATAACAGCTATGCAATGGAGGAAAGTTTTCTTTGGAAAAAAAGTTTTCGATAGTTACATATCTATGGGGAAAAGTTGTCGAAAACAATTTTTCTAATGAGAAATATTGTCGATAGCACTTGACTTAAGCGGGGTACACTCGATCAATTTTGACTGTCGATTTTTCGGAAATGTCGATCAAACTGTCCAGCAACCACAAAATATTTTGTGGTTGCCTGATGACTGACAAAAATGAACGGCCACACTGGCAAGCAACCGATTATTGGAGCAAAACTGACAGTCAAAACTGATCGTGTGTACCCCACTTTACAGACGAATGTTTTCGATAACAACTTGTTTATGGAGAAAAGTAGTCGTAACAACTTATTTTTATAGAAAAAAGTTGTCGATAGCAACATTTCTATGCAGGACAGTTGATGGTAACTACTTTTCCTTGGAGAAAAGTTGTCCATAGTTTTATTTTTATGGAGAAATGTTGCCGATAACAAAGAAGAAATATTGTGTATAACAACTTTTCATGAGGAGAAAAGTTATCTAATAAATTTATTTATTCCCTGTAAGTGACAGTTTACATGGATTTTTGACTGTCCACTCATGTTTTGACTGTCAGTTTTGTTCAAATAATCGGTTGCTTGTCAGTGTGGCCGTTCACTTTTGTCAGTCATCAGGCAACGACAAAATATTTTCTGGTTGCTGGACTGATCGTGTGAACCTCGCTTAAATGGTCACACTGTCAGACATGCCACATTTGTGCAAAACTACTCGTGTGCACTCCGTTTAAGCAATTTTTCTACTACTAGATTAAATAGTACGTTTACATATAACGGGATTCAGTAAATCCAATTGATTTAAATTGTCAAATCAATTGCGTATGCATCATGGTGGAATAATAAGGTGTAACGCCAAAAATAGCTTATCTTCATATCAGTTGTCAAAATGCGTTATTGTGAATAAAATCACATACAAAATGTAAACAAGCAATTCACAGTAATGCATTAGTGAGTAAATTTGACGTTTGACATGATTTGATGTAACACCTTTTTATTCCACCATGGTATGCATCAAATAAATCCTGATAAAGGAGGTTCACCCGGCAAAAGATGTAATGTAAACATGTCGAAAACACATCCAACGTTTCAGTAAAGTTGGACGCCATTTCTAAAAAAACAAGAGAACAAGTGCTTTACAGATCAAATTTTTCTTTATTCTTTTATCAGAAATGATGCCCAAATTTACTCAAACGTTTGTGTTTTCGGCTCTATAGTGCATTTGCATATAAAGGGACTTAATAAACGATGTCAATTCCATTGCGTATACGTCAAAATATATCATTAACCCGCCAAAAAGCTCTAATGCAAACGGGTTATTAGATTATTTTGGGTTAGTGTATCTCAATAGGTCATTTGCATCAAAAGGGGCTCACAAAAATGCCTAATTTAAGTTGTAATGAATTACCTGTCAAATATAAGACGTAATTTCCCAAAACACTTGTTCTTCGCGTCACACGTGTTTCACAAATATTTTCTTGTTTGTCCTGGATGACCATAAAAAGTACGTGTAAAACCTAAATAAAGTGCCAAAACAATCAACCCATTGACAGCTAATAAATTATGACAAATGTTGTAGTAAAACAACAATCGTCGTAAAGGAGAAATGTACATGCTATAAATTTATAACTGCTGTAATCATACTATGATTCCTGATTTTTATTGGTGATTTCAAATAAAAAACACTTCTTTATTTTAAGACTTCCCTCTGTCTTTCATTGCATTACAAATTCACTCTCGATTTTGTTTCACTTTTTTTCTTCGTTTGCGCCAACTTATATAACATTTATTTGCTGTCACATTTTGCATACAAATCGCTTTTAATGAAAGTACATCTCCTGCAAAGTGAATCACAAGGAATATCCGTCCATTTTTTTTTAATTTTCAACACGGGTTTGGGGTCTTGCACGACAAACAAAAAGTATCAAAAATACTATATTTTTATTTCAAATTTCCTACATGTTTTAAATTTTTATATATTTATTTGATTTTTTTATTATTCTATTTTAGATGTCTTATTTATATTCTCACTTTGCCCAGTTGGTGAGTGTGCACTGCAAAACAACAGCAGCAACTGCAAATACTCCGGTCAATCAATGCAAACATGATTTATTAAATTATGGCTATGAAAAGTTGCAAACGTTCAGCGATCACCAATTGGAAACACTGGACCCGTATCAAAGGAATTCGGAAAATTTAAGTAAGTACTCAAAAGGAACTGAATATTTTACATAAATATGCGATTTTATTGGGAACATTTTGAAGGGGCGGGCTTTTTTTTAGACTAGGCTTACGTCATGTTTACATCAGAGATTTTTGTTGGGTTAACCTTCTTTATGAGGATTTATTTGACATGTACGCAATTAAGTTGACATTTGAAATCTAGTGGATGTACTAAAACGACGTTTGCACTAGAGCTTTTTACCGGGTTAACCTTCTTTATGAGGATTTATTTTACGTTTGCGCTATGGCATTGACATTTGAAACCCATTGGGTTTATTAAATCCGGTTAAGTGCAAACGGTGTATCCAGTTATATGTAAATGTACTATTATACTGTTTAACAGTGTACTATAGGCGGCGGTAAGTGTTGGATGTTTGAGAACCTGACCTATGTCTGAAAGGTCTCTCTAATCTTACTAGTCGTTTACACTAGACAATTTGTCTTAAAATACAACCCTGATTTACTAGCTCATACGTACATTTGCCGTCTGTCCATCATTCTTTCACAGACCATGGGGGTAACAAATTTTTGACATTTTAGCTGTGTTCCATTACTTACCTGAGGTTAACATTTTTACCATTTTTAACCCCAAAAGCTGGTAACACTGGGAGCAATTTTTAAGAGAGTGGGCGAAACTGTCTTTCTTCTCTACCACAGGCTACCAGACAAATTTCTACAGGTAAAAAATGGTTGAACTGATTTTTTGAAATTTTTTTGGCATTTATTTGACAATGAAGAAAAAATTTAACAAAAAAGAAGAAAAAGGCGAACGCCGACAAAACAAAATTTAAAAATGTGAAATAAAAGAAGAACATTTTATGTTTCTTTTTGACATTGCTATCTTCCAATGATCTTCCAATTTTTCGTTCCTTTACTTTTCTGGCAAAACCGTTCATGAGAGAGCAATTTTGGCAGTTTTCTCTTTTACCATTTTTACCATTAAAAAGTAAAGGAACAAAGCTTTTGGTAAAAATATGTGAACAACTCTATTTTGGCCCAAAATTCTTCAATATGTCAAAATGTTTGTTGACATTTTCATACAAATGATTCACAACAACAATTGACAGATTCAAACCAATCAGCTGGTCGTTTTACGCCACCTTATAATTTCATCATGCCTGAACTCAATTGTCCTGTCACGAAGTGTTAATAATGATGCCCTTAAGGTAGAAACACAATGACATTTGTTGCTTGCTTCACGCTTAATTTCAAGTAAATGAATAAAGGCCAGGTACCGCCTAAAGGCCTGCGTACATAAGCTGCTTTGCCTGTTTACCTGGTTACGTAGGAGATTTTGGATTTCTTTATTCCTTTACACAAATTCAGGCTTGGATAAGCATGAATTTCTCATTGTGTTCTCACCTGGCTTTTTGTCCCATCTAACTTTTTTCTTTTTTATGCGACGTTGGATTATTCGACTACAGCAAGGTCAACCAACTCTATTTTAAGTGAAAATCCTTCAAGCTGCCAAAATATTTGTTTACGTTTTCATACTCTTAATTCACAATAACAATGAATTTGGCAGTAGGAGCTAGATACAAGGGTGCGGACCTGTAGTTGAATCGATGCTGGGTGTCATGAGGGCTTTGATGGCAGAAGTGGCATTTGTTATGAGTAGCGGGAACAATGCGTTCTCTGTAGGAATTGAGAATGCTACTGTGACCTGACCTTAGTTGCTCCATTGTGGAACGTGTTTGGGTTGGAAAAAGTCGCTCACTATCCGAAATCGCTGGAGGATGTTTGTTTAGGATTTTGTTGCATCTGTAGTCATTTATGGCTTCGGAGAACCTCAGACCAGTATGTTCGCTATCGACAGTCGGTTGACGTCCGAGGGAATGACGTCTTGGGTTCCCTCAGGTTGTGGATCTTCCTGATAACACGCCAACACATTATTTTGCCTGATTAACAGCATCCTGGTCTTTTCATGAAGATGATCCCCATTTGTCACCTGATCGCAACCCGTAGCAATTCGGAAAGCTTTATTTTGTCACATTTGCAGGATTCTCCATTGCGTATCGTTCAGAAATGATGTCCAGACCGGAGCGGCATAATTAAAGACAGAGCGACCACCAATGGCCTTATTTGTCGCTATCAATCTCTCCTTATCTATGCTCCCTCCCATGGTGCCTAGTTCTAGATTTCATCTTCTGGCTACCCCAAGGATCTTTGGATTATCAACAATGGGAATAAGTTAGGTTATAGAATGCACAGCTTCCGTTCATTGTTGAGAGCCACTTCACTGGGAGACCAGCGGTTCAATGTGCTTATCCTGAAAAGATTTAATAAGGGAGGGGAAAAGGAAGGAAGAAGGACAGGAAAGAGCTAGGAGGAGGAATAGATATAACGGAGAGGTAGAGGAGAGAAAGGGCAGCCACCGTGGTGCATCCTTGAACTCGGTAGGTCTACGGTTCGATTCCCAGACCAGGCAACATAACATTTTCAACGGTGGCAAAATACGCCTCAGTAATGTTGGCGACATATCCTGAGTATTTCAGCCACTTAAAACTTCTCTACAAGTGGTGTCTTAGGACACCCTGTTCGGACTCGGCTAATATGAATCTTAGTGCACTCATTGATATGAGAGAAGTCTTCCTTTGTTCCTTCTGGGATGTTGGTGGAACAATTATTATAGAGAAGAGAAACTTGCTGAGTCTAGGATGACCCACCCCATAGCCACTTAAGGCTCCTATTATAAGATAATAGGGCTGCGATATCTATGGAGGAAAATAAAGAGAGAGATACCATCTCATACGCACCAAACGAACTGTGTCTTTTGACTGCCGGTCTAGTACACCGGCAGAAAAAGTGTTCGATTGTTTCAGTCTCTTCCACGTCCTCACATAGAAATACTCAATGTTGTTGTCCTCCCACTTGTCATAGATCAAATGCTATAATGATATGTAATGACCAGTACAACGGTTGTGATCTCTGATTTACGTAGTGAGAGAAGGGATGCTGTTCTAACGCCATAACTCACAACCTAGTAGGCAGGATTTTTCTGCGATGAGCTTACCTTAGATTTTTACAAAGCCTAAACAGTCTTAGATTTAGTCTGGCACGTATATGGTCTGTCATTTCCACTTCAGCCTGAAAAACACTTGTCGTTAAGTTCGTACGTGCTTCTGATGTTCAGTTCTTCACAATACACACCATCCCCCGTGCCTTCTTCCATCTTCGACCCATCACTGAAGATGGGCAAGCTATCGGGAAGGTCCGCCCTCGGAGATTATTACCTCAGCTGTGTCAAATTCCTTAGCCCAATCTGGCTACCTATTCTCTATAGAACGCTTACAAAAAATCCGTTTTAGTACGGTGATCAAGACAGGCGGGGCGTTCTCAAGTATCCCCGGAATGATATAATCCGGTCCAGTAGATTTAAAGGGTTGAAAAGTGTTGATCGCCCCAGAAATACGTGACTTATTAACCTATCAACAAATAAACTCTCGTTAGGAGTGTAGGTTCTATTCATATCTACACTAGGATAAAATTTAGCATCATTGCACCCCGGGAATGTGGTTCTTTGCCAGTAAGTCTAGAGTCTCTAGAGCGGAGTTCGTCCACGTGGCATTACTTCATTTGATGCTTCCAATTGGTTTTGCATACTTTGAGATCGCCTTGCGAAATCGTGCCGCAGAATTAACATCCTTTATTGCCTCACTAAAGTTATCCAAAAATTCCTCTAAGCTTTCCAGACCTCACTCTCTTATACTTATTGAAACTATCCTTGTATGAGTTCCAATCTCCAATAATTGTAGGGTACGCCTGTCATTGACAAAAATATCAAGCTGTGTGTTGCTAATCTCGTCCAGAAAGTGAACAAGGACACTGAGAACTTTGCGGGAGATAACTTTAGACTGTGTTCCCTGAATAAATGTGCATCATCTGCACGACACCGCCGAAATATCAACTGATGGATGTGGGAGATTGGCAAGATAGATGTTAAATAAAATGGGGGATAGTACTCTCCGTTGCGGTACTCCCATTATAATCATTCGGAACTTGGATTTCGGCCTCGGAATTCAACGAAGGCTTATCTGTCGTTTAGGTAGCTAGCAGTTCAACGTTTCACGAGAAGAGTGGAATTCATGATGTCGGAAACTAGCATGAAATGGACCGTTTGGATGGTCATCGCTGATTTGAGCCATTCGAAATCTTTATATTGGATGCCTTGACAGATCAATGGTCCGTTTGGGTGGTCGTCGCTGATTTAGGTCATTCGTAATCTTTGTAGGTTGTGCAATTGGCTTTCTTGAAATCATGTTGATGTGAAGCAAAGCGGAAATGCTGTATCAGTTCTACAACCTTTGATACAGGCGAAGGAAAGGAGATTGGGTGATCCATTAATAGCGGATTTGTCTGAATTACTAATTGGGAAACTGATTGTTCCAAAACCTTTGTCAAGCAGCATCAAACCTACTGCTCCGATCCGTCTGGACAAGGGCTTTGGGTGATTTGGACTTGGAGATAATACTCTCAACTTTACTGAATGTAAAGTAGCGAATCACGCTTAGGTGACTCGCATCACCGACAGAACTGTGTTGCACAATTTTTGACATCCGAATGGAGAATGTCATTGAAGCCTATTACAGGGAGATTTGTATTCTTATTGGAATCAAATAGACATTTTATTGTGGACCAAAGTTGCTTAGAATGAATTGTTAAGCGGTCGATATGTTGTAGCCACTTGAAACGCCTTTGTTCGAGAACAAGGTTCACGATTTCCGCGTTCAATGGCACAACTCGTTCGTTAGCGGGTTGAGTCTTCTAGAAACATTCCCAAATTTCCTAGAAAAAATATACATATACAATGCTTTATTATCCTTTTCTTCTCTATTTTTCAGTTTGGACTTCCATTATGCGCGATCATCCCAGTTCTCAGCTGATAACCACACGCAAACCAGCATTGCCCACACCACCAGCAACAAGTATCATTATTTTGACACACCAACAACCAAGTACCCCTAAGACCAATGCCGTTGATCCCACAGCAACAACAACCAGCGAGACGCAATATCCACACAATCCCATGTTCGATAGCAGTGAACAGAAACATCAATATGCCATGGATATGGATATTGCCTATGGTTATCCCAGTATGGCTCACAACCCACAAGTTGATGTTTTTGATATTGGTAGTGTTCAGAAAACCTATTTAACTGGACCCTCAGTGGTGCGAGTAAAGCCTGACGGCAGCCCAGTCGAAGAAGATCAAAACAAACCAGTGGCAAAAGATGATGATTTGGAACATTTTGTAAATACCGGTTTATTTGGACGTGACAATGTAATGAAACCATCAAATACCGCCACCACCAGCAACATTCCCACAGCTACTACATCATCCAATGGCGGTGGCAAGCATCGAAAAATCGCCACCATCAATGCTTTAAAGCAGCAATATTTGACAAATTTGGCATTGCAGCAACAACAACTACTACCACCCTATGAAAATTCACGTAGTCCACGTCACGTCGTATATTGAGAAAGATAGAGGATTTTTCTTTTGAAAAATGTGCAGGAATCTGTCAGTGTGGAAATGCCACCCGATTTCATTAGCTTTAGCTTTATAATTTATAAAATAAACTATAAATAATTTAAGTGCATTTTTTTCTCAGTGTGTCTGATTGTTAATAAGAGAAGAGTGTGAATGTTGTACATTCCAGTTAAGCGATCTATTTTCGTTCTTTATAAGTGTAAATGTGTAGCGAAGAATGTATGTAAATTGAAATTTGTTTTATTCTTTCGCATTATATTTTAATTTGTTTTCCTTAATTTTAAGTACATTTCTTATACACATATACAACTCATGGAGCATATTTACTACATACATACATATATTTTGATAATATAATTTAATTATTGTATTTTATAAAATGTGTCATTTTTTACTCTATTTACCCCTCTCTATTTATCATTTTTCAGTTCTTTTCAAATTTCTCTATAAAAATATTATCTTTATAAATTATTTATTGAGTGCTTTAGTTGAATAAGTCATATATACATACATATAAACATATGTCTTTTGTAATAACATTATTATTATAACTAAAAAAATAAAATTAAAATAAACATATTTCAAATTTTTAATAATAGAATGGCAACATAAGCTTGGCAATCGTGAATAAAACTTCCGTGCGGAATTTGCTTCCTTTCCCCAATTTCTTATTTCCATATTTATGTCCAAAAAGAAAATATTTTTTTATTCGATATTCAATTATTAAGTAATTCTGGTAGTTTTCAACCTTTTTAAATATTGATTTTTAAAGAATTTCGCTTTTTAAGATTATTTTCCGTGAGAAATATTCCGAGGGAAATATTCCTGATTGCCCTGAAGAGAGTGATGATGTTAATACGGGGTTTACATTCGGCGCCGTTTCTGATTTCGAAGGCGTTTCGTGATTTCGCGCGGAATCAAGCAAAATGTATCATGATTTCGAAAATGGAATCATCTC
Organism: Musca autumnalis; assembly: GCF_047663935.1. NCBI lineage: Eukaryota > Metazoa > Arthropoda > Insecta > Diptera > Muscidae > Musca > Musca autumnalis. The sequence continues at coordinate 82,860,765 of NW_027412088.1, forward strand.
ATTTCGTGATTTCAGCGAAATCAACATCGAAATCACAGTTCTCATGATATACAACCCTGCTTTTGCCTAACAAAGTACCAAAAGTTCTAACCACAGTCTATACAGTCGGACACTCAGCCCAAACTAGTTAGCCCTGACTATTCAGTTTCCTGTCAAATACATTATTGTGACCACAGTTTATACAGTTGGCCATTCAGCCCAAACTAGTTAGCCCTGACTATTTAGTTTGCTGTCAAATACATAAAATACAAAGGAAATCAAATCACAATAATGAACAATCTATTATGTTTGTTGTCAAATGTTGTTAACAGAACTCTGAATGGCCAACTGTATAAACTGTGATTGTGACATAAAATACAAGGGAAATCAAATCACAATAATGAACAATCTATTATGATTGTTAACAACATTTGACAACAAACGTAATAGATTTTACATTATTGTGATTTTAGTTTCTTTGTATTTTAAATCACAATAATGTTTTTGATATCAAACATATGGTATGTTCCTTTACTTTTGAAAATGGTAAAACCGGCAAAAGTAGTAAAAGTTGTAAACTGCACCCATATGAATTGTATGGTCTCTGAAGTAAAGGAACGCTTTTCAAGTAAAAAGTAGTAAAACTTGAAGATTCTTGCACGTAAAGGAACAGGGCTATAATAACCAGCTGGGCTTAATTATTACAATAAACAAGGTAGATGGGCAATTGCTGCAACAGCAAATATTATGCAAAGTTTACACTTACGCCCTAAAATCCACTGAAATCCTGAAATACACCCCGGTGTTTACACTTTTTTTTTTTTGTTGATTTCAAGCATATCACAATAATCAAGGTAGGTGCATATGCGCAGCTGTTCGAACAGGAATTTTCAAAACAAGCTGTTGTAAATTTAATTAGTCATGAAAAAGTCTTATACTATGTTTACATTTACGAAATCCACTTGATTTCAACTGTCAATTCCATTGCTCAAACGTCAAATGAAATCCAATCGATTTCAGATGAGTGATACACAATGGAATTTACAGATAAAATCGAGTGGATTTCGTAAATGTAAACATAGTATTATACACAATTAATACGATATATAGATAATTTTACGCATGGTGGAATAAGAAGGTGTTACATCAAATCATGTCAAACGTCAAATTTGCTTGCAATAATGCATTACTGTGAATTGCTTGTTTACATTTTGTATGTGATTTTATTCACAATAACGCATTTTGACAACTCGTATGAAGATGCACTCTATTTCAAATGTCAATTCCATGGTATATACGTCAAATAAATTGTAGTTCTAAATCCACAGGATTTTATTTGACGGATATTGTATGGGATTGACAGTTTAAATCATAGTATAAGTTCATAGTCTAACAGGCGTTTTATACACTAACAAATGTACAAAAAATATTTTAGCTTCGTTGCCGTACTTTTTAATGGTAAAACTCGTAAAAGAGAGAAATGCAAAAAATTTGTTCTTACACACAAGTTTTCTGAAATAGTTCGGGAACGGAAAAATGGAAAATACGTCAAAAAAACTGGAACAAATGTCAAAGGCGGCGTATCAGCCAATCAGACGCCGGCAACCATGTTACTATTTTTTACTCGCCCAAATTTGTCGTGTAAAAAGTTTTTAAAGAGAGCGCCATTTTTGTTTAAAGAGAAGTGAACATTTTACAACTTTTTTGTGTACGGGAACGCTTTTTCGAGTAAAATGTGTAAAAGTCGTAAAAATTGTAAAAACTTTTTAGTTCTGGAACACAGCTTTTATCGTTGAAGCATCAAAATTAGAAGTTTTGAATGATAAATGGTCTATTCCAGAACTCCAAGAATCTACATATTTTTACTATTTTTTCGATAACATAAAGAAAAAATCGCAGATTCTGAAACAGGCATAAAGTTGTGTTCCAGAACCTGCACGCAGAGTTATAGGTTTCGCCCTAATACTACATTCACTATTTTTGTCTCGTTTTGTGCCAGAAACGCGTTCCCGTACAAAATTCGCACTTCTCTTTAAACAAAAAATGGAGCAGAATAAAATTTTCTGTTACACAAATTTGGCTGAGTAGAAACTAGCAGCTTGTTTGCAGTCATCTGTAGTGGGATTCTGTAACTCATTTTTGCTGTTATCGATAATTGTCGGTAAAATTAAAATGCTTATAATTTCGATAATTAACGAAAATTTTCGGTAAGTTAACGATGAATAAAAAGTAGTCGCTAGCCTCTACCGACACCAACAGTGATGCCAACTTTTCTTTATGTTTTTAGTCATAATTTTCCGATTTAATTTTACAGATTTTTGTCGGTAACAGCAAAAATGAGTTACAGAATCCCACTACTGATTGCCTGATACGTTGATTTTGACATTTCTGCTAGAGTTTTTGCAATTTCTGCCATTTTTCCGTTCTCCCACTGTTTGAACGAATTTGTATAGGAAAGTATTTTTCTACATTTCGCAAAAAAGTAGGGAACACACTGAAAATTTAACATTGTAGCATGATGAAATAATAAGGTGGCGTAAAATGACCAGATGATTGGTTTCAATCTGTCAAATTTTTTGTTATTGTGAATAAATTGTATGAAAACGTAAACAAACATTTTGACATATTGAAGAATTTTTGGCCGAAACAGAGTTGTATTTGTGCTACTTACGTGACCTGTTAAATAGATCTTGCATTGTAGCAAAGTAATGTTTGGTTTACATTCGGTGTCTTTTCGTGATTTCGCGGAATCAAGCAAAATTTATCACGATTTTGCATACAAAAACGAAATCATACCATTTCGTGATTTCAGCGAAATCAACATCGAAATCGTGATTTCGCGCGGAATCAAGCAAAATTTATCACGATTTTGCATACAAAAACGAAATCATATCATTTCGTGATTTCAGCGAAATCAACATCGAAATCACAGTACACATGATATACAACCCTGTTTTTGCCTAAAAAAGTACCAAAAGTTGCAACACTTTTCACGTATCACAATAAACAAGGTGGATGGACAATTGCTGCAACAAAAAAATTTAGTATCAAAATGTGTAAACAATTGCTCTGTTCCAGAACCTGCAAGAAGCTACTAATTTTTACTACGATAACATTTTTTCCTTTATGTTATCGGTAAAAATAGTAAATATTAGTAGATTCGTGCAGTTCTGGAACAGAACAATAGTGAAAAAAATTGCTCTGTTCCAGAACCTGCAAGAAGCTACTATTTTTTACTACGATAACAATTTTTCCCTTATGTTATCGAAAAAAATAGTAAAAATTAGTAGATTCTTGCAGTTCTGGAACAGACCAAATATTAAATTAATTTGTTAAAAGGATATTTGCCATTGTGTTCCCTCACTTTTTTAATGGTAATGTTAGAAAAACGAGCGAATTGTTAAAAATTTCTTTCCATACAAATTTCCTAAAAAATACGGGAATGAAAAAATGACGGAAATTGCAAAAACTCCAGCAGATATGTCAAAATTAACGTATCAGCTATTGTATTTAGATGCCAATGAACATGATTCTAGTTTCTACTAGTCCAAAATTGTATGGCAGAAAACAAGAGAATAGGGTGTTATTCGGCGCTATTTTTGTGTAAAGAGAAGTGCAAGTCTTGCTAGATTTCGGAGTACGGGAACACAACTTTTATCGATCAAAATTTATTATTATGATGTCTCAACGATAAAACCGTTTTTTTATTTTTTCATTTGTTAGAACCATACACAATTATTACGATATATAGATAATTTTACGATAATTTTCGAAATAAAGTTGTAAAATATATTTTTGATGACTAATTCAATATACAACAACTTGTTTTGAAAATTCATGTTCGATCAGCTGCGCATATGCATCTACCTTGATTATTGTGATATGTTTGAAATCAACAAAAAATAAGTGTAAACACCGGGGTGTATTTCAGGATTTCGCGAAATCCAGTGGATTTTGGAGCGTAAATGTAAACTTGGTATAATTTAATTTTTTTTACTTTGTTTACAAATGTTGATATTAAATTTTTTTGTTGCAGCAATTCGCCATCTACCTTGTTTATTGTGATACGTGAAAAGTGTTGCAGCTTTTGGTACTTTTTTAAGGCAAAAACAGTGTTGTATATCATGAGTACTGTGATTTCGATGTTGATTTAAATAAATTACGAAATGAGATGATTTCATTTTTGTATGCAAAATCATGGAAAATTTTGCATGATTTCGCGCGAAAGCACGAAACAATGCCGAATGTAAACCAAACATTAAAGCCCTAAACACATCCAATGTTTGATTAAAGTTTTGTGTATTTTCTGGTAGAAGAGTAAAGAAAAATTGAAACTTGACTTGACAGGACAGCACTTTGCCTTTTATTCATCTACCAGAAATGACACAAAATTTAAGCGGGGTACACACGATCAGTTTTGATTGCCGATTTTTCGGAATTATCGATATTTGTCAAACAGTCTAGCAACCGCAAAATATTTTGTGGTTGCCTGGTGACTGACAAAAGTGAACGGTCACACTGGCAAGCAACCGATTATTTGAGCAAAACTGACAGTCAAAACTGATCTGTGTACCCCACTTTACTCAAACGTTGGATGTGTTTAGAGCTTAATTGCTGCGACAAAAAAATATCAAAATTTATAAAAAGGTAAAGAAATTAATTTTCGTATCCGTATCGAGCGAGTTTTTGTTCGAAGAAAAATTAAGAACGTTCGAAATTTTGGGTTTTCCTATTACGATTTCGATCGTTTTTAAAAAAGTATTTAAAAAAGTTATCGATACATACGGTTATCGAACGGGGAAAATATTACTAACAAACAAGCCAGGAAAAATTTTTTGGAAGTTGTGCATGTGGAGTCATTATTTCACAACATCCTTCGATGCAGTCCACACGGAGTTATAATAAAAGCAATCCGTTGGATACAATTTATAAGCAGTTGCTTTAGAAATCCCTAAACAAAAACACTTGGTTGATCCCTACCCGCCGCTGGCGAAATAATTTCTACCACAAATAAATAGAGTGTATACATTTTTAAGAATTTTTGTTATAAAATAAAGAAATAAAAACTTAAGTAGCGAAAATTTTTTCGGTAATTCACGAGACGGAAATTTTTAATGGAGTGGTGTTGGAGTCCGTTTCGAAAGCTGAACTACTGATGGAAAAAACCTTTAGGATGAAGCAAAATCAGATGCGCTTGGATTAAATGGAGGGCGGAGGAAGTAAACTCAAATGTGATTGAACTTTATGCAAGCTTTTTTAATTTGAGTTTATATAATAAAGTTCTTTGTATTCCTGTTTTACACAAATAATAAATGCATTTTATTTATTCTGGGATATTTCGCAATAGCTTGTATTTTTACTGCATCTTTAGATTGATTAAAAACACAATCCGCGCGCACAGTTTATTATTTCTCTCTTATTAGAACAGCAACTAATTCGTTGTAAATATCGATTGTGTATAAAAAGATATTAGTGTAAAGCTCATATTTCTTCGTCATGGCGTCCTCCTCGGGAGGAAATTATTATAAGGATCTGGATCCCGACGGGGGTTCCAGTTTATCCCCCAAACGGAAAAAACAAAAAACTGGTCCTATATCAATGGGAAATTCATTGGATTTCCCAGCCTTAATAACAAACAAACCGAAAAATCAATCCTGCCCCAAATATGTCATCATGAAAAGTAAACATCCAGAAAAAACAATTAAATCGTTCAACATATTTTTAATATCAAAAGCAATACAAGGTATCTCTTCTGAGCAACCTCTAAAAACAATATTCACTAGAGATGGAAATCTCTTATTCCTGACAAAAAACGAATTTCAAGCAAATCGTTTCATAAAAACTAAAAATCTTGCTGGAATTTGCCCCGTCGAATGCTACTATCACTACGGTGACCAACCGTACTCTATTATAGAGGACAGTACTCTATTTGAGGTGTCTGTACTCTATTTTTTTAACGTACTCTATTTGTCCTCTATTTTCAATGGAAGTACTCTATGTCCTCTATTTTTGATTTGTTTTACAAATGCATGTGAATATACAACGAAATCAGAGAACCAACCCTAGGGAAAATATTGTGTTTAACTTCAAATTAGTTGAATTTTTGTTAACGTATTACAAAAGTCTCGTCCTTTATTTTGGCATGTAGCAATGTGTAATAGAGCTACTATGTAAGTTTCTGGCTTAATTGTGAAAACACGAATATACATATCGACACCTCCAAATAATAGTATGCTAAGTCTAAAAAGTGAGTTTTGCTGGAGAAGCTCTCAAAGTTTGGACATTTTTTTGAACTTCAGTACTATGCTAAGTCAATATTTGTTTATAACTTCTGTTCGGATTGACCGATCATTACCAAAATTAGACAGAATTTAAGTTAAAGGACGTTCGACAACTCCAAATAATAGTTTGCTAATTCTGAAAAACGAGTTTTGCAGGACAAGCTCTAAAAGTTTGGAAATTTCTTTGACCTTCAGTACTATGCTAAGTAAATATTTGTTTATAACTTCTGTTCGGATTGTCCGATCATTACCAAAATTTTACAGAATTTAAGTTAAAGGACGTTAAATATAAAAATGTAAAGAACTTGAAAACATGCTAAGTCGACTTAGCATACTATTGTTTGGAGGCGTCGATATATCATCAAAAATTGTTTTATATTCAAACCAATTGTTGAAGCCCTTTTTCCGCTCCCATTGATCGTATTGTTACGGAATTAGATTTAACTAATCTCCGTGTAGACGTTGTTTTATTCCCCGATACGATTTGTACCAAATAAAACAGAGTTCGTTTTAGATTACGTTTCTACAATGCTTTATTTACTTTATTACACTTATTCAGAACCGACTTTAATTACAAAGCACACAGCAAGTCTCTAGTTAGCACGCAGCTCTTATTTAACCGATCTGTTCAGTTCAACGCTTAAAACACAACTACTCGTCATTGCCAGTTCCCCTGTATTTATATCCCAAAGTCTCCCTGTTCGAGAAATATCTAGAACATATGGCAACACATCGAATCTGTACAACGAACACACAGACGCACATTCGCACTAAGCAAACAACCAGACTCACATACATGGGGAATGATCAATGACGTAATTACAACAACAAATAAATGCAAGAAAAGAAGTCACAAACTAAACGATAATTACATGATTATGGCAAACAAAATAAAAGCACATTAATGAAAGGTAAAGTAGCATCTAGAATAATGAAGAGAGTTCTACATGGTAGTTGTTGTTGCTTAAATAAAGCAACTGCGTAATAAAAACTTTACGTTACAATTCAAATTTTTAAATTAACGGAAATTAAACTAAACTAACTTAAACCTATCAGTTACATTCGTAACATTGCCTCCCGCTTAAGTCTGTTCGTCCCGAATAGGCACAGTTCCCTCTCTGTGGTATGGGCATTGGTAACACTGCCTCCCGCTTAAGCCTGTTCCTCATGACCTGGCACAGTTCTCGTTCCGTAGAAATCCAGTGGATTTTGGAGCGTAAATGTAAACTTGGTATAATTTAATTTTTTTTACTTTGTTTACAAATGTTGATATTAAATTTTTTTGTTGCAGCAATTCGCCATCTACCTTGTTTATTGTGATACGTGAAAAGTGTTGCAGCTTTTGGTACTTTTTTAAGGCAAAAACAGTGTTGTATATCATGAGTACTGTGATTTCGATGTTGATTTAAATAAATTACGAAATGAGATGATTTCATTTTTGTATGCAAAATCATGGAAAATTTTGCATGATTTCGCGCGAAAGCACGAAACAATGCCGAATGTAAACCAAACATTAGAGCCCTAAACACATCCAATGTTTGATTAAAGTTTTGTGTATTTTCTGGTAGAAGAGTAAAGAAAAATTGAAACTTGACTTGACAGGACAGCACTTTGCCTTTTATTCATCTACCAGAAATGACACAAAATTTAAGCGGGGTACACACGATCAGTTTTGATTGCCGATTTTTCGGAATTATCGATATTTGTCAAACAGTCTAGCAACCGCAAAATATTTTGTGGTTGCCTGGTGACTGACAAAAGTGAACGGTCACACTGGCAAGCAACCGATTATTTGAGCAAAACTGACAGTCAAAACTGATCTGTGTACCCCACTTTACTCAAACGTTGGATGTGTTTAGAGCTTAATTGCTGCGACAAAAAAATATCAAAATTTATAAAAAGGTAAAGAAATTAATTTTCGTATCCGTATCGAGCGAGTTTTTGTTCGAAGAAAAATTAAGAACGTTCGAAATTTTGGGTTTTCCTATTACGATTTCGATCGTTTTTAAAAAAGTATTTAAAAAAGTTATCGATACATACGGTTATCGAACGGGGAAAATATTACTAACAAACAAGCCAGGAAAAATTTTTTGGAAGTTGTGCATGTGGAGTCATTATTTCACAACATCCTTTGATGCAGTCCACACGGAGTTATAATAAAAGCAATCCGTTGGATACAATTTATAAGCAGTTGCTTTAGAAATCCCTAAACAAAAACACTTGGTTGATCCCTACCCGCCGCTGGCGAAATAATTTCTACCACAAATAAATAGAGTGTATACATTTTTAAGAATTTTGGTTATAAAATAAAGAAATAAAAACTTAAGTAGCGAAAATTTTTTCGGTAATTCACGAGACGGAAATTTTTAATGGAGTGGTGTTGGAGTCCGTTTCGAAAGCTGAACTACTGATGGAAAAAACCTTTAGGATGAAGCAAAATCAGATGCGCTTGGATTAAATGGAGGGCGGAGGAAGTAAACTCAAATGTGATTGAACTTTATGCAAGCTTTTTTAATTTGAGTTTATATAATAAAGTTCTTTGTATTCCTGTTTTACACAAATAATAAATGCATTTTATTTATTCTGGGATATTTCGCAATAGCTTGTATTTTTACTGCATCTTTAGATTGATTAAAAACACAATCCGCGCGCACAGTTTATTATTTCTCTCTTATTAGAACAGCAACTAATTCGTTGTAAATATCGATTGTGTATAAAAAGATATTAGTGTAAAGCTCATATTTCTTCGTCATGGCGTCCTCCTCGGGAGGAAATTATTATAAGGATCTGGATCCCGACGGGGGTTCCAGTTTATCCCCCAAACGGAAAAAACAAAAAACTGGTCCTATATCAATGGGAAATTCATTGGATTTCCCAGCCTTAATAACAAACAAACCGAAAAATCAATCCTGCCCCAAATATGTCATCATGAAAAGTAAACATCCAGAAAAAACAATTAAATCGTTCAACATATTTTTAATATCAAAAGCAATACAAGGTATCTCTTCTGAGCAACCTCTAAAAACAATATTCACTAGAGATGGAAATCTCTTATTCCTGACAAAAAACGAATTTCAAGCAAATCGTTTCATAAAAACTAAAAATCTTGCTGGAATTTGCCCCGTCGAATGCTACTATCACTACGGTGACCAACCGTACTCTATTATAGAGGACAGTACTCTATTTGAGGTGTCTGTACTCTATTTTTTTAACGTACTCTATTTGTCCTCTATTTTCAATGGAAGTACTCTATGTCCTCTATTTTTGATTTGTTTTACAAATGCATGTGAATATACAACGAAATCAGAGAACCAACCCTAGGGAAAATATTGTGTTTAACTTCAAATTAGTTGAATTTTTGTTAACGTATTACAAAAGTCTCGTCCTTTATTTTGGCATGTAGCAATGTGTAATAGAGCTACTATGTAAGTTTCTGGCTTAATTGTGAAAACACGAATATACATATCGACACCTCCAAATAATAGTATGCTAAGTCTAAAAAGTGAGTTTTGCTGGAGAAGCTCTCAAAGTTTGGACATTTTTTTGAACTTCAGTACTATGCTAAGTCAATATTTGTTTATAACTTCTGTTCGGATTGACCGATCATTACCAAAATTAGACAGAATTTAAGTTAAAGGACGTTCGACAACTCCAAATAATAGTTTGCTAATTCTGAAAAACGAGTTTTGCAGGACAAGCTCTAAAAGTTTGGAAATTTCTTTGACCTTCAGTACTATGCTAAGTAAATATTTGTTTATAACTTCTGTTCGGATTGTCCGATCATTACCAAAATTTGACAGAATTTAAGTTAAAGGACGTTAAATATAAAAATGTAAAGAACTTGAAAACATGCTAAGTCGACTTAGCATACTATTGTTTGGAGGCGTCGATATATCATCAAAAATTGTTTTATATTCAAACCAATTGTTGAAGCCCTTTTTCCGCTCCCATTGATCGTATTGTTACGGAATTAGATTTAACTAATCTCCGTGTAGACGTTGTTTTATTCCCCGATACGATTTGTACCAAATAAAACAGAGTTCGTTTTAGATTACGTTTCTACAATGCTTTATTTACTTTATTACACTTATTCAGAACCGACTTTAATTACAAAGCACACAGCAAGTCTCTAGTTAGCACGCAGCTCTTATTTAACCGATCTGTTCAGTTCAACGCTTAAAACACAACTACTCGTCATAGCCAGTTCCCCTGTATTTATATCCCAAAGTCTCCCTGTTCGAGAAATATCTAGAACATATGGCAACACATCGAATCTGTACAACGAACACACAGACGCACATTCGCACTAAGCAAACAACCAGACTCACATACATGGGGAATGATCAATGACGTAATTACAACAACAAATAAATGCAAGAAAAGAAGTCACAAACTAAACGATAATTACATGATTATGGCAAACAAAATAAAAGCACATTAATGAAAGGTAAAGTAGCATCTAGAATAATGAAGAGAGTTCTACATGGTAGTTGTTGTTGCATAAATAAAGCAACTGCGTAATAAAAACTTTACGTTACAATTCAAATTTTTAAATTAACGGAAATTAAACTAAACTAACTTAAACCTATCAGTTACATTCGTAACATTGCCTCCCGCTTAAGTCTGTTCGTCCCGAATAGGCACAGTTCCCTCTCTGTGGTATGGGCATTGGTAACACTGCCTCCCGCTTAAGCCTGTTCCTCATGACCTGGCACAGTTCTCGTTCCGTAGTTGTAGCAACCAATTTAGTTGTACCCTCTACGGCATTAGCTTTGGACTTTCGCTCTTTTCTCTCCAGGTATCGTGACGTTATATCTTCTTTCTCGGTCACCCTCCTAAGTGCCACCTGGTCGTCATCGGACTTGTCCTTCCTTGTTGTACGGCCGCTTTTCGATGGACCTTTCCTCGACGCACATCTTCGCTTTCTCCTCCTCGTTGCTGGATTTTTCCGCTTTCCTACGGACCAATTGTCGGCGGCTTCCACCTTCAGCGTACGGACATCGACAGCGATCTCGCCGGATTCTGCCTTTGGGCGATGTTTGCTTTCCTCGTTGTAGCCCACACTTATCGGTATTTCCACATTGGACCAAGTCATCACACGGTGCTTTATGTCCAGGTTGATATCGAAGGCAATCATGAAGTCTACACCAAGTATAACTTCGTCCACAATATCGGCCACTATAAAATCGAAATTTACCGATTTTCTACCCATGCTCAGCCTTTGGTAGGCCTTTCCATGCACCGTTGTAGTCTCGCCTGTGGCCGTCCGCAATTTGACTCCATTTAACGGCAATACCTTCCCTTTTACCAAATCCGGTCTAATAATGGACTTTGCTGCACCGGTGTCCAATGTCAAGTTACGCAAAACACCATTGATGAAGCCTTTAACCGTTAGGTTGTGATTCTCCTGCTGGACTATGACTATAGAGATTGTGGGGCCATCGTTTTCGTCCTCTGCCAGCGGCGCCTCGTGATTGACGGAATTCACTTTATTTGATTCACCTAATGTCTCTCTTTCCAGATTCTTGGCCACCGGTTGTTCGTCGCTTTTTGAAGGCGGTGAGGGGGATCTGGGTCTTGCTTGCCGCAATCTGCATTCTCGGGCCATGTGTCCAGTTTTCCGACAGTTATAACAAGTCTTTTTCGTTCTAGGAGCCCCTCGTTTCACATGCATTAGTGCATCTTTCAGCAGGTCGACAACGGTCTGGGAATTGTTGTCCTCAACTTCCAGCCTCCGCACGTTGTAAGCTTTAGGTTTCACCAGCATCTTCGCGGTTTCTTGGGCCAGGGCAAATGACACGGTTTCTGCAAATGTTCCCATTGGTGCCGCATACGTCGCAAATTTTATCTCTGGATCACGAATACCACTTGCAAATGTCTCAATCTTTATGCGGTCCACCAATGGATGTGTCTCTCCTGGATATGCCAACTGCGCCAACCGCTCTATATCAGCCGCAAAGTCTTGTAAGGTCTCATTTGGCTTCTGGACTCTTCCCCTCAGTTCCATTCGGTAGATCTCTTGCTTGTGTTCACTACCGTACTTACGTTCAAGAGCAGCCATTATATCTCCATAGCTGTTTCTAGAAGCGGCGGGAATACTCTGTAATACGTCAGCAGCATCACCCTTCAATGCCATAAGGAGTTATACCGCCTTTTCGTTGTCGTTCCAAGAATCTCTAGCAGCCACTGTCTCGAACTGTAATTTGAACACATTGAAAGAGGTAGAGCCGTCGAACACTGGAGGCTTAATTTTTAACGCGTTATGGATAGCTCTCACTGGACCGCCTTTAATTTCCAGTTCCGACATTTTCTTTTCTATGCCCAGAATCTTCTCATCTTGTGCCAGAAATTTCTCGTCAACAGACAAAATCTTTTTATCCAACACTTTAATTTGTACCTCCACGTTTTCTACTCTCTTTTCAATCACCATCGTGATGTTCTCGAGTTTCTCGTTAATTGTTCTAGAATGTACCTCTAATTTCTCCATCATTTTACTGGAATTTTCTTCAACGATTCTGCAATTTTCTGCTTTCATTTCCTTCATAAGTCTAGAAGTTTCTTCATTCTTTCTAGACATCTCTTCTAACATTTTACTGGAATTTTCTTCAACCATTCTACAATTTTCTGCTTTCATTTCGTCCATTTTAGCATCTAATTTCTCCATCATTTTGGAATTTTCTTCACTTTTCTTATTCATTTCCTGCATAATCATAGCCAGCATTGATTTCAAATCGTCACCCCTGGCAGCTACCGATGAAACTTCCTCAACAGTGGATTCGCCCTTTGCCGGTAACTCGACTTCCTCCTTACCGTCGAACTCATATTCATCGATGTTCATTCCACGGCGCTCGAACTCTTCCAACAAGCGTTTTTGTAGTTCGGCCTTGTTGCCAGTAGAACACAACTCCAACTTACTTAGCTCCTTCTTCAAGTCTTCCACTCGTAGATCCTTAAACTTCATTGTAGGATGATCGTAATCTCACTTTCTGACACCAATTGTTACGGAATTAGATTTAACTAATCTCCGTGTAGACGTTGTTTTATTCCCCGATACGATTTGTACCAAATAAAACAGGGTTCGTTTTAGATTACGTTTCTACAATGCTTTATTTACTTTATTACACTTATTCAGAACCGACTTTAATTACAAAGCACACAGCAAGTCTCTAGTTAGCACGCAGCTCTTATTTAACCGGTCTGTTCAGTTCAACGCTTAAAACATAACTACCCTTCATTGCCAGTTCCCCTGTATTTATATCCCAAAGTCTCCCTGTTCGAGAAATATCTAGAACATATGGCAACACATCGAATCTGTACAACGAACACACAGACGCACATTCGCACTAAGCAAACAACCAGACTCACATACATGGGGAATGATCAATGAAGTAATTACAACAACAAATAAATGCAAGAAAAGAAGTCACAAACTAAACGATAATTACATGATTATGGCAAACAAAATAAAAGCACATTAATGAAAGGTAAAGTAGCATCTAGAATAATGAAGAGAGTTCTACATGGTAGTTGTTGTTGCTTAAATAAAGCAACTGCGTAATAAAAACTTTACGTTACAATTCAAATTTTTAAATTAACGGAAATTAAACTAAACTAACTTAAACCTATCAGTTACATTCGTAACAGTATTTTTTTTTTTTTTAATTTCTTGAATCGACCGACAGGGTATCCAAACCCCCATTTTTTTGTCGTCATCGATTGTTAATTTCTATATGGAATTCGATAGTAAACATATTGAAACTAAGGAAACCAAAAAACAGAAAAATATTGGAATGTGTTGGTGCGGAGTGCGGCGTGCTCCTATTAATTTTTATCGTAAAATCACCGTACCGTTTACATAAAGAGAACTATTTTATTTTTCCTCAGATACTTAATTGTACTGAAATTCCAAATTTAGTGTAGAACAACATGAAACAGCGTTTCATTTTCGCAAAATAATACTTTTGTACAAGTCCCATTCCGTCCGTTTAACCCTTTTTTTAATTTATCAAAATTACATGGGTCAAAATGATTGTTTTTTCTTGCCGTTTTCCCGTAAGTATTATATTTTTTTTAAACAAATGAACATATGAGTTTTATGAAAAACCAAGTAGCATTTGTTTTAATTTTCAATTTTTTGTTTGTTTTAGTTTCACTTCTTTTTTAATTTTTTATAGTTTACAAAACCACTGATATTTTCAAACAAATTTTACATTTTTTGAAAAAAATTTGTTGGGTATTGTTTTTTACAGCAATTAACCGGAACTATAGTCTTTCCTGTCTCACCCCTTGGTAAACATCGCCAATTTTTTCCACTAATAAATTAATATTGTTTTAATGGAATGTTAAAACAACGACTATGGGATTAAATAAAAAAAAACTGATTTTATTTTTTTAAATTTTTTTGTATAGTTTATTCATTGAGTTTAAACTTTTTTTAATAGATTGGAACATATAAAAAACACAAAAACCCTGGTATTTTGATACAAAATATGAAAAAACTCAAAATTTTAACTTTGGCCTTGAATTCCTATGCAAATACTAGACCAAATTTGATAGTTTTTGATTAACCGGAAAGGTGATTGTGTTATCTTTCGAAAATTATGAAAATATCTTTATCAAGTAAATTTCATTTTTTTCACAAATTGATTTTTTTCAAGTAAAACTGTAAACACCACAACACGTGGTCGTATGTCAAACCATACACAGTACGTTGAGGCTAAAAAAATATAAAACTCTCAATAGAAATGTCAAATGGCGCCTGGCAATGCATAATGTTGCCTAGGCCAGAAAATTATGTAGTAGCCCTCGTATATGTACTCTATTTTCATCCAAAAATATTGGTCAGCGTAACTATCACCCAACTTTAAACATCGTAAAAGGCTTTATTCGCTGTGATTTACTCACTGATCTTTCTGCAGAGGAAATAATAGACGGTATGAAAACACAAGGAGTAGTTGATTGCCAAAAAATAACAAAATTTAAAGATGGTAAAGTATCGAATACTCCGTCACACATACTAAGTTTTAATCGCTATGAAGTGCCAAAACTTGTTGATATTGGTATGATAAGTTGTATTGTAAAAGAGTATATGCCAAATCCAATACAATGCAAAAACTGTTTCAAATTAGGCCATACGAAAAAATTCTGCCAAAATGCCACTATGTGCGAAGTATGTGCATCCGCAATACATGATCCCACACCCTGTACTCATGTTAAATGTATCAACTGTGAACACCAACATAGAGCCACCAACAAAGCTTGTCCCCAGTTTCAACAAAGAAAAACGGTACTCAGGCACAAAATATTAAATAAATGTTCTTTTAAAGAAGCTGCAATTAATGCCCCAAAACTCACTCCGTCTGACATACCCATTGAAAATCTCTCGGATGCTATGGAAGAGCGTAAGAAGAGAATAAACATAACTAACTATAACCAAACTGCTAAAAACACCAACAATGATGATGTTCTCACAACACCTACCACATCTACTCAGCACCAGAAAAACACAACAACTCAACAAGCTATTACAGAAACAGCAAACACAACAACTCAAAAAGCATTTACAGCAATGTTCGGCAAAAAGGGGCACACGTGCCCTTGATGAGAATAACAACAGAACAACCACCTCTCAGTCTTCGTTAAGAAGTCAAAGAAGAAGGTTCTGTTGTCGGTTGTTTCAATGATTTTTAATTTTAGCAATGCATTAACGCACACGCTGTTTGTGGAGAGAGCGAGAGAGAGTCGTATGCGTGAGGCCGCAAACAATGCATTTGTATTGGTGCCGATACCTGATTTACAGAAACGAACTCAAATAAAACTCAACACACACCCATCACAACAACAAACGCTACTACCGTAGAAAAACAAAATACAAAAAGAGAAACACTGAACAAAGAAAAATTACTCAACAAATTTAACACAAAAATAGAAAACTTAAAAAAACCAACAACACTGAAACTCCAGTTTCAGCAAATACATCTAAAAAACCCCCCACAACCGAAAATAAGACAAATGTACCAGCGAAAGTTACAGCAAGAAGAAATGCTGTAAACGATCTTGAAGATACGGAAATGTCAGAATAATTTTTTATCATAAACATTTGCTTTGATCCATAGCCTGCAAGGATCTACTATTTTTGAAATTTTGACAATTTATTTATAAATTTGTCGTGAGTTCAAAAATAGTGGATTCTTGCAGGCTCCGGAGCAGAGCAAAATTTTTCTTTTATCCTTATCTATGATGGATTTCAAAATAATCCAATGGAACATAAAAGGCTTAATAAACAATTACGTCGATCTGCAATTATTAATTCAGGATCATGGTCCTCAATTTATTTCATTGCAAGAAACTCATATCCCATTCCAATCTCATCCAATTGCACCTAACTCGTATCATTCTTATTCAGTCAACCACCCATCAAACACAACTTCAAAGAATGGCTTGGCTGTTTTCATCAAAAATCACATTCCACACAAAAGAATTTATAACTCCTCAAAACTTTTGAATATCGTGATAGAGATAACATTAAATATAAAAATAACAATAATATCTGTTTATATTCATCCCAATGAAATGTTTACAGTTGGTGATATTATAGCCCTTTTTGAAAATATCAAAACACCAGTGCTATTAGTTGGAGACGTAAATTGTTGGAATATTCTGTGGGGTTCCATCAGAAACAACGCTAAAGGTATTGTTTTGGAAAATGCGCTAAATTTTAAAGATTTGTCTGTTCTGAACGATGGACATCCTACCCATCTTTCCACTCTAAACACACTAACAAACATTGATATAGCGTGCTGCTCTACAGCTCTTTTACCCATTACATCATGTATGACTATAGACAACCTATATAGCAGTGACCACTTCCCAATCTTTGGGCAACGATGGTCATCCGAATCTTCGGATATAAACTTTTCAACAGTTTTTCGCAGAGCAAGATTTAACATGCCACACCAATTTTCTAACCCAGCTACCAACAAAATGTGCCTCATTTATGGAAAATCCTATACAACTTTCAGAATTATCCTCAACTTTAAAAAAGGTCAAAGGCAACACACCAGGCCATGATCGCATTTCATACGCAATGCTACAAAACTTATCCAATTATAGCAAGGAAAAGCTTCTTTCCTTATACAACCTCATCTTCGATTCCGGAGTAATTCCTTTCTCATGGAAGTCGGCAATAGTTGTAGCTATTCCGAAACCAAACAAAAGCAAAACCGATTTTTCTGGATATAGACCAATTTCGCTATTGCCATGCCTCTCAAAACTACTTGAACGTATAATTTCCAATCGACTAGCATGGTTTATGAGAACTAGAAAATTAATTGCATCTAATCAAGTTGCTTTTAAAGCCAGCCAAGGATGTGACGATGCTCTGCTACACATTGATTATTATGCCGCCAAAGCGCTCTCCGCAAAGAACCACACATCAATCCTTGCAATTGATTTTGAAAAAGCTTTTGACCGTGTTGGTGTTCATGTCATTATTGATTCATTAAAATCTTGGGGTTGTGGCCACAAGTTATTAAACTACATCAAATCGTTTTTAACTGGACGGACTTTTCGTGTAAAAATTAACAACTATCTCTCAAAAAGTTTTAATTTACAAAATGGGATACCTCAAGGATCACCGCTATCAGTAACACTCTTCCAAATAGCCTTCAACCAAATCAGCACGATAATCAGTAAATATAACAAAATTTATCACTGTCTCTACGCGGATGACGTATACATCTTAAGTCAACGAAAAGATAGCAATGACACAAATGAAACTTTTAAACAAATTATATCCGATATTCTGATGTGGTGCGAATCCTCTGGTGCAAAAATTTCTTCTACCAAATCTTCAATACTCCATATCTGCCGCAAGCATAAATGTCAACAAAATGACTTTGCTGTCGACAATATAACATTTCCTTACGTAAATAAACTTAAAATATTGGGAGTAACATTCGAAAAAAATTACCGATGGACAAGTCACGTTCTAAATCTTAAGAAAGAACTAATTTCTAGAGCCAATATCATAAAATACTTATCCAGCAGGAGTTTTGTCCATATTAATACGCTAACCTACTTAGTATCTACCCTAGTCTTAAGCAAAATCGACTATGGTTTTTACCTGTACGGCAATAGTCCTAATTGCACCTTAAGATACATTAAGTCCATCTACCACTCATGCATAAGATCCAGCTTATATGCGTATAGAACAACTCCTTTAAAGATACTATTTATCGAATCTGGGTTGCCCTCTTTAGAGGAAAGATTTATCGTATGCAGAAACAGATTACTACCAAAAATCTTATCTATAAACACGTCAATAATAAGTGAAGATGTTTCCAAAATACTCGCATCAAAAAGAATACCCAAAGTACCTTGTGTTATATATGACTGCATACACAACAACATCTTGAATTTTAAGGGCAAAATAACAACCTATGCCCCAAAATACCCTGCATGGCTCTTATCTGAGAAATCCTGTGATGTTTCGTTATGCTGCTATAAAAAAGAAAACACACCCAACAACGTCTTCATTTCACTTTTTAATCAAATAATTGCCAATCATGCCAACTGGACAATGATTTATACCGACGCATCAAAAGATGATTACACGACCGCTTACGCTGTCGTTAATAATGATGGAAATGTACTCGCTTCCAAAACCTTGACAAACTACAGTTCCATTTTCACCGGTGAAGTGGCTGGTATATTGGAAGCTATATACATAGCAAAACAAAACAGAGGGAAAACACTGATTTTGACCGATAGTTTATCTGCTATCAAGTCCATTAAAAACATCAAATTCAAAATGGGCTGGAATCAATAAAATAAGAGACCTTCTTATATCAAACGCAAATAAAATTAAACTTATATGGATCCCCGGTCACGTTGGCTTATCTGGAAATACCTTCGCAGATACAGCTGCCAAACATGCATGTAAATCACCCCTAATAGCTGATTCAATTATTGAAAGCATTGATCTCAAATCTCACATTAAAAGTTATCTTGAAAAACAACATACAAGTAACATGAACATCTTTCAACATCATCATTATAGCGCTATAAACCCACACAACCATGTTCCAGTATATCCCACATATGCTGAAAAGAAGAAAATAAAGATCTTCTCCCGCTTACGTATGGGACATACGATCTTAACACATCAACACTTAATTAACAAGAACGCTGACAACAAATGCCCCAAATGTGGCGCAATCGTCGACGTCAAACATATTCTTCATTCATGTAGATCATTATCTCAACAACACCAAGCCTTTTTACAAAACAATGGATTTAACTTGCTAAAAACTGTTAATTTAAACAATATTGATCTCATCTTCAATTTCATTAAAAGAAATAATTTTATCATATAAGGAAATTAACTTTACTCTAATCATTTATATCAATGTATAAGCTGATGGCCTTTGTAGCTAATGCTTTTACCACTTTTTTGTAATTATCCTTATATTTACTATAAGTATAATTGTAAATAAATAAATAAATAAAAAGCTGTGATTTGGATCGAAAATGGAGTGCATCCTAGCCGTGTGCTGTGGAAGCAAAATGGAGTGCATCCTAGCTGCGCGCTCTCTTGTAAAATTCATAGGTGAATTCATAGGAAAAGATGTACTCCAGCGGCAATTGTACTGTACACTTGTAATGATTAAACTGCATCCACGGATGCAAACTTTTTGCTGGAAAAATATGTACTCCAACGGCACTTGTACTGTACACTTGTAGTGATTCAACTGAATCCGCGGATCCAAACTTTTTGCTGGGTGGTTATTCAAGCCTCACAGTCGATGTGGCATCATTGCATCATCTGAAACTTCGATAATCGATAATAATTATCGAAGTAAAAAAATCGATTAATGGATTTTCATACTAGATCTGTTGAGCCCTTGATTTCCTACAGAGCAGACAACGAAGCCGACCTGGTTTTTCGGCTCGCTCAGTTCATATGGTAGCCAATCGGCGGTGGCGCGCCGTCTGGTTTACCGATTGCGGCTAATTGTGGCATATTTTGTAGTACAAATTTTGCCGTAAAGAAAAGTGGGTTTTTGAGAGATCATGGAGTGGAAATACTCTTGATTTTATTTACAATAATGCATTTTTGGCGTTATGTTGATTAAAAAATATCGGCGCGCGCCATCTCCTGTCGAGTTGACGGCGGCGATTTTTAGCCGATTTGAGTCGATGTAATCGGCGGCGGTGAAAACCTTAAAAAAAGAGAAAAGGCGGCGCGCCGCCGACCGAAAATCGATTCGCTTCCACCTCTGCAGTGCAGAGGAAAAACTTTATTCGTTGTATGGATTTTGTGGAGGAAAACACAAAAAACGCTCTCGGAAAAACAAATTAAAAAAACACCCGGCAATACATATATTACAAAACAGATTTATATATTGTGCTGATGAAAAAAATCTAACAATTTCAAAAGAAAGCAATACATTGTTGTGTGAATAAAATAGAACTTTATACAAAGAAATTAATAAATAACAGCATCAACTAATTAAACTTGTAAGTTAACAAATACAAGCTCACCACGAAATAAGAATAAAAAAAGCCGGTTCGGTTCGTGTTATATCTTGCATGGTGTTATGTATTAAAACTTGTACCAAATTAAAATATAATTTCTATATACCAAAGGGAATATTATTCCTATTCTGAGTATGTATGTTAAAATAGAGGAATTGAAATGACATTTTATTCAAATAGGTATAATACAAAAATTTTTTATTGGAATGAAAGTTTTGTTTACGCTTTTTTAGTTAAAGTAACTGAACAGTTATAAATTTATTTTTTTATTTTATTTAAATTTATAAAATAAGTGACTTTGTTTCAATATTTTTTGAAACACCACGTGTTGTGTTGTTGTTGGTCTAGAAATTTCTTTCTCCAAAACAACAAACTTTAAATTTTTGTTTGTTATTGACTTGTTTATTCGCTTCTTCATATGTTATTATTTTCCCCTCTCTCACTCGCTGACTACTCTTCTCCCAAAACCACCTAATTTAATTTCATGACAGTGATTGCCAATCTTTTGTATTGCTGGAATACGAGTTCCTTAACACTTATGCAAAATAGTTCTTGGTTCTTTCTGGCACGTACACCACGATGACCACGTTATTTTTTACATCGTTTTTTACTTGATTACAAAATCCATTACCCTCCTCACACCAGCCCGCCAACGTTATCTGTTTACATTTTCCTCACTCTCACTCTCTTCACTTTATTAAATCAGCTGTTGTTGTTGTTTACCCCACCCACCTATCGATGAGTGCAACTGAAGATGTAAAATTTATTGACAAAAAAACACTTGAAAATATATGTGTTCGTTTACTCAAAATTTGTAAAAATTGTTACTGGATGTTGTTCGTTTACTCCACAGTACAATGCAAAAAACCTTAGTCGATTACAAGAAGTTACTGTACTTGTACAAATTTGTACAAATTGTTGAGTAAACGAACACACCTAATATCTGTGGAATTATTGAATATTGAAAAGATTTTTTGTTAAACATCTTTCAATAAAGCTATTTAGAGCCAAATATTATAGTATGACAGATTATTTAAAATAAAATGCACTAAAATATCCTTCTATGTAATACATTGAATTTAATTGAGACTTAATTAAATTTTAAGTGGGTAGTTTAAGCCGAAAAGTTCCATCCTACCAACAACCAGTGTTGTTTAGTGACACCTCTCGGATTGGGTTAACATTTTTTACTATAGTATTCTGATCACAGCAATATATAGTTCTTCCAGGAGGATTTTCATACTTCCCGAGATATGGGTCTTGACTTTTCGGATATGTCTTAATTTAACACCATTGTGGTTGTGGCAAAATACCTCTCATTTGCCGAGTATTCTGTCCTAAAAAACATCTCTACAAGTGATATCTTAAGAAACGCCATCGGACTCGGCGATAAACAGTAGGTCCCATATCATTGAGCCAGTATGAATCGGGGTGTACTCATTGATATGAGAGAAGTCTCACTTGAGGGATGTTAGTGAAAAATGAAAAATTATTATGTTTTGGAGCTCTATTTCTAGATCATAAAGATTGGGGCGGTCCTATCCACCATATGGTGATTAGGATAGCTCTCGCAGTACCACGAGCTAGTACTGCAGCAAAAACATGCCATTGTGTTGCTGTATTGGAAGAATCTTTGTCTCCTCATGTAGGTGGTCCACTGAAGGCATGATGAGGTACTCTGTTGCAGTTCTCAGCGAGGCATTCAGACAGGTTTGAATATTTTTTTTCATATTCGCGGACTAAACCCGCGCCGCATTCAGACAGGTTTGAATATTTTTTTCATATTCGCGGACTAAACCCGCGCCCCATAGCTTACCACAGACCAACCTATCGCTTTATATGTGGTTAACAAGGTTTTTTTATCTCCACCCAAATGCTGCCGGCTAGAGACTTGAAGACCATGTTCCTACATCTCAGCTTATCCGAATACGCTGACGACATGAACATGCGACCCCTAGAATGTTGGGGTACTTTGTGGATGGAATTCTGCTACCATAGACATTCAACTCTGTTCACAACTCTGCCGTCCACGTGAACAAATAGCCGTAGATTTAGTGGATATTTGAATATTCCTCGCGTGGAAAATGTGGTAAGATGTGGTATAATGACACCAGGGAAGGTACCTGACGCCAAGGTCGTACAACCACCCCTATACGTTACGATCTCAATGCCGTCTGGATGAGGTGGAATACAGGAGAGATAGAGGTTAAACAGTTCAGGAGATATCACCCCACATTGGGGAACTCCCTGTTTCACTCTACGGAGCTTGGACTTCTTGTTCCTGAATTTCATGTTCGAATGGCGTCCACATATATAATTAATTATCCAAAGTTTCAAACTTGATGTGCCCAAACAGCGTGGAGTGTTCGACAGTGTCAAATACTTTTGGCAAGTCATGCGCCACCATCACTGTTCTATCACACTGCTTGCTCTGGTTGAGTCCTCGACAAATATATGTGGAGATGGCGTGCAGCACTGTTGTCGTGCTGTGCTGCTTACGGCAACTGGATAGTAGCTATTTCTATAGCGGGGGGAGGATTAAAACCTCAAGGGGACATTGTTAAGGTTGACAAAAGCAAATTCGGTCTGTAATATTTACCTTTGCTGGCTTCAGTAGCGGGACAACCCTGCCCATTTTCAAGACTTTGACAACTATGTGGATGGCTAGCGACAGGTTGAGAACTTTAGTGAAATACTCGACTTCCGGCACATCCAGTTGTTTCAACATTAAAACTACGTATTATTCTTCTCTTCGCACTGTGATCTTCGAAACTACGCCAATTAGCTTTCCCATGATTGATGAAAGTGCGGCGTTTAGAGGTCATGAATTCCGGCGGTCTGCTGATGGAGACATTTATGGGAAGATGGTCTAACCCAAGAGAAACGACGGGTTGCCAGCTGACGTCATTTTTCAGGCCAGGTTAGTTGTAGAAACCTACGTAGTAGCATAGTTTCTATGCTGGGTTGGCAGCCGCTGGCCGAAATACTATGGTTTCGAGTCAATACGGTACGAAAGAACCCGCGACCCTGGGATTGAGGTGAGGTGACACGATGACTATGTCTGGCAAACTATGAAACTCTCTACTAACTCTGGTAGGGGCGTCCTCATTGACCGATTATCTCTTATCAAAAAATATGTAAAGAAAATAATTTACACAATTTTTGACAACTTCTAAAATATTGGCTTACAAGAAAATGCTATTGGAAATAATTTTCTTCTTTAATTAAAATTACTAACTTTATTACTAGTAAGTCGCTCATAGCTAATATACATACACAAAGTATTAGTTTCAAACAACTTTTGTATGTGTTGAGATCTGGATTTTGTATATGCCACAGCAGCAGAAAGCTAATCTAGGCATACAAGATTGTGTTTTTTTTTTTCTATTTGCAACCTCCATCATCATTACCGGCCGCCAATTTTGCCTTGTTTTTCTTGTTTTATTTTTGCCTTACCTCCTCTTGACTTTCTGTGGGAGGGATTTTTTTACATTGCATTTCTGTTGTTAGTCGGATTTGTTTTTCGTTTCTTGCTTGCTTTCCTCCACACAACAAGTAACCATACCACCAGACTCACTCACATTGCACCAGCAGCTTATGTGGTTGTTTGTGGAAACTACATTTTCTCCATGATATGCAAGTTGTATTATTTTTTGCCTCCAAAAAACGGCAAACAACGACGTAGTTGTCAACAACAACTATTGCAATTTTTGCCTTGCAGTGTTTAATAGCAGGCAGGCACCTATATATGTATGTATGTTGTATATTTGTATCTTCAACTTGTTTGTTGTCGTCGTCTTCGCCATCTTCGTCCCTAACGTTCTGCACCACCGGCCGCTATATGCAAGCAAAACTGCAAAACATATACCCGTCCATCCACCTAACCAATTCAACCATCCATCCATCTCTCCACTACAACTGTATATCACAAACCAAGTGAAATAAGTTTATTGACTTTTTGACCTCTAAACAATTGCATATGGTGGGTAGAGGAGTCTGCTTGGTAGTTATGCATATTTGTAGCACAGGGCAGAAGGAGGAGGTTTGATTTTTAATGCTGTGCTGATTCTTGTTGTTGTTGTTGTTGATTTGTGCAATACATAAACGATATTTAAATGTACATTTAAATAAGAAAACTGAGTGAGACTCAATTGATTTGTTTTTGTAAGGGGTTCTGCAAACACTATCATTTAATGCCGGTCCTTACAGAAACTGATAGTTTTCAGGTCTAATGAAAAGCATGATCATTAATTTCAAATTTAATGTGTTGAATGTTTCAGATCGTTTTGAATTTCTTGCACAAGATTGTAGTTTTAATTATGACGACGTACATTACGTGTGAGCTAAAGGTCCAAAGGCTTTAAAAATTCCCTTCCGGAAGAAATATTTTACGTCAACTTTCATTTTTTGGACCTGGTAGGACGCATAAATGATTCTATTTATTACACTTATAGACTTTGTTCGATATCGATAAAACAAAAAGGCATTATCTACCTTTTGGTTGCTTTGGAAATGGGGAAATAGCACCTGTTCCCCCCGCTTATATAAAAATTTGTTGTTTATGACCCCAACTGAGTGTAATGTATACTATGTAATCCTATAACCTAGGAAACATAGTGTTTTAAAGTTCTTAACAAAACTATAACAACCTTCAACCACCCATAAACTTAACATTATCTAAAGAAAAGTACCTTAAATAGCCATAAAGCCCACTCTTTAATGCACAATTTTATTTTATCCAAAATATATTCTAAGGAAAAAGAGAAAAAAACAACAGAAAATGTGGACAATAACCAGCTGATAAATGTATTGCGTGGTGTTGCCCTCAATAGCTAAAATCTGAGAGAGCAGGGAGCACACCAGCCCACCAATGATATTACAACAACGCAGTGTATCGCTAATCAGACGTTGTTTACTGTTGTCATTATTTTGTTTATTATAGTTTTTTCTGTTACTTTTTATATATGTATGTACTTACGTATATATATTTATATATGTATGTGCACATATATAGATATAAATGAGATTCTATATAAAAACAATAACACATGTTTTGATGTGACAAGGAAAAAACACATTTTTCTGAGATTTTCACGTACGCCACTTTTTTATTTATAAAATATATAATACACACGTGGTGTGAAAAAAAAACAACAACAAGAACAAAATCCTTTTTTTAAAGGACATATCATCAGGTCATTCACTATGTGACAGAATGTTATGAAAGAGATTTTTGTATGTGAATACATTGCACAAGGAGAACACACTAAATGCTATGGAAGACAAAGTTGCCGTTTAAAATAATTATATGTGTGGGCAGGTTATTACAAGTTGGTTTTAGCTCGAAAGCTTCCAAATAATGGGCGTAGACCCACTTTTACATGTACATACCAAAATTAAGGGCTCGGGGAGCTGAGTCGATCAGTCTGTCCACCTAAACCATGTAATCATGCTGCATTGCGCAATTTTCGAATTGTTACAACATTTTTTGTGGAGATGGGATTCCACAGATGATGATGTTTATTCATGTTTGTGATGCTTGAATGAATTAGGGGTCGCAATAGGAAATAAATTTCTTTGTATAAAATAAGGAAATTTGTATTCTTATATAAATATAGCTGCTTCTATTCAGGGCAGGGTGGTTCCGCTAGTGAAGCCAGACAAGAAAGCCAGCAACGGTGTAAGTTAGGTTAGGTTTGGGGATGTGTAGCCAATATATATTGACTACGCCACTCGGAGATCATTCGGCCAATTATGATCATGCATAAATCAGAAAAGGAAGTTCAGAAGTACCGGAAAAGACAAAAGAAGGGAAACGAGAGAAAAATAAAGAAAAAAAGAGGGTGGGGTTTGGAAAGTAATAAATGGAATTTAAAGATGAAAATGTAATAAAGAAAGGAGGAGGATGGATTTATTTGGTGATGGTTAGAAAACTATCAGAGAAGTAGTTACGCTTACGGGTTGCGCCGTCCCAGCCAATTAAAATGTTTGATGATGTTATTGATGATTGTTGGTTCCATGTTTGAGTAGAAGGTTAAGCTTGGAGGAAAGCATACTCCTGTTGTTGTTGTAGCAGCATATGATGCTGGGTTGGCAGTCGCTGGCCGAAACACTTTTGGTTTCGGGTCAATCCGGTACGTAAGAACCCGCTGCCGTGGGATTGAGCATACTCCCGTTAATCTATATCGCTTTCGAGTTAACATCGGGCAGCCATAAAATATGCTCAAGAGTCTCCGTTTCCTATTCATCTTCACAGAGCCTGCAATAATCCACGCCATCATCCTGCCATTTGCCGATAAAAGCTCGGATGTTAGGTTAGGTTAGGTTTGGGGATGTGTAGTCAATGTGTAGTCCGGAGACCTCGGAAAGCTCGGATGTTGCAATGACCGGTAATGACACCCGTCAATACCCTGATTTCTGATTTGCTCAAATTTCTTAGTGAAGTTGTTCTGTTTGTTTATAGAGTCGGCCAAGTGGCCCTTGACACGTTGCACCTTGATTCATTATGCCATAGTTCCTTGGCTCGTTCTTGCCAGTTCATCTGCCTTCTCGTTTCCCATAATGTCACAGTGTCCCGGTACCCCAGCAGAGTCGGACAGCGTTTGTGAGGTTCACCAAAGCAGTTCTACACTCAAGAACGGCCTCAGACTTGATGTTGTAGGATTTGATGGCTTTAAGAGCCGGCTGACTATCAACGAAGATAGTCACCGGTTCAAAGATTTCTGCATCCAGACTTTTTATCAACTCTGCAGCCATTTTGATCGCTAAGATTTCGGCTTGGAAAACACTACAGTCGCTGTTCAACCTATATGAGTATTCGAGACAAACTTTTCGCAGTAGACGCCAGCTCCGGTACCTTCTTCCATCTTGGAACCGTCTGTGTAGAAAGCCTGACCGTCCAGAGGAGGGTTACTACGGATCCAGTCATCTCTACTAGGGATAACGACCTCAATATCTTCAAATCTTTGGGCTGGTGAGAAGTAGTCGCTGAATTTGCCCTGCTGATTTAAGCTAAGGTTTGGTCCTAGCTCCCGAAGAATGCATGCATGTCCATAGGAGCTGTCACGCCAACGATTCAATTCATGTAGCTACGTGCTGCTTGACCGTTGATGCTGAGTCTCATGGGCAAGAGGTTCAACATAGCATTTAGAGCTGCTTGCGGTGTACTTCTATAAGCTCCAGTTATCAGGATCGAGGCTGCCCTCTGCACCTTGTCTATGTTGCCGGAGTTCGATTTATGTCGAAGCGCGTGACACCAGACAAGGCATCCGTAGGATAAGATGGGTCTCACAACAGCATTATACAGCCAGTGTATAATAGCTGCATTTAATCCCCAGCTTTTCCCAATCGAATTCTTAC
The DNA here is from genome assembly GCF_047663935.1 of Musca autumnalis. Lineage (NCBI taxonomy): Eukaryota > Metazoa > Arthropoda > Insecta > Diptera > Muscidae > Musca > Musca autumnalis. Next base: position 82,888,922 of record NW_027412088.1, read on the forward strand.
ATGAATAAAATGCAATCATACCTCTCTTCGTCCGTTCCTCGACGTTCCTCTTCCATCTCAATTGTGAATCCAGGATTGTACCTAGGTATATGGCGTCACGAGATAGATGTAATTGCACTCCATCCAATGTTGGTGGCACGAAGTCGCCGAGCTTACGGCTTTCTGGTGAACAATACCAGTTCTGTTTTCGTTGGATTTACACCAAGGCCATTTGCGGTGGCCCAACGGGACAGCTTTGATAAGGCTCTTTGCATAAGCTCCGATATTGTGGACAAGAATTTGCCAGTTATCAGTATAAATACATCATCCGCGTATGCGACAACCTTGATGCCCTGATTGTCGAATTCCGCCAAAATATTGTTTATCACAAGTAGCAGCGGTGAGAGTACAACTGCCTGGGGGGTACCTCTAGTTACTGTTTTCCTTATCGTCAACTCCCCAATACTGGAATTAATGATCCTGCTCTCCAGCATCCTATTTATCCAGCATATCAGGGTTTCCGGGGTGTTGACCGCTCTAAGCGAGAGATGAATGGACTCATGTTTTACGTTGTTAAAAGCTCCTTCTATATCCGGGAAAGCTGCCAAGGTAAAGTTTGAATTATCCATGTTTCTCTCAATAAAACTCACGACCTCATGAAGAGCGGTTTCCACAGATTTACCTTTGATGTAAGCCAGCAACGGTGTATAAAAAGAGGTTTTGCTTTGAGGTTTTACTTTAACGTTTTACTAATTTATTTTCCATTCTACCTTCTACTTTGATTTCTACACTCTCTCTCTACTTTTATTTTCCTCCCTCTCTCCCATTCCCGTTTCCCTTTCCTCTTCCTATCTCTTTTCATGATGAACACTAACAACGACAAGTCACCGTAATGAGCTGTCTGTCATGGAACGTTTTGGTGATAGTTAACCTATTTAAAGCCTTTGATACAGTCAACCAATATCGAGCAAACCACTCTCCGCCCTACTTTAATAATCAACGCCAGTCATACGGAGAAGTGATATCTACCTTTCTTGTATTCCAAGTTCTCAAAATGGCAAAGAGTTAATTATGTGGTTTATTGCACGATCTCGCCACCACATTGGTTAATCAATTATGTATGTGTATGGACGCCAGTCGTACGTAGAATTCAGGAATTAGAAGCCCCAGCCTGTAGAGTGAAACAGGGAGTTCCCCAAGGTGGGATGATATCTCCGGAACTGTTTAACCTCTACGTCTCGTGTATTCACCCCCTTGAGACGGCATTGGGATCGTAACGTATGCGGATGATTGTACTTGCCGGTCATGTACATTCCCTGATGTCATTTGTAAAAGGCTGAGCTCATATTTGACTGTTCTTATCACAATTTTTTCCACGCGAGGAATATGCAAATATCCGCCCCTAAATCTACGTTGCCCGGCGTTGCCACAGCTATTAGCGACAAGCTAAGATGTAGGTGTACAATGTTCTCAAGTCCTTAGCCGGCAGCACTTGGGGCGCAGTTAAGGAAAACTTGTTTATCAAATGTAACGCAATAGGTCGGTCTGAAGTAAGCTATGCTGCGCCAGTGTGGTCCGCGAATATAAGTGCAACGCGATGGCAAAAATTCAAATCTGCCAGAATACCGCCCTGAAAACTGCAACAGGGTGCCTCCTCATGTCTTCAGTGGACCATCAACAAGAGGAGACAAAGTTGCATCACCCACGACAGCGGGTTCTATCGTACCGGATTGACCCGAAACCATAGTGTTTCGGCCAGCGGCTGCCAACCCAGCATCAAACCTGTGATTGACGTAGGTTTCTATGCTGCTACAACAACAACAAGATGCATCCAGTACCACAACACAATTGCATTCTTTCGTTGCAGTACTCCTATGTCAGTAGTCACACGAACAAAGTTTGCGGTAAAGAAAATTGAGTTTTTTGGGAGAGAGCGGAGAGGAAAGAACCCCTCTATACTGTTTCCTCCCCGCTCTCACCCAAAAACTCAATTTTCTTTATCGCAAACTTTGCGCATGTGACTGACTATTGACTATAGGGCAAGAATCGACACCGTGCAAAGCTTCTGCCCAGCATTCGGCACAGGCCCGACACACTGCACCTTTTCAACGGCCCTGCCAAATCTGCTTAACTCCAGTAGATCTGTGGTCACATCACATCGAAGCAGCCACATTCCTTGAACTGGAGATAGACCCAGAGCCAGATAACGCAGAAAAACGAATATTTGTGCCTATATATCAAATATGTACGGTTACAACAACAAAAAATTATATAAAGATCGTTTCTTTCGTTTTTGGCTAGAGTTGAGTAGGTACCCGCCTTAAAAACGCAATGCAATGCAATGATTTTTTATACCCTCCGCATTTATGCTAACGAGGGTATATACACTTTCATACGGGCAAAATGTGCCTCATCGAAATAATGGTTTTAGACCCCAAGTATGTTTGGACGAAATGTGTTTCAGACAATTTGGAGTCGATTGAGCAATGTCCGTCCGTCTGTCTGTCTGTCTGGCTGGAGCGCACGATAACTCTAGAACGGATAAACCGATTCGGTTCAAATTTTGGCTTTCGTAATATTTTGCCCAAACTTAGTTTAAGTTCGAAGATGGGCTATATCGGTCCACTCCGTCCGGTACCTCCCCCACAAAAGTTCGAAAATGTTCGGAAAATTTGTGCGCACGATAACTCTTGGAGGGGGTAACCGATTTGGTCTATACTTTGCCCATCGTGAAATGTGTACCAGACTTAGATAAGGTTTCAATATGGACTCAATAGGTCCACTCCTTCGGGTACCTCCCACACAAAATTTCGGAAAAGTTCAGTTTAGGGCCATTTCTCGAATCGCTTTGATTTTTGTTTTCGCGACTTGTATTCACTGCCCTCCATACGACGGTACAAGTTTCATCAGGGGCAAGTCCATACTTCCTGCGACAATAGCCTGAAAGTTGCAAAAAATCCTTATGACACCGTGTTAGGTGGTTGGAGCGCAAGATAACTCTAGAACGGATCTGCCGATTCGGTCCAAATATTGGCCTTAGTAATATTTTGTCCAACCATAGTTTAAGTTTGAAGATAAGCCATATCGGTCCACTCCTTCAGGTACCTCCCCCACAAAAGTTCAAAAATGTTTGGAAAATTTGTTCATACGGTAACTCTTGAAAGGAGTGGCCGAATTGGTCCATACTTTACACATCCTAATATATCTACCAGATATAGATCAGGTTCAAATATGGACTATATTTGTCCACTCCATCCGGTACATCCCACACAAAATTTCGAAATAAGTTCACTTTAAGACCTGATATCGAATCACTTTGATTTTTGTTGAAGCAACTTGCATTCGCTGCCTCAATTACGATGGTAAAAGTTGTTTTAGGGGCAAGACCATACTTCTTGAACAAACAGCCCGAAGAGTGTAAAAACCCCCTATGGCACCATATGTTGTGGCTGGAGATCCACTTCCATAACGGTCAATGTCTATCCATTCCTTTTAGTTTCACCTCCGCAAATCTTGTGATCTTTAATGCTAATCAACATTTTTGTCCAAAATTTTTAAAACCCCCTAACCTAAATACATACGTATTTTGGGAAAAATTGTTTCAATATACACAGGCTGAGGGTATATCTCTGTCGGCAAAGCCGGCTGATATTTTTTACTTGTTTCATAACTCAGCCAATCTTGTTCCGATCCGATTCTTTGAAATTACTAAATAAAAAGCTATTGATCTTTCGAAAGATACAAGTGGGGTAACCCCTTAATGGCATATACCCCTGATTCTATAGGACGCATCTATAAAAGGTGTGGCTTTGTCATTTCCAAATTCAAGATGTATTTCGACTCCCTTCCATCTCAAGGAAACACTCACCCGTGGAGCTAGAACAATAAAAATTTGGGATGAGATGTCGAGTTAGTATGAAGAAAAGTATGGCCACGACCTACATATACCACTACCGTATTAAATGTAGGCCAATGCAGCGGGACAGGAATCACAACGATATCTAAAGGTATCAGACTTATATCGATGTATGAAAGACTAGCAAAAATTCGACTAAAGCCAATTTCTTCCACATCAGTCTTATCTGTATCAATGTCTAGTCGTGAAGCAGAGGACGAATATACCATAAATAAGCTTTATGAACGCCTAAAAGGAGTATGAAATTTTTTGCAAAAAAAAAAAAAATAATAATAATATTAATAATAATAATAATTTACTTAGGGAATACATTTTTTGCCAACATATAGTATTTCCAAATTAAATGAAACCTTTTCCAAATTGAATGAAACCTTTTCCAAATCAAGTGAAATCTTTTCCAAATTGAATGAAACCTTTATTTATATTGAAAGAAAAAATCCAGACAATTTTTAAAAGAGGAAGAAATAAAAAAAGAAAACTTAAATATTTCATAATTTTTGGGCATCAATTAAGGAACAGGGTTAATTTGATTTGGAAAAGGTTTCATTCATTTTGGAAAAGGTTTCATTTAAAGAAGCCTTAACAATGAATTTTTCAGTTTACTCTTAAAGAAAATCTTGTACGAGTACTCTTGAATCAAGTCATCTCTAATAGTTTTGTTTGTTAGTCTTCAAAAACTATTGCAAAGTAAACCCGCAAAAGCATACATACAGTCAGGGACAAAAGTTTACATACACCCCATAAATCTCGGGTTTTAGGATAAGTAATGATTTTTATGAAATTCCAAGTATGCAGTTTTATTTCTTCTCACTAATAAACAATATTTGAAACAACAAAAGTATAATCCATAATACAAATAACGGTAAATTTTACAAAAACCAAAAAATGGTTGGGACAAAAGTTTACATACACCCCAAGGAAATTGTGTATTACCGTAGAATTTATGGAATTAGCGGCAAATTTTATACATTTTATTGTTTCAGGGAACGTCTCTGGGTGTCCAAGATATATTTTAGAGAAACAAAAATAATTTTTTGGGGTTAAATGCCGTTATTTAAGGTCAGAATTCTTGTATTCCTCATTAAAGCTGACCCTTGCTTAATTCTTTGCGTTTTAAGGTATTGTACTTTATAAAAAGCATAAAATTAGTGCCAGATGGCAAATCTTGAGACCCTAGAAAGCTTTGAAGTTGTTCCTGTTCATAATATACCTTCCTGGAAGTCGATAATGCACGTTTTTTCTCAGATTTTGCTTGAAGTTAATAGATTCCGAAGAATTCTTTGCGCAAATTACATCCACAAGGCTTTGAAGTGCCTTGTAATATGGTCTGATACAATCCTTGGACATCATTTGACTCAGAAATGTATAATTATCCGAAACTTTTCGCCCCTATAGTGACGGTAATTATCATAATACAAAAACGACATTGTTCACGGTACAAATTTCATGCTTTTTTGGTAGTGTTTATATTTTGATGCTATGGAAGCTTTGGGAGCAGGTTTGTAACAGAATATTTCACATTTCTGGTTCAACTGATGTCCAAGGATTGTATCAGACCATATTACAAGGCAATTCAAGGCCTTCGGTATCCATTTTGCGCAAAGAATTCGGCGGAGTCTATTAACTTCCAGCGAAATCTCAGGGAAAACGTGCGTTATCGACGTCCAGGAAGGTATATTATGAGCAAGAACAACTTCAAAGCTTTTTAGAGTCTCAAAATTTGCCATCTGACACTAATTTTATGCTTTTTATAAAGTACAATACCTTAAAACGCAAAGAATTAAGCAAGGGTCAGCATTGATGAGGAATACAAGAATTCTGACCTTAAATAACGGCATTTAAGCCCCAAAAATTATTTTTGTTTCTCTAAAATATATCTTGGACACCCAGAGACGTTCCCTGAAACAATAAAATGTATAAAATTTGCCGCTAATTCCATAAATTCTACGGTAATACACAATTTCCTTGGGGTGTATGTAAACTTTTGTCCCCACCATTTTTTGGTTTTTGTAAAATTTACCGTTATGTGTATTATGGATTATACTTTTGTTGTTTCAAATATTGTTTATTAGTGAGAAGAAATAAAACTGCATACTTGGAATTTCGTAAAAGTCATTACTTGTCCTAAAACCCGAGATTTATGGGGTGTATGTAAACTTTTGTCCCTGACTGTATATCACCGAAGGTCCTGCAATAAATATTCTTTAGAATTTCACTTGCAAAATATTCTTTAAAAAAGCCAAAAGAAAAATTTTTTCTAATACCGCTCCACATTTGTGTTGAGTACTAACTAGAGTACAAAAATTGAGGACAAATATGTATATTCTTCATGCCACTTTGCATTGCTTTATTTGTTTGTATTCACATGTTTTTTTTATTTTTATTTCTACTTTCTATTCACTCTGTTGTTGTGGTTTTTTATTTTCATATTATTGTTTTTCTCTCTATTTCATCTCGAACTTAATTGTTTTGTTTTTATACAGTGTATAATATACACACACTGTTTGTTACATATATAGGTACATTATATATGTACATATATATATGTGACGTATTCCGATATATGTATGTACCTAACATCTGTCTATATATTTTGAATTGTTTGTCGCGTCTCGTTTGTTATTATTCGTCGTTTATCTTTTTTGCCGGCTGACTGTGAATGGTGGTCGGCAGACGGTTGGTTGTCTGATTGTTACCGGTAACAATTGTATGTGTTGTCTGATTTTCCTCAACAATTTTGAAATCTATTCACTGTTGTTCGCTCTTGGCGAAAACATTAAGAATTTTGTATTCGCTCAGAACTTCGAGTATTTTTTTCTGTTGTTTTTCTAAAACGCATTTTATTTTTCGAATAAACGAAGGAATTGCGTAAGTTGTCGTGGTGTATATTTGTGTGTTTTGTTATTGAAATGTGTCCCCAAATATAATAAAAAATAATACAATAAATATTTGTTGGAGGTGTTCGAAGCCGGTTTTGAAAAAGCCGGCTAAAAATGTGAAATGTGATTTGATTTGTTGCCTTTAGGTGAAACAAATTGTTTTAGCAAAATATTTAAATTGAAACAAATGTTTGCAAAGTTATTTAAAATTTGTCTTTTAGAAATAGCAATATTTTGTAAGAAGATTTAAATATAGGAAGAAATGTTTAAATGTTAAGTTCATTCCAATCTAAATAATAAAAAAAACAAGTAAGAACAGACTATAGTCGGACGGGGCCGACCATGTGATACCCTATACCACTATCCCTGTGCACTAGCTTTCCGGGCTAGCTGTTATAAGATGTGCATTAGAAATTTTACCAATTTTCACACAAAAGTTTTGATCAATTTAACCCGCTAAATATTATCCGATCATACCGTTGACTTGCACGCTACTTCTTCATCTCAAACCAAAACTACGTTTAAAATTTCGCGCCGATCGGACTATTATTGCGACCTACAGAGCGGCTACAAAATCGAGCAAAAATTTTGTTTTTGGTCCATTTCATCCCTTTAACATTTCACGATCATCGCCAAAAACTAATCAGTTCTATTCTGGTCCAAACCCGACCTCCATACTAAATTTCGTGACAATCGGTCCATAATTGCGGCCTCTAGCTTGATTACAATTTTTAATGGACGGACAGACGGACGGACGGACGGACACACATCGCTAAATCGCTTTATCTCGTCGAGATATGAAGTTTGGTATACCACATGAGGGGTCTACGACGAATATTTCGCGGCGTTACATGAATTTTTGGGAAAACAAACTTATTATACCCTTTTCCACATTGTGGTATAGGGTATAACAAATCCTAAATTAAATATTGAACAATGTGTTTGTTATGGTTGTTGGTGGTAAAATTCCACAAAAACGTGACAAGCCGTGTGAAATTAATAGAAAATTAAATTGTTAATTGATTAAGTAAATGTAACAAGAATGTGATAATTTTCACCACGAACACAATTTTATTGTAATAATATCTTAGAGGTCAAAAAAACCTACATTTATTCACGCTTCAAATTACTGCACAATCTATATATATAAATGAGCTTGGTGATAAGTGATTGATTGACTGACTGACTGACTGACTGACTCATCATCAACGCCCAGCCAAAACGGCTAAAGCTAGGAGCTTGAAATTTTACCAGTGGATCACTGTTGATGCAAATGTGCGAGATAAGGCCGGGTTTTAGAAAATTCGTCCTGGAACCACAAAAAATAACAACAACAAAAATCCTTATTTTTCATTACTATTACGTACTTATGCACTTAGTTGGCCCTCTGCAAGACATGTGTCAAATTAACAATGCAATAACTTCATGATACCGTAAACGATCACACATAATTTCAAATTTTGTAGTTTACTTCTAGGCGCACTTATTTTATCGTAAACCACTAAATAATAGAAAGACAAGACATTTGTTATCTTCCATTGCAACAGATGTCGCAGTTGGTGATAATGGAATAAACATCAATTACGCGAAAAATACAAACCGATCCTGATTTAGTTTCACATAACAGGTGTCGCACAAAAGATTTTCATTCGTTAAAATACAGTTAGAAAAGATGATTACAAACGATGCATTTGTAAAAATTTTGATTTTCAATTTAAAATTAAAACAAAAATTCTTTCAATAAATGATGTTGGGTTTGTTGAACAAATGAGTTGCTGTTGAAGACAACATTAGGCGAATAAATTCAGAAATCGGCCAGAAATAACAACAACTAAACTGTATGGACCTCACTTTTTGGTAATAACTAAATGTTTGCAAATCAATGAAAGTGCAATAAAATTGTGCATATTGCCACGATTTATTTGCAATTAAGAATTTTATCGTACATGGAGATGTACAGTTATAACTATTCAATTTCAAAATCTGTAATTTGAAGAAATCGCTAAATAATTAATGAAATCAATAATAGGCCCCAGGAATATAGGAATATAGAAATTTGGTATGGAAATCAAGGTTGGGAAGTGGTGCTTCTAAAAGGAAATGGTTTGCAAAATTACCAATCATGTGTACGAAAAGTACCAAATGGTACTAAATTTAGTACAATTTAGATTTGGGTGAACGTAAAGAGCTGGAAACCTGAAATTTGGAATTAAGGTTACTGTTGTAGTGTAGGATTGACATATGAGGGTAGTTTTGGAAATTCGTGCTTATGTGTACGAAAAGTACTAAATAGTACTAAATTTGGTACAATAGGAATTTGGCTGAACGGATAGAGCTGGAATCCTGATATTTGGAATTGAGATTACTGTTGGAGTGTAGGATTGAAGAACTTTTGGAAATTCGTACTTATGTGTATGAAAAGTACTAAATGGTACTAAATTTGATACAATGGGGATTTGGGTGAACGGATAATAGCTGGAATCTCGAAATTTGGAATTGAGATTACTGGTGGGGTGTAGGATTGAGGTAGTTTTGAAAATTCGTACTTATGGGTACGGAAAGTACTAAATGGTACTAAATTTAGTACAATTTGGATTTGAATGAACGGATAGAGCTGGAAACCTGAAATTTGAAATTGAGATTACTGTTGGAGCATAGGATTGGGGAAATTTTGGAAATTCGTATTTATGTGTACCAAAAGTACTAAATGGTACTAAATTTATTACAATTTGGATTTGGGTGAACGGATAGAACTGGAATCCTGAATTTTAAGTATTTTAATTTTATTTATTTTAATTTAAAGTATGAATTTTTGTAAACGGAAAGAATTAGAATTTGCAACCCGTTCGCGGTAGGCTATAGAGGTAGAATTTGGATTTGGGTGACGGATAGTGTTTGAGTCCTGAAATTTGAAATTAGGATTACTATTGGAGTGTAGGACTGAGGTAGTAAGGGTACGAAAAGTACTAAGTGGTACAATTTGGATTTGGGGGAACGGATAGAGCTGGAATCCTGGAATTTGGTCAGACTGCTGTTGGAGTATAGGATTGAGATGGAAGTAGTTTTTGAAATTCGTACTTATGGGTACGAAATGTACCAAATGGTACAACTTGGATTTGAGTGCACGGATAGCGCTGGAATCCTGTTATTTGGAATTATGGTTACTGTTGAAGTGAAGGATTAAGGTTGTTTTGGAAAATCGAATTGTACAGAATTTGGTACATTTTTTTGTGTAAAGGGGTTTTTGGAAATTCGTCGTAGAAAGGTACGAAAAGTGCTAAAGTGTACTAAATATGGAATCCATTGTATTATGCAAACGCGAAGAGCTAGAATTCTGAAATTTTGAACGAGTGGTCATTGATGGAGAGTTAGGAAGATGTACCAAAGGGTATTTAGAAACTCGACCTATAAGTGTACGAAAAGTACTAAAAGTTTCAAAATTTGGTACCAATTGCATATTTTTAATGGATAAAGCTAGAATCTTCAAATTTGGTATGGGAATCAAGGTTGGGAAATGGCGTTGAAATAAGGAAATGGTTTTGGAAGTTCGTATTTATGATTACGAGCAGTACTAAATTTGGATTTAGGTGAACGGATAGAGCTGGAATCCTAAAGTTTTGAATTAAGATTATTGTAGGGGTGTAGGATTGAGATAGTTTTGGAAATTCGTACCTTTGGGTACGAAAAGTACTAAATGGTACTAAATTTGGTACAATTTGGATTTGGATGAACGGATAGAGCTGGAATTCTGAAATTTGGAACTAAGATTACTGCCGGACAGTAGAATTGAGGTAGTTTTGGAAATTCGTACTTATGGGTACAGAAAGCACTAAATTTGGTACAATTTGAATTTTAGTAAACGGATAGTGTTGGAATTAGGAATTAAGATTACTGTAGGAGTGTAGTATTAAGGAAATTTTGAAAAGTCTTACGTATGGGTAAGAGAAGTACTAAATGGTACTAAATATGGTACAATATGGATTTGGGTGAACGGGTAGAGCTGGAATCCTGAAATTTTTGTTTGGGAAAGAAATGGTACTAAATTTGATACAATTTGGATTCGGGTGAATTAATAGAGCTGGAATCCTGAAATTTGGAATTACGATTACAGTCGAAGAGTAGGATTCAGATTGTTTTGAAAAAGCAAACTTATGGTTACGAAAAGCACTAAATGGTACTAAATTTAGTACAATTTGTATGTAGGTGAACGGATAGCGGTGGAATCTTGCAATTTGAAAGTATGATTATTGTAGCCCTGTTGCGTTGAGGAAGTTTTGAAAATTGGTACGAAAATTATAAATTGTTCTAAATTTAGTACAATTTTAATTTGGTTTAACGGATAGAGTTTGAATCCTGAAATTTGGAAGTAAGATTACTACTAAAGTGAAGGATTGAGGTAGTTTTGGAAAATCTTACTTATGGGTACGAAGAGTTCGACTTGATACTAAGTTTGGTACAATTTGGAATTGGACGAACGGATACAGCTGGAATCTTGAGATTTGGAATTACTGTAATTATTATGGAATTTACTGTAATTATTTTGTATTAATGTCCGTGTATGGCTGAGATATGTCGTCGAAATACGTACCATAAGTATACGAAAATTACTTAATGGTACTCAATTTGTTTTTGGGTGTAGAACAGTGCTGGAATTTTTATTTTTTGGAGTTAGGGTGTGTATTGGTGTGCAACGTTGATCTCGCTGTTAATGTGTAAGGGTGAGATACGGCTGATCTTTTTGAAAATCGAACTTAAGGGGTACGTACAGTACTAAGATAAAAATAAATATTGATTAAAATTGGTATTAGTGCGAACAAATTTTCAGTGTTTGTCATTTCCATATTATATATTGTTTATTTGTTTTTTTATATCCTTTCCGCATACGAAGTAGCGGGCATTTTGCTAGTATAGTATATATTGAATGATTTTTTAAATGATAAATGTTAAACATTTATAAACAAACTCCTCTGTACAACAAAATGTGATAAAAACCGAAAATGATTGAAAGCCAAACGGAAATATAACACATAAGGAAAAGCCTATCCTTAAGGAATAGCCTATCTTTATTTATTTAGGTATAATATTGTTTAACTGGCTGAAGAATTTTCTGTAGCTGGTATTCTCCCTAAACATACTGCCCCACCATGATTCGGACTATGCTGTGTGCGCGATCCCCACGTTATGGGGAGGTCGCCCCCTCGGTCGGCAGGGGCGGGTAAGTGCGGCCTTGGGAACGTTCGAAAAAAAAAGAGTTGAATACAAAGCTTTTTATGGCCTTGTTTATAGTAAAAATGTACTTCTACATTTTCTAAGCCAAAGTACTATTTCGGGATATTTAATATGTTCTAACGAGTGCAGAATCCATCCCCCATTCGCCCATGCTGGGACTGGTTTTTTATCAGTAATTGTTTGTGGATATAGCCCACGATTTGAGGGTCACCTGACTATTGAGGTATTTAGTGACGCGTCCTGTAAGACTTGATTCAAGTCTTATTACCAAATCGGCTGCAGTTATCGTCTATTTAATTAATTTTGTATTATATTTAATGGCCAATTTTCGTTACGTATGTATTTGCCAGTTGTTGTTGTAACAGTATTTTTTCTGCTTTATCTGGCTTCTGGGTCTGCCTCCAGTTCTAGGAATGCGGCTGCTTCGTTGGCATGTAACCACAAATTTACTGGAGTTAGTTGAGTAGGTTTTGAAGGGCAAGGGCATTTTTAGGGATTGTTTAGGTTTTCACGATTTTGCTTAGAAACCGCAAGTCCTATCAAAATGGGACTAATGAATGTTGTAGCTATGAAAATTCTCTACAAGATCGACCTTTACGGTGTTTCCGTAGTTTTTACCATATTTGAGATATAGAAGTTCAAATTGGGACAATGCTCTGACCCTTATAAAACAATGTCATGACGGGTGCGCCTTAACTAACTTTTGATGAAAACCTCTTGCACAGGGAAAGTTTTTGTGAATTCTGAAACAGCTGTGTTCATAGATAAGTAAAATCCAAAAACAAGAAAAAATCGCTGTAGGGATTTTGAAATAAAAAATTCACATTTTTAGGTGTTTTTTAGGTTTTCACGATTTTGCTTGGAAACCGCCAGTCCAATCGAAATGGAGCTAAAGAAAATGTTGTAGCTGTGAAAATTCTCTAGAGGATTGACGTTAATCATTTGTTAGCAGCCTGTACCATTTTTGAGATAAAGAAGCTCAGTTTACATTTTTAGGTTTTTTTTGTTAGGGTTTCGCGATTTTGCTTGAATACGGTAAGTCTAATCGATATGGGACCTGAGAAAAGCTTAAAGCTGTGAAAATTCTCTACAAGACTGGCTTAAGTAACTTATTCCAAGTTGTAACATTTTTTTAGATATATAACTTTAAGTTGGGAATTTGCAGTCATGACATTGTTTTATAAGGGGGCGATACAGAATTGAATTGAATTTGAATTGTCCCAATTTGAACTTCTATATCTCAAAAACGGTAAAACCGACGAGAATACCATAAAGGTCAATCTTGTAGAGAATTTTCATAGCTACAATATTTGTTTTAGTCCCATTTTGATAGAACTTGCGGTTTCTAAGCAAAATCGCGAAAACCTAAACAACCCCTAAAAATTTCAACTTAAATCGCGATTTATTTAAAAAGTGCTCCGGCGATTTTTGTTGTTTTTGATTTTTCTCATCTATAAATATTGTAGTTTCAGAATCCACAAAAACTTCCGAGGTGTAAGCACCTTCCATTTAAAATTGTTTCAAGAGCACCGTGTTGCCATATAGGAATTTAGACGGCCATTACGACCGTAGTTGAGCCAAAACTACTCTGGTTTGTCGTGGCGACTGACGCTCCTCAGGGATCTTCTCCAAGGAACGCATCCACACAATAGTTGTTTATGGCATCTGCTACTGCATCCGTTTGAATGCTATTAAATAAAACCTGGTAGGTGGTCGACTGAAGACATGAGGAGACACCCTGTTGCAATTCTCCGGGCGGCATTCTGAAAGGTTTGAATATTTTTCCATCGCGTTGCTCATATATTCGCGTACCATGCAGGCGCCGCATAGCTTACCACATCGCGTTATATGTGGTTGTTATGTTCTTACGGAGGTGGTCGATTGAATGAAAGACGATGTTTAAACATAACAATCAATTCATTTATTGAATAAAACTTTAAGTTGTTTTATGAGTTGTAATAAAGTATTAATTATGAAGAACAATGAAATATGACGAAATATGTACAGATGAGATGTCTATTAATTGGTGGTTGCAAAGTAACTAAATGACTGTGTACTGACAATGAGTAGAGAGAGATAATAACTTAAAACTACTGATGCATGCAACACTGCTACGATGCTGCCAGATTGTTGCATTTTATGTGGTAGTACTAGGGTTACCCTAATATCTCCCCTTTTAAGTTTAAACCTGGGTTCTGGATATTACTTCAACTGGTTGTCGTCTGTGGATGATTCTGGTTGATATGCTGTAGAATCTGTATACGGCAATTTAATGTTGAATTCTCGAAGTAATATGTCCAAAGGTGATAATTTGTTTGATGAAGCAGAAGTATCGCCTATTTTTGTTTGAAGTTGATCTGCATGTACCTTGATGCGACTTCCGTGTTTGGAATTATACTGACTTTCCTTTTTCTGATTTCTGTCCATGACTGATGAACATAGATTTTTATGAACGTTGAATACGTTGTGAGTTTTTCTTCTTGAAGATGCTTTTGCGGTCGCTCCTTCCTCTTCCCTTTTTTTGAGTGCTGTTTTGACTTGCCTATTTGGGCTGGGATGAAAGTGAGCATTGAGTACTTGATAAACATTGTTAAATGACTTAGTTCCTGTGAACTTGATCTGATGACACCATTTCGCTATTGGAATATCCCATAGATTAAATTTCTCAATCCAATCTATGCCTAGGACATTTAATGATTCCAAATTTGAAATGTAACAATCCACAATTTTTGATTTTCCTGCAACTGACACTTCTATTGGAAAAAGTTTTGCAAAAAATGTGAGTTTATTGCCACCTGCATCTTCGGCGGTGTCTGTGGTTTCAAATGCATCCGGCTTTCCGATTCTTTTCCACGTTGATTTGGAAATTATGGTAATGTCTGATGCCGTGTCCAACTGTAGTTTCACTTGCTTTGAATTAATACTCACTGTAGCATATTTTCTTGCCTGCTTGATTTTGACTGGATCTGTTGTAGATACTGTTTTTGTGCTGAATTTTGTTTTGTTGTTGTTAAAATTCTGATGACTCACATTGTTCTGTTCTGAGTTTTGATCATGATTGGTTTTGCTTTGTTGATGTTTGTTGTTGTTGTGATTTGGTTTGCTCTGCCTGTGCATGCTGTTGCAAAAACCATCTTTGTGACCAATCTGTTGACACTTGGTACACTTGTGCTTGGAGTAGGGGCAATGTTTTGCATAATGCATATCTCCACAATACCAACATGCTGTTTTTGGTATCTTTTGTTTTTGTTGAGGCTTACCAATTTTGTTGCACTGTTTTTGACTTCCCTCAATTAGTGCTGTGTCACTTTTCAAATCCAAAATACTTTGTGTTTCATCAACTAGCTTTTCTAAGTTGACTACTTCCTTACTTTCATTGAGATGCCTTAATAAACGGATTCTGATGTCACTGTCTTGTGATGATTTAAGACCAAGTATGAAAATTAAACACTTGAACTGGTCTGTAGTTAAGTCATCCAGTTTAAAAAGTTCACACTGAAGATTGACACGACTAGCGTATTCTTTAAAATCTTCATTTTCCATCTTTGTGATTTGGAGACACTTGTATCGTAGACTTACTTGTGTTTCTGTTCTGCCAAATAGTCTTATAAGATGCTTGATTGTGTCTGCCAATGAAAGTTCTTGAGGTTGTTTTGGTAACACGAAATTCTTGAATCGTTCATGAATGTGGTTGGACATTTTTCTCCACAAAAGTCCTACTTTGTCTGCATCGTCCAGTGCACTTGCTTCCCTTTCGAAGATGTGTTTGAAACGATTGTACCACGATTCAAATAATAAACCACTGTCAGGCTCATAGTGAAAATCCGTCATGGAATTAGCTAAAGATTCCATGAGGTGGGCTTTTGCCACTGATGATTCTCCACCTGGAACTGATGATGAAACTGCGTTTGCACCTTGTTGTCCAGCGATGATTTGTGTGAGTTTATTTAGTAATTCCTGTTGGTGCGCAAATTGTTCCTGCTGCTTTGCTATTTGCTCTTGCTGCTGTGCAAGTAATTTTACAATATTCGCTTGTTCCGACATGTCTAGATTTTTCTAGTGTCTGTGTTTTCAGCCGTTACAATTTTGTTAGAGACGCTGCCGTCGTATGTCTGTATGTGTGCGCTGCAAAAATGATGAAATTCCCAACGTTGTAGTGGTGTGTGTGTTGAGATGAAAAAATTTATGTATATGTGAGACTGCAAACTGTTGTTAGTGTGAGTGTTGATCGCTGAAGATTTCTTGAAAATTCTTGTTAGAATATTCCTCATGAACTTGCGCCTGTGCGTTTTGATGTTTTCCTTGAAAATCTTCCTGCCACAACTTTTATTGTGTGCGATGTCTTGATGTTATTACGCAGCCTTGTTGAAAGTTCTGATGAAATTGTGAAATTCCTTTTGTTACTGAGTGCTGTTTTCAATTCACAATCCTCGTCGCCAAATTGTTAGCGAGAATGATACATCTTTGTTCCAAAATCCTCGTCGCCAAATTGTTATGTTCTTACGGAGGTGGTCGATTGAATGAAAGACGATGTTTAAACATAACAATCAATTCATTTATTGAATAAAACTTTAAGTTGTTTTATGAGTTGTAATAAAGTATTAATTATGAAGAACAATGAAATATGACGAAATATGTACAGATGAGATGTCTATTAATTGGTGGTTGCAAAGTAACTAAATGACTGTGTACTGACAATGAGTAGAGAGAGATAATAACTTAAAACTACTGATGCATGCAACACTGCTACGATGCTGCCAGATTGTTGCATTTTATGTGGTAGTACTAGGGTTACCCTAATAGTGGTCAACATGGTTTTTTATCTGCACCCCAATGCCGGCTAAGGACCTCGTTCCTAAATCTCAGCTTGTCGCAGATAGCTGTGGCATGCGCGGAGTACATGAACATGCTGTCGAATGTGACTCCTAGATTTTTGGGGTAGTTTCTGGTCGGAATTATGCTACCATTGACAATGACATTCAACTCTGTTCTCACCTCTGCCGCCCGTGTGTTGAACAGAGTGTCTGTTGATTTAGTATCGGATATTTGCATATTCATCGCGTTGAGAAAAAATCGTTACGATCTCAATGACATCTGGAGGGGGTCAGGAGAGGTAGAGGTTAAACAGTTCCGGTGATATCACCCCACCTTGGGAGCTCCCTGTTTCACTGTACGAGGTTTGGGCTTCTTCAGATGCTTTGGAATTTTTAAACTTCGTCAAAATATTTCAGTTGCACACTTATGCATTGTTCCTCAAAAATGCAACCAAATGCATCACAAATAAAATTGTTTGCTTTCTACCTGCGTTCAAAATGCGCAATTGTGATGTTTTGCTTTCGGAACACATGCTGATGATCGGCAACTGAATAGTTAATTCTGACGCTGGAGAGAACTAAAGCCTCAATGATCTTTACTACGGGCGACAAAAGCGAAATCGGTCTGAATGATTCACCTTTGATGGCATCCTTGTCTGGCTTCTGTAGCGGGATAACCCTGACCATTTTTCAAACTTTAGGAACGATGTTGGTGGCTAGCCATAGGCTGAGAACTTTAGTGAGATACTCGACTCTCGGCGGCATATTCATAAGTTTCAGCATTACCATGGAGATTCCATTAGGACCCAACTCTTTGGATGATTTGGCGTTCCTGATGACATTCACAACATCATCCATGTTGTTGTTGTTATAGCAGCATGAAAACCTACGTAGAAGCATAGCTTTAATGCTGGGTTGGGTTTGGGTTAAACAGCGTAACGTCGCCAAACGTGACTGAGGTCCTATTTACCTCCATTCCCGGGGTTCGAGAGTAACTTAAACCACAATTCACTTATTAAGATAATTTAAGGGTCGATTCCGTATTGCGACGCGAGTCATGTAGCGTCGTCAATCATCTCTGCGACGAAATTTAAAAATTGTACTACGTACAGCGATAGAAAATATTCGTCGATAACAAGTTATCGGCGATGAAGCGGAGCGTTTTTTGTTTTGATTTCTAAAATGATAAGCTCAGTGGAACTATTTTTTGATGATAGTGAAGAAAATATAGTTAACGTAGCATCTATCAGGCGACACTTAAGAGATAAATCGAATCCTTTTTTATGTTGAATGCTTATTTTCGGCCTCCAAAAGTCGAAGTTATTTATATAGTAGAGGCATTAAAAATGACTTTAAAAAACCCACAGTTCAACAGCAATATAGCCACTCCTTAAAGTGTGTGCTGCGTTAAGATTTTTTGCAGAAGGAAGCTTTCAAAGATCCCATGGCAATGACTTTAACCTCGGGATGGCTCAGCCATTGTCAAAGGTATTAAGTGAAGTTCTGGAGTTAATAGAGGAAAAACTGTGTAAAATTTGGATTGTTTCCAAATTAACAGAAGAGGAAAAAATAAAAACTATTTTTATTCAAAAAACAAAAAAAAAAACCCCGGGCTTTGTCGGTTGTATTGACGGAACACACACAAAAGGAAGATGTTCGTCATTTATATCTGATAGGAAAAGGATATTTTAGTTTAAACGTTTTGTTGGCAATAAAATAAATGAAAATCTTATTTACGTTTAAATTTTTCGTTTTTATTCGTTTGTAAAAATGCATGGCGACAGCTAATTTGTTGTCGCCAGAAAATGAACTTTATGGCGACAGAATTTGTCGTCGTCGGGCGACTTTTGCCATACGTAATGGAAAAATTTCAACTGGCAACGCGACACGACTCGAGTCGCAATACGGAATCGACCCATTAATCACTTGATCCGCTTATGCTCACCGACCAGCCTGTTAACTTGCAGTGTCAGCTCCCTGTAGGAGTTTATATCAACTGAATGGAGTAGATTTTGACTCCCCAAAAAAATTGCAGGAAAAGTAGTGCTTTTGGAAAAATTAAGGTCTCGACACATAAGAAGCATGGCATTGTTGCTTAAGTCATATCTGGTAAATGACTAAAGACCAAGTTCGACCTAATTCAAATGTGATTCTGAAATCTTTTTATTAGGTCGACTTCAGCAAGAATGCCATGCTTCTTCTTATATGTCAAGGCCTTTAGTTTGAATCGAGGCGCCGGATTCGAAAATGTACCTTCATATACCTCAATTTTCGTAGTTAAAGACACCCTGTTGACCTATATTTTTCATAGGAATATTATAACTTCATTCCAGCACCTATTTGGGTCTTACCGTGGGAAACATCTATAACTTTATGTTCCAAAAATTGTAACTCAATCATATTTCCTAGATTTAATCTCGATTTTAGCAATGTTAGATAGTGTTTATTTCGAAATGGCCCCTTAATTTATGCCATAATTTAAATTGAGTCACAAACATATCAACGCTTAGCAGTTATCAGAATTTCTTAACAAAATGACGTCGTAGAAAACAATTGCCGGAGAAATTGTGTCATTTTAATAACAAAACAGAATCAAAATATAGAAAAAATGTTAAAAACAACAACATTAAAAGATGAAGCCCCATACAAAACAAGGCCGAAATTTTCTTTAGCGATAAGATATTTAGTAGATAAGTTTTTTGTTTTGTTTGTTCAAGACTTATCGACCGGCTCACATGTTTCGCTATCATAAAACAAATGAGCGACTAATAATGATTACGAACTACTATCTTCAAGTGTGTATTGACTAATTTCTTTAACTCGTTTTTATAATTTCAGATAAAAGAAAAACGTAAAACAACAACAAAACCAACATTAGCAAACAAATACAAAAAAAAAACACATTTTGTTGAAAAAAATACCTACAAATTAAAAAAAAAGCTTGAGAAACTCACTATCTGTTGTTTAGAAGGAAAAAAAAGAATTTCAAAACGGATCGCTTGTGTGAAAGTCCAAAACATCTGTTGTTGAAAATCAAAACCATAAAACTGCATACGGAAAACGATCGGCTATGTCCTCTGCTACAACGATCCCATCCACCGCCCATCATAATACAATTCCTGCACAATTATCACCAGCATCCAACTGCTCGAAGGCAACCAAATCCTCTGCATCACCACCATCAAAAGCATCTGAATTCGATATAACAAAGGACGAATTTGAACGCATATCGGAGGCATTAAAAAAGGAGGAATTTCGTAAATTATTTCTCGATTACATTGAAGAAATACAAGATCCGGAAAATCGTAAACGCTATGAGGAAGAAATCAAACAAATTGAGGCTGAACGTGGTGTCGATGTAATCTTTGTGCATCCTCAACCGGGGTTTGTTATTAAAACATCACAGAATGGTGAACAGAAATGTTTTATAAATTGCGCCAAAAGCGAACATGTGGGCAAGCCCACAAATCAGGTCTCATTAAATCATGCGACCGGTCAACGGGGATTGAGCTGGTCCATTCCCATGGCCCAGGCACCGCCACGTGATGATTTCGACAACAACAAGAAGCGTTGTTGTGTCTATGATGTTGTCTTCCATCCGGATGCCTTGTATTTGGCCGAAAAGAATTCCGCCTTTCATAAGTGCCTGGTAGATACAGCACTGGATGCCGTAGAAAGGGAATATAAGGTAAGATAGCAACAAATATACCTCGCCAATATAACTAACTAACCCTTCTCTGGTCTTTTTAGGTTACACTCGATCGTGTCAATATCAAATTCCCCAAATTACAATACAAAGGATTACCCCGACCCACTGTGATACGTAAATTATCAAAAAATCCCTATAAGGATGCTGAGGAACCCCATCCTTTGGAGCACATGTATCCGGCAAAACCCTCAGCCGAATCGGAGAAACCTAAAATATTACCCCTAAAAACCATGGAAACGATCAAAAAATCCGAATATTGCACCCCAAAGTACACACTAACACATCGCCACGATGTTGATCTCAGTCAATATACAAATGAATTAGATGCTAAACTAAATGCCACCAAACCTCGGGAATTAGTTGTAGACATAGAACTGCCTCTATTGAATTCCAGCAATGAATGCCAATTAGATGTAACAGAGAAATCGATATTTTTGCTCAGCGACAGAGCAGGAGCTAAATATCGTCTCAATTTAGATTTGCCCCTAAGGGTAGATGAGAAAAATGGCACGGCCAAATTTGATGTGGATACCAGGCATTTGGTAATAACACTGCCCGTAGTACAGCCCTCACTGGCCAAACAAAAGGAAATGCATGAAGCACTGCTTCACTTGAATCGTGAAGATAGTGGTGTGGAAAGTGATATGTTAAACGAGGATTTGCTGTCGTCGTCAAGTAACACCGACTCTCCTGTAGAAGAATTGAATACATCATCCTTGGATGAAGTTTTAAAAAAGGCTGTGAATAATGTTGATACTTCTCTACAGAGTTTTCTCAAAGCTAATGTGGATTATCAAATTCCCAATAAATTTGATTGTAATGTCTTGGATAACACCATGTCACTTATACTGCAGGTGCGCAATGTCCAAGAGGATTCCATACAAATGCAAAGGCAAGAACGTTCCCTACATGTGCAATTTAGCTCTGTCGGAACGGGTTATTATCCCACTTATTATGCCTTTTATATCCACTTGCCAGAAAGTAAAAATGACATACATATCACCGGTGTTGAAGCTGAGGCTTGGGAAAACAATGTCATTCTAAATCTACAACTCAGTGAAACTGCCGAGAATTTAACTAGCTATCTAGCTGGTTTAGATAGTGAACATCTCAAAGAGTATTCGATTTATGGTAAAACTAAAATTGCCCACAAATCAAGGCAAAGGCAAAAGGTTAGCAAATCACCAACCACAACACAATCCAATTTGGATATAACCATAGAACGTTCAGAATGTGATAAATCAGTTGATATAGAAATTAAACCACATTTAGCCGAAAATTCTACCTGCAATGCAAATACCACAGAAGATGAAGATACTCATAGTGGTACCACAGGAAATGGAGAAAATTCATTAACACAAAGTAGCTCCAAGAAAGTGAATAAAAAACAAAAACGTAAAAATAAGAAGCGACGTTCTTTATCTGAATCAGCCTGTGATGACATTAAAGCATATCAACAGCAGCAGGAACAAGATCAGCAGCAACAACATCAGCTGCAAGATCAACAACAAAAACAGGAGAAATTATCCTCCACTACCATTATAAACCATGAGGCAGATGCTGATGCCGATGACGACGACGATGAAGATGATGAAGATTCTTCACCAGAACGTTGTGAGAAATCAACAAAACCTCCCAATCATCCCATATCATCTTCAATGAATGTGCCATCCAACACATCATCCAATGTAAACAATTCGAATTCCATGGGACAACAACAACGCAACAAACAACGTAGTTTCTCGGAATCACGTGATAGCGTTATAAGCCTTAGTGCTGGTAGTTGCTCATATAAGGGTATCCTTAAACATTATAGCCGTTATGGTCCACGTCCATCGCTAACCGATTCATGCTCTTCAATTGATGAATGCTCGTCGTCGGCCTATTCCACCTCCGTTGACGGCATGACAAATGCATTTAATGCTTTACGTTTTTCACAATCATTCAGCGATATACCCGAAGAGAATGTTGTCGGACTATCGGAGAGTTGTAAGAAAACTGTACGCTTTAGTGAAGTTATACGTAAACAAGTATTTAGGTAAGTGTATTAAATTGTTGTCAATTTTTTTTTATTTTTTTATTTATGTTAATATAATAACCTAACCCTATGGGTCATAACCGGTTTCAAAACCAACTATACATCATATTGTTAGAATTCTAAAAAATCAGTAGGAAAGAAATTACTTTGAAATCAGTAAGCACGTATCAAGGAACATTTTTTCTAGATATATCGTTTGGCAGCGGCTGACTAAAATTGACAAGGAAAGATGGAGAAGAACGTAAGAACCCAGCAAACCAATCGTACCGACATCTTAACGAAATCGGAACAAAATTCGGACGATACGTCCGATGTCTGATCCGAAATCGTAACGAAAGTTGTATGAAATGGTTGACATAATTTCGGAACGAAATGTCGGAGCGACATCGTATCGATTTCGTAACGAAATCTGAAGAAAATCCTTGGGAAATTCGGAAATGAAGTTTCTTTCCGACATTCGTTCCGAAATCGGTACAAAATCTGAACTATTTCCGCTCCGAAAAATCGTTTAGAAATCGTAACGAAATCTGAACGACGTTGCTTCCGAAATTGTTCAGACGTGTCGGACATCCGACATTTGGTTTGCTGGGAAGATCTAAAAAGAAGTGAGGGAGAAATGCAACCTCATGTCTTGTTCATTAGACTAGGACACCGTTAGAGAAGGTACTTGATCGTCTCAGTCTCTTCCTTATTTTCACAGAGCCTGCTACGTGAGAGTAGGGATATACTTGTATTCAGGTGGGTCATGCCCTACGGTTTTCTCAAAGTAGAATTTGTTGAGTTTGTCGAGGAAGAAGCAAACGGTGGCTTCACACAGCCCACCAATTATACATAGGTCAGAAGGCAAAAATATTTTTCTCGATTATATTAAAGATCCGGAAAATGGTAAACCCTATGAAGAAGAAATCAAACAAATTAAGGATGAAAATGTGTCGATGTAATCTTTGTCCATCCTCAACCGGGGTTTGTTATTAAAACATCACAGAATGGTGAACAAAAATGTTTTATAAACTACGCCAAAAGCGAGCATGTGGGCAAGCCCACAAATCAGGTCTTATGCGACCGGCCAACGGAAATTGAACTGGTTCATTCCCATGGCCCAGGTACCGCCGCACCGATGTGATTTCGTCAATAATAAGAAACGTTGTCGTGTCTATGATGTTGTCTTCCATCTGGATGCCGTGTATTTGGCCTTTAGATCAGCAGGCTGGAAACCCCGTCTTGGTAGTACATCTACTTTCTCATTTCCCTCAACATTGCAGTGCCCTGGTACCTAACAATTTGAAAAGCTTTTATGGTGAAGGAACCTAGTCCATTCTGCCTGTTCACATATACAAGTGACCGCCCTACCTTCAAAATTTGTAATTCCCACTAACAGCTCTAAAGATTTCAACACTGCAAAAACGTCTATCTGAAATACTCGGCAATTATCGCTAAGGTCGTATGACTGCCTGATGTTCAGTTCTTTACAATACAAATCAGCTCCCGCTCCTTCTTCCATCTTCGACCCATCTGTGAAAATGGTAATCTGTCCGGAATTAGTTTGTTATCATGCACCCACTCATTCCTATTCGTCATCCCTTCGAGGCGGACTAAATGGCAGTACGGACCTCTGGATTTGGGCGACGTCTAAGGTCAGGAGAGTTTGAAGAACTTTGGCAGCATCAGTTCTGCAAAATTTATCTGCACAAAGCTAAGCTCTTGTTGCTTAAGTCCTACTAGTGCTTCAGAAGAATTCGGAAGCATAACATTCCTAAACGAGATTTAATAACACTAGGAGTTAAGTAGATGAGGAGTCACGTGAAATTATCTCTGAGGAATTTGATACCACTCTTCCTGAAGTGGGATACGTTGATACGAAGTTCCCTCTTAATTGCGTGAGATGATGTTCGATCTTATCAAATGAAATTCCTTTCCGCTCATAACTGGAGGTGGAGACATAGATCACTGTCGTGTTCATGGGTTCATCTTCCTTTGTCAATGATAAATTATCCCAAATTTCGTAAGAGATGTTCTCTTCCTGAGAAGTAGGCAACTACTCCAGTTCCTAATTAGATAAACTATCAGGTAAATCCGATATTTACCACCAGAAACCACTGTTGATCTTATTTTTAAGTCAAGTATAGAACCAAATAGTGACTTGGCTTCCCAGGCTTGGGTGTATGTCACTGATTTCTCTTTCCAAAGGGTCTTGAAGTGCGACAATAATATACAAGTAATTCTGCAGACTAATGTGGTTAAATCTTATAAAGTGCCAAGTACCAAAGGATGGTAACCCTATATGGAGGCTGTGGCCAAAAGTGAAGCGATATCCCATTTCCTTATAAGGTGGTGTTCTCAACTCTTAGGTCGTTATTAAAGCCTACTTCTTTTGAACATTCTGTTAATATATTTAAACTACCTTAAATCATAGAGGAAGTAAACCAAATCATGGACCAGTACCGACAATTTTTCGCGGGCAGGTTTACTATACAATTATAACTCTTTGTACGGGATTACAGCAAATTCGGTGGAAAATGTGTTGGTAACAGTAAAATACTTCAAATCCGGATTATTCGTTATTTGGTAACAACGCGAAAACTTGGACCTAGGGCTACAATATTTTTGTTATAGTATTTGTAGCCCGCTACGGGCCTTTGATACAAATTTCAGCTCGATAGCTTATCTACAAGTATTTTTGTCACACCTTGTCATGTAAGTGCCACCACTGTGCGTTGTCGACTTACACATTCAATGGTTCCTATCTCAAATATCCATTTGGTAAACACTATGGCCATAGATTTAGCTTTAAAAACTATTCCTCGGAAACATTCTTATATGGATAAGGGGAAACTTCTCCCATATCATATCAAGTGCAGACATTGATTTTGACCTCCTATCTACTTGATCCACAAATAAGATATCACGTGGACTTTATCCCAACTTGGCCACTAGCTAAAAATCATTGTTTCCATATTTATTATTTCAATACTTTACTTCCGTCTTAAATGTATCATTATTTCAATTTACTAAATGTATCTTACAATTATCTTTCAGATTGGATTCCAGTATCTTGGGTCAACGTAAAAAGAATCAAAAACGTCGTGATCGCAAACAAAAAGCTTTACAGCGGCGTCTTAGCGAAGGTGATTCCGCAGATTATGAAGACAATAAGGTAAATTGAAGATAAAACACTTGCCCATTTATGACATATTTATCTTTATTAACAACCTGCCTATTACCCACCCACGTCAACGACACCAAACATTAAATATGCCTGCCACCATGATGATCATAAAATCATCCCCATCACCGTCAGCATTGTTTATGTGTGGCCAATTTAAATTTGTTTTTATCTCAAATTACCCCAACGCTACACATCATTTTGAGTACAAGTCTTGCGTCTTTTGTTTATCAACAACAATTTTTGCCAGTTATGTATTCATTTATTTACTTAACGAGATTTGCACTCCTCGCCTGATGCCAAATTATTGTGATGACGTGCGAATCTTTTACTGTAAATTGGCAAATTTATTTGTTTTTCTAAATCACAGTTTTCATTTATTTTTTATAACCATTATTTTTATCGAATTCAGTGATAGTGAGTGCCATGGTAAGGGTGCATGTTCTTCTTTTGATCTACAACAAGTGAACAAAAACAGACATTGTAAAGAGTAATAACAACAAACATAAAATAATTGATGGCACTAGGCCAAGTATGTCGTTTTCTTGTTAAATTTATCAATACTATATTTGTTTTTCTTTTGAATATTTTATAGGCCATTCTGCTTCTTCTTCATCTTATCTATTAATATTTTTATTTATAGTTATTATTTAATAGAGATTAAATAATATCAATGTGAATATTTTCAAAAGATGTGTTCACTTGATGTAGGTTAGTTATTATTGTCTACCATATAAATGACAGGCACTCCTGGCATTGTTAGATAAAGAATATTCTACATTGGCTAAGGTTGCTTAAACAAACACCTTGAGACCTTTTAGTGTATCAAATAACACAACAAACATTCCTTAACAAATTTTTCCTCCATCCCTGTTTTTATTAATAACCAATGTCCTGTGTGTCCACGTTTAAGCAAGAGAAGATGTTCTGTGCTCTCTAGTCAGGTTGAGCTTTAGCTTGAAGATCGAGTGTCGTTCTAATTTTAATCTAGGTAAATAAAACATTCCTTAATCTGTGTATAATCTGTGTGATCAAATTCGTTCTCATTTGCATCTTTGATAATCTCTCTCTCTTGATCGTTAAGATCTCTATTGATATGCAAGCAGGTACTGCATCGACAACATCTTCGTCTGCTCATGAATATGGCCCACTGGTGTTATGAGGAGACAGTTTTCAGGGCGTCATTCCGGCAGGTTTGCTATTCTTGAACTGTGTAGCGCTAACGGAAGCACGCAACTCCTTGAAGCCAGGACTATAGAGAGCACCAGCACACCGACCATCGGCAGATAAAACTAGTATTTCGTTTGCATCTTTGGTCCTCTCTCCCTCTTGATCATTAAGATCTCTCTTCATGTGCAAGCAGGTACTGCATCGACAACACCTTCGTCTGCTAATGAATATGGTCCACTGGTGTTATGAGGAGGCAGGCATTACAGTCTTCAGATCGTCATTGCGGCAGGTTTGGTATTCTTCAACTGTACGCAACTTTTGAAGCCAGGACCATCGGGAGCACCAGCACACCGACCATCGGCCTATAAAACTAGTATTTCGTTTGCATCTTTGGTCCTCTCTCTCTTGATCATTAAGATCTCTATTGATGTGCAAGCAGGTAGTGCATCGACAACATCTTCGTCTCCTCATGAATATGGTCCACTGGTGTTTTAAGGAGGTACGCATTACAGTCTTCAGGGCGTCATTTCGGCTTGGTTTGGTATTCTTTAACTGTGTAGCGCTAACAGAAGCACGTAACTCCTTAAAGCCAGGACCATCGGAAGCACCAGCACACCGACAATCGGCCGATAAAACTAGTATTATGAGGGAGGCCGAATTTTAGGATGAAACTACCACCTCAACTGACAGGAAAATATGGTCCATCTCGATGAGGGAAATCAAATTAATCAGGATTAATCTCGGGGTGATGAGCAAGCTTGAAAATAAACATCCTCACTTACCCAAGAGAAATCCTGAATTGAATAAGCTTTTATTCACCCCAATGGCCGAAAAGGCCAAGTCAACATTGACCCCTATAGCCTCCAAAGGTCAAATTGAGAGCGATGGTGGCTCTGCCCGCGAAATATTCACCTCTCTTGACTTCAAAGGAAGGTGCTGCACAAGCAGAGTCTCCCTCAAAGTGGAGGATGTCGAAGGCAAAAGGGATGAATCAACTCCAAATAAAACCAGTATGGAAAGGATCAAAGACGGGCGGGGCCGACTATATGATACCCTACACCACTGTTAGTATGTAAAATATAAATCGGAGCTATATCCAGATCTTAACCGATTTCGATATTATTTGGCACATTTATTTCCAGACCGAATTCAGTCACACATTGCAAATTTCATCGAAATCGGAAATATATAGCGTGTTTTGTACAGAAAATACGTGAAATCGGCCGAAAATATATATGGGAGCTATATACAAATCAGAACCGATTTTGATTCACCTCTGCTGGCATTCTTGCCTGGCTTCTGGGTTGAATACTCAACTCCGGGTTCATCCAGTTTCTTAAACATTACATTGAGATTTCATGTATGCCAAACGATTCGAAAGACTTTGATTTTCGAATGCCATCTGTGACATTGCTCATCCTCGGCCCTCTCACTCTAGGGATGTTCTATAGACTGCCGGTAAAAACAACACGACCTCCTTTTGCCATGTTCGCCTACTAGCATGTAGACTAGAAGTGTAAAGGTAAGGTCACATTAGGCAAATATTTGCTCCAGTGACTGGCAGTGTGCTCTTACTGAGAACAAGTGAGCATACATGTCAATGCATAATTTACGCTCACTTGCTCTCAGTAAGCGCACACTGCCGCTAACTGGAGCAAATATTTGCCTAATGTGACCTTACCTTAAGTTCGATGACTCTTGGTCTCCAGGGTTCACGCCCATTTGATAGTCCTGTCGCCTCTGTTGGAAATTTTGGTCTAATTTCCGGTACGCGCTAATCGAGCGGCTGCAGCTGTGCTGTTTTCTAAGCTTCCCGAGAATCTGAGGTAATGGGCAGCTCTCTGAAATCTTGACCATTAGCTTTTCCATGGTTCAGAAAAGAACGACAGTCAGAGATTATGAAGTCGGGTGATCGACGATAATATCATGGTTTTCGGAGGTGGCCCTTAGCAAAATGCTAACCACATTTTCTGAGTATTTTGGATATAAAAATCGTATCTATAAGTGGCGTCACGTCGTTCGGACTCGGAGACAAAAACGTGGTTCCATATCAATATTCTAAAATAAGAATATAAGAGAAGGTCTTTCTTGCCTCTTTGGAAATATTTTCGTTTATTTTTCGAGCAAAATCGTTCCCGAGTGTATAAGAGACTACCCTTGCTTAAAAGTATATGCTCACTACACCATGCGAAGTTTTCGCAATCCAACAACTATATGGATCTAGCCTTCAAATACTTTTTTAAACGGCTTTCAATACAAACATTTCCTGTAATAATTCAACTTCACAAGTTAAACATAACTAATTTTATTATATTTTTTCTTTTTGCTCTTTTTTTAGCCTATGGCACCACTGCCGACCTCCAATTCCAGTGCTCAATATTTAAAAACGAAAAACAATTCTACGGTTGCAGTTGCTGCTGTGACAGCAAATAATAAAAATGGTTCCAATAAAAACAAGGACAAAAAATCCAATCAGAAAAATAATCGACCTAGACTGGAGTCCGAATCATCATCAGATGTGGATAATCACAAGAATGCTATGATGTTTGAAATGGATATGTAAAGGACACAAACACAAACTCATTTTTCACAACACCCACCAACCAATCTATCAAGAAAAAAAAAACACGTCCTCTACAAAAAAAAATTGTATTTAAAACAATCGAATTATCATCGCCGTCGTGTTTCATCATAACATATTAATGCATGCATCATACATACATAAGCACACAACAACAAATTGTTTACTTAGCTATTAGAGAAGGTAATTTTTTAATAATGTTATTATTACACACAAATATTTAACAACAACAAATGTAGGCTAGTGTTATAGTTAAACCAGTTAATCAGAACATCTTTATAGATTTCTGAATATTCACCACATATACAACATACATACACACATATATGAAAACAAAAAACAGTAATAATTGCCTTATAAGAAAAGAAAAACAAAACAAATACCATATAAACAATAACATCCTCCTCAATTCACCATGCATGCAAATATTGCTCACAAAATTATAACCAACGAAGGATGAGGGAGGGTGTTCCTCCCTCCATCATTTTTGTTAAGATTTTTGGCCTTTTAGAACAACATGTTTTATTTGTATATTTAAAAGAAAGAAGATTATATTAATTTGATTTCTTTTATAAACCACACACCCACACAACGTTGCGTGAGTTTAAATTCCAAATATTATTTGTGAACTAACACTGCGCACCATCTTTAAGAAAGACTTTAAAATTTTATAAAAATTATTAAAAATTTTTTTTGTTGCTAATTTTTTTTTTTTCTCCTAAAAGAAGAAACCATTTGTTATTTAAATAAAAAATTATTTTGTTAAATTTATTGAAAAAAATCACACAAAGAAAAAAACATCCTGTGCATGCATAACTCCCAATCATATTCTCTAATATATTTCGTTACAACTCAAAGCTATTCAAATAAAATTAGTTTGAGTTTTACAGAAAAAGAGAACAAGAATACGATACTTCTTGCTATATTTAATAATAATTGTTCATATCAACAACACATTTATATAGATATAGATGTAGATTGTATGTATCTTCTTCTTGTATGGAGAGTAATAATTTGTAATTTTCTAATGTTATGCTACATGATGATATATTGAAGTTATTCCTTATATACACTTGTAACAATTGCATACAAAACAAAAAGAAGAAACCTCAAGAGTTTTTTTATTGAATATTATTATTATGTACGTACACACTATTGTTTCCTTGATTGTGAATAAAAAGAAAATTTTAATTGAAATTAAATTGATTATTTTATTTAATAAAACTTAGGGGTCGATTATCGATAGCAATTATCGTTGAGTGGAGTTGCCAGTTGTCAAAATTACTTTATGTATGGCAACCTTCAACTGAAGTTGCGAATCTCAGTTGACGAACCGGCTACTTTTCAGCAACCAGTTATTTTTCATTTGCAGTGAATATTTTCGAAGAAACAGGAAGTAAAATTGAAAGAAAAAAAACATTTTCGTAACAATTGTTGATTATTTGCATGATTAATTATTTTTGTGTATCAAAAATATGGTGAAAATAACGACAAAACAACAGTTTGAAATATTAATTGATAAATTCAGTGCAAATCCAATGTGCGCATGGGCTCCATCTATACAGCCGACTACCCCAGGGAATAAATAACAATCCCCATTATTACGGTTGGCGTAGTCGTATGCATTCAAATGTCGTAGGCGTAGTCGTAGTTTGCATTTTTTATATGATGAAAAATTATATACTACGAACATTTTTTTTATTTTACAGTATCAT
Organism: Musca autumnalis; assembly: GCF_047663935.1. NCBI lineage: Eukaryota > Metazoa > Arthropoda > Insecta > Diptera > Muscidae > Musca > Musca autumnalis. The sequence continues at coordinate 82,920,115 of NW_027412088.1, forward strand.
AGATCCATAAAATATCGAAAGAAACACATTCATCATTCCCTGGACGGATTTCTTAAGCTATAAATAAAATTTATTTTTTTGATACGACAAATCGGTATCACGTATGGCGTTGAAATGCGAGGAAAGAGTCGTGACTGATTTTGTTAACGACTGCATATAAAAATAAAAACAAATCAATTTCAAAAGAATTTTTTGGCAATGATTAATGAAATATATTGGAATATAACTAAAATAAATAAAAATTTTACTTCTTTAATTCATTTTCGTATGACAACTTCCGTGTTTTTATCAGATGACAAACTTCCTATTGAAAATCTGTTGGAGTCCTCGTATGAAGATTCAAGCAATGCAAATTTCTTAGTTCTTGTTCAAAAGATGATTTTGATTAGGCCCGATTTTCACATTAGGCCCGATACAAATTACACGGTGCTCTTGAATCAAATTTAAATGGAAGGTGCGTACACCTGGGAAGTTTTGCGGATTCTGAAACTACAATTTTCATAGACGAGAAAAATCAAAAAACCAAAAAAAAAAAAATCGCCGGAGCGCTTTTTAAATAAATCGCGATTCAAGTTGACATTTTTAGGGGTTGTTTAGGTTTTTGCGATTTTGCTTGGAAACCGCAAGTCCTATCAAAATGGGAATACAGAAAATAATGTAGCTATCAAAATTCTCTACAAAATTGACCTTAATGATATTTTCGTAGGTTTTACAACTTTTGAGATATAGAAGTTGAAATTGGGACAATTCAATTCTGTGTCGTCTCCTTATAAACAATGTCATGACTGCAATTTTCCAACTTAAACTTATATATCTACAAAAATGGTACAACCTAGGAAAAATTACATAAGCCAGTCTTGTTGAGAATTTTCACAGCTATAAGATTTTCTCAGGTCCCATGCCGATAAGACTTTCCGTATTCAAGCAAAATCGCGAAACTCTCTAACAAAAAACCTAAAAATGAAAACTGAGCTTCTTTATCTCAAAAATGGTACAGTCTGAGAACAAATCATAAACGTCAATCCTGTAGAGAATTTTCACAGCTACAACATTTTCTTTAGCTCCATTTCGATTGGACTTGCGGTTTCCAAGCAAAATCGTGAAAACCTAAAAAACACCTAAAAATGTGAATTTTGACGGCGATTTATTAAAAATCCCTACAGCGATTTTTTCTTGTTTTTGGATTTTTCTCATCTATGAACATTGCTGTTTCAGAATTCACAAAAATTTATCATGTGCAAGCGGTTTTCATTAAAAGTTAGTTAAGGCGCTACCATCATGACATTGTTTTATAAGAGGGCGATATAGTCAGTGCATTGTCCCAATTTCAACTTCAATATCTCAAAAATGGTAAAACCTACGAAAACGCCGTAAAGGTCAATTTTGTAGAGAATTTTCATAGCTACAACATTTTCTTCAGTCTCATTTTGATAGGACAAGCAAAATCGTGAATACCTAAACAACCCTTAAAAATGTCAACTTGAATCGCGATTTATGGGTCTATCTTGTATTGCCACTAAACTTGAGTTGCGTTGTCAGTTGTCTGCGCGACTGAGACGAAATGTTGTACCATGAATGTCAACTCAATTGGGTGGTCGATAAACATGTTATCGATCAGTGTTTTTTTCAAACTTGTCACCTCTATTCGCCAAAAAAAAAAACATTTTAAAAACAATTGCGCTTTGGATAACTCTTTTGTGTATTCTGGACAATATTTTAATATTTTGGCTGAGTTTTCGAGCAAATTTGGAAAACAACCCAAGATTGGAATATAACCTGCCCATTGAATCTTCGGATCGTCAAGTTTTATTTGCTGTCCCAAAAAATGATAAGTTCGGCGGAATTATTTTTGGATGATGAAGAAAATGTACAGGACATTGCATCTATTAGAAGAAATTTGAAGGACAAGTCGAATCCATTGGAATTGCCATCTGCACTGTAAGCTGATGATCATTTTCGATTGCCAAAGGATGCCGTAGTTTACGTTGTGGAAACGTTAAAGGATGACTTCAAATTAAGTTACAGATCAACAGCAATACCCCCACTTTTAAAGGTGTGCGCAGCGTTGCGATTCTTTGAGGATGGAAGTTTCCAAAAGTCCCATAGCAATGATTTCAATAATTGCATGGCTCAATCTACATTGTCGAGAGTATTGAAGGAAGTTGTCCACTTGATAGAGGACAAATTGTGTGTTTCGAAGTTAAAAAAGGCAAAATAAAAACCATTTTTATTCAAAAACGAAATTCCCTGGTGTAATTAGGTGGATGTTCGTCATTTGTACTTAAACTGAACCTACTGTATTTGTCACCAATTTCATTTGCAAAAGATTTGCTGCTGTCCGCTCCAAAGGCGATAAATTCACTTATTGTGATGGACCACCACCAGTGTCGTTGAAGTTTTATTTTATTTATTTGAGGCATTTTCTTCTTCAACTTTGCTTTAAAGTGAATCCAGCCTCTGCCACTCTTCAGGTGTTCGTGTTGGAGGTTCATGACTGTTTAAACTGTCCGAAATGGACCTCCACGCTTCATCCGCAGTGGCTTAGGTTTCACAAAAAATCCCGAACTCCTCGGGCTAAGTTTGGATTTTTAGTCAGTTTGTCAATTAATATTTCGAACTGTTGCTTTGTCGTTATTTTCACCATATTGATACACAAAATTAATTAAGGATGCAAAGAATCAATAATTGTTAACAAAATGTTTATTTTTCTTCTATTTTATTTCTTGTTTCTTCAAAAATGTTCACTACAACTGAAAATTTGTGGTTGCTGAAAAACAGGCGCTTCGTCAACTGAGATTCGCAACTTCAGTTGAGAGTTGCCATACGTGGATCAATTTTGACAACTGGCTACACCACTCAACGATAATTGTTATCGATGATCGACCCCTTATTTAAAAAGCGCTCCGTCGATTTTTTTGTTTTTTGATTTTTCTCATCTATGAACATTGTAGTTTCAGAATCCGCAAAAACTTCCCAGGTGTAAGCACCTTCCATTTAAATTTGATTCAAGAGCACCGTGATTACTATGGAAACTTTGGGGCCCCAGTGGCAAGTGTTAACATATTCCGATTGTGCTCAAACTTTGACAAACCTAACAAAACTAAACACTTTATGGGTTGCTGCGTAAAAAACCGACATCGATTTTTTAAAACCACCCTAACCCACACAGTCACTGCCACTGCAGTTCTCTGCCTTTTCGCTTGTGTGAACAAAAAATTTAAATTTCGTAAGGAAAGTACCAAGAATGTAATACATTTGCGTTTCTGTAAGGATCTAAGGGGTCGATCATCGATAACAATTATCGTTGAGTGGCGTTGCCAGTTGTCAAAATTGATCCACGTATGGCAACTCTCAACTGAAGTTGCGAATCTCAGTTGACGAAGCGGCTGTTTTTCAGCAACCACCAATTTTCAGTTGCAGTGAACATTTTCGAAGAAACAAGAAATAAAATAGAAGGAAAAATAAACATTTTGTTAACAATTATTGATTCTTGGCATCATTAATTAATTTTGTGTATCAATATGGTGAAAATAACTACAAAGCAGCAGTTCGAAATATTAATTGATAAACTGAGTGAAAATCCAAACTTAGCCCGAGGAGTTCGGGAGTTTTGGTGAAACCAAAGCCACAGCGGATGAAGCGTGGAGGTCCATTTCGGACAGTTTAAACAGCCATGAACCTCCAACACGAACACCTGAAGAGTGGCAGAGTCTGGATTCACTTTAAAGCAAAGTTGAAAAAGAAAATGCCTCAAAATAAAATAAACTTCAACGACACTGGTCCATCACAATAAGTGAATTTATCGCCTTTGGAGCGGACAGCAGCAAATCTTTTGCAAATGAATTTGGTGACAAATACAGTAGGTTCAGTTTAAGTACAAATGACGAACATCCTCCATCTATATAGCCAACTAATAAAAAAATGAATAAAAATGATTTTTATTTTGCCTTTTTTCCTCCTCTGTCAACTTCAAAACGATCCAATTTTGGCACAATTTGTCCGCTATCAAGTGGACAACTTCCTTCAATACTCTCGACAATGTAGATTGAGCCATGCAATTGTTGAAATCATTGCCATGGGACTTTTGGAAACTTCCGTCCTCCAAGAATCGCAACGCTGCGCACACTTTTAAAAGTGGGGGTATTCCTGTTGATCTGTAACTTTCTTTGAAGTCATCCTTTAACGTTTCCACAACGTAAACTACGGCATCCTTTGGCAATCCAAAATACGCCTTAAACCTGAAATAATTTACAGATTATACAGATCTTTCCACATGATCATCAGCTTACAGTGCAGATGGCAATTCCAATGGATTCGACTTGTCCCTCAAATTTCTTCTAATAGATGCAATGTCCTGTACATTTTCTTCATCATCAAAAAATAATTTCACCGAACTTATAATTTTTTTGGACAGCAAATAAAACTTGACGATCCGAAGATTCAATGGGCAGGTTATATTCCAATCTTGGGTTGTTTTCCAAATTTGCTCGAAAACTCAGCCAAAATATTAAAATATTGTCCAGAATACACAAAAGAGTTATCCAAAGCGCAATTATTTTTAAAATGTTTTTTTTTTTTTTTTTTTTTTTTTTTGGCGAATAGAGGTCACAAGTTTGAAAAAACACTGATCGATAACATGTTTATCGACAACCCAATTGAGTTGACATTAATGGTACAACATTTCGTCTCAGTCGCGCAGACAACTGACAACGCAACTCAAGTTTAGTGGCAATACAAGATAGACCCAAACAGCTCGTCCATGTAGCAAGGAAATCAGCTTTACGCTGAACCACATCTTTCACATGGGTTCGCCTTGCTCTTTGGAAACCCTTCCTCAGACACGCAACTCCACTCCGCATCAAACCTGCGTCCTGACGGTATCTGCCAAGGAGTACATCATTGACGCCATCTATTCAACTTGCTGACCGGCCCTCTAACGTGATTGTCCTGGAGTCCACAAATGACATAGCTGCCCCCCTAACACAGCTCAAACCACATTTCCACCGGCTTCTGATCTGGCACCGTAGGCGCACTAGCCAACGGCACAACAGGGGCGCCATTACAGTCGTATCCACAAGGTCGGCATTCTCTCGTAGGCCTCAATTCTCTCCGTCAACCTCTCATTCCCCACAACTACCCTCATTAGTGTTAGCGGCGCAATATGTGGAAAAAATATTCCTTTCGAGAACAAACGATTTGAACACACGAAATTTTATTTGGGAATGAAAAAATATTTTCACATTGACAATACAACAAAATTCAAAAGTCAAAGCATACTTGATTGATATAAAATAATATTATAATGAAAATTACAAACTAAGTCGATTGAATCTCTAACACCCTTCCTCAATCGATTTCCACACTGTTAACTCTTTGCTAGTCACACCAATAATGGCGCGGCGTCATTTATTTCTCTATATCCATATACATACATGTTAATCTCTTACAATTACAGGGTTGTTTTATAATAGCAAATACAATTGGTAATCGGTTTATTTACATTGGGTGTGTTCGTTATCATTTTCTACTACAGCTCGGCTAACCTGACATTTGTGACCGCCCCGGTCACACGGGGGTTAAGATAATTATACTAATGGATAGTGTACTTAAACTAATCGACTACATACATATACTTCTTAAACTAATATTATGTACAATTAAGCTACTACTATATACTACGGGGCAGAGCAGCCCTGGGTCCCGCTACCTGGGTCATCTGTCCTCCACAATCTCATATTACATGCCTCTATCACTCCATCATAAGGAATTTGAGTGATCTGGCAATTTTCAATATCACCAACCACATACCGGTCGTTTGGTAGCACCTTGCGCACCACGTAAGGCCCCTTGAACTTCGGTAACAGCTTTTTATTAACCCCTACCGCTGTGTCTACGTTTTTGATTACTACGAAGTCACCTGTTTTGAACTCATTGACCCTACAAATCCTTTCTTTGGCCCGCTGCTCGTTATATTTTTGCGCCCTCGCAATAGCAACCTCCGCTTTATCTCTGATTTCCTTTATACCCCCCCCCCCCCGGGGTCCAAAAAGTTCTCCTCTAGGTACTCTGACAGCTTGTCAACTATTTCTCCTCTTTGATCGACTCCGAATAAAACTCTACTTGGAGTGTTCCCAATAGACCTATTAACCGTATTGTTAAAAGCAAATTCTATTTTGCTCAATTGTTTTACCCAGTCACCATGTGCTACTGGCTCGCTAAGTTTAGCCAACATTCCTACTAATGTTCTGTTTACTCGTTCGACTTGTCCATTTGCCTGAGGCGAGTGTACTGCTACTTTCACATGATCTATATTTCGTTCCTCCAAAAATTCTGAAAACTCCTTCGACGTAAAGCAACTCCCTCTATCTGTTATACATCTAACCGGTCTACTATAATAGTCGAAGTATTTTAATAGTGCCGCCTTGACTTCCTTGGTGCTCGTTGTGAGGACTGGATAGAGTCTAACAAACTTTGTAAACGCATCGATAACAACTAGGATATGCTTTCTTTTTGACTGTAGCGATGGCAACGGTCCTAGGTGATCCAAATGGACTGTATGAAATGGTCTCGGTTCCTTTGGAATACTGTGCAGTGCTCTCGCATTAGGTCTATGAGGGGCAGAATACATAATGCACTTTACGCAATTTTTCCGGTACTTGTCTATCTTCTGCTTCATCTCCGGAAACCAATAATGATCCTTCATTTTTAGATAACATTTATCGACTCCTAGATGGCCCAATTTCTCATGTATGTTCCTAATCACTTCAGTCTCCATACCCTTTGGGACAAAAAATCTTAAAACGTCATTAACCTTTTTGTAAACTACACCATTCACCATGTCAAATCCACCCACGGTTCCCTTTTCTAACTTCAGTTTTAAATCACTTATTTCTTGATCTCTTGCCTGGGCTGCACATAGTTGGAAGTCTATATCTTCCGCCTCTATCGTCGCTACTAAATTGTTGTCTTGGTCCACCCTGGATAACGCATCGACATGAGCCATTTTTGCTCCGGGTCTGTGTGCAATAACATAACTGTAATTTTCTAACTCCAAAGCCCATCTTGCGATTCTACTGTTTATGTTTCTCTTGGCCAGTGTTAGTGCCAGCGAGTTGCAGTCCGTCAGAATTTTGAATTTTAGCCCCTCTAAGTACGGTCTGAATCTTCTCAGAGAATAAATGATAGCTAGAGCTTCGAGTTCAAAGCTGTGGTACCTTGATTCAGCATCCGTGGTTCTCTTGGAGAAATAGGCCACAGGGTGAAATACCCCATCGTCTTGTTTCTGCATCAAAATTGACCCAAACCCTGCTGCACTCGCATCGCAATGTAGTTCTGTCTCCCTTCTGGGGTTGTAAATCGCTAATATCGGACTAGACGTTAGTCGTTGCTTAAGTGTCTCAAAAGCTTTTTTACATTCCTCTGTAATTGTGTATTTAATCCCGTCCTTTGTCAATTCGTACAAAGGTTTCGCTATTAGAGAGAAACCCTTCACAAACTTCCTAAAATATGAGCATAACCCCAGGAACGCCTGCATCTCCCTAACATTCTTCGGCAATGGATATTGCTTAATTGATTCTACATGTCCTTCCGAAGGTTCAATACCCCTCCTGGACACCCTGTATCCCAGATATTCTATTTCGGTATAAGCAAACTTACACTTTTGGATTTTGAGTTTTAAACCATACGCTGCTAACCTGTCCATAATTCTTCCTACAAGTTGAATGTGCTCCTCTAGCGTTCCTGAAGCTATCACGATATCATCCATGTATATTACTATCTCGTTTCTTTCCAAAAAATCCCGGAAAATTCCCGCAATGAACCGTTGAAATATAGCTGGACCATTTTTCAAGCCGAACGGCAATCTTAAAAATTCGTATTGCCCATTCGGGACTACAAATGATGTGTACTTTATTGAATTCTCTTCTAGCTCAACCTGATAAAATCCCGACTTCAAGTCCATTAGGGTAAACCACGTTTTTCCCTCTAAATATTCTAAACAGTCCTCTATTAGTGGAATGGGATAATTATCTCTTACTATAATTTTGTTAAGAGACCTATAGTCTATGCACATTCTAATTTCCCCACTCTTTTTCTTAGTCAACACGATAGGGGATGCATATGGCGAGTTACTTGGGCGTATAATACCTTTATCTAACAGATCTGTTATTATTCTGTTGACCTCCTGTTTCTCTGCAAAGGATAGTCTCCTTGGCGAACAATACGTGGCGTTTCCTGAATTTACTAAAATTGACGCTTTAAAGTCCGATATCTTCTGGTTACCACTAATTTGCTTAAAGTAATTTTCCCTGATTACTTTCCTAATTTTATTCCTATTTTCCAAGCTCAACGAAGGGTTAACGTCCCATACCTCTTCACCATCTATGGTGTCAATGCTGCATATTGCCTGCAGATTACTCGACTTTCCATATCCTTCTGTTTTATTAAGATGTTGTTTGGTCTTCAATGGGTTAAAATCCCCAACGACCTCTATTTCGTGTATGGTCCTAAGTGGGTTAAGATCCCCATCTACTTCTGTTTCATGCATGGTCCTCAGTGGGTTAAGATCCCCATTTACCTCAGCTTCATCAAGATGTTTTATGGTCCTCAGTGGGTTAAAATCCCTATCTACTTTTGTTTCATGCATGGTCTTCAGTGGATTAAGATCCCCATTTACCTCAGTTTCATCAAGATGTTGTATGGTCCTCAGTGGGTTAAGATCCCTATATACTTCCGTTTCATACATGGTCCTCAGTGGGTTAAGATCCCCCTTTACCTCAGTTTCATCAAGATGTTGTATGGTCATCAGAGGGTTAAGATCCTTACCTACTTCTGTTTCATGCATGGTCCTCAGTGGGTTAAGATCTTCATTTACCTTTCCCTCGTCGACCCCCGCCAGAGCAACACACAAATTAAATTTCTTTTTATTTTTTATTTCTAGCGGCCCTGGGTTTAATTCATTGTTTGGGTCCGCGTATAATAGCAAATTTATAAAAGTTTTTCCGGAACCATTCGAAAGTCCATTGTGGTCCGGATTTCCATTTCTTACGCACAAAATTACAGAAAATAAGTTTAAAAAATCCCTCCCAAGCACCAAGGTGCACGGGGCACTCTCAACCAAAATAATAAAATTCATTTTTCTTTTCTTGCCTCTAAACTCTACCACTGCAGCTATTCGCCCACACATTTTTAAAAATCCTCCATCTAAACCTCGAAATTGTGAAAATGTTTCTTCCTTCAACTTAAACCTGGGACACAACGATCGGATCACAGAGCTGTTAACAAAGCTACATGGGCTACCAGTATCAATAAGAGAAGAGATAAGACGAGAATTAGACCCAGTCACTTGTGGACCCAAAGCTACTCTTACCTCTGCATTCCAGTTTAATTCTTCCTCCTGGGGAACCGCTGCTACCGCTCTAAGTGGGCAGTGGAATCTTAGGTGCCCAGTTCGTCCGCATTTGAAACAGGCCCCCGTTTGCCGCTTTTCCTTGGTGCAACTGTTTGCATAATGCCCTAGTTTTTGGCAATTAAAACACCTGACCTCGGCTAAGGTGTGATCCACTAAACTGCCTTTAAGCTGCCGCTGGCTTTTTTCGAATGTCATCTTTTCATATCGTGGGATCAAATCTTTAAAGTCTGATATTGTTGTGGTGCTAAAGAAAATCGATGCGGCCACTGATTTTTCTTGCATCCCTTCGATGATAAATTCTACTAATTCCTTCTCGTTTATAGGAGCACCCTCTGCCAGCTCTTGCATAACTAAAACGTATCGATGCAAACTTTCTGTGGCCCTGTTCCATTTTCTATTGTCCAGTTTTTTCAGGATTTCTTTTACCCCAACTGTCTTCCGAAACTCAGCACATAACTCTTCTTTTAGGCCTTCCCAGCTCTCCGACTTGGCATTTCGCAAGAATAGGGCAGCACTACCTGCCATCATACGGCGTGCGAAAAGAAACTTGTCCGCTGCTGTACAGCCCACAACGTTCGTGACTTTATCAAACTCGGAGACCCACTTTGTGATAGTGTATTCATCATCACCGGTGAATTTGGGCAATGTCCCCTGAATGTCTGCGAAGGTGGCAACGCTCTTTTTAGGTTCCTCTTTGTACCTCTCTAGTTCGCGTATCTCTTTTTCTAGCATTAGAATTCTCAACTTTCTTCGCAATTCAGTGACATCTGTTTCGCCTTCTTCTGCCATATGTGCTTGCCACGATGTGTCTGTGTTTGTTTGTACAGTTGGTGTTGTTGCCGTTGCCATGCTTGCTAACGGCGATGTTGATGACTCATTGGTTGGTTGTCGTGGTGCTGACGACTTACTGGCCCCAACAATTTGCTTTACCAATTCTTGCAATTGCTCTAAAGTAGCTGTCTCGGGGAAATCTATCCCTCCTTGTTTTAACTGGGCCATCAGCTGCTCGCGCTCCATCTTAAAATTTTCTTTTCCAAACTCACGTACACCACCACTTCTTTTCCAATTAAGTTGTTTTATTTCACTTTCTGTTTCTTCAGTTCTTCGAGTTTTTTTTCTTCAGTTCTTCAAGTTTTTCTTCAGTTCTTCAAGTTTTGCTTCTTCAGTTCTTCAAGTTTTTTTTCTTTTCTTCAGTTTAATTTAATTGTTAAAATTTTCAGCTTTCCTTCGGTTGGCTTTTATTTCACAATCTCTGATTTATGATGTCCGTCACACACCTGAAGCTGTTAACTCTTTGCTAGTCACACCAATAATGGCGCGGCGTCATTTATTTCTCTATATCCATATACATACATGTTAATCTCTTACAATTACAGGGTTGTTTTATAATAGCAAATACAATTGGTAATCGGTTTATTTACATTGGGTGTGTTCGTTATCATTTTCTACTACAACACCAACAGATTTTCTGAATTTTACAAATGTTGATACAGGGAGCGGTTTCGTTAGCATGTCTGCTACCATTAACTCACTAGGGCAATACTTGCATATTATATTTTGTTTTTCAATGTGATCCTTCACAAAATGAACTTTGGTGTCAATGTGTTTTGTCCTATTGCTAAGTTTTTCTTCCTTAATGAGCCGTAAGCAACTTTGATTGTCTTCAAATATTGTTGTTGGTAATTCTTGACTGATTCGCATATCGCTTAATAATCGTCTAATCCATATGGCTTCTTTGCATGCTTCGGAAAGGGCAACAAATTCAGCTTCTGTAGACGAAAGAGATACACATGTTTGTTTTCTACATGTCCAACTGATAGTACCGCCGTTAATTTGAAATATGTAACCAGAGTTTGATTTCCTTTCAACCCTGTCTTCTGCCCAATTTGCGTCGGCGTAGCCTTTTAATATATATTGCTCGGCATTAACACAGTTTAGTCGCAAGAAATACTCACTGGTTCCCTTTAGGTACTTGAGGACCCGTTTCAATTCCGTCCAATCTTCTTGAGTTGGTGCACTCACTTTTTGAGCCAAAATTGAAATACTAGCGGCTATATCAGGCCTAGAGTTGACACTTATGTATAGTAGTGATCCAATTAATTTTTGATATTTTGTGTTATCAAGCAGTTGCTCTGATTCAGACTTTCCATATCCTGGATCTATAGGGTACTTTGAATCTTTCGAATTCTCCATTCCAAATTCTTTGACCAAGTCCTTAATGTACTTTCTCTGACGAATACAAAAGTTCGACAATTTGTCTTGAAAAATTTCCAAACCCAAATAGTGGTTCGCCATTCCAAGGTTACTTATATCAAAGTTACCTCTGAGTAATGTTTCTACTTCGTCGACGTTTGACTTCTCTTCGCTAGCAACCAATATGTCATCAACGTAAATTAACACATACGTTATCCTGTTAGCGGCGCAATATGTGGAAAAAATATTCCTTTCGAGAACAAACGATTTGAACACACGAAATTTTATTTGGGAATGAAAAAATATTTTCACATTGACAATACAACAAAATTCAAAAGTCAAAGCATACTTGATTGATATAAAATAATATTATAATGAAAATTACAAACTAAGTCGATTGAATCTCTAACAATTAGCATCTCATACCTGTCTGTCAACCTAATAACTTCTCTAGTGGTCTCCGTGACCTAAAAGCAAGTCTCTTTACTCGAGGTACTAAATCACACCACGGATCAACTGCAAGTTGAGTGAAAACATTGGGACAGTGGGAACATTCTCGAATAATTTCTTTGACGAAGTTTTTTTTTCAACTGCGTCCTCCCCTCGAAAGTCTAATTATATCGGATTCGGCCGATGGACAATCCTCCTGGATTCACCATGGTTCTGCCTTCATAAGGTTAGCGTTTTATAATGAGGCCGAGGCCAGTTTAACGACGACTACAGAATATACTTGAGTAGTTATTTACTTGTCAAACATTCAACAGTACAGTAAATAAATAAATAAATATGCTGTCTCATTTCTTCTTTAGGATTCGCAGATTCCCCAATTTTAATACTTTGCAACCTCTTGAAGTTTTATAGCAATAGATAAGGATTATATTTTTGTACCTGCAAAAATATATTTCACATAAAATAGTTACAAACAATTATTTAACATAATTTTCAAAATTCATGCAAAACTTAACATTAAAATTTCTCTTCAATTAAATTACGAAAATGTACAATTTGTTGTAAATCACGACGTTTAACTTCTAGAACATACAAAACGGGGCAGTCCAAAGAACTGCATTTCAAATCACCAATCCTTCCACAACATGCCTGACAAATGTGTTGTGTGGTCAAATAGGCTCTTTCGATTTTGGACATTTTTGTCTGTAATATAACCATTGAACGCGTGGGATTACCGCAGCAAGCATCACAAATACCCTGTTTAGTTTGACGACCACAATCCACCATGCAATTAGTGGATGAGAAAAATTGTGAAATTGTACTTTTCTTTGATTTGCTATTGCCACAGGAAATGACTTCATTGGCCGTCGACAAGGCTGGTGTCATGAGGATTTTTCGCGGTAAGTTGGTGAACCTTTCGTGGAAGAATATTTAAATTAGTTTGGGGTTTTAGGACTCTTGTAAACACATGACCTACCATTCATTAACATCAGCCCCAATTAAAAGTAAACAACGATTCAATGGCGGTATTATGGCCTTGGTTATATAATAGATGGCATTAATTTTAAGACCCTCGTCGGCCAATACCTCATGGGGATGACGTATTAAACGTATCAACGGCACACCCGGTGGTCCATTGGTTATTATGAAAGGCACACGTTCACCACGCCGTGGTATGCGACGTGGATCTGTTTGTAGCCATTTTCTGTTTGAAAGAAACACACAGAATTGAAATGGGAAATGTTGTCCATTAACAAAATGATGATCTTTACCTTGTTAATTCCAGTGCTGGTACACAGGCATTGGCCTTATAACCATTCATGCCTCTAAATTCCTTGGCAAATATTAAATCTTGTAGATTGGCCCGACCCGATAGAAGTTTGGTAAATTGCCTACACACATACTGCTTTACTTGGCTGACGTCTGCCGTTTCGAAAAGTATGCGCAGGACCTTTTCCAACATCTACAGTTTGAAAGAATAAAATTATATTTAAGATATTAAAAATCCCAGTTCTTCCAACTTACCTTAGCAACCATGGGACAACCATCTCGACGCACCGTCTCAATGCCTTTTGCCTCATAAACTGGTTCTTCTTGATCAGGGGTTTCATACATATATCCGACATATCGTTTTTTGGTCTAAATTAAAAAAGAAAAAAAACAGACCCAGAAGGTAATATACAGATCAAATAAAGTGACCTGAGGAAAACGGCAGTTTGGTCAGACTATTGGCTGGTTTCTCTAAGACGATTCAATTCAAATTCGTCCGATTTACTAACAAGCTTCGAGACTTCAGCTTGTCTGTAAAGACTGCCTTTTTCTTGTCTAAAAAGAATAAAACACTGCACTTCTATAAAGACTTCCTTCGGTTCGTCTATGAAGACTCCCTTTGGCTCGCCTATTAAGATTCCCTTTGACACGTCTATAAAGGCTGCATTCGGCTCATCTATAAAGACTCCCTTACGATCGTCTATAAAGACTCTCTTCCACTCGTTAATAAAAAAACTTCCTAGCTCATCTATAGACTTGCTTCGGCACCCTTTCTTCCAGAAAGGGTCTCATGAAGCACCCTTTCTTCTAGAAAGGGTCTCATGAAGCACCCTTTCTTCTAGAAAGGGTCTCATGAAGCACCCTTTCTTCTAGAAAAGAACCCTTTCTTCTAGAAAGGGTCTCATGAAGCACCCTTTCTTCTAGAAAGGGTCTCATGAAGCACCCTTTCTTCTAGAAAGGGTCTCATGAAGCACCCTTTCTTCTAGAAAGGGTCTCATGAAGCACCCTTTCTTCTAGAAAGGGTCTCATGAAGCACCCTTTCTTCTAGAAAGGGTCTCATGAAGCACCCTTTCTTTTAGAAAGGGTCTTAAGAAGCTCCCTTTCTTCTAGAAAGGGTCTTAAGAAGCTCCCTTTCTTCTAGAAAGGGTCTTAAGAAGCACCCTTTCTTCTAGAAAGGGTCTTAAGAAGCACCCTTTCTTCTAGAAAGGGTCTTAAGAAGTACCCTTTCTTCTAGAATGGGTCTTAAGAAACACCCTTTCTTCTATAAAGGGTCTTAAGAAACACCCTTTCTTCTATAAAGGGTCTTAAGAAACACCCTTTCTTCTAGAAAGGGTCTTAAGAAGCACCCTTTCTTCTAGAAAGGGTCTTAAGAAGCACCCTTTCTTCTAGAAAGGGTCTTAAGAAGCACCCTTTCTTCTAGAAAGGGTCTTAAGAGGCACCCTTTCCTCTAGAAAGGGTCTTAAGAGGCACCCTTTCTTCTAGAAAGGGTCTTAAGAAGCACCCTTTCTTCTAGAAAGGGTCTTAAGAAGCACCCTTTCTTCTAGAAAGGGTCTTAAGAAGCACCCTTTCCTCTAGAAAGGGTCTTAAGAGGCACCCTTTCTTCTAGAAAGGGTCTTAAGAAGCACCCTTTCCTCTAGAAAGGGTCTTAAGAGGCACCCTTTCTTCTAGAAAGAGTCTTAAGAAGCACCCTTTCTTCTAGAAAGGGTCTTATGAAGCACCCTTTCTTTTAGAAAGGGTCTTATGAAGCACCCTTTCTTTTAGAAAGGGTCTTATGAAGCACCCTTTCTTCTAGAAAGGGTCTTATGAAGCACACTTTCTTCTAGAAAGGGTCTTAAGAAGCACCCTTTCTTCTAGAAAGGGTCTTATGAAGCACCCTTTCTTTTAGAAAGGGTCTTATGAAGCACCCTTTCTTCTAGAAAGAGTCTTAAGAAGCACCCTTTCTTCTAGAAAGGGTCTTAAGAAGCACCCTTTCTTCTAGAAAGGGTCTTAAGAAGCGCCCTTTCTTCTAGAAAGGGTCTTAAGAAGCACCCTTTCTTCTAGAAAGGGTCTTATGAAGCACACTTTCTTCTAGAAAGGGTCTTAAGAAGCACCCTTTCTTCTAGAAAGAGTCTTATGAAGCACCCTTTCTTTTAGAAAGGGTCTTATGAAGCACCCTTTCTTCTAGAAAGAGTCTTAAGAAGCACCCTTTCTTCTAGAAAGGGTCTTAAGAAGCACCCTTTCTTCTAGAAAGGGTCTTAAGAAGCGCCCTTTCTTCTAGAAAGGGTCTTAAGAAGCACCCTTTCTTCTAGAAAGGGTCTTAAGAAGCACCCTTTCTTCTAGAAAGGGTCTTAAGAAGCACCCTTTCCTCTAGAAAGGGTCTTAAGAGGCACCCTTTCTTCTAGAAAGGGTCTTAAGAAGCACCCTTTCCTCTAGAAAGGGTCTTAAGAGGCACCCTTTCTTCTAGAAAGGGTCTTAAGAAGCACCCTTTCTTCTAGAAAGGGTCTTAAGAAGCACCCTTTCTTCTAGAAAGGGTCTTAAGAAGCACCCTTTCTTCTAGAAAGGGTCTTAAGAAGCACCCTTTCTTCTAGAAAGGGTCTTAAGAAGCACCCTTTCTTCTAGAAAGGGTCTTAAGAGGCACCCTTTCCTCTAGAAAGGGTCTTAAGAGGCACCCTTTCTTCTAGAAAGGGTCTTAAGAAGCACCCTTTCTTCTAGAAAGGGTCTTAAGAAGCACCCTTTCTTCTAGAAAGGGTCTTAAGAAGCACCCTTTCCTCTAGAAAGGGTCTTAAGAGGCACCCTTTCTTCTAGAAAGGGTCTTAAGAAGCACCCTTTCCTCTAGAAAGGGTCTTAAGAGGCACCCTTTCTTCTAGAAAGGGTCTTAAGAAGCACCCTTTCTTCTAGAAAGGGTCTTATGAAGCACCCTTTCTTTTAGAAAGGGTCTTATGAAGCACCCTTTCTTCTAGAAAGGGTCTTATGAAGCACACTTTCTTCTAGAAAGGGTCTTAAGAAGCACCCTTTCTTCTAGAAAGGGTCTTATGAAGCACCCTTTCTTTTAGAAAGGGTCTTATGAAGCACCCTTTCTTCTAGAAAGAGTCTTAAGAAGCACCCTTTCTTCTAGAAAGGGTCTTAAGAAGCACCCTTTCTTCTAGAAAGGGTCTTAAGAAGCGCCCTTTCTTCTAGAAAGGGTCTTAAGAAGCACCCTTTCTTCTAGAAAGGGTCTTATGAAGTAAACACGTGCAATGGTATAACTGTTTATATCAACAAAACAGATATATCATATACATAACAGATATAATATGATATAAATGTGGGAATGGGTGTAACAGTTATGATATTGTTTGGGTTGTGTATACTCACAATAACATAACTGTTAGAAACAGTTCTGTGTTGTATATGAACGAGTGAGAACTTTATTTGTTTTTTCGTTCTCAAGTATCTGTTGTACAACAGATATTTTTCAAATACTACAGATACCAACAGATACTACAGGCTTGTGTGAATAACTTCTAAGGAAAATTTCATAAAAAATAACATTTTTAAACATTTTTATTATTTAGGGGATAAATAAATATTAAAGACATGAACTGTTATAACTGAACGCATCAAGTCGAATGTTTTTCTGGGTTCAGTGAGTGGAATGTACGAGGGCTACTAGAAAAGTTTCCGACCTAATAATGAAAACGCGAATATTTATCAAAAATAGTTTTATTATATTTCAAATATTTATTGCAAATAGTTTTGTTATATTGAAGCTGTTTTGTGGTTATTTCAAAACTAGGTTTAAAACACCTTTAAACCAATTTACTTCCCGCAGGGAAGTGTTAGCTTGTTACATTTTTAAATTGGTGTGTTACTGATTAAAAAGAGAGGGAGATAGAGAGAGAGAGTAACATATTTGCTTTCCTATGGTTAGTTTAAACAAATACTTACATATTATATGTGCCTACAACATCCCGGAAGGGAGAAGGCATACTTCTTCCATATCAATGAGTGCACAGCGATTCATTTTGGCACAATGATATGGGACTTACTTTTATCGCCTAGTCCGAACGGAGTATCTTACGACACAACTTGTAAATAAGTTTCAAGTCCGAGCCCGAACGGAGTATCTTACGACACAACTTGTAAATAAGTTTTCATGGCTGAAATACTCAGGCCACCACCGCCGAAAATGTTGTTGTTCTGGTCGGGGATTGACCTTAAGAGAATAATACCTTCAAAAGCCCTTAAAACGACGCGTCACTTTGTAAGGTAGGGGTTGTTCCAATCTGAATGGACCTACAATACATTTACCGAAGTATTATCCACCTACATACTTCGGACATTAAAGTCATTTCCACAGAAGTACCGTCATGGGGCGATATCGGTGTAGAAGCAGGCTGATAAAGAACATATACACTTTATATGATCTTAAATTATTATTTCGAGGAGTTACAAACAGAATGACAAACATAATATACCCTCCATAACAAATTAAACGATTTTGTTATTCCTAATGGTTTTCATAATGCAGAATTTGTTATTGGTCCATGGAATGATTCTGAAGAAATTGATTGATTTGGTTTGTAGTACTCGGTCCAGTAGCACCATGTCTAACCAGATTTTGTATCCTGACTTTCGGGTCAAATAAGTTATAGGTGCTTTATATGTGCATATCATTATTATGTGACTTTTAGGAACGCTATATCTTATAGAGAATTTTACGGTCGTTGTCTTTTGCTTTAGTCACTTTTTGGTAAGGCTCACAGTTTTTGACATATATAATAAAAAATCCCAAAAATATGACCTATGACCATGAATAAGTTTCTTTGCACGCATGGGATCAACAGAGATTTTTAGGACCTCATTTGTAATGACAAATCCTACATTTCCACCAAAATTCAGCTCTGTGGGAATTTTTCTATTTCAATTCCTATTTTGTTTGAGCTACATACAATAAATACTTATTGTATCACACCAATATCCATTTATATCAGTTTGTACAAACCAGATATAAACAAATATGTTCCTTTTTTCTGCCTATACCAACTCATATCATACCTGTTTGAAAAAGTATCAGTATCAACTTGTAACTGAAACTACATTCTACATATCCATACTCACTCAATGTTGAAAAATGTCGGAACTGATATATTCAGTTGTATCCATGCAGGTGTTTATTATGAAGCACCCTTTCTTCTAGAAAGGGTCTTATGAAGCACCCTTTCTTTTAGAAAGGGTCTTATGAAGCACCCTTTCTTCTAGAAAGGGTCTTAAGAAGCACCCTTCGTTCCAGAAAGGATCTTAAGAAGCACCAATCTTCTAGAAAGGGTATTAAGAAGCACACTTTCTTCTAGAAAGGGTCTCCGGCTCGTATATAAAGACAACTTTTGGCTCGTCTATATCTCGTTTGAAAAGACTCTCTTCTGTCGATTTGATTTCAAAATCCCGTCTTACCTGCAGTATACATGGTTGATAGACCTTCTCCAGTTTCAATTTAACCGGATGAGGATTCTGTTTTGTAACCACATCGGCAATTTCTTCACCAATACGAAAAGCTTCCTCACGATTACGTCCCGGAACTAAAACAAACAAAGAATCGGTATCACCATAGACGACCTTAACATTCCATTTCTCATTGGCTTCAACAGTTTTAATTGCTCTCTCTAGTGTTTCTCGTCCTTTGGCCACCACTGAATCACCCACTTCAACACAGGGCATACGACCACTAAAATTTGCTGCCGTATAACCATAGGTAACATTGGCCATTAATTTCAAACCCAATTGACGTGAATGTAGGATGCGTTGTAAAGCTGAATTCGATTTGTGTAACTTCATTGACTGTTTCACCATTTGACGGGTATCTAAAATTTCTGTCAACATTCGCGGTAGAATACCTTCACGTACTGAAGATTTAACAAAGACCACACCGCAGGGAGAAATTGTAATAAGATCTCGATCTACCAATTTTCGCAGCATTGTGGGAGAGACACGTAACTGAGAGGCTCCAAACTCAAATGGTGTTGATCTGAAAAAATGGAGGAATTATAGATTGCTAACATATGGCATATTGAATCGTCTTACATTCCCAAATGTTCCACACGTCCCAGACATGTGGAAAAACAATAATTATAACCAATTATCATGCTTGGATATAAACTTTGAAAATCCAAAACAATTAAGGGATCAGCATAGAAACGCGATTGAGGCTCTAAAATTAGGGGCAAATACTCGGGTGCCCTCATGTGGGCTCTTTGTTGGACACTTGGTGAAGCGGGTACCAGGTTTCTGGGTTTGGCTATTCTAAAAGATATATAAAGTTTTATATCCCAGCTTTAAAGGAATCTAAAATCCTACCTTAACATCATACTCTCCACCCGAAACTGAGAACCTCTCGATAATACCTCATAGAATTGGATGCCAATTAATTTGGCCATTTCACTGGTGCGTCCAATTAAATCCAACTGATCCAACAAAGCCAATGTCCCCCTTACTCGCTCCAAATAATATTCCAAAACAATCCAGCGGGAGCCAGGTGAAAAATACCATTCGGTCAGTGTGCGATAACTATGGCAGGGGCATCGTTTGTGCATTATGTGATACATGACATTTTCAAAGGTATAAGAAGTCAAGGCTATCTCGGAGCGCATCAGACGCCAAACATCCAATAAAATGCGGCCACAAAGTTTCATCTGTAGCCACAAAGAAAAAAGTAGTATATTATTAAAGTTAGCAAATCAAGTGAACAGCTTACTTACCTCCACATCCAAATCAGTAAATGAATCACGATCTTCATCCACAAATTCCCTTGTCTTTTGCGTTGGAACTCTTGATAAAAGCGGTGCAATATTTAAACATAAATATTTTGCTCGATCAATAATATAACCCCAGGAAGACATTTCAATTTCATAGCCAGCATAAATATCAGGATCCCAGCGCTGAACTAAACCCAATAGAGCCTCCAATGCCTCAACCTCCGTATTTACAATTGTCGCATGAATATCTTTATCCAAGCCGTGAATGTGACCCTCCTTAGGCGTCTTATCACGTGGATCATGTACCATAATGTAACCACAGGATTTTCTTGGTAACTTCTTATCGCTATCATTTTCATGATCACTGGGAATACTATTTTCAATGCCATAAAATATACAACGAATCTCATCGATTTGTGGATTAGGAAAGAGGTCATCACGTGTGGCCACAAATAACTCCAGTGTAACAATGGTAAGATAATTGAACTGAAATGGTAGGAATAGTTAAAATTAGAAACTAACATGATACCTTTCTTAATTGGCGTTTATAAGAAAGCGCTAATGGACAACCAGAATAGAATTTGTAGACGAACAGGAGAATTCTTTAGAGACGAGGAGAAGGGTGTCCTTATACACAAGCGGAATGCAGTTTTTTTTTTTTTTGATGAGCAGAAGGGGTCTTTACATCTGAACTTTTCTAGAAGAAAGAGTGCTTCGTATGACCTTTTCTATAAGAAAAAGTGCTTTGTATGACCTTATCTATAAGATAGGGTGCTCCGTATGAACCTCTCTAGAAGAATGTGTGCTTCGAAAGACCCTTCCTAGAAGAAATCCTGCTTCGTAAGACCTTTTTTAGAAGGCTGCTTCGTAAGACCCTTTCTAAAAGAAAGAGTGCTTCGTAAGACCCTTCCTAGAAGAGAGGGTGCTTGATAAGACCCTTCCTAGAAGAGAGGGTGCTTGGTAAAACCCTTCCTAGAAGAAATGGTGCTTCATAAGACCCTTCCTAGAAGAAAGGGTGCTTCCTAAGACCCTTCCTAGAATAAAGGGGCTTCCTAAGACTCTTCCTAGAAGAAAGGGTGCTTTGTAAGACCCTTCCTAGAAGAAAGGGCGCTTCTTAAGACTCTTTCTAGAAAAAAGGATGCTTCGTAAGACCCTTCCTAGAAGAAAGGGTGCTTCGTAAGGCCCTTCCTAGAAGAAAGGGTGCTTCGTAAGACCATTCCTAGAAGAAAGGGTGCTTCCTAAGACCTTCCTAGAAGAAAGGGTGCTTCCTAAGACCCTTCCTAGAAGAAAGGGTGCTTCTTAAGACCCTTTCTAGAAAAAAGGGTGTTTCGTAAGACCCTTCCTAGAAGAAAGGGTGCTTCCTAAGACACTTCCTAGAAGAAATGGTGCTTCGTAAGACCCTCCCTAGAAGAAAGGGTGCTTTGTAAGACCCTTCCTAGAAGAAAGGGCGCTTCTTAAGACCCTTCCTAGAAGAAAGGGTGCTTTGTAAGACCCTTCCTAGAAGAAAGGGCGCTTCTTAAGACTCTTTCTAGAAAAAAGGCTGCTTCGTAAGACCCTTCCTAGAAGAAAGGGTGCTTCATTAGACCCTTCCTAGAAGAAAGGGTGCTTCTTAAGACCCTTTCTAGAAAAAAGGGTGTTTCGTAAGACCCTTCCTAGAAGAAAGGGTGCTTCCTAAGACACTTCCTAGAAGAAATGGTGCTTCGTAAGACCCTCCCTAGAAGAAAGGGTGCTTTGTAAGACCCTTCCTAGAAAGAAAAGGCGCTTCTTAAGACCCTTCCTAGAAGAAAGGGTGCTTTGTAAGACCCTTCCTAGAAGAAAGGGCGCTTCTTAAGACTCTTTCTAGAAAAAAGGCTGCTTCGTAAGACCCTTCCTAGAAGAGAGGGTGCTTGGTAAGACCCTTCCTAGAAGAAATGGTGCTTCATAAGACCCTTCCTAGAAGAAAGGGTGCTTTGTAAGACCCTTCCTAGAAGAAAGGGCGCTTCTTAAGACTCTTTCTAGAAAAAAGGCTGCTTCGTAAGACCCTTCCTAGAAGAAAGGGTGCTTCATAAGGCCCTTCCTAGAAGAAAGGGTGCTTCGTAAGACCATTCCTAGAAGAAAGGGTGCTTCCTAAGACCCTTCCTAGAAGAAAGGGTGCTTCCTAAGACCCTTCCTAGAAGAAAGGGTGCTTCTTAAGACCCTTTCTAGAAAAAAGGGTGTTTCGTAAGACCCTTCCTAGAAGAAAGGGTGCTTCCTAAGACACTTCCTAGAAGAAATGGTGCTTCGTAAGACCCTCCCTAGAAGAAAGGGTGCTTTGTAAGACCCTTCCTAGAAGAAAGGTTGCTTCCTAAGACCCT